>NC_132924.1:600000-1200000 GCF_047675955.1 Chlorocebus sabaeus
TGTAATAGCTAGGTTTTCAGGCTTTGAGCTGTCTTTGGCTTGAAGGTCGGACTTTACCAGGGACCTGCCTCTGGCTGCCTAGGAATTTGTCTTCCTCCTGCCACTGATATTATGTCACCTTCACTGGCTCCGGGTCTCCTCTTTGGCTTCTGGGACATGGTGCCATCTCTACTGGAGTAAACAAGGGTCCGGCGCAATAGCTGGAAATTTGCAGAAGAAAAGAAAAGTTGCTCAGGATGGGTGATGAAACAAATAACGAAGATGAAGCTAACAAATAGCATTCTATTTCTCAAGATTATGACAGCCCAAGATTATTGAAAGGAAATCACATTTGGAGCTGTCTCTCTGGGCTAGTTTGCTGGCAGATCTGCATGGTGGACCACACTGTCACCTGTCTTTTGTGTCCTTCAGCATGATGAACTCTGCTATACACGTCCTGGTGCTGGATCCACTATTACCAACAAGCTAATTGAGTTTGCTGGCCTTGAAAATGCATCCCTGTAGGTAATGTGATGATGTAATGCTGTGTTCCTGCCCTCTGGATTTCCTCCCTGCCATTACGGAGGCCTTATTTATGAGAATGGAAACAAAATCAAAAGCAAAAAAAACAGGATCGCCTTTTGATGTGACTTAAACAAGGCTGGAACAGAGCCTGAGGCTTAGCCTTCCACATGCCCCTGAGATGCCAGGACTCAAGTGAAGCAGGAAAATCCCAGAAAGCAGGTGGGGGTCCATGAGAGTCTGGTGGACACAGGTCTGAGGAGGACAGGAACACAGGTGCAGGGAGGATGCCTGGAAGAAGGGTGAGCAAATGGCAAATGCTGGATGCACAAGCACCACTTATGAACAGAAGGAGGACGGAGCTAGGTCAAATAATCCAGCAGACACTGAGATGAGTTTGGAGGGAAGGCAGGACCCCTCTGAAGTTTAAGGAAAAAGAGCATGACAGACTGCCCAGGGCAGGTGGTATGCCCAACACAGGACAAGCTGGAGACAGATGGGGAAGTCCATCTGGGCTGTGCAAGGGAAAGCTAGAAACTATCACAGCTGGTCATCACTGGAAATTCAGTGAGCCCCTCTGTGCCAGAGGTGGGGCTGTGGAAAGCCAGGCAAGCCACCTGCCCTCATGGAACTAACCTTCTAGTGCTGTAAATCAACCGATAGGGCATGAAGACAGACACACAGACCAGTGGAATAGAATCAAGTCCAGAAATAAACCCTTGTATATGCAGTCAAATGACTTAGAATCAAAAGCATTCAGTGCTGAAAGGACTCTTTTTTTTGTTTGTTTTACTTTTTTGAGATGGAGTCTCACTCTGTCACCTCGGCTGAAGTGCAATGGCACGATCTGGACTCGCTGCAACCTCCGCCTCCTGAGTTCAAGTGTTTCTCCTGCCCTCACCTCCCAAGTATCTGGGGTTACAGGTGCCCACCACAATGCCCGGCTATTTTTTGTATTTTTGGTAGAGACGGGGTTTCACAATGTTGGCCGCTAGTCTTGAGCTCCTGACCTCAGGTGATCTGCCTGGCTTGGCCTCCTAAAGTACTGGGATTACATGCCTGAGCCACTGGACCAGTCCTTGAGATATACAGCTATCTGAAAGCTGCTCAATTGTAAATTTAGGTGCTCAATTGCTATAAACTCAGGTCCCTTAATTAGTCTGCTTTTTTTGTTTGTTTGTTTGTTTGTTTTGAGACAGGGTTTTGCTCTGTCACACAGGCTGAAGTATAACGGTGTGATCATGGCTTACCACAGCCTGAAACTTTGGGGTTCAAAGGATTCTCCTGCCTTAGCCTCCTGAGTAGCTGTGGCTACAGGTGTGCACCACCACACCTGGCTTTTTTTTTTTTTTTTTTAAATCTTTTGTAGAGATGGGGTTTTGCTATGCTGCCCAGGCTGGTCTCAAACTGCTGGCCTCAAGTGATCCTCCCAACTTGGCTTCCCAAAGTGCTGGGATTACTGGTATGAGCCACTGCACCTTGCTACTAAGGCTGCTTGAAGCAGAACAGAGACAATGAAATAAAGTGGTTATTACCTGGCAGACACAGTGCGTCCGAGAAGATATTCGTATTACTTCAGTCTCTTTTGTCAAAAAGCTTTCTGATAAAAGTCAAAATGAATTATGAATTTTCATCATGAATCCTCTCCTTCTTTCTCCTGGTGCAGTGAACAGAGCCTCTAAGGTTGCCCTTGGGGGTATCTCTTATCATACCATTTTGCTTTTCAACATTCCCACCGTAATTAACTACTTTTTGTGTTGCCTTTCATTTAGAGCTACGCCCAGTGCAATGACTGCCTCCTAGCAAATACATGTCCTCAGCAGCACAATGAAGTTAGAAAAAAATGCAAAAATACTTCCTGAGTGAGTAAATGACGATGTTTTTTTGTAATGCAATGCACACACAGACACACACCACTTCCAATGAAGGGAATCATTAAAATATTTTTAACCCCTTTCACATCAATATTGTCCATGTTAACTGAATCACTACTTGGCAAAATGAATATATATATATATCATTAAATTGGACTGTGAGAGCTGAGCATAAACACGTTGCAGAAGAAAAGTCCTGGTTTGTGATGACAGGTGAAAGGAAATAGTGCTTGCCTCCTAATGGAAGAGAAATTTCCCAGGAAGGGAAAAAATAAAAGCAACCTGAAACAAAAGCAACATGAATCAATTTCATTCTGAAAGGAACACAGTGAAACAATGTTGCTAAATGAGACACAATTTCCGACAAAGATCTTCTCTGTTCTCCAAGAACTTTTATTGTGCTGTGCTTACCAAGAAGCATGTGTTTTCTTCCCAAAAAGAGACAATGTACTTTATTTTATGCTGGTACCTCTCTTTGTCTCTTCTCCCCATTTGCTGCAATTTAAGCTGTCTTATTGTAGTGCTCTATCTCCAATCAGCCCTAAATATCTGAAAAGTCCTGAGTTTGCAAGAATTAAAAAAAAAAAAAAATAGGGCCTCAGGTTTGACAGCAATAGATCCTACTGTCCCCTCGGGATGACATTCCCGCACTATGAAGACCAGAGATCCCCCAGTAACAAACAGTAGCTCCTGTTTGCCTCATGCCTTTGTGTAGAGGTCACAATACCTGCAAGGGAACAGGCATTGCTGGGAGAGCCTGGGCTACTTTTATGAAACACAACAGGGGCAGCTTCATGTTAGAGGCAACAAGTTTGGGCGAGAGGGAAGGTAGAGATACAGTCCTTGAACTCAAGGATGTCATAATGGAAAGCAAAGTTTACGATGCAAAAATGACCCTTTACACTTAACCCCAAATTGCTATAAGCCACTTTCTTTATTTTTGGAGACAGGGTCTCACTGTGTTGCCCAGGCTGAAGTGTGTGCAATGGCGTGATCATAGCTCACTGAAGCCTCAAACTCCTGGCCTCAAGTGATCCACCTGCCTTGGCCTCCCAAAGTGCTGGGATTACAGGTGTGAGCCACCACACCTGGCCTCATTTTTTTTTTTTTGGCTGAGTAGTATTCCATAATATATACACACCACATTTTTCTTTATCCACTCATCTGTTGATGGGCTCTGCCAGTTTGATCCCAGTTGGACATCTGAGGGGCCTGGCTGCCCCTTAGCACCCCATCCCAGGGTAGGGGCACTAGGGATGAGAGAACACATATGTTGTATTTCTCAGGTCTCCTTTAGAGATTGGGTATAGCAGAAAGGCTTGTAGGATCACTAGAAGCTGGAGTGATTGGAGTCTTTCACAGGCCCTGTCTGTCCCCACAGAGGAAGGAGTGACGGTTGTGAAGAGCTTGTCTCTGCAGGCTTTGGCCTGAGCTGCTGGTAGGAGCAATGGCAGCTGGTCCCATGGCCTGTGGGTGCTGGCTCAGTTGAGGGGTGGGGGGTAGACCCTAAACGCATCCTGGGAGGTCTTCCAGGGCTGTCTGGAGCACAACAAATTGACATCTAGAGGCTGCGGAATCTTTTTTTTTTTTTTTTTTTTTTTAAAAAACAATCAGACGGAGCCTCTCTCGGTCGCTCAGGCTGGAGGGCACTGACACGATCTCGGCTCACTGCAACCTCCACCTCCCAGGTTCAGGCGATTCTTCTGCCTTAGCCTTCCGATTAGCTGAGACTACAGGCGTGTGACCACACCTGGCTAATTTTTGTGTTTGTTTTTTAAATTTTATTTATTTTTTTGGAGACAGAGTTTCACTCTTGTTGCCCAGGCTGGAGTGCAGTGGCATGATCATGGCTCACTGCAAACTCCACCTCTCGGGTTCTAGTGATTCTCCTGCCTCAGCCTCCTGAGTAGCTGGGATTACAGGCATCTGCCACCATGCCCAGCTAATTTTTTGCATTTTTAGTAGAGATGAGATTTCGTCATATTGGCCAGGCTGGTCTCATACTGCTAACCTCAGGTGACCCACCTGCCTTGGCCTCCAAAAGTGCTGGGATTATAGGCATAAGCCACCACACGCAGCCGTGGAAGCTGTGGAATCTGCCACGAGGAGAATTCCTGAGGAAAACCAGAGGCCACATTGATGGCCCTTCACCTGCGTGGCCACATGGGATTCTCACAGCAGCCCAAAGTAGGGCCTTGAGCAAGGGAGTTCTCCTGGCCCCCAATTTAGGGGCAGAGAAACAACTCAGCAAGACCCAGAACTTATCTCTGATTACCCAGTGAGTTGTGGAGATTGGATTTCCACTTGTCATACTGCCTTTACATCTTGGCTTTTCAGCGAGAAGCTGTGCATTCAGCCCCTTTCAAAGGCAGAAAAGTGTTGCCGAAAAATGTACCAGGGGCCAGGCACAGTGGCTCACGCCTCTAATCCCAGCACTTCGGGAGGCTGAGGTGGTTGAATCACCTGAGGTCGGGAGTTCAAGACCAGTCTGGCCAACATGGTGAAACCCGTCTCTGCAAATACAAAAAATTAGCCAGGCTTGGTGGCAGGTGCCTGTAATCCCAGCTACTCAGGAGGCTGAGGCAGGAGAATCACTTGAACCTGGCAGGCGGAGGTTGCAGTGAGCTGAGACTGGGTCATTGCACTCCAGCCCTGGAGACAACAGAGACTCCATCTCCAAAAAAAAAAAAAGAAAGATAACTATACCAGAGAGGCCAGGCATGGTGGCTCATGCCTATAATTCCAGCACTTTGGGAGGCTGAGATAGGAGGATTGCTTGAGGCCAGGAGTTTAACACCAGCTTGGGAAATATACTGAGACCCTGTCTCGTAAAAAGAAAAAAAAATTAGCTGGGTGGTGGTGTGCACCTGTAGTCTCAGCTACTCAGGAGGCCAAGGAAGGAGGATCACCTGAGCCCAGCAGTTTGAGGCTGCAGTGAACTATGATCACTATCTTGCCAGTACACTCCAGCCTGGGCAACAGAGGCCCCTGTGTAGAAAAGGGCACCCTTTGCTGCATCTCTCTCTCACTCTCTTTTTTTTCCCCCAAGATATGCAGTCTCGTTGTGTTGGCCAGGTTGGTCTCAAACTCTTGGTGTCCAGCAGTCCTCTCACCTCAGCCTCCCAAAGTGCTAGTGTTACAGGCATAAGTTACCATGACTGGCCTGCATCTCTTTTTGTGTTAAATGGTGGAGAATGACCCAGAAAATCTACAAGTTTCTTCTTCTGCAGTCTGAGGGCTGCAGTTTATGATCAAGCCAGGCAGGCACACAGGTTATCTGCCCTTCATTCCAAATTGTGGGTGCCTGGATTGCTCAGAAATTTGGAAAACACATTGGGAACAGTGGCTCACACCTGTAATCCCAGCACTTTGGGAGGCTGAGGTGGGCGGATCACAAGGTCAGGAGTTTGAGATCAGCCTGGCCAACATTGTGAAACCCCGTCTCTACTAAAAACACAAAAATTAGCCAGATGTGGTGGCGTGCACCTGTAATCCCAGCTACTCAAGAGGCTGAGGCAGGAGAATCACTTGAACCCAGGAGGCGGAGGTTGCATTGAGCCGAGATAGTGCCACTGCACTCCAGCCTGGGCAACAAGAATGAAAACTTCATCTCAAAAAAAAAAAAAAAAAAAAAAAAAATTGAAAAACAGAATTGGCTAGAAACTGGAATTCACACTAATTACCCCCCAGGATGCAGAGGGCTCAGGGAATCGGTGGGCAGGGGGAGTACTGGGTATCTGGTTCTCATTAGTTGAGAGATCATCAGGAGCAGCCCCCTGGTTGAAACTTTCAGATTTATACTAAAAAAATACCCAGAATGTCCATGGAGTAGAATAAAGGTGGCTGTGTCGTGGCTGGATGAACTGTGGATCTTTCTGGGGCAGGGTTTTACACGTGACTTCTCAACAGAAGACCCGTGCTAGAGTCTGGCTCTGACATCTCTCTGCCGTGGGACTTCAGGCAAGTCCCTGCTGTTAAGCTACAATGCTTTCCCTCTGTAATGGCGGGAGAGAGTGGCATTTGCTTTATGGACCATTCAGGGGCATGTAAAGCTCACATTAAATGAGATGATCTGTCTTCTCACTTTGATTTTCGTATCACTGCGCAAGTATGGATTACTGTTACCAACCAGGTGGAACGGTGTCAGAGAATACAGGAACAAATGTCTTCTAAAATCCAGGTCAGGCCAGGTGCGGTGGCTCACATCTGTAATCCCAGCATTTTGGGAGGCTGAGGCAGGTGGATCACCTGAAATCCAGAGTTTGAGACCAGCCTGGCTAATATAGTAAAGCCCTGTCTCTACTAAAAATAGAATATCAGCCAAGCATGGTAACACACTCCTATAATCCCAGCTGCTCGGGAGGCTGAGACAGGAGAATTGCTTGAACCTGGAAGGTAGAGGCTGCAGTGAGCTGAGATAGCACCATTGCCTAGGCACCAGAGCTTTTTTTGCACTCCATCTCAAAAGAAAAGGAAAAGGAAAAGAAAAACAAAACCTAAAAATAAAATCCAGTTTAGGCTTAGGAAGTCTCTTATTTTCTCTTTATTTCTCTCTTTCTTTCTTCTGTTTTTTGATAGGCCCCGTCCCCCATGCTGGAGTGCAGTGGCGCAATCACAGCTCACTGCAGCCTCGACCTCCAGGGCTCAAGAGATCCTCCCGCCTCAGCCTCCTGAATAGCTGGAACCACAGCAACATGCTACCATGCCTGGCTAATTTAAATTTTTTTTTTTTTTTAGAGACAAGGTCTCTCCCTAATGTTGCCCAGGCTGGTCTTGAACTCCTGGCCTCAAGCCATCCTCCCACCTTGACTTCCTAGAGATCTAGGATTACAGGTGTGAGCCACTATGCCTGGCCTGGTCTCTTCTTTTCATCTGTGAGTTGGAGGCACAGTCTTTGGTAGCTCAGCTTCCTGGGAGAGGGAATGAAACACTGAGAATGCCTGGGGCCCGGGTTGGGGCAGAATTCTTGGTGGATGTGGGAGGAAGGGAGGAATCTGGGCAGCTGTCAAGATGAGGAATTCAAAGTGTCAAAGGATAGAGAAAGATCTACAAGAAGCACTAATATGTAATTTTTTTGTTTTTTTTTTTTTGAGATGGAGTTTTGCTCTTATTGCCCAGGCTGGCATGCAATGGTGTGATCTTGGCTCACTGCAACCTCCGCCTCCCACTTTCAAGGGATTCTCTTGTCTCAGTCTCCTGAGTAGCTGGGATTATAGGCGCCCACCACTACACCCAGCTAATTTTTGGTATTTTTAGTAGCAACAGGGTTTCACCATGTTGGCCAGGCTGGTCTCGAACTTCTGACCTCAGGTGATCTATCTGGCTCGGCCTCCCAAAGTGCTGGGATTACAGGTGTAAGCACCCAGCCTAACGTGTAATCTTAATTGAGAGCCATAAGCATTCATTCATCAGATAACATTTGGTTTTTATTTAATGGGTATATTTCTTTGAAGGTGATGCCACATTGGAACTGGGTCGCATGGGATTAATTTGGGTTATATTTAGGGATTGACCATGAGAATTTTGAAATTCAGCTGTTGTGTTCAGCTGAATCACTTATTAACATAACCACCCAAAGCTAGGTGCAGTGGCTCATACCTATAATCTCAGCACTTTGGGAGGCCAAGGCAGGAGGATCATTTGAGCCCAGGAGTTAGAGACCAACCTGAGCAACATAGTGAGAACCCATCTCTACCAAAAAAAAAAAATTAGCCAGTCCGGGTGTGGTGGCTTGCATCTGTAGTCTCAGCTATGCAGGAGGCTGTGAGGGAAGGAAGGCTTGAGCCTGGGAGGTTGAGGCTGCAGTAAGCCATGATCACACCACTGCACTCCAGCCTGGGTAAAGAGCAAGACCCCAACTCAATAAAATGAAATAATCATGCAAGATCTGAGCTGTTGTATACTTAAAAATTTGTTCTAGAATGGGCCAGGCACAGTGGCTCACGCCTGTAATTCCAGCACTTTGGGAGGCCGAGGCAGGCGGATCATGAGGTCAGGAGATCAAGACCATCCTGGCTAACATGGTGAAACTCTATCTCTACTAAAAATACAAAAAAAATTAGCTGGGCGTGGTGGCGGGCACCTGTAGTCCCAGCTACTCTATGTCCCCCAAATAGAGAGAGAGAGAGAGAGAGAGAGAGAGAGAGAGAGAGAATAAGAATAAAAACTAGAATAGTTGGAGAAATCTATGTGGAAAAGACAATCCTGAATCACATATTAAAAATAAGGGCCAGGCGCGGTGGTGACTAACACCTGTAATCCCGGCACATTGGAAGGATGAGGCTGGCAGATTATGAGTTCAGGAGATTGAGACCATCATGGCTAACACGGTGAAACCCCGTCTCTACTAAAAATACAAAAAATTAACCAGGTATGATGGCACACACCTGTAGTCCCCCTACTCGGGAGGCTGAGGTAGGTGAATCACTTGAACCCAGGAGGTGGAGGTCGCAGTGAGCCGAGATCACGCCACTGCACTCCAGCCTGGGCAACAGAGCAAGACTCTGTCCCCCCGTCAAAAAAAGATTTCCATTTCTAGCCATGAAAGTAAAACAGGGATCAGAGTTCCACTCCAACCTTGAATGCCTAGAACATCAGATAAACGGAAGAACCACGGGTTTTCAGATACTGAACAATAGACAACACAGGACATTGATCCCTGAAAGAAGACCAGCAAATTATGTGAGCTGTAGGAGTGCCCCAACTCACCACCTTCTGAGAGGTGCCATGGCTAATCCCAATGGACAGGGAGCACAGCAAAGCCAGGTGGCCTTGCAGAATCGAAGGCACAGAGTGTGGTTCTAAGGCAGGAGGCTGGAGTTGGCATGGATGTTTCCTGGAGATAAGGAGGCCAAGCCAGAGACAGAGAGAGATCCAGTGATTCAGAGACCAGCCTGAACATGGCGAAACCGTCTCTACTAAAAATTAGCTGGGCATGGTGGTGCACACCTGTAATTCCTGCTACTCAGGAGGCTGAGGCAGGAGAATTGCTTGAACCCTGCGGGGAGTGGAGGTTGCAGTGAGCTGAGATCGCGTCACTGCACTCCAGCCTGAGTGACAGAAGGAATGAGTCTCTGCCTGAATCTTTGAACACTGCTTTGTGCATGTGTATAAAGAAACTACTCAAACTGGGGGGCAGGGAGTGGGCATCCCTATCCTTCCCAAACTGGGTCACTGTTCTAATGGTAGGGGTGGAGGATCATTCTAGGTAACATCGAAGTGGTGATCAAAGTCTTCCCTAAAGTGTTCGCCTTCAGTGATATCCAACTGTCCCCCTACTTACTGGCAAATCTGTATTTACCTGGAACACCAACCCCAGATCTTTTTTTCTTTTCAAGCAGGGTCTCCCTCTGTCACCCAGGCTAGAGTGCAGTGGCATGATCAGAGATCACTGCAGCCTCGACCTCCTGGGTTCAAGTGATCCTCTTACCTCAGCCTCCTGAGTAACTGGGACCACAGGCATGCCTCGCCATGTCCAGCTCATTTTAAAAAATTACTTTTTGTAGAGATGGGGTCACCCTATATTGAGAAAGCAAGTCAGGGTCTTGCTCTCTCACCCAAGTTGGAATACAATTGTGCAAGTATAGCTCACTGCAGCCTCCAGCTCCTGAGCTCAAGCAATTCTCCTGCCTCAGCCTTTCAAGTAGCTAAGACGACAGGTGTGCACACTATGCCTGGCTTATTTTGTTTTTCTGTGTGTGTATGTAGAGATGGGGTCTTGCTGTGTTGCCCAGGTTGATCTCAAACTCCTGGCCTCAAGAAATCCTCTCACCTAGGCCTCCCAAAGTGCTGGGATCACAGGCATGAGGCACCACACCCAGTCTGAGCCCAAATCTTCCTATGTCTATACTGCTTTCCCTACAAATGCAAGAACCTAAAAATACATTCAGCCCAAAGCTACATCCTGACCACAAATACATAAAAACCACCACAAACACACTATGGCCTTCTCCATTCAGTATCGGGCACTGAAATATTTGTTGTTGGTGTTGTACACGTAATATTTTATTTGCTCCTAATAACGATGCTGTGAATGCAGGATGGTAAATGTTGCCTACTTTAAGAAACCCAGTACCCAGAGACATTATTAACTTTCCAAATCTGCACAGCAAGGTAATGGGAGAGGTGGAACCAGAATTCCACTTCTCTTAAGTAGTACTTAAGTTGATTCTTCCCATGAAATCTAAAATAAACTTGTAGGCCGGGCGCACTGGTTCACACCTGTAATCCCAGCACTTTGGGAGGCCGAGGTGGGTGGATCACTTGAGGTCAGGAGTTTGAGACTAGCCTGGCCAACATGGTGAAACCCCGTCTCTACTAAAAATACGAAAATTAGCCAGGTGTAGTGGTGCACTCCCAGCTACTCGGGAGGCTGAGGCATGAGAGTCACTTGAACCTGGGAGACAGAGGTTGCAGTGGGCTAAGACTGCACCACTGCCCTCCAGCTTGGGCAACAGAGCAAGACTCTGTCTCAAAAATGAATGAATGAATAAATAAATATATAAACTAAACAAGCACGTTCTTTAAGATCCTTCTTGGTATTCATCATCATTCCCTTGAT
This sequence comes from Chlorocebus sabaeus, assembly GCF_047675955.1. Classification (NCBI taxonomy): domain Eukaryota; kingdom Metazoa; phylum Chordata; class Mammalia; order Primates; family Cercopithecidae; genus Chlorocebus; species Chlorocebus sabaeus. Next base: position 610,936 of record NC_132924.1, read on the forward strand.
ACCTGGAAAATAAGAAACTCCACCTTTTCTGTGCATAAAACCAAACTCTGCAATAAGAACCAAGTCTGAATTTATTAGAAAATCTGCATTTATAACACTCTCGATCTCTGCAGAATGTAACTTTGTGTTCAGATGAAAATATGGTTTGACAGCAAAATCATGCTATGAAAGCAAGATCATATTCCAGACGGCATGCCCTCAATAGATATTATTTAGCACGTGCTGTGTCAGACATCGCAGAGTACTTGGGAAGCAACAATAAATAGAACTCCTTCTCTCTCCTGAGCCCACAGTCCAGTCAAAGAGAGGTAAAGAAATAATGACAGTGGCTGGCGAGAACGCTGGGAGAGGGGGGTTCGGGCTACAACAGAGGCAGAGCTCGGGGAAGCCTCCCTCAGGCTGGAGCAGGCGGGGTAAACCTCCCCACAGCGGGACAGCTGTGAGGAGACTCGGCCAGTGAACAGAAATCTTTTCAGTCATGCATCGTGTGACTCACGCTCGTATTCCCAGTACTTTGAGAGTCCGAGATGAGAGAATCACTAAGGCCAGGAGTTCAAAATCAGCCTGAGAGCAAGACTCAATCTCTACCGAAAAATTTTTAAAAAATTTTCTTTGAGACGGAGTCTCGCCCTGTCACCCAGGCTGGAGCGCAATCGCGCAATTTCGGCTAACTGCAACCTCTGTCCAGCTAATTTTTTGTATCTTTAGTAGAGATAGGCTTTCACCATGTTAGCCAGGCCAGTCTCGAACTCCTGACATTGTGATCTGCCCACCTCAGTCTCCCAAAGTGCTAGGACTACAGGCGTGAGTCATGGCGCCTGGTCCCAAAAATCCTTTTTTTTTTTTTTTTTTTTTTTTTTTGAGACGGAGTCTCGCTCTGTAGCCCAGGCTGGAGTGCAGTGACCGGATCTCAGCTCACTGCAAGCTCCGCCTCCCAGGTTCAAGCCATTCTCCAGCCTCAGCCTCCCGAGTAGCTGGGACTACAGGCGCCCGCCACCTCGCCCGGCTAGTTTTTTGTATTTTTTAGTAGAGACGGGGTTTCACCATGTTAGCCAGGATGGTCTCGATCTCCTGACCTCGTGATCCACCCGTCTCGGCCTCCCAAAGTGCTGGGATTACAGGCTTGAGCCACCGCGCCTGGCAGTCCCAAAAATTCTAAAAATAGGCTGCCCATGGTGGTTCATGTCTGTCGTCCGAGCTACTCCGGAGGCTGAGGTGGGGGAATCACTTCAGCCCAGGGGTTTAAGGCTGCAGTGAGCTATAATGACACCACTGCACTCCAGCCTGGACAACAGAATAAGATCCTGTGAAAAACAAACAAACAAAAGGCTAGCACAGTGGATCACACCTCTAACCTCAGCACTTTGGGAGGCCAAGGCAGGAAGATCAATTGAGTCCAGGAATTCGAGACCAGCCTGGGCATCATAGCAAGAACCTATCTCCAAAATCATAAAGAAAAAAAAAGCATCTTATAGTTGGTGATTATGGTGCCAACATGGGCATTCCAGGCAGAAGAAACAGCTCAAGCAAGAGCAGGAGAGCAATGAGGGCAGTGGAAACAGATCAGTGGCTGAGAGTGAGGGGAGAAGAGGATGAAAATCCAGGAGAGAGCAGAGGACACTGAATGTCCTGACCAGGGATTATGGCTTTGTCCTGTGGGCCTGGGGGAGCCAATCACAGGACTCCCAAATTTTTATCTGTGGCCGGGCACAGTGGCTCACACCTGTAATCCCAGTGCTCTGTGAGGGTGAGACAGAAGGAACACTTGAGCCCAGGAATCAAGACCAGCCTGGGCAACACAACAAGACCCCATCTCTATGAAAGTAAAAAAATTAGCCAGGCATGTTGGCATGTGCCTATGATCCCTGCTACTCAGGAGGCTGAGGTGGGAGCATCACCTGGGCCCAGGAAGTTTAGGTTGCAGTAGCAGTGATCACACCACCACACTCCAGCCTGGGTGACAGAGAGAGACCGAGTCTCAAAAGCAAACAAATACAAATTTGGATTTTTTAGAAAGATCACTTGGGCATGGGTGATAGGAGGCCATCTGGAAACAAGGCTGGTAAGGAGGCCACCTCTGAGGACCAAGCGAGTGGGGCAGAGGCCTGGCTGCTGGCAGGAAGGGAATATGGACGGGACAGAGGGAGGTGAGCCCAAAGCTAAAGTGAGGGGAACAGTGCAGTGGGCGTAGGGCAGGCCGGGGGAGGTGAGTGACATCTCTGCCCTGAGATAACACATAAGCAGAAAGTTCAATAGCACTTACCTAATGAAACCCTGCAATCATTTCCGCTCTGTACTTGCTCTGAATAATGGGCTTCTGAAACATCTTACACCAGTTCTCAAACTGGGTGGTCAGCTGCAGCTGAATCAACTCCAGGTGCCTGTAGTCGAGATACCAAGAGTAGTAGCTGTTCACACAGATCACATCCACATACGGAGCCTAGGACCAGAGCAGGAGAGCCCGTTCAGCACCTAAAAGACTGTATGACTCAGAACTCACATGCTTTGGGGGCTCTTCTGGCAAAGAAGGTAAGAAGAGGATATAATCGAGGCATTCAGGGAGGCTGAGGCAGGAGGATGGCTTGAGGCCAGGAGTTTGAGACCAGCCTGAGCAACACACAAGACCCCAGCTCTAAAAGTATAGTAGTAAGACAGTTAACAGGGCACAGTAGCTCATGCCTGTAATCCCAGCACACTGCGAGGCCAAGGTGGGAGGATAGCTTCAGCACAGAAGTTTGAGACCAGCCTGGGCAACATCGCATGACCCCATTTCTACAAAACAAACAAACAAAAAAACTAGAAGAGGAAGAACTGCCTCTCGGGACTGAGAACATCCAAGTTCACCAGTTTAGATCCTGAAATTACCCTGCCCCACCGGCAGGAAACATGGTCACAAAGTAGCCCAAAGGAGGCAGGCCTGTGACTCTGCACTGACGTGCGCAGCTGAAAAGGACTGTGAGAGGCAGAGCAGCTGCCAACGCGCAGTCCTCAGCCAAAGCCGAGGGCCCCCGCCACTGGAGCTGACTCCTCTCCAGGCAGCAGTCCCATCACTGGGACTTGTCCTGGACTTACCTTGCCCTGGAGAAGCGCTCCCACCTGAGGGGCCGATGCAGTCATTCTCACAGAAAATCTTTTTGTTTTGTTTTGGATACACAGTCTCACTCTGTTGCGCAGGCTAGAATGTAGTGTCATCATCTCGGCTCACTGCAACCTCTGCCTCCCACGATCAAGTGCTTCTCATGCCTCAGCCTCCCAGGTAGCTGGGATTACAGGTGCGTGCCACCACATCCAGCTAATTTTTTGTATTTTTGGTAGAAACAAGGTTTCACCAGTTGGCTGGTCTGGTCTCTAACTCCCGACCTCAAGTGATCCACCCGCCTTGGCCTCCCAAAACGTTGGGATTGCAGGTGTAAGCCACTATGCCCGGCCATCACAGAGAATCTTTTTTTATTTTTTCTTTTTGAGACGGACTCTTGCTCTGTCGCCCAGGCTGGAGTGCAGTGGCCGGATCTCAGCTCACTGCAAGCTCCGCCTCCTGGGTTTACGCCATTCTCCTGCCTCAGCCTCCCGAGTAGCTGGGACTACAGGCGCCCACCACCTTGCCCGGTTAGTGTTTTGTATTTTTTAGTAGAGATGGGGTTTCATCGTGTTATCCAGGATGGTCTCGATCTCCTGACTTCGTGATCCGCCCATCTCGGCCTCCCAAAGTGCTGGGATTACAAGCTTGAGCCACCGCGCCCGGCCCATCACAGAGAATCTTGAGGCAGCTTTCATGAGGCAACACTGTGGGCTGCAGAGGGCCTGAAAGAGTCCCACCTAGCAGCAGGGCAGAGATGACCGAGTAGGACCACCATCAGCTTCAGCAAACTGGTGCTCAGGGCTGAGCAGCAGATGCTTCTGTGTCCAACTGGCGAGTTTCTAATGCGTCCTAAACACACTACTTTCTAGTAAGAATGCTGGCTGGGTGTGGTGGCTCATGCCTGTAATCCTAGCACTTTGGGAGGCCAAGGTGGGTGGATCACCTGAGGTCAGGAGTTCGAGACAAGCTTGGCCAACATGGCGAAATCCTGTCTCTACTAAAAAATATAAAAATTAGCCAGGCGTGGTATCGTGTGCCTGTAATCCCAGCTACACTGGAGGCCGAGGCAGGAGAATTGCTTGAACTCGGGCAGAGGAGGTTGCAGTAAGCCAAGATTGCACCATTGCACTACAGCCTGGGCAACAGAGCAAGACTCCATCTCCAAAAAAAAAAAAGAAAAAAAAAAGAATGCTAATGTCAGCCAGGAATGGCAGCTTGTGTCTGTAATCCCACCACTTTGGGAGGCCAAGGCTGGAGGATCACTTGAGCTCAAGAGTTTGAGACCAGCCTGGGCAATATAGTGCAATCCCATCTCTGCAAAAAGATTTAAAATTACCCGGGAACACCTGAAGTCCCAGTTACTCGGGAGGATGAGGCAGGAGGATCTCTTGGGCCCAGGAATTCAAGGCTACAGTGAGCTGTGATTGCACCACTGCACTCCAGCCAGGGCAACAGAGTAAGACCTTGTCTCTACAGAAGAAAAAGAAAAATGCAGGCTCCAACTTTGGAGTTACTGAATCAGGATCTCAGAATGCAGAGATCTGCCATTTCAAAAAAAATTCCCCTAGAGATTCTGAACATCCAGGCGTAGGCCAGATGAACTCTAAGCCCCCTTAAACCTTTGACATTCTATAAGTCTATTAAATCAAAGTGCAAAAAACGCTGAGTCCAAACTGAGCAAACAAATCCCATCTCCCTATGCCCAGCCTCCCTGGATTCAGAAAGCCACACTGCCTGGCGAGTAAGCAGGGAGAGAATTCTCATTAACCCAAAGACCATCTTTGAAAACAGACTGGCTGCAGCTGGGTGCGGTGGCCCACACCTGTAACCCCAGCCCTTTGGGAGGTTGAGGCAGGAGGATCGCTTGAGCCCAGGAGTTCGAGACCAGTCTGGGCAACATGGCAAGACCCTGTCTCTATCTTTTCAAGTAAAAAAACAAAATAAAAAATCCCTGGCTGGCAGCTCATGGTTCTTTCCAGCTGTTCCCATGAGCAGACTTCAGGACAAGCCCAGGCAAAGGTGGGGAAAAATGGGGTGGGGACCCCCAGGCTCACCCACTTCTCTGCTGCATAGTTGGAGTTGGTCACAAAGGTCACAGGCCGGGAGGGGTCCAAGGCTTTGGCGTGAGCAATCACCATCCTGTCCACAGAAGGCAGAAGACACAGGTTCCGTCAGTCCAGGAAGGGCTGGAACACCCTCCCATCCTCTCTGTCCCATCTTTCCCCATCAGAACACAACATGGGGCCAGGCACGATGGCTCACAAATTTGATCTCAGCAGTTCGGGAGGCCAAGGCGGGTAGATCACTTGAGGTTGGGAGTTCAAGATCAGCCTGGCCAACATGGCAAAACCCTGCCTCTACTACAAATACAAAAATTAGCCAGACATGGTGGCACATATCTGTTTAACACCAGCTACTTGGGAGACTGAGGCACGAGAATTGCTTGAACCCAGGAGGTGAAGGTTGCCATGAGCCAGGATCACACTACAGTCCAGCCTGGTCCATAGAGCCTGGTCCATAGAGCCCTGTCTCAAAACAAACAAAAGAAACACACACACACACACACACACACACACACACACACACACACACACACAAAGCATAAAGCCACTGCTTTCTTCCCTAACTTGAGATGTATTTTACATAAGGACACATGATCCTCTAGTCCTAGACTGAGCTCTCTAACATCACTCTTTCTCCCCCCGCCTTCGAATCCTATCCCCCCAGAGGAGAGCCACCCTTCCAGGCACACAGAGCTGAGGTCAGTGGGCTGGACACTGCCAAAAATGAGGTTGACTCCCTGAAACAGCTCTTGAACAGAGGAGTGGATGGGTGCAGATTTGGGTGGGATATTTATTAATGCATCAAGCAAACAGGGAGTGCAGACTCTCAGATGGGAAGTTTCAAAGCCTGTGACAGCCTGGCTGAACCTCTCCAGGCTGGGCGGCTCCCTCCAATTCCTGCCCCAGCAAACAGACATCTCCTCTGGCCACCACCCAAAGAAGCCTGTCTGTCAGGCACCTGCTCCTGGAAGCCTGTGCTCTTCACCTTCCCAACAACGGTCCTGTCCACCCAGTCCTGCTGAGCACACCCCTGTGCCCCAGAGCTCTGAACTGTTCTTTGTCCAGGCTGGGACGACTTCTCAGAACCTTCTGCCTACTGCAGACTTGGCTCAGCCCAAAGCACTCCATGAAATCGGGGTGTAGTGTCTGCCTCAAGGAGCATTTCCAAAACCTCTACTGCCTCTGCTGCAAGTGAAAAATCTACCTCTGAATGCTGAGTTAGAACTGCATGATTGTAAGGAATAAAGGGGGCCCGGGCACGGTGGCACACACCTGTAGTCCCAGCACTTTGGGAGGCTGAGGCAGGTGGATCACTTAAGGCCAGGAGTTCAACGCCAGTCTGGCTAACATGGTGAAACCCCGCCTCTACTAAAAATACAAAAATTAGCCAGGCGCAGTGCCTCATGCCTGTAATCCCAGCACTTTGGGAGGCCAAGGCAGGTGGATAACCTGAGGTCAGGAGTCCAAGACCAGCCTTGCCAACATGGTGAAACACAGTCTCTACTAAAAAATGCTAAAGTTAGCTGGGCATGTTGGCATTAGTGTTGTGGTGCGATCTCGGCTCACTACAACCTCTGCCTCCTGGGTTCAAGCGATTCTCCTGCCTCAGCCTTCTGTGTAGCTGGGATTAGAGGCATGCATGAGCCACTGCTCCTGGCCTGTGCAACAGAGCAAGACCCTGTCTCAAAAAAGAAAACACACACATACACACACACAAACAGAAAACAAAACAGAATAGCATCATTTCCTTATCATTAGCTTGAAGGAAGTGAATTGCCTGTAAAAGTTTCCATTTTCAAAAAAAGCATTAAAATGCAGTGTAATCCCCGCACTTTGGGAGGCTGAAAAGGATTGCCTGAGCCCAGGAGGTGCAGCCTCCACCTCCTGGACTCAAGCGATTCTCCCACCTCAGCCCCGCAAGCAGCAGGGACTACAAGCGCGTGCCACCATGCCCAGCTAATTTTTTGTATTTTTGTAGGGACAGGGTTTCACCATGTTGCCCAAGCTAGTCTGAAACCCCTGAGCTCAAGTGACCGACCGCCACAGCCTCCCAAAGTATGGGATTACCGGCGTGAGTCACTGGGCTCGGCCCAATTAATTTCTTCAGCCTGAGCATGAGCGCTGGAAGAAAAGCTCTCATTTGCATGTAAGTTTTTAGAGTCAGAGTATCCCTCTGTCACACAGGCTGGTGTGCAATGGCGCAATCTCCTCTGATTGTAACCTCAACCTCCCATGCTTGATCTTTTATATAATCTCGGCTCACTGTAATCTCAACTTCCTGGGCTGGATCGCATACTCGCATACACACACACACACACACACATTTATTTAGACAAAGTCTCGGTCTGTCGCCCAGGCTGGAGTGCAGTGGTGCGATCTCGGCACACTTCAACCTCCGCCTCCCGGGTTCAAACAATTCTCTGCCTCAGCCTCCCCAGTAACTGCGATTACAGGCGCCCGCCACCACGCCCGGCAAATTTTTGTATTTTTAGTAGAGACGGGGTTTCACCATGCTAGCCAGGCTGGTCTTGAACTCCTGACCTCGTGATCCACCCGCCTCGACCTCCCAAAGTGCTGGGATTACAGGCGTGGGCCACCGCGCCCGACCGATCGCTTATATTTTTAAAAGGATGTTTTCTTCGTTTTCTAGCCCCTTTTACACCGCTACAAAGTTTCAAAGGCTTAATGCGATTACAACGGCCCCTGAGAGATCGAGCTCGGCTGTGCAGCTCCCTAATGCAACCTCAGAGGGGGCCTACCCTGCCCAGGATGAGCCGCGCCAGGTGGCGGGGGACGCTCCCGGGGGTCCTCGGGCCCTGGCTGGGGGAGGTTTTGTGGGAGGCACTACCCGGGATCAGGTGAGGCGAGTGCACGGCCGGGGCTGCAGCTGCCGCTGGCCATTGAGGAGCTTCTCCGCAACGGGCCCGCCAGGAGCCGGCCGGTTGGGGCGCAGCGCCTGCTCCTGACGCGTCTGGCCCTTGCTACGCCCGGCCCTGCAGGCGGGGAAGTCGTAAAGCTCCTCCCGGTAGCTTATGGGCGGCGGCAGCCAGGCCCAAGCTTGCGGACACAAAAAGGCCAGCTCAGCTGCCGATTACATCCCCCCGGCCGCCTGTGGCCAGCCGTCCGCGAACGAGCGCTCCTGGAAGACCTGCAGCCCCGCCGCGAGTTCCGATTGGCTCCGCGTGAGGAGCGGGCCCCTGCGACGTCACTAGCGCGCGCCTTCGGTGACGTCACAAGGATGGGCCTTGGGGCGACGTCACAGGCGGGGGCGTTCGGCGGCGTCACGGAGGTGGGAGTGTCAGTAGCTGAGCAGTTTTCTCCTGAGAGTGGAGCCTGGTAACCGCTACCTCCCCTCCAGGTCCTGTGTGTTGCTGGCTGGAGAAGGGTAGTTGACAAACTCAGACCCAGCGCAGTGTTTACGTCGCTCAAAAATACAAAAATATGTCCAGGCGCGACCAAGGCGGGAGGATCCCTTCAGGCCAGGAGCAGTCTAGCAACATGGCGCGACCCTGTCTCAGTAGTCCTACATCAGCTCCCCAGCTACTTGAACCCCAAGGTTCAAGGCTCCAATGAGCTATGGCCCCACCACAGCATTCCAGCCTGCGAGACTGAGGTAAACCCTGTCTAAAAAAGTAAAAAAAAAACTTACGTGTGCAACAGGGAGGGACTGCCAAATAAAACTGCCATCCGGGTACTTTGGGAGGCCGAGGCGGGAGGATGGATGGCTTGGGCTCAGGAGTTCTAGACCAGCCTGGGCAACATGAAGAAACCCTGTCTCTACAAAAGATACAAAAATTGGCCGGGCGCGGTGCTCACGTGGCCTAATTTTTGTAATTTTTGTAGAGATGGGGGTCTCGCTATGTTGCCCAGGCCAGTTTCGAGCTCCTGGGTTCAAGCGGTCTTCTCACCTTGGCCATCAGAGTCGTCAGGATTACAGGCGTGAGGGACTGTGCCCCGCCTGGGTTAGGCTGTTTAATAACAAAGTGCTCGGCCAGGCTCCGTGGCTAAGCCTGTAATCCCCGCACTTTGGGAGGCCAAGGTGGGTGGATCACCTGAGGTCAAGAGTTTGAGACCAACCTGGCCATGGTGAAACTCAGTCTCTACAAAATAGTACAAAAATTAGCCGGGTGTGGTGGCACATGCCTGTAGTCCCAGCTACTCCTTGAACCCAGAAGGCGGAGGTTAACAGTGAGCCGAGATTGTAGCACTGCACCCCAGCCTAGGCAACACAGCGAGACTCCAAAGTATGACACCAGCCTGGGCAATGTAGTGAAACCCTGTCTCTACAAAACAAAAACCCAGGTGTAACTGTGTCCACCTGTGGCCCAGGCTACTTAGGAGGCTGAGGCAGGGGGACCACTTGAGGCCAGGAGCTCTGATCATCCCACTGCTCTGCATCCTGAGCAATAGAATGAAAGCATGTCTCTAGATAGTTAACTAGCTAGCTAGATACGTAGTTTTCGATTTTTTTCCCTAGATTTGAACATGTTTTTCTAAAGTAGCATTCAACACATCAGCATTTACAGTGTTATTAGTTGTTAATATGATTCTGTTTTTCTGAAATACAGTATCCTTCACAAGCAGTTTTGTCTTTCAAAGTACATAGATAGGTCCTCAAGTGAATTTGTCTGATGTTGGCGACCTTGGTACCATTTTCTCCAGTTGACTGGAATAGTCAGTCAATAATTTCAGGTTACTGTTGGCCTTAGAAGAAGAGCCCAAAGGCAACAAGCAAATGTGCTGGTGTCCAATCACCTTCTAGAAACATTTTCACTTTCCTGTAAGGTTTCCCTTGATGAACATAGAAGTAGTGTATGTAGAACTGACCCAGTGCTGCCGTGGCAACTTTGTATATTAGGCCAAATTTACATTTCTTACCTTTGTGAGAGGCACCCTGGTAGGCTAGTGGAGTTACACGCGAAGTCTGTTTCTCAGCTGCACTGTCCAGAGATACAACACGGTCCAATCAAATAACATTCTCTGAGCCTGTTTCTTAAGCTGTGAAATAAGAATAACAATTATACCCGTCTAAAAAGACAGCTTATTTTATTTGAGTGGTCTTTTATTTTCTACGAAGCTGTGTTTAACACAGTAATTATTTTTATTTCCATACCACATTTGTGTTTTGTTTTTGTTTTGAAATGGGGTCTGTTTTTGTTTTTTTTTTTTGAGATGGAGTTTTGCTGTTGTCTCCCAGTCTGGAGTGCAGTGGCAAGATCTCCGCTCACTGCAACCTCCACCTCCCAGGGTCAAGTGATTCTCCTGCCTCAGCCTCCTGAGAAGCTGGGATTACAGGTGCCCACCACCACACCCAGCTAATTTTTATATATATATATATATTCTTAGTAGAGATGGGGTTACATCATGTTGCCCAGGCTTGTCTCAAATTACTGATGTCAAGTGATCCACCTGCCTCTGCTTCCCAAAGTGCTGGGATTATAGGCGTGAGCCACCACACCTGGCCTGTTTTTAAATAAGAGTTTCTTGGCCAGGTGCGGTGGCTCACGCTTGTAATCCCAGCACTTTGGGAGGCCAAGGATCACCTGAGGTCGGGAGTTCAAGACCAGCCTGACCAACATGGAGAAACCCTGTCTCTACTAAAACTACAAAATTAGCCGGGCATGGTGGTGCATGCCTGCTATCCCAGCTACTCAGGAAGCTGAGACAGGAGAATTGCTTGAACCCAGGAAGTGGAGGTTGCAGTGAGCCGAGATCGCACCGTTGCACTCCAGCATGGGCAACAAGAGCAAAAGTCCCGTCTCAAAATAAAAAAAAAAAGATTTTTTAAAATGATATTTTCAGTATTTTATAGATATGTGAGCAGCGATCTTAATAGGACGTTACCTGACACTTTGCGGGACTAGATGATGACAGAGGCAGCTGATTTGATCCAGATGTCTAATTTATTTATTTTTCTTTTTTTTTTTTTTTCTTGGAGACAGTCTTGCTCTGTCACCCAGGCTGGAGTGCAGTGGCACGATCTTGGCTCACTGCTACCTCCACCTCCCAGGTTCAACCGATTTTTCTCCCTCAGGATCCTGAGTAGCTGGGATTACAGGCACGTGCCACCAGGCCAGGCTAATTTTTGTATTTTTGATAGAGACAGCATTTCACCATGTTGGCCAGGCTGGTCTCGAACTCCTGACCTCGGGTGATCTACCTGCCTCGGCCTCCCAAAGTGTTGGGATTACAGGCATGAGCCACTGTGCCTGGCCCAGATGTCTCTAATTTTAACAAGAGATGTATTGCAGGATCATAGCAGATTGAGTTCCTGGTGTATCCAGAAGGAAGTAAGCATGGAACTCAGGACAGCTGTCCTGAGTAGTGTGTGTGTACTGTGCTTGAATATCTCACTGCTCATTTATACACAGGCTTTCTTGTGAGCGAGTCAACAGTATCTGTTTCATAAATAATGTAGCTTTCTTGCTTTCTTTCTCTTTTTTTTTTTTTTTTTGAGACAGGGTTTTACTCTGTTACCCAGGCTGAAGTGTAGTGGTGCGATCACAGCTCACCGCAACTTCAGCCTCCCAGGTTCAAGCAATTCTCCTGCCTCAGCCTCCCAAGTAGCTGGGATTACATGTGCCACCACTCTTGGCTAATTTTTTTCTTTTTTTTTTTTGAGATGGAGTTTCACTCTTGTTGCCCAGGCTGGAGTGCAATGGTGTGATCTTGGCTCACCGCAACCTTTGCCTTTCAGGTTCAAGCGATTCTCCTGCCTCAGCCTCCCAAGTATCTGGGTTTACAGGCATGCGTCACCATGCCCAGCTAATGTATTTTTAGTAGAGACAAGGTTTCTCTATGTTGGTCAGGCTGATCTCAAACTCCTGACCTCAGGTGATGTACCCGCCTTGGCCTCTCAAAGTGCTGGCATCACGGGTGTGAGCCACCGCTCCTGGCCTAATTTTTGTATTTTTGGTAGAGATGGGGTTTCACCATGTTGGCAAGGCTGGTCTCGAATTCCTGACCTCAAGTAATCAGCCTGCCTCGGCCTCCCAAAGTGTTGGAATTATATGCGTGAACCACCATGCCTGGCCAGCCCTATTTCTTTAAGCCTCCACATTTTGCACTTGTTAAAAGTATTTGAACATACAATTACCCAGCTTCCTTTGTTTATGTATGCTTGAATTTTGTACAATCTTAAATATTTTTTTCCTATCTAAGCTTTATTTTACCCCGTTTCCTCTATATTTGTATAACTTTAGGTGGCTCTCTTCATTGAAAGTTTTTTCTCAAAAGCCTTAAAATAGATTATTGTTCTTGGCAGCAAGTTGAAAGCTATTTGAGGAGAAAGGGAGACTTATGATGATTCAAATAAAGCAAACTAAAAAGTAATGAAGCAAGACAGAAGAAAAAGCAGTATTCACTTGCGCACATTCCAAAAGAATAACATTTCAAATATAACTAGAAAAAAGTGTGCTGAAGTTTGCAATACAGAAATAATTATTAATACTCAAAATAGCTTTAAAGCCCTGCTCAGATTTTGAATGTTGGGAATTGACCCGGAGGTGGCTGTAACCTAAGATGGTTCCTTCAGTAATGAGCATATGTTCTTTTTCAAGATGATGATGATTCTCCACCTTCTAAGAGACCAAAGACCATTGAGACACCACAGCCACCAGTCCTGTAACCTGCCAATGCTGGACAACAGAAAGTGAGGGAGTTCAACTCTGGTAAGCTCTCAGTGAAATCCACTACCTTTTCCTTCATCTTCTGGACTCTCAGTGTGACTGATGAAAGTTACAACATTCTCTGCAGGGGGAAATGTTTTAGCATGTATTACTGTATTTTAATCACATCTTTGTAAAGCCAGGAGCATTTTGAAAGTCACATTACAGACATTGTTTAAACATAGTTTGTATTTCCAAAACATAGGACACTGTGTCATCTCATATTAATTAGTTAGTTGGCTCAAAATTACTGCTAATGACTTAGTAATTCAATGATTTCTCTTAGCTCTAAAATCTTTTTTATTTCAGAACTATTTCACCTCTTGGTTTTCATTTTTGCTATGTGTCACTGCCTGCCAGCTGCTAATTTATTAACTCCCAGTGGATCATGTGTCCTGTGAAGGGACTGAATGAGAAATTAGTGGCAAATTATGTTGATGATTTGTATTTTGAATAGTTTGAATAAATAGAACATTAAGCTTGTATACATTTTGAAAATAGTATTTTAATATTCTACTGTCATAGTCACAATGATTGGATATATATTGAATTTATATGTACTTTAGGATATATTTTGAATTTGTATGTATATCTGTTAAGTTTTTTTTTTTTCTCCACGAAAATTAGACTCTGATTTATTGAGGCATCTGTTTGATGCCACGTTAGGTGGCCCAGGCCTGTGTAGGGGGTGAGGTTAAAGCAAGAAGAAGGGTGGTGAGAGGCAGGGTGCCAGGTTTAGGTTGGAATACCTGGCGGTACTCTGAGGCTTCCCAAGTTTCCTTGGTCCTGGCCGGCTGTGCTGCTGGCCTGGGCATCTGATGAGCCTGCAAGGGTGACTCCCAAGAGGTGAGTGGTCCAGGTAGGGCAGGGACTTTCGAGTCATGCTGTTTGTTGGCTTTGAATCCAGACTCGTACACTTGGTAGCTGTGAACTCTCCATGCCTCAGGGACCTGCAGAACTGAGCTCTGTCTGAGCCAGGTTCCATCCAGGCACTGCAGATCCATCCAGAGGGAAACCGCCCCAAGTTGCTCACTATTCAGTGCCTTCTCAAGCAGACCCTTGTCTCTTTCTAGGCCCTCACAATCCAGTGGAGGAGACGAAACTCATCTGCCTCTATCCCTCTGGGCGCACCTCATGCCGGTGCATCTGTGGACCTGGGCCATGCTCCTGGGCTTCCGAAGTTGGAGAAAGCTGCCAGGCTCAGGTGGGTACCTCAGAGCAGTTGCTGCCCTCTGGACACAGTGACAAAAGAACCCTGTGGGTCTGGAGCCCTGGTCTGGGGCATTGGGCAAGGCTCTTGCACTTCTCTGAGCCCATTTCCCCATCTGGATAGAGTGCTGATTCTATCTCCCTGTGGGCACTGAGGGCTCAGTGTTAGAGAGTCAGCATCTGGGGTTTGGGCTGTAATTCCCCTTCAGCCCCGTAGCTGGGGGGAGCCAGGGACTTTGTCGGGATTAACCTAGGTGTCATTCTAGCTTCCTGCCCCTGGCTTGGGCTCAGCATCTGAAGTAGTCTAGGCGGCAGGTGGTCCTGGTGGGGGTTGAGGCTTTTCCCCATTCTGAGGTCACACCCAGAGCCAGAAACGTTGGTGCCTGCTCTGGGCAAAGGTGGCAGCCTGTGCGACAAGAGCGAAACTCCATCTCAAAAAAAAACCAAAAAACCTTTCACCATTTCAAGGGGCTCACATCTCCCTAAGGGCCCGGTAATTGGCCTAATCTGGCCTGCCCTTGGCCCCCAGGGTGCAGGTAACACCCCACCTTACCTGGCTTCTTTCTGCCAGGGCCAATCTTCAGACCTCAGAACTTTCCAGCCTATCCCACCTCCCTCTCTGGCCAGCCTTGAGCCCTTGTGGGTCCAGCACATTTTCCAGGCTCTCTCCTGGTTGTCCTTCTGCCTCAAAGTCTGGATCATGCTGCTCCCCCTCCCATTCACCAAGACCCACAAGGACCACTCCACACCCAGCTCAGCCCCATCCCCTTGGATAGTCCTTTCTCTTTCCTCAGGTGGCCAGGTGCATATCTTGGTGTCAGGACCTTCACTGCACCTGGGAATGCCTACTGGTCACCTCGGTGACAGAGACCAAGGCATTTACTTGATATGACTGCCCTGGTTCACTGTCTACATGGCCAGGGAAGAAGTCAGTAATAGGCTTTTGACTTGCTGAAAGGATCAGTTCTCCTGGCCCCGTGGTCTAGGGATGGAGGATGCTGCAGGAGATGCACCCCTCACTTCCCAGCTGAGGACTGTGGGTCATCTCAGGGCAATTTCACAGTCCCCACGTGCCCCACCCCCTCAGCTCTGCAAATACCAAGCAGCGCAGCCTGCGTAGGGGACAGTGGGCTCAGGGGTGCCCAGGTAGTCCCCAGAATGCCCTTGGCAGGCCCCTCACCTAGGTACTTCCACAGCTCTGTAGCAAGAGTTCTAACCTTTTTTGACTGTGGAGCCTGCTGAGAATAAGCTGTGGACTGTTTTCCAGAAAGGCATGTACATGCTGTCCATGCAAAACCTTGCATTGTGGCCAAGCGCAGTGGCTCACGCCTGTAATCCCAGAACTTTGGGAGGCCGAGCCGGTCGGATCACCTGAGGTCAGGAGTTCGAGACCAGCGTGCCCAACATGGCGAAACCCCATCTCTACTAAAAATGCAAAAAATTAGGCGTGGTGGCAGCCACCTTACTGGTGGCCTTACACCTTACAGCCTACTCTGGAGGCTGAGGCAGGAGATTCACTTGAACCCGGGAGGCGGAGGTTGCAGTGAGGCGAGATTGCACCACTGCACTCCAGCCTTGGCGACAAGAGCGAAACTCCATCTCCAAAAAAAAAACCTTGCATCCTTTCAGGGGGCTTACACCTCCCTAAGGGCCCGGTGGTTGAACCCCTTGGACCTGAGGGTGAGAAACCTTGCTTCAGTTCTTCCCTGGGTGATCAGCCCAGGGTAAAGAAGGAGAAACCAAAAAGGAGGACCCATGAGAAGGGCCCCCTCCAGGAGTTTGAGGCCCACTCCCTCCTCCCCTGCCTGTCCTCTGTCCAGGTCTCCTCCCTGCTGTGCCCCACTCCTGGGGCCATAACCATCTGATGCTGTGTTTTTCTACAGGCTCCTGGGCACAAAGTGGGCAGGCTCACCTGGAGGGGATCAGAGTAACATGAGAGGAAATGAGGGGGAAAGCTGCCCTGGAACCGCCCCTCTCTTTCCTCTCATGTCACTGGGGTGCACTCCTCCCTCACCTCACTCAGGCAGCGACATGGGTTCCATGTGAGTGCTGTCCTGCTTCCTCTGCTGCCTCTTTTTTCCTTAGGGCTATCATAAAACTTTCTCTTTCCCAGCTCTGCCAATCTGGTGGGACATTGGGCTTCCCTCTCACAGGGTCCTGGGGACAGGCCTATCCTGTATCATACCTGCAGAGAGACCCTGTTTTTCTCCAGGGCCTGGGGAGCAGCCAGGTTCCATGAGTGAAACGTAGATCTGAACCGTACCAAGCTGGGGTTGGGGTCCACACTCTCTTCTACTGAGAAGGAGCTAGGGATTCCAGCTAGGTGAGAGAGGGAGAGTGGGCAGATCCAGACCAGACCAGGACTGATCCCCTGGAAAAAGCCTGCCTTGGCGAGTGCTGGGTGCGGTGGCTCACTCCTGTAATCCCAGCAGTTTGGGAGGCTGAGACAGGTGGATCACTTGAGGTAAGGCGTTCAAGTCTAGCCTGGGCAACATGGCAAAACCCCATCTCTACTAAAAATACAAAAATTAGCTAGGTGTACTATGTTCCTGTAATCCCAGCTACTCAAGAGGCTGAGGCAGGAGAATTGCTTAAACTGGGGAGGCAGAGGTCGAAGTGAGCCGAGATTGTGCCACTGCACTCCAGTCTGGGAGACAGACTGAAACTGTGTCTCAAACAAAAACAAAAACAAAAAACACCATGATATGGCTTTGGCAGAGAGCCTGGCCTGGCAGTGCCTTCCCTTGGGTTTCTCCTGGGTAGGCCTCTGCCACGAGGAGGCGCTTCCTTTTGCCTGTCCATGGCCCACAGCAATAGAATGTCTGCTTCCGAGGGTTGGGTGGGGGACTGCTGGCAGAACTGGAAACCTTCTTCAGGTGGGTTTTTTGGTTTCTTTTATTTTTGTTTTCAAGATGGAGCCTTGCTCTGTCACCCAGGTGGGAGTGCAGTGGTGCAATCTCAGCTCATTGTAGCCTCCACCCCCCCCACCCCGGGTGCAAACAATTCTCATGTCTCAGCCTCCTGAGTAGCTGAGATTACAGGTATGTGCCACCATGCCCGGCTAATTTTTGTATTTTTTGTAGAGACGGCATTTCACCACGTTGGCCAGGCTGGTCTCGAACTCCTGACCTCAAGTGATCTGCCCTCCTCAGCCTCCCAAAGTGCTGGGATTACAGACATGAGCCACCGAGCCCAGTCCCTTCAGATGGGTTTTGAGGCTTCACTACAATACTAGTTTCCCATGGCTGCTGCAACAAGTTACCACACAGTGACTTAAAACAACACGAATGTATTCCCTTACAGTTCTGAAGACCAGAATTCTAAAGTAAGTCCCACTGAAGCAAGGTGGGAGCAGGGTTGTTGCCTTCTGACACTCTGCGGGCGAATCTGTCTCCTGGCCCTGGAGGCGGCCTGCACTTCTCAGCTTGTGCTGCACGTCCTGAATGACTGGAGTTTCCTGCTTCCATCACTACACCTCCCACCCTCTCCATCACCTTCTCTGCTCTTACAAGGATCCGGGTGAGTACATTAACCCTGCCAGTACAAGCCAGCCAAAGACCCTTATCTTCATTATATCTGCAAAGCCCCTTTTGCCATACAAGGTCATGTTCACCAGTTCCCGGGATTAGGATATGGGCGTCTTGGGGGCATCAGCCTGCTACAGCAAGGCTGCAAAACTGTTACACCCTCCTGGTGTTGCAAAGATGGAGAGAAAAAGAGTTGGCATTTTTTGCTTAGGGGTCCCTCTTAAACTTGTACCTTTAAGGTCTGGGGTCCCTTTTAACCTTGTTTTTGTTTTTGTTTTTTCTTCTTTGAGGTGGAGTGTTGCTCTGTTGTCCAGGCTGGCAGTGGCATGGTCTCGGCTCACTGCAGCGTCTGCTTCCTGGGTTCAGGTGATTCTCCTGCCTCAGCCTCCTGAGTAGATGGAACTATAGGCACCCACCACCATGCCTGGTTGTTTTGTATTTTTGGTAGAGATGGGTGGGGGTGGGGAGGGGGGTTTTGGCTATGTTACCCTGAGCTCAAAGCCATCCGCCTACCTCTGCTGCCGAAGTGCTAGGATTACAGGCCTGCACCACCACACCCGGCTGCTGCAAAGACTTATTTCCACACAGCTGAGACATGTTTTAGAAAGTTTGCTAAAAGACCCTTGGAGACCTCCTCTTTGTGGCTTCCCTGTTACCGTGTTTAATTTGATTGAACTTTTCTGCCCTCCTGCTTTTCAACTTCTCTAATAGTCTCTCATTAAACCAATTCTAAGAACACCCAAAAAGGGAAAAATTTTTTTCAAAGCAGTAAAATGATGTGGACTGTTAGAATGTAAAATATATGAAATAAGTTCTTACATGTTAGTGCTGCTCTGACATAGGGACATATTATTGAGAATCAGCTTTTGCTCAGTTTTCAGAGAAATGGAATAATCTTATTGCTGATCTACATAAGCAAGTTGAAGAATTGTCCGAAAGAAAATATGGTATGTCTAAACTGGAAAAGTCCTGTAATCCTGTGTTCATGAGCATTTACACAGTGGAGTTACTCTTCATCATGGGGGTACCGTGGACAGTCCCAGGGCTGCCGGTAAGTCATGCCTCCTTACACGTTTCTCCTTGTCAGGTGCTTTGTAGTGTCTAAATATTGGAAACATTCTCTGTTTCTAAATTGCTACAAAGCTAAGGAAAAGTTGTGTTTCTTTAATTATTAGCATTTCTTTTAAACTTTCAGCATGGAGATTGGGAATTTATTTACATATTTATTGCAAAGCCCTTCATCTTAGGGATTTCATTGAATTATTATTATTATTATTTTTTGAGACAGAGCCTCACTCTGTCGCCCAGGCTGGAGTGCAGTGGTGTGATCTCTGCTCACTGCAACCTCTGCCTCCCGGGTTCAAGCAGTTCTCTGCCTCAGCCTCCTGAGCAGCTGGGATTACAGGCGCCAGCCACCACGCCTGACTGATTTTTGTATTTTTAATAGAGACGGTATCATGATCTTGGCCAGGCTGGTCTTGAACTCCTGACCTCCTGATCCAGCTGCCTCGGCCTCCCAAAGTGCTGGGATTACAGGTGTGAGCCACCGTGCCTGGCAAAATGTTATTTTTTTAAATGAATTGTTTCTCTTAGTCTGCTTCATTAAATTTGGTATTCATCCAGGTGTGGTGGCTCAAGCCTGTAATCCCAGCACTTTGGGAGGTCGAGACAGGCAGATACTTGGAGAAAGTATCCATGGATAACATGGAGAAACCTGGTCTCTACTAAAAATACAAAATTATATGGGCGTGGTGGCACATGTCTGTAATCCCAGCTACTCGGGAGGCTGAGGCAGGAGGATCACTTTAACCCGTGAGGCAGAGGTTATGGTCAGCTGAGATTGTACCATTGCACTCTAGCTTAGGCAAAAGGAGCAAAACTCCATCTCAAAATAAATAAATAAAAATTCAGTACTCACCAAGGTGCCCCTATTGTCTCTACTTTTATGTTGATGCATCACTGAGTTGACATTAGATTTCAAATTTGTCACTGCACTTATACTATTCTATCCTGAAGCCACCTTTATATAATGATGAAAGAAATTAGCAATTTGTTATTATCCTCTGTCTGTTGGTATATATCAAGTGCTTACCTAAAAAGAGCAATAACCAAAGTGCTTACCTAAAAAGAACAATACTGTTTTTATTTGGATGACTACTTGTAACCTACTAGCAAACTATAAAATTGTATGAGATGCAGAATTTTAACTGAATTGCTTTAAGTGAACGTTTAAACATGATAAATCATATTGATGGTATTTATGTTAATATACTTAAAGTGAACATTTTTTTCTTCATCATGAATAATATAACCTACTCCTCAATGAGAATCTAGAATTAAATTTGCTAGTGAATTCAGTAATATTTCCATAATATTTTCAGTTATGTGCTTAAGGTTCTCTTAGTGTTTCTCCCACTTTTTAATAGCTTATGCCTTTTTTGCCTTTGGTTTTTTTTGGTTCATTTTAAAGTAAAAATCTCACAGCATGTGATACTTGGAAGCAGTGTAACGGTCTCACCTGGTGGTAAGACCGTAGGCTCTAGGGACACAGGCTGGCCATGTCTCTTCTCCTGTCTGAGCTTTAGTGTCCTCTTTTGTGGTCATGAGAACTGAAGATCTATCTTGAAGATTTGATAAGACACTAAAGTGCTTCATATAATACCAGGCATATACATGCACAGTAAATGCTTCCTTCTTACATTTTTATTGATTGATTGATTGAGACAGAATCTTGCTGTTTCACCCAGGCTGGAATGCAGTGGTGTGATGGTGGTTTCTGCAACATCTGCCTCCTGGGTTCAGGCAATTCTCCTGTCTCAGCCTCCTGAGTAGCTGGGCTTACAGGTGCCTGCCACCATGCCTGGTTAATGTTTGTATTTTTAGTGGAGACAGGATTTCACCATGTTGGGCAGGCTGGCCTCGAACTCCTGACCTCGTGATCTGCCTGCCTCAGCCTTCCAAAGTGCTGGGATTAAAGGCATCAGCCGCCGTGTCCAGCTTGTCTTTTCTTATAACAACCACCCTTGGTGATGAAATGTTAAATAAGTGCTAGTGGATATTATTTTGCTTAATGTTGCCTAGTGAATATTAAGTATTCTTACCTTTCAGAAATGAACTTATGAATTCAACAGGTGAAGATTTACAATTTGATTAAACAGCTTCAGGAGGTAGGTCTTCAATCTTAAGTCAGATTAGAAGATTATGTGAAATAATTATTTAAGGTTTAACATTGAATTCTTTTAATGGTACCCTCCACATGAAATAATATGCTTCTAAGTATTAATTATGTGCCAGGACAAGAGAATTCGTGTTGTCAAAATTCTCATACTCTCTAGAACAGTGAACTCATTTTCTTTTTATTAACACATTACAAATACATGTAAATATTGCATTTACGGGTAGACAGAACTGGAAGAACAGTATTTGTCCTACTTTTGAGATGCAAGATTTATCTGGCGTAATGCATTGAACAGATTATTATCGAAGTCTACACCGGTCAACTGAACAAGCATTCGTCAAATGTCCATGATACGTAGGACAGAAGGTTTTCTTTTAGAGTGTGAAGCCATGCATATTATCTTTTAATTAGATTTAGTTAGATATGTTTTTAAAGAAATAGAAATATAATTGATTTTCTTGTTTTGGCACTGGAGTGAGGATGAAACAGAATGGAATGACACTGTTTAGATTTACTAAAATGGAAGGATAGCCAGTGAGATCATATCCCATCTTCCTGGACCTTTGGCTTTTATAGGTTGAGCTATAAGAACAATTAGAAAAATGGATATCATTTAAACACAGTATGTAGAAAAGAATAATTTCTACATATTGTGAATAATTGCACCTGCTAACAGTTCTTTTTTTTTTTTTTAGATGGAGTTTTGTTTTGTTGCCCTTGCAGTGCAGTAGTGTGATCTCAGCTCATGGCAAGCTCTACCTTCTGGGTTTTAGCAATTCTACCTGCCTCAGCCTCCCAAGTAGCTGGGATTACAGGCACCTGCCACCATGCCTTCCTAATTTTTGTAATCGTAGTAGAGTTGAAGTTTCACCATGTTGGCCAGGCTGGTCTTGAACTCCTGACCTCATGTGATTTATCCACATTGGCCTCACAAAGCACTGGGATTACAGGCATGAGCCACTGGGCTTGGCCATAATTTTTTTGATAATGTTGTTTTATTTTAGGAAAGTAAATACAATGAGTAGGACTTAGCTCCAGTTTTCTCTTACTGTTTTTTGTTTGTCTGTTTTGTTTTGTTTTGAGATAGAGTTTAGCTCTTGTTGCCTGGGTTGGAGTGCCATTCCATGATCTTGGCTCACTGCAGCCTCTGCCTCAAGCGATTCTCCTTCTTCAGCCTCCTGAGTAGCTGGGATTACAGGCACCCTCCCCAATGTCTGGCTACTTTTTGTATTTTTACTGGAGATGGGGTTTCACTGTTGGCCAGGCTGGTCTCCAACTCCTGACCTCAGGTGATTCACCCGCCTTGGCCTCTCAAACTGCTGGGATTACGGGTGTGAGTCACTACAACTGGCTTTAATGGGATATTTCACTGCACACTTTGATAAACAGAATATTAGCATTTTTGCTGTTGTTTTTATTTCACTCATTATTTAAGGTTTAACATTGAATTCTTTTAATGGTACCCTCCACATGAAATAATATGCCTCTAAGTATTAATTATGTGCCAGGAAAAGAGAATTCATGTTGTCAAAATTTTCATACTCTCTAGAACAATGAACTCATTTTCTTATTATTAACCCATTACAAATACATGTAAATATTGCATTTACGGGTAGACAGAACTGGAAGAACAGTATTTGTCCTACTTTTGAAATGCAAGATTTATCTGGCATAAGGCGTTGAACAGATTATTATTGTTCAATTTTTTGAACAATAATATTTTTATTTGATTGCTATTTTTCTTTAGACTCAATTATATTAACAGAAGTAAAGATAAAAGTATAAAAGTTAAAGACCAATACAGATTTAATAGTTATTCTAGTCTACGTATTGTGTTTAAATGATAGCCCTTTTTCTTTTTGTCCTTATAACTCAAGCTGTAAAAGCCAAAGGTCCAGTAATGATCCCATACCCTTTTTTCCAGTGTCATGTTGAAGATCTTTATGTAGAAGGCCGTTCCAAAGGAACTTTTTTTCTGTGGTGGGGGATGGGGTTTTCATTCTTCTTGCTCAGGCTGGAGTGCAATGGCATGATCTTGGCTCACTGCAACCTCTGCCTCTTGGGTTCATGTGATTCTCCTACCTTAGCCTCCCGAGTAGGTGGGATTACAGGTGCCCACCATCATGCCAGCCTGAATATTGTATTTTTAGTAGAGGCGGGGTTTCAGCATGTTGGCCAGGCTGGTCTTGAACTCCTGACCTCAGATGATCCTCCTGCCTCAGCCTCCCAAAGTGCTGGGATTACAGATGTGAACCACTATGCTCTGCCAGAAATTTTTTTTAAGAAGACTGTCTACTAATGGAATTCCTGGCCTGGAGAGGATATTGCTGTCAAAGGAATTGATTCATTTTTTTGTTAAAAGGTAAGACTCTTGGATTCTTATTGGACTCTCCTCTCTGTTCTGAGTAATAAATTTTTTTTATTGTTGACAAATATTTATTCACCACCAGGGTTATATTTAATTAAGTCTGAGTTATTTTATGGTTTTGTTTTGTTTTTTTTTTGAGATGGAGTTCTGCTGTCCTTGCCCAGGCTGGAATGCAATGGCACGATCTCAATTCCATGCAATGTCTGCCTCCTGGGTTCAAGCGATTCTCCTGCCTCAGCCTCCCGAGGAGCTGGGATTACAGGCATGTGCTGCTATGCCTGTCTAATTTTGTATTTTTAGTAGAGTTGGGGTTTGTCTATGTTTGTCAGACTGGTCTCGAACTCCTGACCTCGGGTGATCTGCCTGCCTCAGCCTCCCAAAGTGCTGGGATTACAGGTGTGAGCCGCTGCACCTGGCCTATTTTAGGTATTTTTATCTTCCACTTTTTAATTTATCTGGGTCCAAAATTGAGTAAGTCATGCCAGTGTTAGCTTTTAAAATGTGAAGACTGCCCTCACCTGACTGGCACGCAACTGACATTTTCTTTCACAGTTTTCTGCTACTTTTGCTAAAGAAAATAGTATCCATGTCTTGTTTTTAAGCCTGAGATTTTAAAGCCTATGTGGGAATAAATGATTTTTATAGACGTGTAGAGAAAGATAGTCTTGAATGCAATGTGATATTAAAGGATCCCATTTAAGATTATTGTAATATGTTTCAAAGACCTGTGGGTTGCAAAGTTACCAGTTTACTTGTGAGGACACATCCTCCACGAAGTACCTGATGAGACCATTTGCAATTATTATTTTGTTTGGTTAATGTATGGAAACCTCAAAAGAAGATTTAGTTGTGCTCAAGCATCCCGATTGTCTTTTCTCTTCTTAATTAATTAATTAATTATTTTTTTCCCTCCTGAGATAGAGACTTGATCTTTCACTTAGGCTTAGAGTTTAGTGGCATGATGTTGGCTCCCTGCAATCTCTGCCTCCTGGGTTCAGGCAATTCTCCTGCCTCAGCCTCCTGAGTATCTAGGATTACAGGCATCTGCCACCACACTTGGCTAATTTTTGTATTTTTAGTAGAGACAGGGTTTCACCGTGTTGGTCAGGCTGGTCTCGAACTCCTGATCTCAAGATCTGCCTACCTCGGCCTCCCAAAGTGCTGGGATTACAGGTGTGAGCCCCTGTGCCCAGTCTGTCTTTTCTTCTCACACCCACCCTTGGTGATGAAATGTTAAATATGTACTAGTGGATATTACTTTGCTGAATATTGCCTAGTGAATATTAAGTATTTATTCTTACCTTTCAGAGATGAACTTATGAATTCAACAGGTGAAGATTTACAACTTGATAAATCAGCTTTGTGAGGTAGGTCTTCAGTCTTTAGTCAGGTTAGAAGATTATGTGAAGTAACGTTTAACATTAATTTCTTTTAATGGTAGCTTTCACATGAAATAATATGCCTCTAAGCATTAATTATGTGCCAGGACAGGAAAATTCATGTTTTCAAAATTCTCATACTCTCTAGAACAGACTCATTTTCTTTTTATTAACCCATTTTTAAATACGTGTAAATACTACATTTTGGGTAGACAAAACTGAAAGAACAATATTTGTCCTACTTTTGAGATGCAAGATTAATGTGGCATAATGCATGGAACAGGTTATTATTGAAGTCTACACCAGTCAACTGAACAAGCATTCATCAAATGTCCATGATACTCAGGACATAAGTTTTTTTTACTAGTATGGAGCCGTGCATATTATCTTTTAATTAGATGATTTAGTTAGATATGTTTTTAAAGAAATAGAAATATAATTGATTTTCTTATTTTGGCTCTGGAGTGGAGTGGGGATGAAACAGAATGGAATCACACTGTTAACAATTATTAAAATGGAAGGATTGCAGCAAGATCATATCCCTAGTCTCCCCATAGCAAATGTCATGTGCTAGCTGTTTTGTGTGTGTGTGTGTGTGTGTGTTTTTTTTTTTAAGATGGAATTTTATTCTGTCGCCCATGCTGGAGTGCAGTGGTGTGATCTCAGCTCATGGCAAGCTCACCTCCTGGGTCCAAGCAATTCTCCCTGCCTTAGCCTCCTGAGTAGCTGGGATTACAGGCCCCTGCCACCACGCCTGCCTAATTTTTGTATTTGTAGTAGCGTTGGGGTTTCACCGTGTTGACCAGGCTGGCCTCGAACTCCTGACCTCAGGAGATTCACCCGCCTCAGCCTCCCAAAGTTCTGGGATTATGGGTGTGAGTCTCTGCACTTGGATTTAATGGGATATTTCACTGCAGACTTTGATAAACAGAATATTAGCATTTATGGTGTTCTTTTTATTTTACTCATACTATTTTTCTTTGGACTCAATTACAATAACAATTAAAGATCAAAGTATAAAAGTTAAAGACCAATACAGATTTAATAATTATTCTTTTTTACATATTATGTTTAAATGACATCCTTTTTTCTTTTTGTTCTTATAGCTCCAACTGTAAAAGCCAATGGTCCAGGGATGATCCCACACTGTTTTTTCCAGTCTCATGTTGAAGATTTTTATGTAGAAGTTCTTCCCAAAGGAATTTTTTTTTTTTGAGACAGAGTTTTCACTCTTGTCGCCCAGGCTGGAGTGCAGTGGTGCGACCTTGGCTCACTGCAACCTCTGCCTCCTGGGTTCAAGTGATTCTTCTGCCTTAGCCTCCCGAGTTGCTGGGATTACAGGTGCCCAGCACCATGCCAGGCTAATTTTTGTATTTTTAGTGGAGGTGGGGTTTCGCCATGTTGGCCAGGCCGGTCTCGAACTCCTGACCTCAGGTGATCTTCCTGCCTCAGCCTCCCAAAATGCTGGGATTAGAGGCGTGAACCCATGCCCGGCCAGAAATGTTTTTTTTAAGAAGACTGTCTACTAGTGGAGTTCCTGGCCTGAGAGGATATTACTTTCCAAGGAAAGGATTTCTTTCATTATTTAAGGGTAAGTTTCCTGGATTCTTACTGGACTCTTAATCTCTGTTCTGAGTAATCCATCTTTTTTATTGTTGACCAATAGTCATTCACCACTAGGGTTGTATTTAATGAAATCTGAGTTACTTTATAGCTTTTTTTTTTTCTTTTGAGACCGAGTTTTGCTCTCATTGCCCTGGCTTGAGGGCAATGGTGTGATCTCAGGTCATCACATTCTCTGCCTTCTGGGTTCAAGCTGTTCTCCTGCTCGGCCTCCTGAGTAGCTGGGTTTACAGGCATGCGCCACCATGCCAGCTAATTTTTTGTATTTTTAGTAGAGATGGTGTTTTACCAGGTTGACCAAGCTGATCTCAAATTCCTGACCTTGGGTGATCCACCCGCCTCATCCTCCCAAAGTGCTAGGATTACGGCACTTTAATCCTAGCACCGTGCCCGGCCTGGGCCTGCTTCTTTCATTCTCTTTTTCTTTTTTTTTTCATTAGCAGTTTAAAATTGGTGAGTTATTCAGACACAAGCAAAAGAATATTAGCCCAGCTTTGGAAATAGGTGTGAGCCCATGTATGATTTTCCTAGTTTCTCCTCCCCCTTCGCTTTTTGCTCTTTTGTTAGTATGTTAATTGTTTTCTCTCTCTCAATCTTTTTTCCCCATTTCTTTGGCAGACATTTTTACTTGTCTTGGAAGAGTAGGCGAAGAACTGTTTTTAGGACTCTTTGAAAGGGTACAATATGGATGACAGTCTTGGCTAATGGTAACCAGATCCAGGGAGCCCGGGTCAGTGTGAGCTGGAATCTGTTCAAATTAGCAAAGCACTGGTACTCAGTGGCAGGAATACAAGTGACCGCAAATTGTTCAACCCATCTGGAAAGGGATACAGACATCATCCTCAGAATCTGTGGGGAATACACATAGCCCGTAAGACACATTCCTGTTTGACCCTATAAAGATTCTTTGAAGAATAATACCCTTAGCAATTTTCTAGCCAGCTTGCCTGCTTATTTATCTTTGAGGACAACATGCCTCGTGGAGCTCCACAGGCCCCAGAGGATTCTGCATTTGAAAGTGCTGAAGCTGAGAGACTGGGTCTTGGTGGACCCCAAGAGGTCTGCTTTTCCTCTACTCATTGTTCCTTTTTTTCCCCCGCAACTGGCATTGCTGTTTAAATGGGTTGTTCTTTGCCATTTAAGTTGTTTGGTAGTGGTATGTCAGGATTTGGGTTTTCTGAATATTTTCCCAGCTGGTGACATGAGTGGTGGTTAGGGAGGAGCTGTTTTAGGGCTGTTCTGGAGCTGTTGAGTTAGGTGTATGGATACTCACAGCTCGTCTGTTGAGGAGAATGCTGTTCTCATTGTGCTGCCTTTGGTGACGCTGTGTGTGGCCCTTTAGATGTGGGTGGAGGTGAGTTGGGGCACTTAATGAGATCTGTTTTAGGTGCTTTTGATAAAGTAGCCTGCACTACAGGATTCACTGTGACTTTTTTCCTTAACCTGCGTGTATTTCTCTGCTAGCCTTTGCTGTCTTTCTTATGCCTTTGATTTTCCCAGCACCTCTTGGTTGAATTTACATAAGTGCTCTGCTGTGGTTTAAGTGTGTCCCCCAAAGTTTATGTGCTGGAAACTCAATCCTCAATGCAACAGTTGGGATGTGGGGCCTAATAAGAGAGCCCTCATGAATGAGTTAATGTTGTTATTATGGTAATAGATAAGTAATCACAGAGTGGTCTTATTATAAAAGAGAGTTCAGCCCCCTTTGCCCTCTTGCTGTCTTGCACTCTCTTGTCCTTCTGCCTTCTGTCATGGGATGATGCAGCCAGAAGATCCCTACTAGATGCAGGCCCCTCAACCTTAGATTTCATAGCATCCAGAACTATAAGAAATAAAATTTCTTCCTTTCCCCTTTTCCTTTCCTTTCTGTTCCATTCTGTTCCGTTCCATTCCATTCCTTTCCGTTCCCTTCGCTTCCCTTCCCTTCCCTTCCCTTCCCTTCCCTTCCCTGTTCTTCCATTCTCTTCCCTTCCCCTCCCTTCCTCTCTCTCCCCCTCCCTCCTTCCTTCCCTTCCTCCTTCCCTCTTTCCCTTCCCTCTCTTCCTTCCCTTCCCTTCTTTCCCTTCCTCCCCTTCCCCTCCCTCCCTCCCTCCCTCCCTCCCTCCCTCCCTCCCTCCCTTCCTTCCTTCCTTCCTTCCTTCCTTCCTTCCTTCCTTCCTTCTTTCTCGTAAATTATGCAGTCTGTGGCATTCTTTTATAGCAGCATGAAATGGACAAAGACCAACTCCATTTTCAAGAGCAAGCCCTTTTGAAGTTTCTGAGCGAATTATGACTACAAAGGAAGTTCTGTAGGTAGCCTCAGATCCACCACCTAGGAAGCATGCTACCAAGCAGTCCTAGTATCTAGGATTCAGTCAAGTGCTGGGCAACATGATACCTCTGCAATTTAGCACCTCCCTATGTACCTCCAGTTGGCTCAGCCCATCAGGGCCAAAACTACCCCTCATATCCTAGTGTCTCTTGTAGGCAGAAGCCTTGCCTAAACCTTAAGCTGCTTGGCTCACATTCTGTCTTGTGCTTTTTTTGTAGGGGGTTCAAACATACACAAAAGAAATAGGATGAACCTCCGTGTACCCAACCCTCCAATTAAGCAGTTACCTCCATTTTTCCAGATTTGTTTCATCTACTTTAATCTTCCTAAAAATTTATGTTTGTAAGGGAAAAACTGAATAAATAGCTAATTCTCCATGCTACCTCTCATTTTAAGTCACTTTTCAGAGTAGTAAGTTAGTGACCTAGTAACCTTCCCTCTAGTGACCAATAGTTTTTTTTTTCTGAATACCATCATGAACTCATAGATTATTGTTTGCATTTGATGTATTTCAGGTCATTGCAGTCTTTATTGTTTTGGATGCTTACATTGTCTCATCAAGGTTAATAATTATCTCTTCAAGTTGACTCTCCTGTCTTTTTGATGTGATCCTGTTGGACTTTGATGACTTCCTTGCTTTCTGGCAAAAAAGATGTTCCAGGATCAATATACTGTACCATACATGGAGTCAGCCATTTCTCTAGGGGGCCTTGATTCCTTTTAGTAGAGAACACAGTTTGGGGTCTTGGACTGAATGACTTTTGTGAACCTCCTCTTCAGAGACTACAGCCTGCATCCCTGCATATAGCCCATTTGGAGCTCTCGCTGGGCACCAGCAGATCTCCTGAAACTGCTATATAGTTCTGCCTCACTCTTACAAAGATTCACCTCTTGAGAGTTTTGTGCTGTGTCCCCAGATATAGTCTTTCTGGTTCTGAAGCTTTTGTTTCAGTCCCCCTGAATTCCACCAGCCCTATGCATACCATACCTTGGATTGCTAACCCACCCCCAGTGGAGCCTCTTTGGTTAGAATAGTTGCCACACCCCGTGCCTAGTACTCTAGTAAACAAGGATCTACCTGGGCTTAGGTTAACTTTTGCTCCTTTGGGCCCTGTGTTCTACCAGCATTTCATTTATCTGAAACTCCCCCCTCACCTCCAGACCTTATCTGTTCTTTAATGGTTTACTGCTGCTTCCTGGGTTCTCCAGAACCCAGTTCAGGAGTTTCTGTTTTAGTTTGAGATCTTACAGGCCTGTCTCATCAGGTTGATGTCAGCCCAGCTAGGATTAGGCAGAATTGGGTGGGGATTGTAGTGCATTTTTGGCCCAGCATGTACCTGTCTGACTAATTATCTGTCTTTTCTTTCCTGTTGCAATTCATGGGCCTTAGCATCTTCTGAATGGTGTTTAGTAGGTCATTCTGTTGATTTCCTGCTAGGGAGTAGCATACTCTGGCTCTGCACCATTGGCCAAGGGACTTAAGGATAGATGACAGGCTGCAGTTTTGTTAAATGGAACAATATGAAGAGATGGCATTTTGGCAGCAGGGCCTATTTGAATGGTTGGTCCTTTGTCCCTGTGTTGATATAGGCAGATCCTTGACGGGAATTTGGAATGATCCCAAATATTGTAGATCACTGGTACATCAAGTTATCCTCAAGGCTGTCTTTCTAACAGTCTTGAATGATATTTTGTGAATCTTTGGAGATTCTCTGTGTAGGATTTAATCATTTAGTTTTTTTAGTCGAGCCTGTTTAGTTTCTTTGCAAAGAAATAAGAAATCTGAAAGAGATGGCAGGCATTAGGGAAAAAAGCCAGGATCCTTGTTCCCCACCCTCTACTTAGGTTCTGGAACTGTACTCATAGGTGAGTAGTGAGGAGCTGGGCCCAAGCACATTAATCCTAGATGTAGCTCTGCTTTGCGCTCGCTCCAGTACTTGTATCAAATTCACTTCAAGTCACCCAGAGTAATATGTAGAGGAGTCATTCAGGAGCATGCTTATACTTCATTATATCAAATGGGAGATCCTGTAATTTATAGCCTATTATTTCTGGAGTCTGGAGATGGCTCTGCATAAGCTTTGCTGAAGCAGATTTTATTACATTAGAAGAGAACCTAGCTGGCTGCATCCTACACTGGAAGCTTTTAGATGCTAATAAGGAGGTCACAGAAGGTAAAGGTCACAGAATGACTCTGGAATCCATTCCCTGCCAAGAAAGAATAATGACGCTTTAGGTTGGCCTCTTTTCGTTTCCCTTTGATTTTTGAGTAATAAATTATCTCCTCACTTCCCAGCTGAACAGTTTGGGAGTCTCTATTCCCTAGAAAGACTCTGGTCACATACCCATCAGATTAAATTAGGTGATAAGTCTTTGACCTTAATGAATGTTGAAGGATTTCAAAGGGCTAATGGAAATTCTTCTAGAAGCAATTGCAACCTCCGCCTTCTGGGTTCAAGCGATTTTCCTGCCTCAGCCTCCCCAGTAGCTGGGATTATAGGCGTCCACCACCACGCCCAGCTAATTTTTGTAGTTTTAGTAGAGGCGGGGTTTCACCATGTTGGCCAGGTTTGACCTCAGATGATCCATCCACCTCGGCCTCTCAAAGTGCTGAGATTACAGGCGTGAGCCACCGCGCCTGGTTAAACTCCAGTTTTTCATGTTCCCTGCATAGGTCAGGGTCTTAGGGAGTGATTCATTCTAGCAGAACTCCCTGGATTTTAAGGCAGGTGTTCCATTTATTAATTGACAAAGGAGGCATATTTCTCCCCTGGTAACCTAAAGATTTAGGTTGTTTTCCCAGGGACTCTGTTTTCACTGTGAGGGTTCTTGGAAACTAAGCAGAGGATGAGGAAAAGGCTGTGAACAAGCTTGCTGGTCTCTCCCTGTCCTATAAAAGAGCATACTTCTTCTGTAACCAGAAGACCCTTTTGATTAGTCAAGGCTGGGCAGACTGAGATGAGGGTGTGTGTGTGTGTGTTGAGACAGGGTCTCACTCTGTCACCCAGGCTGGAGTTCTGTGGTGAGATCAGAGCTCACTGCAGCTTCTACTTCCTGGGCTCAAGCGATCCTCCTATTTCAGCCTCCAGAGTAGCGTGGAATATAGGAATGTTACCACACCCAGCTCATTTCCTAATGTTTTGTAGAGATGAGGGTTCACTGTGTTGCCCAGGCTGGTCTTGAACTCCTGGCCTCACGGGATCCTCCTGCCTTTGTCTCCCAGTGGCTGGCATTATAGGTATGAGCCACCTCACCTGACCTGCAATGATTTTTCAACAATATACTTTCTCTTTTACAGAGCCACTTAAGCTAAAGATACCCTTGAGAACAAGTACTGTCCTGTGGTTTCATGGCCTTTCTTCCATTTGTGGTTCTTGCCAAGTGGAATTTCAATGACATCTTATCAAGATGGATAAACCCAAGTTTCCCAGTGCTGGAATAGAGAAAATGGATGGACAAGTAAGTCCCACTCAGCACCTATAGCCCAGGCATGGGGACCTCAACACACCTGAGCCTCAGACATCACCTTTCATTGTGAGTAGCTCTGAGATGACACTTCTGGTTGGTAAATGCCTACTGGCAATAGTTTATATAACAGCAAGTTAAGGAATAAATAGTCACCAAAACGTTTTCTGTCCCCAGCTCCAGCATTAATTGGATTAGATAGTTATTTTCTGAAAAATTTTCCTATGTCGCAGTCCTGACCATATCTTCAAGTGAACAGAAAAATTCTATTAAAAAGTGAACCTTCTGTCTCACTCTGTTGCCCAGACTGGACTGCAGTAGTGCAATTATGGCTCACTGCAGCCTCAACCTCCTGGGTTCAAGCAGTCCTCCTGCCTCAACCTCACAGGTAGCTGGGACTACAGGTGCTTGTCACCACACCTCACTAATTTTCCTATTTTTAAAATATTTGGATTCCACAGGACCGACTTCAAAAAATTGAGTACACATGGATTTTGGTATACACAGAAATGGGGTAGCTGGAACTAATCCCCCCATATACCAAGGGACAAATTGTATCTGTTTTTACAATTCTCCTGTAGGATACATTATGTTCCATGACAATGGTAATTTTTAATGACAATTTTTAATTGAGTGAAATTACCATAAAAATAATAATTTGCTGAGCTGTTACTAGGTGCCTATAAGTACCATAGATTTTTTAAATTCCCCATATCTCTTCCTTATTTCACTTAACCACTCTATCTTAAATTACTCATGCTTGCTTCAGTGGCACATGTACTTAAGTTGGAACAATAGAGAGTTTGGCATGGCCTCTGTGAAAGAATGACATGCAAATTTGTGAAGCATTCCATATTTTTTAAAAAATGAGAAAAAAATTACTCCCAGATTTTCACTGTGTTTGTGCATATCACCTTTTGTTTAGGTTGAATTATATCCAAAGATGATATTTCCGGAAGTGAGATTACTGTGAGTGACAGGGTATGCGCATTCTTATTACCCTTGATGTAAATTGCCAAGCTTTCAGGCATGGTGGCTGTCAGCCTATAATTCCAGCACTTTGGGAGGCTGAGGTGGGAGGATTGCTTGAGACCAGGAGTTGGAGAAGGCAGTATAATGAGTAACTGTCTGTATTATTTAAAAAAAATTTCCCAGCCTCCAGCCTGGGCAACAGAGCGAGACTCCATCTCAAAAAAAAAAAAAAAAAAAAAAAATCCAAGCTTTATCCTGGAAGGTTTATATACAATTTAAATGCCACTGATAGTACAAGAAAATGGCCATTTCACTGCACTTTCACTGGCACAGATATAATTTAACAAGTTCCTTTCTGTGTGATAAATAAAAGACTTCATATTACTGTCACTTTTTTTTTTTTTTTTTTGAGACACAGTCTCGCTCTGTCGCCTAGGCTCTAGTGCAGTGGTATGATCTTGGTTCACTGCAACCTCTGCCTCCCAGGTTCAAGCATTTCTGCCTCAGCCTTCTGAGTAGCTGAGATTACAGGCATACACCACCACACCTGGCTAATTTTTGTATTTTTAGTAGAGATGGGGTTTCAATGTATTGATCAGGCTGGTCGCAAACTCCTGACCTCGTGATCTACCCGCCTCGGCCTCCCAAAGTGCTGGATTACAGGTGTGAGCCACGTACCCGGGCTATTTGTCACACATTTTATCTTTCCTTGTGTTAGCTTCTTAGCTTTATTTCTTTATTGTCCTTTTTTTTTTTCTTTTTTTGAGATGAAGTCTCACTCTGTCTCCCAGGCTTGAGTGTAGTGGCACAGTCTCAACTCACTGCAGTCTTGACCTCCTGGTCCCAGGTGATTCTTCTACCTCAGTAGTTGGGTTTATGGGCATATGCCACTATGCCTGGCCAATTTTTTTTTAATTTTTAGTAGAGATGAGGTCTTGCTTTGTTTCTTAGGCTGGTCTGGGACTCCTCGCCTCAAGCGATCCCCCCACCACCCCCTCCCAAAATACTAGTATTATAAGCGTGAGCCACCATGCCTGGGCTGTCCATGTCTTTTCCAGTTATTTATGGAATTAATTTGTCTTTTACTAATGCATTGATCTGTTTAATCTTTTATTAAATTATAAAAATAGTAAATACTTTTAAATAAATAAGTGAAAAATTTCCTTCAGTCTTTAGACCCATAATCTTATCTCAGGAAATAATTGCTATTGAGAAAATGGGCCATATGCTTCAAGATACATACATGGTAATTGAACATCACTTCACATTTTCATATTTCGTGGACATTTGTGCCAATACCTGTTGATGTATCTTAATCCTTTTCATGGTTGCATAATATTTTGTTATATAGATGTATCACAGTTTACTCATCAGCTGCTGTAGGCATTTAGGCTCCTTCTAATATTTGCTTTGAGTTCTTTATATAATTAAAAATTAACCCCCTCAGCCAGGTGTGAGGTCACACCTGTGTGGTGTTACAGGCAGGTCACACCTGTAATCCCAGCACTTTGGAAGGTTGAGGTGGGAGAACTGCCTGAGAGTGGGAGATCACCACCAGCCTGGTCAACATAGTGACACTTTGTCTGTACTAAAAATTAAAAAAATGTTGAGCTACACATTGCACTGTACACCTGTAGTCCCAGCTACTGGGGAGGCTAAGACTGGAGGATCACTTGAGCCAGAAGGTTGAGGCTGCAGTAAGCTATGATCACACCACTGCACTTTAGCTTTGGTAAGAGCAAGACTGTTTCTTAAATAAAATAAAAATTAGATGGCAATATTGCTCCAGCCCTGGAGGTTGAGGCTTCAGTTAACTGTGATTGCACCACTGCAGTCCAGCCTAAGCGATACAGCAAGACCCTTTTTCTAAAAATAAAATAAAATAAAAAGTAACCTTCGATTATATTTCCCAGTAACACCTTCCCTCCTACGTTTCTGCTGGAAGCCCTTGCATTTTGTTTGTTTTTCACATACCATTTAAAACTTTTAAGTACTGATGTCTGTCTGTGTCATCCCTCTTTTTTCTTTTCTTTTCTTTTTTTTTTTTAAAGAATGTCTTTTTGTCACTTCCAGCTGGATCTACCATGAAAGACTTCTGAATCCAGGAAGAGAGACTGACTGGGCAACATGTTATTCAGGTACAAAAAGACTTGGACTATAACTCAGAAATGATCAAATAATAGTGCATGCATCAAGTGCAATGGGAAGCTCTTCTGGAGGGTGAGAGAAGCTTCCAGTTAAGGTGTCATTGAAGCCAGGTCCTGAAAGATGAGGAAGAGTTGTATGAGAGTGGGGAGGGAAGAGGGAGGTGGAGGGATGAGGAATGGGCTGGGATGGGATGGAGTGAGCAGCCCAGGCAGGGAAACCAGCACTGTACAGACCTGGACAATGAAGATGGCACATTTTGTTCAGGGAATGGTGAATTAAGTGTGGCAGGAATGCTTTGTAGAGACAGTAATTTGCTTGTGTGGAATTTTGCCCGAGACCTCATTACAGTTTCTAAGTTTTTGTGTTATCATGCATCACTGTCCTTGTCAAACAGTATGATGATCACAATAACATCAAGCATAGTATTTCATTAATTCTCACAAAAACAGGTAGGTGCCACAGTTTTCCCCATTTTATGCACGAAATGATGAAGACTTGGGGTTAATGAGCGATTTGCCCAAGCTCACCTGGATACTAAGACTGAGTCAAATGTTAGGTCTGGTCTGACTTTAATGCTTGCCTTGTTCATGAACACCATCCATTGTCTCTCCTATGCAGTTAAGCAGGTAGACAGGTGAGAGAAGAACTCATGTTTTTCTCTACTCACACACTTCTAACCAAATGTATGTGTGGAGTTTCTACACCAATTCTCCAACTCTCTGGATGCCAACTGTGTATTCCACAATTCCATTCCAACACTACCTGGGGTTAGTGCAGACCTCACAGGTTAGGGGCTCAGTCCCACGAGACCACCCTCACTTCAGATGCCAATTGCAAGTCCTAGGTTGTCACCTGTATTTCTACCAACCAGTTAGAAATCAGGGTTTCCGATGACTCTCTTCTTGAGTTTAGTTATTTGCTAGAACAACTCACAGAACTTAGAAAAACAGGTTTTTCCTTTTCTTTCTTTCTTTTTTTTTTTTTTTTTAAAGACAGGGCCTCGCTCTATTGTCCAGGCTGGCATGCAGTGGTGCAGTTGTAGCTCATTGAAGCCTCAACCTCCAGGGCTCAAGTGATTCTCCTGCCTCAGCCTCTCAAGTAGCTGGAATTACAGGGTTCCCACCACCACATCTGGCTAATTTCTTTTATTTTTTGTATAGATGGGATCTTGTTATGTTGCCCAAGCTGGTCTCAAATTCCTAGACTCAAGTGATTTCCCCCCACCTCTGCCTCCCAAAGTGCTAGGATTATAGGCATGAGCCACCTCATCTGGCCAGCTTATTTTCTGTTACTGGCTCAATGTAAAGGCTCCATCTCAGGAGCAGCCAGTGAAAGAGGTGCACAGGGCAAGGTAAGTGGGGAGAGGCACAGAGCTTCCATGCCCTCTGTTGGGCACGCTACCCTCCCAGCACCTCCTTGTGTTCAGCAACACAGAAGTTCTCCAAACCCTGTTGTTTGGGTTATTATGGAGGCATGATTGATTGACCATTGGTAGCTAAGTCAATCTCCAGTCCCTTTTGCCTCCTGGAGTTCGGCAGGTGAGGCTGAAAGTTCCAAGCCTCAAGAAATGTGGTTGGGGCTGGGCGCAGTGGCTCATGCCTGTAATCCTAGCCCTTTGGGAGGCCGAGGCGTGCGGATCACTTGAGGTCAGGATTTTGAAACCAGCCTGACCAACATGGTGAAACCCCATCTCTACTAAAAATACAAAAATTAGCTGGGCGTTGTGGCACATCCCTATAATTCCAGCTACTCAGGAGGCCGAGGTAGGAGAATTGCTTGAACCTGGGAGGCGGAGGTTGCAGTGAGCTGAGATTGTGCCATTGCACTCCAGCCTGGGCTACAAGAGCCAAACTCCGTTTAAAAAAAAAAATGTGGTTGGTTCCTCTGGCAGCCAGCCCTCCTCCTGAAGCAGTCTGGGAGCTTGCAGCCACTGTGTCAGCTCAACAGCATCCCACATGCGTTCTTACCATGCTGCAGATCTGAAAGACCTTAGAGGCCCTTGTGTCAGGAAACTGGGACTAAGACTGAATATTAAAATAGAAAATGCTCCTATTACCTCCGTCACTAAGGACTTTATAAGAGCTTTAAAAGTTCTATGCCAGGAACCAAGGGCAGAGACCAAATGTATATTTCTTTTCTTATATTTGAGACAGAGTCTCGCTCTGCCACTGAGGCTGGAGTGCAGTGATGTGATCATAGCTCACTGCAGCTTTGACCTCCTAGACTAAAGCGATCCTCCACCTTAGCCTCTCCAGTAGCTGGAGCTACAGGCGTGCATCACCATGTCCAGCTGATTTTAATTTTAATTTTATAAAGGCGGGGTCTTCCTATGTTCCCCAGGCTGGTCTCGAACTCTTGGCCTCAAGCGTTCCTTTCTCTTTGGCCTCCCAAAGTGTTGGGATTACAGATGGGAGCCCCCATGCCCAGCAATCACAAGGATCTTTATAAGAGAAAGAAGTAATTTTTTTAAAAAGAACCCTACTGCCTTTCCCAATCCTACCAAGTAAAGGATGCTGGATAAAAAAAAATCCTAAGTCAGGCCAGGGGCAGTGGCTCACACGTATAGTTCCAACAGTTTGAGAGGCAGAGATGGGAGTATGTTTTAAGGCCATGAGTTTGAGAGCAGCCTGGGCAACATAGTAAGACCTCCTCTCTACAAAAATAAAAGAAAGAAATTTAATAAAATAAAATAAATATAGCCAGGCATGGTGGTGTATACCTACTCAGGAGGCTGAGGTGGGCAGATCTCTTGAGGCTAGGAGTTTGAGGCCAGCTTGGGCCACATATTAAGACTTCTCTCTAAAAAAAAATTAATAATAATTTTAAAAAGCCTGACATGGTGGTACTTGCCTGTATTTCCAGGTATTGGGGCAGCTGAAGCAGGAGCATCTCTTGAGCCCAGTTGGTCAAGGCTGCAGTGAGCTATGATTATACCACTGCACTCCATCCTGGGTGACACAGTGGGACCCTGTCTCAAAATACAAGTACAAATGAAATGAAATCCCAAGTCAGACCAGTCCCTTCTAGGCTATGTAGGCCTTGCAACCACATAGCTGCATGATCGGGTTTGTGTGGCTGCGGATGAGGAGACCCCTGCCCGATTGTTGTTGGCTTTATAATCAGTTTATTTTTCAGTATAGTAATCAAATATATTTCATCATACTTGATGGTCTCAGATATGCGTGGGTTTTGGAATTCCCCTTGGAACAGGTTGTAACATCTTATTTGCTCCATCATTCCATAATTTTTAAAATCTGATCATTGTTTACTAAGATCGGAATTGATATTAGACTACCTAGTCAGTTTTGATTATTGAGAAAATGAAATTGTGTTTTTTGCACTTTATCCAAGATTGGTATCATATTGGGTAAATGTAATCAATACTTGAACAAATGCAAAATTAGAGCTTTATCATGAAAAACGATGTCATTCTTGAAGAAGATGCCATTTCTTTTTTTCTTTTTTTTTGTTAAAGATAGAGTCTTGCTCTTATCGCCCAGGCTGGAGTGCAGTGGTGCAGTTTTAGCTCACTGTAACCCTTGCCTTCTGGGTTCAACCAGTTCAACTGCCTCAGCCTCCCGAGTAGCCGGGATTATGGGTGCCGCCACCACACCCAGCTAATTTTTGTATTTTTAGTAGAGACACAGTTTCACCATGTTGGCCAGGCTCATCTTGGACTCCTGACCTCAGGTGATCTGCCTGCCTCAGCCTCCCAAAGTGCAGGGATTACAGACGTGAGCCACCAGGCCCGGCCTCCATTTCTTTTTCGTAGTCTTTAATAAACAGCTGGTATTGTTGCAGACTTGCTATTTAGGCACTTAGGAATTTTTCACTAGAAGGCATGTAAAGAAAGACCATGGGCATTTGTAATGAATTTAGCATTCATTCTTTGCCTAACTGTCCCCAGAGCTGTAACTTTACTAATGAATTCTTTAGAAACCACTTAGCTAGCAACGGAGCCTAACCAGCCACTCACCCTCCTTATTCAGTGCTCTTTTGTTCTTGTCTGTTTCTCCTCCAACTTGGCTACACTCACAAAGTGATACAAACTTGCATTTGTTTTCCTTCCTTTTTAGAGACAGGGTCTTGCTCTGTTGCTCGGGCTGCAGTACAATGACATGGTCATAGTTCACTGTAGCCTCAAACTCCTGGACTCAAGCAGTTCTCCCACTTCAGTCTCCCAAATAGCTGGGACTACAGGCATGTGCCACCATGCCCAGCTAATTTTTTCATTTTTTATCATAGAGATGAGATCTTGCCAGGTTGCTCAGACTAGGCTCAATTCTCCTGACCTCAAGTGATCCTCCTGACTCAGCCTCCCAAAGTGCTGGGATTACAGGCAGGCATGACTACCTGTGCTATTATTTTAAATAATAGCTTTATTAAAATATTATTCACATGCCATTCACTTTATTTATTGAAATCTGCAATTCAGTAGGTTTTAGAATACTCAGAGAGCTGTGCATCGATCACCACAGTCACGTTTAGAATCTTTTATTACCCTATAGAGAAATCTATACTCCTTAGCCACTACCTCCTACTCCCCCCACCTGCCTTGGCCCCCAGCCTTAGGAAACCATTGATTCATTTTTTTGTCACTATAGATTTGCCTAATCTGGACAAATAGAATTGTACAATATGTGATCTTTTGTGGCTTTTTTTCCCTCTTAGCACAATGTTTTCAAAGTTCCTTTATGTCATAGTGTGTATCATTATTTCATCGTCCTATTGCTGAGTGATACTCCGTGGTAGAGACACGCTGCATTTTGTTTATCTGTTCATCAGTTGGTGGACATTTGGGTTGTCTTCATGTTTTGGCCATTATGAATAATGCTGCTGTGAAGATTGTTGTACAGTATATATTTGTGTGGATATATATTTTTATTTCTCTGGGATATGTGCCTAGGAGTGAAGTTGTTGCATTATATGATGACTGTACATTTTGAGAAACTGCCAGACTGTTTTCTTAAGTGGCTACACCAGTTGGGTGTGATGGCTCACACCTGTAATCCCAGCTACTCAGGAGGCGCCGATGGGAGGAATTGAGCCCATGAATTCAAGACCAGCCTGGGCAAGATAGTGAAACCCTGTCTTGATTTAAAAACAAACAAACAAACAAAAAAAACATCCAATTGAAATGACAGGAAAAGAAATACCCAAAGTGTTTACACGATTTTATGTTCCCACCAGTAATGTATGTGGATTCCAATTCCTCCACATCTTCACTGACATTATTGTTTTTTTAGATAGGGGCTGCTCTGTCTCTTAGGCTGCAGCCCAATGACACCATCACAGTTCACTACACCCTTGACCTCCCAGGCACAAGTGATTCCCTGATCTCAATGCCTGGCTAATTTTTATATTTTTTTGGAGTGATCGGATTTTACCGTGTTGCCCAGGCTAGTCTCATACTCCTGGCCTTGAGTGATCTACCCACCTCAGCCTCCCAAAGTTCTGGAATTACAGGCTGAGCCACCATGCCTGGCCTTCACCAACATTTGTCATTATGTTTTGTTTTTTCTTTTATACCTTAAAGCAGTATAAGAACAAGTGTCTTCAATTATAGGAAACAATATAATCCCAGGGCATTGGGAGGCTAAGACAGGAAGATGTGTTGATGCCAGGAGTTTGTTTTCTGTTTTTTTTTTCAGACAGAGTCTCACTCTGTGGCCCAGAGTGGAGTGCAGTGGTGCGATCTTGGCCCACTGCAACCTCCGCCTCCCAGGTTCAAGTGATTCTCCTGACTCAGCCTCCCAAGTAGCTGAGACTACAGGTACATGCCACTACTGCCCGGCTAATTTTGTATTTTTAGTAGAGTCAGAGTTTCACCATGTTGGCCAGGCTGGTCTCAAACTCCTGACTTCAGGTGATTTGCCTGCCTCAGCCTCCCAAAGTGCTGGGATTACAAGCATGAGCCCCCATGCCCAGCCTGATGCCAGGAGTTTTAGACCAGCCTGGGCAACCTAGCAAGACCTTGTCTCTACAGAATATTTAAAAATTAGCCAAATGTGGTGGTGCCTGCCTATAGTCTCTCTCTCTCTGTCTTTTTTTTTTTTTTAATTTAACTTTTTGAGACATGGTCTGTCTTTGTCTGAAACTCCTGGGATCAAGTGATCAGTCCTCCCACCTCATCCTACCAAGTAGTAGGGACCACAGGTGCATGCCACCGAGGTCTTGCTATGTTGCCCAGGCTGATCTTGAGCTCCTGGCCTCAAGCAATCCTCTCACCTTGGCCTCCCACAGTACAAGGATTACAGGTATGAGCCACCATGCCTGGCCCCTACCCTGCCTGTTGAGAACCAAAAGAAGGATCCAAATTCTCCTTAGCTCAACTCGAGCCATTTCCTGATTGCATCATCAGCAAGGAGCTGGTTATTGGGCTGTCCAGACCTCCCAAGTGGCACAGAAATGAGGTGAGGGAGTTTTCCTGCTCCTCCACTCTGTGAGGAGTTGGAAGATGATGTTTACTCGTTTGCAGAGAGAGATGCCTTGTAGGCACCTTAGAATGGAGGGGACCCTGATTCCAATGTCGTTTTTTTTGTTTAGAAACAGGACCTTGCCTTGTCACTCAGGATGGAGTTCAGTGGTCCAGTCACGGCTCACTGTAGCTTCAAACTCAAGCAATCCTGCCACATCAGCCTTCCCAGTAGCTGGGACCACAGGTGAGCACCATGACACTCAGTGAATTTTGTTGTGATTTTTTTGTAGAGATGGGGCCTCAACTGTGTTGCCAGGGCTGACCTTGAACTCCTGCACTCAAGGGATTTTCCTGCCTTGGCCTCCCAAAGTATTGGTATTACAGGCATGAGTCATTGTGCCCACTGTCTCTGGTTCTTAACCTTCTGCCTCCCTC
This sequence comes from Chlorocebus sabaeus, assembly GCF_047675955.1. Lineage (NCBI taxonomy): Eukaryota > Metazoa > Chordata > Mammalia > Primates > Cercopithecidae > Chlorocebus > Chlorocebus sabaeus. The sequence goes on from NC_132924.1 coordinate 652,778, forward strand.
TTCCACTTTTAAAGAATGCTTGTAATTACATGGACTCTTCTAGATATTCCAGGATAATCTTGTTTTAAGGTCAGCTGATTTTCAACCTTAATTTTATCTGCACTCTTAATTCCCCCTTCCTACGTAATTGTGCTGTGTAACATAGGACATGAACAATTGGTGGGGGTGGGGGTTATTACTTTGGCTACCACAGTAACTTTTTTGTGCCAGGTACTGAGCTAAGCACTGGTGAATTAAGCATGAATAACACACTCTCTCTAATCTACATCCATTCATGGGAGGAGCACCTCACCTGCCATGCTCCTGAGAATCTGGGGAGTCAAGGAAGCCTTCCGTGAGGAGGTGATGCCAAAGTGGACAAGTAACAGAGGAGCCGAAGCTAGCCAAGAAGAGAGTAGAGGTTTAAGGGGAAGCATATTATAAGCAGAGGGTATCACCCACTTCAGAGACTCCCAGAGGAGAAAGATGAGGCTCAGTTGGACTCCATAGCAGGTGAAATGGAGAGGGGCAAGCAGTGAGGCTGCCTTGCAAGGCAGGGCAGAGCAGGGGCTGTTAAGGAGTCTGGACTTAATCCCCGAGGCAAGGAGAAGTGATGTAAATGGGGGAGTAACGTGATGAGATTCATGGATTAGAGACATGGCTCAGGCTGCTATAGAGAAGGCACCAGGGGGAGCAGATGGCTCAGTGAGTGTGCAGGAGACCTCTCACTGAGTTTAGGAAGAAGTTTTTAAAATAGAAGAAGTTTGAGTAATTTAAATGATGGTGGGTAGGAGCTAAAAGTGGGGGATAGGTTAAAGATACAGGAAAGTGGGAGGAAGAACTGACAAGTGAGTTTCCTGAGAGGGCAGGAGAAGAGGAGATTCCCATAGGGGGATTAACACTTTCTTTTCTTTTTCTAAGACAGGGTCTTACTCTGTCACCTAGGCTGGAGTTCAGTGGCATGATCTTGGCTCACTGTAGTGTAGACTTCCCAGGCTCAAGGGATCCTCCCACCCCAGACTCCCAAGTAGCTGGAACTACAGGTGTGCACCACCACCACACCTGGCTAATATTGTTCTTTTTTTTGGTAGACACAGCGTCTCACTGTGTTGCTCTGACTGGTCTCCAACTCCTGGCCTCAAGCGATCCTGCTGCCTAGGCTTCCGAAATTGCTGGGATTACAGGCATGAGCCATAATGCCTGACCTCTGCTAGTTCTGTATTCTCTAGAGATATCTTTACTTTGTGCTAGTGTGTCCCTCATTATGCTGATCCTCTGTTAAAATTAATACCTTTTTTTCTTTTGAGATGGGGTTTCACTCTTGTTGCCCAGGCTGGAGTGCAATGGTGCTATCTCGACTCACCGCAACCTCCGCCTGCCGGGTTCAAGTGATTCTCCTGCCTCAGCCTCCTGAGTAACTAGGATGACAGCCATGTGCCACCATGCCCAGCTAATTTTGTATTTTTGGTAGAGACGAGGTTTCTCCACATTTGTCAGGCTGGTCTCGAACTCCTGACCTCACGTGATCCGCCTGCCTTGGCCTCCCAAAGTGCTGGGATTACAGGCATGAGCCATTTCGCCTGGCCAAAATTAATACTTTTTATATTAAATTTACATATATGTATTTTTTTCTTTTTGATGTCAGGTCTCACGCTGTCACCCAGGCTGGAGTGCAGTGGCACAACCTCTGCTCATCGCAGCCTCCACCTGCCAAGCTCAAGCAATTCTCCTGCCTCAGCCTCCCACGTTGCTGGGATTACAGGTAAGTGCCACCACACAGCTAATTTTTGTGTTTTTTGTAGAGATGGGATTTCGCCATGTTTCCCATACTGGTCTCAAACTCCTGAGCTCAAGGCAATCCACCCACCTTGGCCTCCCAAAGTGCTGAGATTACAGGTGTGATCCACCTTGCTCATTCTACTTTAAACTTTTGAGTTGTTTGTGTCTCCTGATTGGACTCCTACAAATACAGAATTGATGCTAGGAAGGGTACCAGGAGATAGACCCACACAGATAGGATTTGGGAATAGGTTTGGTTATCCAAGGAGCAGTGCTGAACTCCTTCCTAATGGGATATAGGATGCTGGTGATTTCCAGGAAGTGACCTCACAATGACTCAAGCTACCACTTACTGTTGATTGTGGTGAAATGCCAGGTGAAGCGTATGCCCTGCGAGCTTAGGGGTGCTACAGTTGACCACTGCCGCACTAAAGATGACTCTGAAGAATGGCATGGGATGGATCCTTTCGAATGCACTTGAGCAGCGGTCTCCAACCACAGGGCCATAGAACCGGAGGTGAGCAGCAGGCAAGTGAGGGGAAACTTCATCTGTATTTCTAGCCCCTCCTATGACTTGTATGACCACCTGAGCTCCATGTCCTGTCAGATGAGCAGCAGCTTTCGATTCTCATAGAAGCACGAACCCTGTTGTGAAGCGTGCATGTGAGGGATCTAGGTTGTGCACTCCTTATGAGAATCTAGTGCCTGATGTTCTATCACTATCTCCCATCATCCTAGATGGACAGTGTCGTTGCAGGAAAACAAGCTCAGAGATCCCACTGAGTCTACATTATAGTGAGTTGTAGAATTATTTCATTATATATTACAATGTAGTAATAATAGAAATAAAGTGCACAGTATATGTAATGCATTTGAATCATCCTGAAATTATTCCCTCCACTCCCAGTCTGTGGAAAAATTGTCTTCCACACATTCATTCTGTTTTTTGGTAGAGACAGGGTCTTAATATATTGCTCAGGCTGATCTCAAATTCCTGGCCTCAAGTAATATACCTCTCGGCCTCCCAAAGTGCTGAGATTACAGGCATAAGCCACCACCCTCAACCAAGATTTATTTCTTAAACCAAATAAAAATTAAGTGAGATTACTTGAGCCCAGGTGGTCGAGGCTGCAGCAAGCCCTAATTGCACCACTGCACTCCAGCCTAGGTGACAGAAAATAAAAAATAAAATAAAAATAATGTCTCAAAAAATAAAATAAAATACAAATTAACCCTTTATGACATTCCCAGTAACTTTCCCTCCTAAGTGTTCCCCACAAGTCTTTGAATTTTGTTTAATTTTCACATACCATTTAAGACGTTTAAGAACTTCCGTCTATCTGTGTCATCCTTTATTTCAAAAGAATGTCTTTTTGTCACTTCCAGCTGGATCTACCATGAAAGACTTCTGAATCCAGGAAGAGAGACTGACTGGGCAACATGTTATTCAGGTACAAAAAGACTTGGACTGTAACTCAAAAATCAAATAATAGTGCATGCATCAAGTGCAGTGGGAAGCTCTTTTGGACAGTGAGAGAAGCTTCCAATTAAGTTGACCCTTGAAGCCAAGTCCTGAAAGATGAGGAAGAGTTGTATGAGAGTGGGGAGGGAAGCGGGGAGGTGGAGGGATGAAGAATGGGCTGGGATGGGATGAAGTGTGCTGCTCAGGCAGGAAAACCAGCACTGTACAGACCTGGACAATGAAGATGGCACATTTTGTTCAGGGAATGGTGAATTAAGTGTGGCAGGAATGCTTTGTAGAGACAGTACTCTGCTTGTATGGAATTTTGCCTGAGAGACCTGACTACAGTTTCTAATTTTTTGATGTTATCATCCATCACAGTCCTTGTCAGATAGTTTGGAATAGGTATAATGATCACAGTAACACCAAACATAGTATTTCAGTAATTCTCACAGAATCACAGGTAGGTGCCACAGTTATCCCCATTTTATGAATGAAGTGATGAAGATGTAGGAATAATGAGTGATTTGCTCAAGCTCACCTGGATATTAAGACTGAGTCAAATGTTGGGTCTGGTCGGACTTGAATGCTTGCTTTGTTCATGAGCACCATGTATTGCCTCTCCTATGCAGTTAAGGAGGTAGACAGGTGACAGAAAAGCCCGTGTTTGTCTCTACTCACACACTTCCAACTGAATGTATGTATGGAGTTTCTACACCAAATTCTCCAATGCTCTGGATATTAACTGGGTATCCCATGATTTTACTCTGATACTACCTGGACTTAGCACAGACTCCACAAGTTAGGGGCTCAGTCCCACGAGACTGTCCTCACTTCAGATGCCAGTGGCAAGTCCTAGGTTGTCACCTGTACTTTTGACCAACCTGTTACAAATCAGGGGTTCCCATAACTCTCTTCTTGGGTTTAATAATTTGCTAGAACAGTTTACAGAACTCAGAGAAACAGTTTATTTTCTTTTTTTCTGAGAGAGACGGTCTTATTTTGTTGCCCAGGCTGGTGTGCTATATTTCTTTTCTTTCTTTTTTGAGACAGAATCTCCCTGTGTCATCCAGGCTGGGGTGCGATGATGTATCATAGCTTATTATAGCTTCGACCTCCTGAGATCAAGCGATCCTCCCACCTAAGCCTCCGAAGTAGCTGGGACTACACATGCATGTCACCCATGCCCAACTCATTTTTGTAGTCGGAGTTTCACCATGTTGGCCAGGTTGGCCATGTTGGCCAGATGGGGTCTTGTTGTGTTGCCCAGGCTGGCCACAAATTCCTGGGCTCAAGTGATGCTCCCACCTCATCCTTGTAGAGATGGGATTTAGTTTATGTCGCCCAGGCAGATCCCAAACTCCTGGGCTAAATCGATTGTCTCACCTCAGCTTATCAAGTAGCTGGGACTACAGGCACACACCACCATGTCGGGCTAATACTTATTTATTTTTTTTTCTAGAGGTGGGTCTCACTATGTTGTTCATGCTAGTTTCAAACTTCGGGCCTCAAGTGTTCCTCCTGCCTTGACCTCCCAAAGTGTTGGGATTATGGGTGGGAGCCACCATGCCCAGCAATCGCAGGGTCTTTGTAAGAGGGTAGGAGATTCAGAAGTGGAGCAGGAGATGTGGTGATGGAAGCAGAGGTAAGAGAGGGAGATTTGAAGATGCTTCACTTCTGGCTTTGAAGATGGAGTCAGGGGCCATGATCCAAGGAATGGGAGTGGCTTCTGGAAGGTGAAAAAGCCAAGGGAACACTTCAGAGTCTCCAGAAGGAATGCAGCCCTGCTGACACCTTGACTTTAGCCTTAATAGAACTAGTTTGTGTTTCTGGCCCCCAGAACTGTAAGATGGTACATTTGTGGTGTTTTAAGCCACTGAATGTAGAAAACTGCAAACTACATTGCAGCAGCAAGAATAAATGAACATGAAGCCAGGCATGATGACTCATGCCAGTAACCCCAGCACTTTAGTAATTTAGGCAGGAGGACTACTTGAGGCCAGGAGTTCAAGACCAGCCTGGGCAACATAGTAAGACCCTGTCTCTACAAAAAATGAAAAAATTGGCCAGGCATAGTGGCTCACGCCTGTAATTCAGCACTTTGGGAGACCGAAGTGGGCAGATCACCTGAGGTCAGGAGTTCGAGAGCAGCCTGGCCACATTGCGAAACCCTGTCTCTACTAAAAATACACAAATTAGCTGGGCATGGTGGCACCCACCTGTAATCCCAGCTACTTGGGAGGCTGAGGCAGGAGAATCACGTGAATCTGGGAGGTGGAGGTGGCAGTGAGCCGGGATTCCGCCATTGCACTCCAGCCTGGGCAAGAAGAGTGAAACTCTGTCTCAAAATAAAATAAAATAAAATACTAAAAAAATGAGCCAGGCATGATGGCATGAACCTGTAGTCCCAGCTACTCGGGAGGCTGAGGTGGGAGGATTGCTTGAGCGTGGAAATTTGAGGTTGCGGTGAGCTGTGATTGTGTCAGTGCACTCCAACCTTGGTGACAGTGAGATCTTGATAAAAAGAAGGCAGAAAGTAAAGAAGAAATGAGCATGATGGGCATAGGGACAGATGGCAATGTTAAATATTATGGTCAGGGGTGGCCTTCTAAATGAAAATTGAGCAAAGACTTGAAGGAGGGGAAGGAGCTGGCCAAGGTGCTGAGGGAAGAGGATTGTAGGCAGAAACAACAGAATAAAGCGTCCGAGGTGTGTCTGAGGCTCTGGAAGGAGGCCAGTGAAGCAGAAGGAGAGAGGGAGAGAATTAGGGGAAGGGGCCAGGGATTTGCTGGGTGGGGATCAGTACAGATCATGTAAGCCCTGGGAGGTTATTGCTGGGGCTTTGGCTTTGACTCTGACTCAGATGGGCACTGCAGTAGGGTTCTAAGCAGAGAGGCGACATGATCTGTCTTCCGGTTTAAAAGCATTCTCTGGCTGCTGAGTTGAGAAGGACTGTGGGAAGATTTGGGTAGAAGCATGGGGGCCAAGTTATGGCAACATCCAGGTGGGAGATGAATTTGGTCCTGACCAGGGTCATGGTGGTGTTGAGAGGTGGTCAGAGGGGAGAAGTAGGGGAGGAGGCCAGGGAGTTGCTGGGTGGGGATCTGTAGTGTGTGTTGAAGACAGTCAACAGGATTTCCTGACAGACTGGATGTGAGAGAAGGCAGAGGTCAAGGTTGAGTTTGATTCTTACTGAATTGTTAAGTAATTAAAAAAAACACTACTGCCTTTCACAATCCTAGCAAGTACGGGATGCTAGATTAAAGAAATCTCTTCAAGTTCATTGCAGTGGCTCATGTCTGTAGTCCCAGCTGTTTGGGAAGCAGAGATGGGAGTATCTTTTAAGGGCAGGAGTTCAAGACCAGCCTGGGCAACACAGCAAGATCTGCTCTTTACAAAAATATTTTTCAAAATTAAATACATGTAGCTAGGCATGGTGATGTGTACTTGTAGTTTCAGCTACTCAGGAGGCTGAGGTGGGCAGATCTCTTGAGGTCAGGAGTTTGAGGCCAGCTTGGGCAACATAACAAGACCCTCACTCTACAAAAAAATTTAAAAAATAGCCAGGCATGGTGGCCCTCAACTGTAGTACCAGCTGCTGGGGAGCTGAGGCAGGAAGATGGCTTGAAGCCAGGAGGTTGAGGCTGCAGTGAGCTGTAATTGCACAGCTGCACTCTAGTCTGGGTGACAGAGCAGAACCTGTCTCACAGTACAAATAAAATGATGAAATTTCAAGTCAGAGCCTTTGAGCTCTGCAACCCTTGCAAACCGTGAGCCGTATGGTAGGGTTTGCGTTGCTGGGAATGAGGAGACCCCTGCCCAGTGTTGTTGCCTGACTAATCAGTGTTTTAAGCATTTATTCATCAGGGTGGGCGCAGTGGCTCACGCTTGTAATCCCAGCACTTCAGGAGACCCAGGCGGGTGGATCACCTGAGGTCAGGAGTTCAAGACCAGCCTTGCCAACATGGCTACACCCTGTCTCTACTGACAAAATACAATAATTAGCCAGGCATGGTAGTGGGCGCCTGTAATCCCAGCTACTTGGGAGGCTGAGGTAGGAGAAACGCTTGAGCCCGGGAGGCGGAGGTTGCAGTGAGCTGAGATTACGCCACTTCACTCCAGCCTGGGCGAAAGAGCGAGTATTATATCAACATGTAATGGTTTTATTATTAATATGTAATGAATGTTAAATATTTTAAGAATCTTGTATCAACCTGTAATGATTTTATTAATATGTGATGAATATTTTTAAAATTTTGTCTTATTTTCTAGTTTTAATATAATTGTTTATATAAAGAAATAGTCTTAGAGGTCTTTAATAAAGTTAAAAAATGTAAAGACATCCTAGACCCCAAAAGATTGAGAACTTCTAGTTTAGAAATATTCAGAATAAGCCACATACAACTTGCTACTTGAACTATTTTTTTTCTTTGTGTTTTATTTTAGGAGATGAGGTCTCACCCTGTCACCCAGGCTGGAGTATAGTAGTACTATGACAACTCACTGCAGTCTTGAACTCCTGGGCTAAGGATCCTCCTGCCTGAGCCTCCTGAGTAGCTGGGACTATAGGTATACATGACGACACTTGACTAATTTTTAAATTGTTTTGTGGACATGGGGTCTCACTTTGTTGGCCTGGCTGGTGTCAAACTCCTGGCCTTAAGTAACCCTTTCACCCCTGCCTCCCATCCTAGAGGTATGAGCTGCCACAATGAGCACTTGTTCAATTTTCTAAACAAATAAAACATTTCTAAAGTAAGGCTGTAGGATGATGGCAGGAAGATAAAAATAGAAAAACAGAAGAATATGTTCAAATGACTTACACATATTCTTTTGACGGCAAGAAGAACTTTTAGTATATACATTGCTTGCAAACAAAAACATAAGGCAAATAAGCAGTGTTGTATAGGAACGTCAACACACACTGTACAATATTCCCACTTCGCTGACATGAGTTATGGAAATTTTGTGGTTTACTTGAGTATTGCTATCAGTATTTTGCTTCTCTGATCATTTTTATGAACTTCCTCATCTGTGAACTTCTCTCCAAGGTATGTCATATCATGACATACTGCTGCTGCACAAACATGGCCAGTGTCTTCCTCTTAAACATGTTGAATGCTTTCTTAATTTCTTTTACCCTCTGTCTCTGTGTTTTGCATTTTTCTTACCTTTATTGTCAGAAACTCGAGAAAGTCAGTCATACTAATTTATCGCCATTTGCTTTATTAATTTATACTTTGTTTATATGGAATTTTGCCCAACAGGCCTCATTACAATTTCTAACCTGTTTTGTTTTATTTTGTTTTTTCCTGAGACAGAGTCTCGTTCTGTTGTCCAGTCTGGACTGTAGTAGTGCTATCACAGTTGACTGCAGCCTCAACCTCCCAGGCTCAAGCAATCCTGCCATCTCAGCCTCCCACGTGGCTGAGACTATAGGTGCTTGCCACTATGCCCAACTCATATTTGGAATTTTCCTATACATGGGTTCCAGAGGGGTGACGGCGAAACGTGAGTAAGCATGGATTTTGGTATATGCAGAGATGGGGGGCTGGAACTAATTCTGTCTGTATACCAAGGGACGACTGTATATGTTTTTACAATTATGCTGTAGGACACATAGTATTACATAGCCTTGAAAATAATAATTTTTAACTGAGTGGAGTAATGATAATATTGATAAAAGTAGCAGCTGGCCAGGTGTGGTGGCTTACACCAGTAATCACAGCACTTTGGGAGGCTGAGGCAAGAGGATGGCTTAAGGCCAAGAGTTTGAGACAGGCCTTGGAAACAAAGGGAGTCACCATCCCTACAGAAAAATACATGAATTAGCCTAGTGTGGTGGCATGTTCCTGTAGTCCCAGCTACTTGGGAGGCTGAGGTGGGAGGATCGCTTGAGCCCAGGGAGGCTGAGACTGCAGTGAGTCATGATCAGGCCTCTGCACTCCAGCCTGGGTGACAGAGTGAGACACTGTCTCAAAACAACAAAAAAGTAGCAGCTAACATCAACTGAGCTTTTACCAGTTGCCTGTTAATACCATGGTTTAATTTCTTATAACTGTTTCTTATTTCACTTAACCACTCTGTCTTCCGTTACTCCCAGATTTTCACTGTGTTTGTACAGACGACCTTTGTTTAGATTGAATTGTCTCCCCAAGGTATTTGCAGAAGTAAGATTACTGTGAGTCATGGTGAATGGACATTCTCATTACCCTTGATGTAAATTGACAAGGTTTTGGGTGCCTCCCAGCTATAATCTCAGCACTTTGGGAGGCTAAGACAGGAGGATTGCTTGATGCCAAGAGTTGGAGGAGGCAGTATGGCAGTATGGTGAGACCCTGTCTCTATTATTTTAAAAAATTGTCAAGCTTTACCCTGGAAGGCTTATATACAATTTAAACACCCGTCATAGTATAAGAAAGTGCCCATTTCACTGCATCTTTGCCAGTACAGGGTATTAAAATTTAATGTCATTTTTTGTTCATTTTAAATTGGTAAAAGACCTCATATTACTTTACTTGTCATATTTCTACATCTTTCTTTAGCTTATTAGCTCTATTTCTTTTCTGTCTGTGAATGGTTGTTGTTGTTTTGTTCTTTGAGACAGGGTCTTGCTCTGTCACCCAGGCTTGACTGTAGTGGCATAATCATGACTCACTGCAGCCTTGATCTCCCAGGCTCAAACTTCAGCTTCCTGAGTAGCTAAGACTAGAAGTGTGCACCACCACTCCCAGCTAAGTTTTTTCTTGTTTTGGATAGAGACAGGGACTCACTGTGTTGTCCAGACCGGTCTCTAGCTCCTGGCCTTAAGCAGTCCTCCTGCGTTAGCTTCTCAAATTGCTGGAATTTTGGGTATGAGCCACCATGCCTGGCCTGGGCTAGTCCTGATTTCTCTAGAGTTCTCTTTACTTTGTGCTAGCCAATCTCTCATTATGCTGTTCCCCTGTTACAATGAATAATTCTCTGGATTAAATTTGACCACTTTAAACTTTTGAGTGGTTTATGTCTCCTGATTGGACTCTGACTAGTATGCTCGGAAGGGTCCCAGGAGATAAACCCACACAGATGGGATTTGGGCATAGGTTTGATTGTCCAAGGGACAGTGCTGAGCTCCTTGCCAATGGGAAATGGGATGCTGGTGATTTCCGGTAAGTGACCTCACAGTGACTCAAGCTACCACTTACTGTTGATTGTGATGAAATGCCAACGAGGCACATGCCTTGGGAGCTAAGTGGTTGCTGCACTTGACCGCTATGAAGACTGGTGTGGGAAGGGTCCTTTTGGATGCACTTGAGCGGGGGTCCCCAACCCCTGAGCCATAGAGCTGTAAGGAGCCACACAACAGGAGGTGAGTGGTATCGAGTGAGGGAAGCTTCATCTGTATTTACAGCCACTCCCCTTTGCTCACATTCCCGCCTGAGCTCCACCTTCTCTCAGGTCAGCAGCAGCATTAGATTCTCATAGGAGCACGCACCCTGTTGTGAACCGTGCATGTGAGGCATCTAGGTTTTGCTGTCCCTATAAGAATCTAATGCCTAATGATCTGTCACTTTCTACCGTCACGCTCAGATGGGACCATCTAGTCGCAGGAAAACAAGCTTAACATGCCCACTGATTCTACATTATGGTGAGTTCTATAATTACTTTACTGTATATCCGAATTTAATAATGGAAATAAAGTACCTAATAAATGTAACATGCTTGAATCTTTTGGCCCAGGTCTTGCCTCCTGGCAGCCTCTGCAGCCTCTCCAGGCCCCGAACTTTCTCCAGTCGGCCTCTACAGACCAAGCTCATGACTCACAATGGTCTATTTAGGCCCGTACTCTACCTCACGGCAGTCTCTGCAGATAAGGCTACTGCCTCAACAGCCTCCACAGGCCCAGCTCCATCGTTACCACGGCCTCTTTAGAGCCAGCTCCTGCCTCCCAGTCTTCTCTCCAGGCCCAGAACTTTCTCAAGTCGACCTCACCAGACCCAGCTTCTGCCTCTCATTGCCATCCCAAGGGCCAGCTTTTGCCTCACGGCCACCTTCCGAGACCCAGCTCCTGTTTTACGGTGGCCTCATGAGGCCCATCTTCTGACTCCTGGCAGCCTGTACAGGCCCAGCTCCTGCCTTACAATGGCCTCTTTAGTCCCAGCTCCTGCCTCTTTGCAGGAGGCCCAAATGTCCTTAAGTCCAGGCCACAAAATCCAGGCCCAAAATGTCCACAAGTCGGCCTCTCAAGGCCCTGCTCCTGCCTTTCATTGGCCTCTCCAGGCGCAGCTGCTGTCCCCAGGTGACCTCTACAGGCTGCGCTTTTGCTTCTGGCTGTGCTGGAGGCCCAACTCCTGCCTCAGAACAACCTCTTTTGGCTCAGCTCCTGCCCAGTTCCTGGTGGCCTTTGAAGGCCCAAAAGTGCCTCAAGTCAAGCTTTCCAGGCCCACCCTCTACCTCCCAGTGGCCTGGACAGGCCCAGCTCCTACGTAACAATGGCTTCTCCAGGCCCAGCTTTTGCCTCACGGACATATTCCCCAAACAAGCTCCTACCTGCCTCCCGGCCACCTCGACGGGCCCAGATCCTGCCTCACACTAACCTCGTTAGGCCCAGCTCATGCCTCACTGTGGCCTGTCCAGGCCCAGGTCCTGCCCCCCGACAGGCTGTCCATGCCCGAAACTTCCTCAAGTCAGCCTCTCCAGTCACAGCTCCTGCCCAACATTGGCCTCTTTAGGCACGGCTCATGCCTTGGTGGCCTCTCCAGGCCTCTCCAGGCCCAGCTCCTGCATCCTGGCAACTTCTCTAGACCAAGAACTTTCTCAGGTCCGCCATCCCAGGCCCAACTCTTGCCTCCCGTCAGCCTCTGTAGGGTCAACCTCTGCCTCTCAGGAGACTTTCTTGGCCACCTAGGCCAAGCTCCTGCCTTTCAGCAGCCTCTACAGGCCCAGCTCCTGCCTCTCAATGACCTCTCTAGAGCAAGCTCATGCCTCACAGCGGCCATTCTGGCTCAGCTTTTGCCTGTTGGCGGCATCTCCAGGCCCAGAACTTCCTCAAGTGGGCCTCTCCAAGCTCAGCTCTTCCTCCCAGCTGCATCTCCAGGCCCATCTCCTACATCACAATAACCTCTTTCAGCTCAGCTCTCGCCCAGCTCCTGGCAGCCTTTATAGGCCTAAAGCTTTCTCACATCACGTTCTCTAGCACAACCTGCCTCCCAGCAGCTTAAATAGGTCCAGCTCCTGCGTGACCATGGCCTCTCCAGGCTCAGCTTTTACTTAACGGAGTTCGTCCTTGGCCAAGTTCCTGCCTGCCTCCCAGCAGGCTCGAAAGGCCCAGCTCCTGCCCCCGACAGTCTGTCCAGGCCAAAATCTTCCTCAAGTCAGCCTCCGCAGGCTGGTCTCTTGCCTCACACTGGCTTCTCCAGGCCCAGCTCCTGCATCTTGGCAGCCTCTCCAGGCCCAGCTCTTGCCTCATGGCAGCTGCCCCAGGCGAAGTTTCTGACTGCCTGCCAGCAGCCTCAACAGGCACAGCTCCTCCCTCACACTGGTCTGTTTAGGCCCAACTCCTGTCAGGCCCTATCCAGGCCCAGTGCCTGCCTTCTGACTGACCCTTGAAGCCCAAAACTTCCTCAAATCAGCCTTTTTAGGCCCACCTTCTGTCTACTGTCGGACTCTACAGGCCAGCCTCTGCCTCACAGTGGTCCCTCCAGACCCAGATCATGTCTTACTGTGGCATCCTCAGGTGAAGATCCTGCCTTTCGGCAGCTTCTACAGGGCCATCTCCTGCCTTGCAAAGGCCTCCTTAGGCCAAGCTCATGCCCCATGGCGACTTTTCCAGGCACAGATTTTGCCTTTTGCAGCCTGTCCAGGCCAAGAATGTCCTCAATTTGGCACCTCTGGGATGAGTTCATTCTCCCGGCTGCATCTACAGGCTCATTTCCTGCCTCAAAACAACTTCCTTTGGCCCAACTCCTGCCGAGCTGCTGGCAGCCTCTGTAGGCCACAGACTTCTTAAAGATTTACACCTTTGGCCTCCCGGCAGCCTGAGCAATCAAACTATTCCCTCATGGTCGCTATAAAAAGCCAAGTTTCTCCCTGACTCTCAGAATCCTCCGAAAACAGCATTTGCCTCGCGGAAGCCTCCCCAGGCCACAAATCTGCCTGTCTCCCAGCAGTCTTGACAAGTCAAGCTGCCCAGAACTTCCTCAGACCGGCCTCTCCAGGCACAGTTGCGGCCTCCCGGCCTCCCGTCCAGGCCCAGCTCCTCCTACTCCCAGCTGCGGCCGCAGGCCCAGCCCCAGCCTCACGACAACGTCTTTGGACTCGGCTCCGGCCCAGCTCCCTCTCCGCGGCCTTTGTAGGCCCCAAACGTCCTGAAGCCGGGCCCCACGGTGGCCTCTCCGGGCCCGGCTCCTGCCCTCCAATGGCGTCTCCATGCCCCAGACTTCCTTCAGACAGCCTCTCCAGGCCCAGCTCCTCCTCCCGGCGGACTCTGCAGACCCAGGCTGTCCTCGACTCGGCCTCTCCAGGGCTCGCTCCTGCTCCCGGCGGCCCCTGCAGGCCGTGCTCGTCGCCCAGTCGCCTTCCGCCGGCCCAGCTCCTGCCTCTCCTCGGCCTCTCCAGCTGCCAGACTTCCTCAGGTCAGCCTCTCCAGTGCCCGCTCCTCCTCCCGGCGGCCTCTGCAGGCCCACGCTGGCCACGACTCGGCCTATCCAGGGCTCGCTCCCGCTCCCGGCGGCCCCTGCAGGCCCAACTCGTCGCCCAGTCGGCCTCCGCCGGCCCAGCTCCTGCCTCTCCACGCCCTCTCCAGCTGCCAGACTTCCTCAGGTCAGCCTCTCCAGGCCCAGCTCCTCCGGCCTGCCACTGGCCTCTTGAGGCCCAGCCCCGATGACGCCTCTGGGCGACCTCCTCAGGCCCAGGACTTGACCTCCAGTCGGCCTCGCCAGGCCCAGCCTCCTGCCTCGCGAAGGCCTGCACGGGCCCAGCCTCTGCCTCACAGTGGACTGTCCACGCCCAGCTCTCGCCTGACCGCGGCCTCCCCAGGCCAGAGCTCCTCTTGCCTTTCGGCGGCTCCGCCACGCTCTCCTCCCGACTCCCCGTGGCCTCATTAGGCCCAACTCATTCGTCACGGGGAACGGCCTCTCCAGGCCCAGCCTTTGCCTTTCGGCGGCCTCTCCAGGCCCCGAACTTCCTCAGTCCGGCCTCTCCAGGCCCAGTTGCGGCCTCCCGGCCTCGTGTCCAGGCCCAGCTCGTTCTGCTCCTGCTGCGGCCGCGGGCCGATCTCCGGCCTCACGACAACCTCTTTGGACTCGGCTCCGGCCCAGCTCCCTCTCCGCGGCCTTTGTAGGCCCCAAACGTCCTGAAGCCGGGCCCCACGGTGGCCTCTCCGGGCCCGGCTCCTGCCCTCCAATGGCGTCTCCATGCCCCAGACTTCCTTCAGACAGCCTCTCCAGGCCCAGCTCCTCCTCCCGGCGGACTCTGCAGACCCAGGCTGTCCTCGACTCGGCCTCTCCAGGGCTCGCTCCTGCTCCCGGCGGCCCCTGCAGGCCGTGCTCGTCGCCCAGTCGCCTTCCGCCGGCCCAGCTCCTGCCTCTCCTCGGCCTCTCCAGCTGCCAGACTTCCTCAGGTCAGCCTCTCCAGTGCCCGCTCCTCCTCCCGGCGGCCTCTGCAGGCCCACGCTGGCCTCGACTCGGCCTATCCAGGGCTCGCTCCCGCTCCCGGCGGCCCCTGCAGGCCCAACTCGTCGCCCAGTCGGCCTCCGCCGGCCCAGCTCCTGCCTCTCCACGCCCTCTCCAGCTGCCAGACTTCCTCAGGTCAGCCTCTCCAGGCCCAGCTCCTCCGGCCTGCCACTGGCCTCTTGAGGCCCAGCCCCGATCACGCCTCTGGGCGACCTCCTCAGGCCCAGGACTTGACCTCCAGTCGGCCTCGCCAGGCCCAGCCTCCTGCCTCGCGAAGGCCTGCACGGGCCCAGCCTCTGCCTCACAGTGGACTGTCCACGCCCAGCTCTCGCCTGACCGCGGCCTCCCCAGGCCAGAGCTCCTCTTGCCTTTCGGCAGCTCCGCCACGCTCTCCTCCCGACTCCCCGTGGCCTCATTAGGCCCAACTCATTCGTCACGGGGAACGGCCTCTCCAGGCCCAGCCTTTGCCTTTCGGCGGCCTCTCCAGGCCCCGAACTTCCTCAGTCCGGCCTCTCCAGGCCCAGTTGCGGCCTCCCGGCCTCGTGTCCAGGCCCAGCTCGTTCTGCTCCTGCTGCGGCCGCGGGCCGATCTCCGGCCTGACGACAACCTCTTTGGACTCGGCTCCGGCCCAGCTCCCTCTCCGCGGCCTTTGTAGGCCCCAAACGTCCTGAAGCCGGGCCCCACGGTGGCCTCTCCGGGCCCGGCTCCTGCCCTCCAGTGGCGTCTCCATGCCCCAGACTTCCTTCAGACAGCCTCTCCAGGCCCAGCTCCTCCTCCCGGCGGACTCTGCAGACCCAGGCTGTCCTCGACTCGGCCTCTCCAGGGCTCGCTCCTGCTCCCGGCGGCCCCTGCAGGCCGTGCTCGTCGCCCAGTCGCCTTCCGCCGGCCCAGCTCCTGCCTCTCCTCGGCCTCTCCAGCTGCCAGACTTCCTCAGGTCAGCCTCTCCAGTGCCCGCTCCTCCTCCCGGCGGCCTCTGCAGGCCCACGCTGGCCTCGACTCGGCCTATCCAGGGCTCGCTCCCGCTCCCGGCGGCCCCTGCAGGCCCAACTCGTCGCCCAGTCGGCCTCCGCCGGCCCAGCTCCTGCCTCTCCACGCCCTCTCCAGCTGCCAGACTTCCTCAGGTCAGCCTCTCCAGGCCCAGCTCCTCCGGCCTGCCACTGGCCTCTTGAGGCCCAGCCCCGATGACGCCTCTGGGCGACCTCCTCAGGCCCAGGACTTGACCTCCAGTCGGCCTCGCCAGGCCCAGCCTCCTGCCTCGCGAAGGCCTGCACGGGCCCAGCCTCTGCCTCACAGTGGACTGTCCACGCCCAGCTCTCGCCTGACCGCGGCCTCCCCAGGCCAGAGCTCCTCTTGCCTTTCGGCAGCTCCGCCACGCTCTCCTCCCGACTCCCCGTGGCCTCATTAGGCCCAACTCATTAGTCACGGGGAACTGCCTCTCCAGGCCCAGCCTTTGCCTTTCGGCGGCCTCTCCAGGCCCCGAACTTCCTCAGTCCGGCCTCTCCAGGCCCAGTTGCGGCCTCCCGGCCTCGTGTCCAGGCCCAGCTCGTTCTGCTCCTGCTGCGGCCGCGGGCCGATCTCCGGCCTCACGACAACCTCTTTGGACTCGGCTCCGGCCCAGCTCCCTCTCCGCGGCCTTTGTAGGCCCCAAACGTCCTGAAGCCGGGCCCCACGGTGGCCTCTCCGGGCCCGGCTCCTGCCCTCCAGTGGCGTCTCCATGCCCCAGACTTCCTTCAGACAGCCTCTCCAGGCCCAGCTCCTCCTCCCGGCGGACTCTGCAGACCCAGGCTGTCCTCGACTCGGCCTCTCCAGGGCTCGCTCCTGCTCCCGGCGGCCCCTGCAGGCCGTGCTCGTCGCCCAGTCGCCTTCCGCCGGCCCAGCTCCTGCCTCTCCTCGGCCTCTCCAGCTGCCAGACTTCCTCAGGTCAGCCTCTCCAGTGCCCGCTCCTCCTCCCGGCGGCCTCTGCAGGCCCACGCTGGCCTCGACTCGGCCTATCCAGGGCTCGCTCCCGCTCCCGGCGGCCCCTGCAGGCCCAACTCGTCGCCCAGTCGGCCTCCGCCGGCCCAGCTCCTGCCTCTCCACGCCCTCTCCAGCTGCCAGACTTCCTCAGGTCAGCCTCTCCAGGCCCAGCTCCTCCGGCCTGCCACTGGCCTCTTGAGGCCCAGCCCCGATCACGCCTCTGGGCGACCTCCTCAGGCCCAGGACTTGACCTCCAGTCGGCCTCGCCAGGCCCAGCCTCCTGCCTCGCGAAGGCCTGCACGGGCCCAGCCTCTGCCTCACAGTGGACTGTCCACGCCCAGCTCTCGCCTGACCGCGGCCTCCCCAGGCCAGAGCTCCTCTTGCCTTTCGGCAGCTCCGCCACGCTCTCCTCCCGACTCCCCGTGGCCTCATTAGGCCCAACTCATTCGTCACGGGGAACGGCCTCTCCAGGCCCAGCCTTTGCCTTTCGGCGGCCTCTCCAGGCCCCGAACTTCCTCAGTCCGGCCTCTCCAGGCCCAGTTGCGGCCTCCCGGCCTCGTGTCCAGGCCCAGCTCGTTCTGCTCCTGCTGCGGCCGCGGGCCGATCTCCGGCCTCACGACAACCTCTTTGGACTCGGCTCCGGCCCAGCTCCCTCTCCGCGGCCTTTGTAGGCCCCAAACGTCCTGAAGCCGGGCCCCACGGTGGCCTCTCCGGGCCCGGCTCCTGCCCTCCAATGGCGTCTCCATGCCCCAGACTTCCTTCAGACAGCCTCTCCAGGCCCAGCTCCTCCTCCCGGCGGACTCTGCAGACCCAGGCTGTCCTCGACTCGGCCTCTCCAGGGCTCGCTCCTGCTCCCGGCGGCCCCTGCAGGCCGTGCTCGTCGCCCAGTCGCCTTCCGCCGGCCCAGCTCCTGCCTCTCCTCGGCCTCTCCAGCTGCCAGACTTCCTCAGGTCAGCCTCTCCAGTGCCCGCTCCTCCTCCCGGCGGCCTCTGCAGGCCCACGCTGGCCTCGACTCGGTCTATCCAGGGCTCGCTCCCGCTCCCGGCGGCCCCTGCAGGCCCAACTCGTCGTCCAGTCGGCCTCCGCCGGCCCAGCTCCTGCCTCTCCACGCCCTCTCCAGCTGCCAGACTTCCTCAGGTCAGCCTCTCCAGGCCCAGCTCCTCCGGCCTGCCACTGGCCTCTTGAGGCCCAGCCCCGATGACGCCTCTGGGCGACCTCCTCAGGCCCAGGACTTGACCTCCAGTCGGCCTCGCCAGGCCCAGCCTCCTGCCTCGCGAAGGCCTGCACGGGCCCAGCCTCTGCCTCACAGTGGACTGTCCACGCCCAGCTCTCGCCTGACCGCGGCCTCCCCAGGCCAGAGCTCCTCTTGCCTTTCGGCAGCTCCGCCACGCTCTCCTCCCGACTCCCCGTGGCCTCATTAGGCCCAACTCATTCGTCACGGGGAACTGCCTCTCCAGGCCCAGCCTTTGCCTTTCGGCGGCCTCTCCAGGCCCCGAACTTCCTCAGTCCGGCCTCTCCAGGCCCAGTTGCGGCCTCCCGGCCTCGTGTCCAGGCCCAGCTCGTTCTGCTCCTGCTGCGGCCGCGGGCCGATCTCCGGCCTCACGACAACCTCTTTGGACTCGGCTCCGGCCCAGCTCCCTCTCCGCGGCCTTTGTAGGCCCCAAACGTCCTGAAGCCGGGCCCCACGGTGGCCTCTCCGGGCCCGGCTCCTGCCCTCCAATGGCGTCTCCATGCCCCAGACTTCCTTCAGACAGCCTCTCCAGGCCCAGCTCCTCCTCCCGGCGGACTCTGCAGACCCAGGCTGTCCTCGACTCGGCCTCTCCAGGGCTCGCTCCTGCTCCCGGCGGCCCCTGCAGGCCGTGCTCGTCGCCCAGTCGCCTTCCGCCGGCCCAGCTCCTGCCTCTCCTCGGCCTCTCCAGCTGCCAGACTTCCTCAGGTCAGCCTCTCCAGTGCCCGCTCCTCCTCCCGGCGGCCTCTGCAGGCCCACGCTGGCCTCGACTCGGCCTATCCAGGGCTCGCTCCCGCTCCCGGCGGCCCCTGCAGGCCCAACTCGTCGCCCAGTCGGCCTCCGCCGGCCCAGCTCCTGCCTCTCCACGCCCTCTCCAGCTGCCAGACTTCCTCAGGTCAGCCTCTCCAGGCCCAGCTCCTCCGGCCTGCCACTGGCCTCTTGAGGCCCAGCCCCGATGACGCCTCTGGGCGACCTCCTCAGGCCCAGGACTTGACCTCCAGTCGGCCTCGCCAGGCCCAGCCTCCTGCCTCGTGAAGGCCTGCACGGGCCCAGCCTCTGCCTCACAGTGGACTGTCCACGCCCAGCTCTCGCCTGACCGCGGCCTCCCCAGGCCAGAGCTCCTCTTGCCTTTCGGCGGCTCCGCCACGCTCTCCTCCCGACTCCCCGTGGCCTCATTAGGCCCAACTCATTCGTCACGGGGAACGGCCTCTCCAGGCCCAGCCTTTGCCTTTCGGCGGCCTCTCCAGGCCCCGAACTTCCTCAGTCCGGCCTCTCCAGGCCCAGTTGCGGCCTCCCGGCCTCGTGTCCAGGCCCAGCTCGTTCTGCTCCTGCTGCGGCCGCGGGCCGATCTCCGGCCTCACGACAACCTCTTTGGACTCGGCTCCGGCCCAGCTCCCTCTCCGCGGCCTTTGTAGGCCCCAAACGTCCTGAAGCCGGGCCCCACGGTGGCCTCTCCGGGCCCGGCTCCTGCCCTGCAATGGCGTCTCCATGCCCCAGACTTCCTTCAGACAGCCTCTCCAGGCCCAGCTCCTCCTCCCGGCGGACTCTGCAGACCCAGGCTGTCCTCGACTCGGCCTCTCCAGGGCTCGCTCCTGCTCCCGGCGGCCCCTGCAGGCCGTGCTCGTCGCCCAGTCGCCTTCCGCCGGCCCAGCTCCTGCCTCTCCTCGGCCTCTCCAGCTGCCAGACTTCCTCAGGTCAGCCTCTCCAGTGCCCGCTCCTCCTCCCGGCGGCCTCTGCAGGCCCACGCTGGCCTCGACTCGGCCTATCCAGGGCTCGCTCCCGCTCCCGGCGGCCCCTGCAGGCCCAACTCGTCGTCCAGTCGGCCTCCGCCGGCCCAGCTCCTGCCTCTCCACGCCCTCTCCAGCTGCCAGACTTCCTCAGGTCAGCCTCTCCAGGCCCAGCTCCTCCGGCCTGCCACTGGCCTCTTGAGGCCCAGCCCCGATCACGCCTCTGGGCGACCTCCTCAGGCCCAGGACTTGACCTCCAGTCGGCCTCGCCAGGCCCAGCCTCCTGCCTCGCGAAGGCCTGCACGGGCCCAGCCTCTGCCTCACAGTGGACTGTCCACGCCCAGCTCTCGCCTGACCGCGGCCTCCCCAGGCCAGAGCTCCTCTTGCCTTTCGGCAGCTCCGCCACGCTCTCCTCCCGACTCCCCGTGGCCTCATTAGGCCCAACTCATTCGTCACGGGGAACGGCCTCTCCAGGCCCAGCCTTTGCCTTTCGGCGGCCTCTCCAGGCCCCGAACTTCCTCAGTCCGGCCTCTCCAGGCCCAGTTGCGGCCTCCCGGCCTCGTGTCCAGGCCCAGCTCGTTCTGCTCCTGCTGCGGCCGCGGGCCGATCTCCGGCCTCACGACAACCTCTTTGGACTCGGCTCCGGCCCAGCTCCCTCTCCGCGGCCTTTGTAGGCCCCAAACGTCC
This sequence comes from Chlorocebus sabaeus, assembly GCF_047675955.1. NCBI lineage: Eukaryota > Metazoa > Chordata > Mammalia > Primates > Cercopithecidae > Chlorocebus > Chlorocebus sabaeus. Next base: position 673,247 of record NC_132924.1, read on the forward strand.
TGAAGCCGGGCCCCACGGTGGCCTCTCCGGGCCCGGCTCCTGCCCTCCAATGGCGTCTCCATGCCCCAGACTTCCTTCAGACAGCCTCTCCAGGCCCAGCTCCTCCTCCCGGCGGACTCTGCAGACCCAGGCTGTCCTCGACTCGGCCTCTCCAGGGCTCGCTCCTGCTCCCGGCGGCCCCTGCAGGCCGTGCTCGTCGCCCAGTCGCCTTCCGCCGGCCCAGCTCCTGCCTCTCCTCGGCCTCTCCAGCTGCCAGACTTCCTCAGGTCAGCCTCTCCAGTGCCCGCTCCTCCTCCCGGCGGCCTCTGCAGGCCCACGCTGGCCTCGACTCGGCCTATCCAGGGCTCGCTCCCGCTCCCGGCGGCCCCTGCAGGCCCAACTCGTCGCCCAGTCGGCCTCCGCCGGCCCAGCTCCTGCCTCTCCACGCCCTCTCCAGCTGCCAGACTTCCTCAGGTCAGCCTCTCCAGGCCCAGCTCCTCCGGCCTGCCACTGGCCTCTTGAGGCCCAGCCCCGATGACGCCTCTGGGCGACCTCCTCAGGCCCAGGACTTGACCTCCAGTCGGCCTCGCCAGGCCCAGCCTCCTGCCTCGCGAAGGCCTGCACGGGCCCAGCCTCTGCCTCACAGTGGACTGTCCACGCCCAGCTCTCGCCTGACCGCGGCCTCCCCAGGCCAGAGCTCCTCTTGCCTTTCGGCAGCTCCGCCACGCTCTCCTCCCGACTCCCCGTGGCCTCATTAGGCCCAACTCATTCGTCACGGGGAACGGCCTCTCCAGGCCCAGCCTTTGCCTTTCGGCGGCCTCTCCAGGCCCCGAACTTCCTCAGTCCGGCCTCTCCAGGCCCAGTTGCGGCCTCCCGGCCTCGTGTCCAGGCCCAGCTCGTTCTGCTCCTGCTGCGGCCGCGGGCCGATCTCCGGCCTCACGACAACCTCTTTGGACTCGGCTCCGGCCCAGCTCCCTCTCCGCGGCCTTTGTAGGCCCCAAACGTCCTGAAGCCGGGCCCCACGGTGGCCTCTCCGGGCCCGGCTCCTGCCCTCCAATGGCGTCTCCATGCCCCAGACTTCCTTCAGACAGCCTCTCCAGGCCCAGCTCCTCCTCCCGGCGGACTCTGCAGACCCAGGCTGTCCTCGACTCGGCCTCTCCAGGGCTCGCTCCTGCTCCCGGCGGCCCCTGCAGGCCGTGCTCGTCGCCCAGTCGCCTTCCGCCGGCCCAGCTCCTGCCTCTCCTCGGCCTCTCCAGCTGCCAGACTTCCTCAGGTCAGCCTCTCCAGTGCCCGCTCCTCCTCCCGGCGGCCTCTGCAGGCCCACGCTGGCCTCGACTCGGCCTATCCAGGGCTCGCTCCTGCTCCCGGCGGCCCCTGCAGGCCCAACTCGTCGCCCAGTCGGCCTCCGCCGGCCCAGCTCCTGCCTCTCCACGCCCTCTCCAGCTGCCAGACTTCCTCAGGTCAGCCTCTCCAGGCCCAGCTCCTCCGGCCTGCCACTGGCCTCTTGAGGCCCAGCCCCGATCACGCCTCTGGGCGACCTCCTCAGGCCCAGGACTTGACTTCCAGTCGGCCTCGCCAGGCCCAGCCTCCTGCCTCGCGAAGGCCTGCACGGGCCCAGCCTCTGCCTCACAGTGGACTGTCCACGCCCAGCTCTCGCCTGACCGCGGCCTCCCCAGGCCAGAGCTCCTCTTGCCTTTCGGCGGCTCCGCCACGCTCTCCTCCCGACTCCCCGTGGCCTCATTAGGCCCAACTCATTCGTCACGGGGAACGGCCTCTCCAGGCCCAGCCTTTGCCTTTCGGTGGCCTCTCCAGGCCCCGAACTTCCTCAGTCCGGCCTCTCCAGGCCCAGTTGCGGCCTCCCGGCCTCGTGTCCAGGCCCAGCTCGTTCTGCTCCTGCTGCGGCCGCGGGCCGATCTCCGGCCTCACGACAACCTCTTTGGACTCGGCTCCGGCCCAGCTCCCTCTCCGCGGCCTTTGTAGGCCCCAAACGTCCTGAAGCCGGGCCCCACGGTGGCCTCTCCGGGCCCGGCTCCTGCCCTCCAATGGCGTCTCCATGCCCCAGACTTCCTTCAGACAGCCTCTCCAGGCCCAGCTCCTCCTCCCGGCGGACTCTGCAGACCCAGGCTGTCCTCGACTCGGCCTCTCCAGGGCTCGCTCCTGCTCCCGGCGGCCCCTGCAGGCCGTGCTCGTCGCCCAGTCGCCTTCCGCCGGCCCAGCTCCTGCCTCTCCTCGGCCTCTCCAGCTGCCAGACTTCCTCAGGTCAGCCTCTCCAGTGCCCGCTCCTCCTCCCGGCGGCCTCTGCCGGCCCACGCTGGCCTCGACTCGGCCTATCCAGGGCTCGCTCCCGCTCCCGGCGGCCCCTGCAGGCCCAACTCGTCGCCCAGTCGGCCTCCGCCGGCCCAGCTCCTGCCTCTCCACGCCCTCTCCAGCTGCCAGACTTCCTCAGGTCAGCCTCTCCAGGCCCAGCTCCTCCGGCCTGCCACTGGCCTCTTGAGGCCCAGCCCCGATGACGCCTCTGGGCGACCTCCTCAGGCCCAGGACTTGACCTCCAGTCGGCCTCGGCAGGCCCAGCCTCCTGCCTCGCGAAGGCCTGCACGGGCCCAGCCTCTGCCTCACAGTGGACTGTCCACGCCCAGCTCTCGCCTGACCGCGGCCTCCCCAGGCCAGAGCTCCTCTTGCCTTTCGGCGGCTCCGCCACGCTCTCCTCCCGACTCCCCGTGGCCTCATTAGGCCCAACTCATTCGTCACGGGGAACGGCCTCTCCAGGCCCAGCCTTTGCCTTTCGGCGGCCTCTCCAGGCCCCGAACTTCCTCAGTCCGGCCTCTCCAGGCCCAGTTGCGGCCTCCCGGCCTCGTGTCCAGGCCCAGCTCGTTCTGCTCCTGCTGCGGCCGCGGGCCGATCTCCGGCCTCACGACAACCTCTTTGGACTCGGCTCCGGCCCAGCTCCCTCTCCGCGGCCTTTGTAGGCCCCAAACGTCCTGAAGCCGGGCCCCACGGTGGCCTCTCCGGGCCCGGCTCCTGCCCTCCAATGGCGTCTCCATGCCCCAGACTTCCTTCAGACAGCCTCTCCAGGCCCAGCTCCTCCTCTCGGCGGACTCTGCAGACCCAGGCTGTCCTCGACTCGGCCTCTCCAGGGCTCGCTCCTGCTCCCGGCGGCCCCTGCAGGCCGTGCTCGTCGCCCAGTCGCCTTCCGCCGGCCCAGCTCCTGCCTCTCCTCGGCCTCTCCAGCTGCCAGACTTCCTCAGGTCAGCCTCTCCAGTGCCCGCTCCTCCTCCCGGCGGCCTCTGCAGGCCCACGCTGGCCTCGACTCGGCCTATCCAGGGCTCGCTCCCGCTCCCGGCGGCCCCTGCAGGCCCAACTCGTCGTCCAGTCGGCCTCCGCCGGCCCAGCTCCTGCCTCTCCACGCCCTCTCCAGCTGCCAGACTTCCTCAGGTCAGCCTCTCCAGGCCCAGCTCCTCCGGCCTGCCACTGGCCTCTTGAGGCCCAGCCCCGATCACGCCTCTGGGCGACCTCCTCAGGCCCAGGACTTGACCTCCAGTCGGCCTCGCCAGGCCCAGCCTCCTGCCTCGCGAAGGCCTGCACGGGCCCAGCCTCTGCCTCACAGTGGACTGTCCACGCCCAGCTCTCGCCTGACCGCGGCCTCCCCAGGCCAGAGCTCCTCTTGCCTTTCGGCAGCTCCGCCACGCTCTCCTCCCGACTCCCCGTGGCCTCATTAGGCCCAACTCATTCGTCACGGGGAACGGCCTCTCCAGGCCCAGCCTTTGCCTTTCGGCGGCCTCTCCAGGCCCCGAACTTCCTCAGTCCGGCCTCTCCAGGCCCAGTTGCGGCCTCCCGGCCTCGTGTCCAGGCCCAGCTCGTTCTGCTCCTGCTGCGGCCGCGGGCCGATCTCCGGCCTCACGACAACCTCTTTGGACTCGGCTCCGGCCCAGCTCCCTCTCCGCGGCCTTTGTAGGCCCCAAACGTCCTGAAGCCGGGCCCCACGGTGGCCTCTCCGGGCCCGGCTCCTGCCCTCCAATGGCGTCTCCATGCCCCAGACTTCCTTCAGACAGCCTCTCCAGGCCCAGCTCCTCCTCCCGGCGGACTCTGCAGACCCAGGCTGTCCTCGACTCGGCCTCTCCAGGGCTCGCTCCTGCTCCCGGCGGCCCCTGCAGGCCGTGCTCGTCGCCCAGTCGCCTTCCGCCGGCCCAGCTCCTGCCTCTCCTCGGCCTCTCCAGCTGCCAGACTTCCTCAGGTCAGCCTCTCCAGTGCCCGCTCCTCCTCCCGGCGGCCTCTGCAGGCCCACGCTGGCCTCGACTCGGCCTATCCAGGGCTCGCTCCCGCTCCCGGCGGCCCCTGCAGGCCCAACTCGTCGCCCAGTCGGCCTCCGCCGGCCCAGCTCCTGCCTCTCCACGCCCTCTCCAGCTGCCAGACTTCCTCAGGTCAGCCTCTCCAGGCCCAGCTCCTCCGGCCTGCCACTGGCCTCTTGAGGCCCAGCCCCGATGACGCCTCTGGGCGACCTCCTCAGGCCCAGGACTTGACCTCCAGTCGGCCTCGCCAGGCCCAGCCTCCTGCCTCGCGAAGGCCTGCACGGGCCCAGCCTCTGCCTCACAGTGGACTGTCCACGCCCAGCTCTCGCCTGACCGCGGCCTCCCCAGGCCAGAGCTCCTCTTGCCTTTCGGCAGCTCCGCCACGCTCTCCTCCCGACTCCCCGTGGCCTCATTAGGCCCAACTCATTCGTCACGGGGAACGGCCTCTCCAGGCCCAGCCTTTGCCTTTCGGCGGCCTCTCCAGGCCCCGAACTTCCTCAGTCCGGCCTCTCCAGGCCCAGTTGCGGCCTCCCGGCCTCGTGTCCAGGCCCAGCTCGTTCTGCTCCTGCTGCGGCCGCGGGCCGATCTCCGGCCTCACGACAACCTCTTTGGACTCGGCTCCGGCCCAGCTCCCTCTCCGCGGCCTTTGTAGGCCCCAAACGTCCTGAAGCCGGGCCCCACGGTGGCCTCTCCGGGCCCGGCTCCTGCCCTCCAATGGCGTCTCCATGCCCCAGACTTCCTTCAGACAGCCTCTCCAGGCCCAGCTCCTCCTCCCGGCGGACTCTGCAGACCCAGGCTGTCCTCGACTCGGCCTCTCCAGGGCTCGCTCCTGCTCCCGGCGGCCCCTGCAGGCCGTGCTCGTCGCCCAGTCGCCTTCCGCCGGCCCAGCTCCTGCCTCTCCTCGGCCTCTCCAGCTGCCAGACTTCCTCAGGTCAGCCTCTCCAGTGCCCGCTCCTCCTCCCGGCGGCCTCTGCAGGCCCACGCTGGCCTCGACTCGGCCTATCCAGGGCTCGCTCCTGCTCCCGGCGGCCCCTGCAGGCCCAACTCGTCGCCCAGTCGGCCTCCGCCGGCCCAGCTCCTGCCTCTCCACGCCCTCTCCAGCTGCCAGACTTCCTCAGGTCAGCCTCTCCAGGCCCAGCTCCTCCGGCCTGCCACTGGCCTCTTGAGGCCCAGCCCCGATCACGCCTCTGGGCGACCTCCTCAGGCCCAGGACTTGACTTCCAGTCGGCCTCGCCAGGCCCAGCCTCCTGCCTCGCGAAGGCCTGCACGGGCCCAGCCTCTGCCTCACAGTGGACTGTCCACGCCCAGCTCTCGCCTGACCGCGGCCTCCCCAGGCCAGAGCTCCTCTTGCCTTTCGGCGGCTCCGCCACGCTCTCCTCCCGACTCCCCGTGGCCTCATTAGGCCCAACTCATTCGTCACGGGGAACGGCCTCTCCAGGCCCAGCCTTTGCCTTTCGGTGGCCTCTCCAGGCCCCGAACTTCCTCAGTCCGGCCTCTCCAGGCCCAGTTGCGGCCTCCCGGCCTCGTGTCCAGGCCCAGCTCGTTCTGCTCCTGCTGCGGCCGCGGGCCGATCTCCGGCCTCACGACAACCTCTTTGGACTCGGCTCCGGCCCAGCTCCCTCTCCGCGGCCTTTGTAGGCCCCAAACGTCCTGAAGCCGGGCCCCACGGTGGCCTCTCCGGGCCCGGCTCCTGCCCTCCAATGGCGTCTCCATGCCCCAGACTTCCTTCAGACAGCCTCTCCAGGCCCAGCTCCTCCTCCCGGCGGACTCTGCAGACCCAGGCTGTCCTCGACTCGGCCTCTCCAGGGCTCGCTCCTGCTCCCGGCGGCCCCTGCAGGCCGTGCTCGTCGCCCAGTCGCCTTCCGCCGGCCCAGCTCCTGCCTCTCCTCGGCCTCTCCAGCTGCCAGACTTCCTCAGGTCAGCCTCTCCAGTGCCCGCTCCTCCTCCCGGCGGCCTCTGCAGGCCCACGCTGGCCTCGACTCGGCCTATCCAGGGCTCGCTCCCGCTCCCGGCGGCCCCTGCAGGCCCAACTCGTCGCCCAGTCGGCCTCCGCCGGCCCAGCTCCTGCCTCTCCACGCCCTCTCCAGCTGCCAGACTTCCTCAGGTCAGCCTCTCCAGGCCCAGCTCCTCCGGCCTGCCACTGGCCTCTTGAGGCCCAGCCCCGATGACGCCTCTGGGCGACCTCCTCAGGCCCAGGACTTGACCTCCAGTCGGCCTCGCCAGGCCCAGCCTCCTGCCTCGCGAAGGCCTGCACGGGCCCAGCCTCTGCCTCACAGTGGACTGTCCACGCCCAGCTCTCGCCTGACCGCGGCCTCCCCAGGCCAGAGCTCCTCTTGCCTTTCGGCAGCTCCGCCACGCTCTCCTCCCGACTCCCCGTGGCCTCATTAGGCCCAACTCATTCGTCACGGGGAACGGCCTCTCCAGGCCCAGCCTTTGCCTTTCGGCGGCCTCTCCAGGCCCCGAACTTCCTCAGTCCGGCCTCTCCAGGCCCAGTTGCGGCCTCCCGGCCTCGTGTCCAGGCCCAGCTCGTTCTGCTCCTGCTGCGGCCGCGGGCCGATCTCCGGCCTCACGACAACCTCTTTGGACTCGGCTCCGGCCCAGCTCCCTCTCCGCGGCCTTTGTAGGCCCCAAACGTCCTGAAGCCGGGCCCCACGGTGGCCTCTCCGGGCCCGGCTCCTGCCCTCCAATGGCGTCTCCATGCCCCAGACTTCCTTCAGACAGCCTCTCCAGGCCCAGCTCCTCCTCCCGGCGGACTCTGCAGACCCAGGCTGTCCTCGACTCGGCCTCTCCAGGGCTCGCTCCTGCTCCCGGCGGCCCCTGCAGGCCGTGCTCGTCGCCCAGTCGCCTTCCGCCGGCCCAGCTCCTGCCTCTCCTCGGCCTCTCCAGCTGCCAGACTTCCTCAGGTCAGCCTCTCCAGTGCCCGCTCCTCCTCCCGGCGGCCTCTGCAGGCCCACGCTGGCCTCGACTCGGCCTATCCAGGGCTCGCTCCCGCTCCCGGCGGCCCCTGCAGGCCCAACTCGTCGCCCAGTCGGCCTCCGCCGGCCCAGCTCCTGCCTCTCCACGCCCTCTCCAGCTGCCAGACTTCCTCAGGTCAGCCTCTCCAGGCCCAGCTCCTCCGGCCTGCCACTGGCCTCTTGAGGCCCAGCCCCGATGACGCCTCTGGGCGACCTCCTCAGGCCCAGGACTTGACCTCCAGTCGGCCTCGCCAGGCCCAGCCTCCTGCCTCGCGAAGGCCTGCACGGGCCCAGCCTCTGCCTCACAGTGGACTGTCCACGCCCAGCTCTCGCCTGACCGCGGCCTCCCCAGGCCAGAGCTCCTCTTGCCTTTCGGCGGCTCCGCCACGCTCTCCTCCCGACTCCCCGTGGCCTCATTAGGCCCAACTCATTCGTCACGGGGAACGGCCTCTCCAGGCCCAGCCTTTGCCTTTCGGCGGCCTCTCCAGGCCCCGAACTTCCTCAGTCCGGCCTCTCCAGGCCCAGTTGCGGCCTCCCGGCCTCGTGTCCAGGCCCAGCTCGTTCTGCTCCTGCTGCGGCCGCGGGCCGATCTCCGGCCTCACGACAACCTCTTTGGACTCGGCTCCGGCCCAGCTCCCTCTCCGCGGCCTTTGTAGGCCCCAAACGTCCTGAAGCCGGGCCCCACGGTGGCCTCTCCGGGCCCGGCTCCTGCCCTCCAATGGCGTCTCCATGCCCCAGACTTCCTTCAGACAGCCTCTCCAGGCCCAGCTCCTCCTCCCGGCGGACTCTGCAGACCCAGGCTGTCCTCGACTCGGCCTCTCCAGGGCTCGCTCCTGCTCCCGGCGGCCCCTGCAGGCCGTGCTCGTCGCCCAGTCGCCTTCCGCCGGCCCAGCTCCTGCCTCTCCTCGGCCTCTCCAGCTGCCAGACTTCCTCAGGTCAGCCTCTCCAGTGCCCGCTCCTCCTCCCGGCGGCCTCTGCAGGCCCACGCTGGCCTCGACTCGGCCTATCCAGGGCTCGCTCCCGCTCCCGGCGGCCCCTGCAGGCCCAACTCGTCGCCCAGTCGGCCTCCGCCGGCCCAGCTCCTGCCTCTCCACGCCCTCTCCAGCTGCCAGACTTCCTCAGGTCAGCCTCTCCAGGCCCAGCTCCTCCGGCCTGCCACTGGCCTCTTGAGGCCCAGCCCCGATGACGCCTCTGGGCGACCTCCTCAGGCCCAGGACTTGACCTCCAGTCGGCCTCGCCAGGCCCAGCCTCCTGCCTCGCGAAGGCCTGCACGGGCCCAGCCTCTGCCTCACAGTGGACTGTCCACGCCCAGCTCTCGCCTGACCGCGGCCTCCCCAGGCCAGAGCTCCTCTTGCCTTTCGGCAGCTCCGCCACGCTCTCCTCCCGACTCCCCGTGGCCTCATTAGGCCCAACTCATTCGTCACGGGGAACGGCCTCTCCAGGCCCAGCCTTTGCCTTTCGGCGGCCTCTCCAGGCCCCGAACTTCCTCAGTCCGGCCTCTCCAGGCCCAGTTGCGGCCTCCCGGCCTCGTGTCCAGGCCCAGCTCGTTCTGCTCCTGCTGCGGCCGCGGGCCGATCTCCGGCCTCACGACAACCTCTTTGGACTCGGCTCCGGCCCAGCTCCCTCTCCGCGGCCTTTGTAGGCCCCAAACGTCCTGAAGCCGGGCCCCACGGTGGCCTCTCCGGGCCCGGCTCCTGCCCTCCAATGGCGTCTCCATGCCCCAGACTTCCTTCAGACAGCCTCTCCAGGCCCAGCTCCTCCTCCCGGCGGACTCTGCAGACCCAGGCTGTCCTCGACTCGGCCTCTCCAGGGCTCGCTCCTGCTCCCGGCGGCCCCTGCAGGCCGTGCTCGTCGCCCAGTCGCCTTCCGCCGGCCCAGCTCCTGCCTCTCCTCGGCCTCTCCAGCTGCCAGACTTCCTCAGGTCAGCCTCTCCAGTGCCCGCTCCTCCTCCCGGCGGCCTCTGCAGGCCCACGCTGGCCTCGACTCGGCCTATCCAGGGCTCGCTCCTGCTCCCGGCGGCCCCTGCAGGCCCAACTCGTCGCCCAGTCGGCCTCCGCCGGCCCAGCTCCTGCCTCTCCACGCCCTCTCCAGCTGCCAGACTTCCTCAGGTCAGCCTCTCCAGGCCCAGCTCCTCCGGCCTGCCACTGGCCTCTTGAGGCCCAGCCCCGATCACGCCTCTGGGCGACCTCCTCAGGCCCAGGACTTGACTTCCAGTCGGCCTCGCCAGGCCCAGCCTCCTGCCTCGCGAAGGCCTGCACGGGCCCAGCCTCTGCCTCACAGTGGACTGTCCACGCCCAGCTCTCGCCTGACCGCGGCCTCCCCAGGCCAGAGCTCCTCTTGCCTTTCGGCGGCTCCGCCACGCTCTCCTCCCGACTCCCCGTGGCCTCATTAGGCCCAACTCATTCGTCACGGGGAACGGCCTCTCCAGGCCCAGCCTTTGCCTTTCGGTGGCCTCTCCAGGCCCCGAACTTCCTCAGTCCGGCCTCTCCAGGCCCAGTTGCGGCCTCCCGGCCTCGTGTCCAGGCCCAGCTCGTTCTGCTCCTGCTGCGGCCGCGGGCCGATCTCCGGCCTCACGACAACCTCTTTGGACTCGGCTCCGGCCCAGCTCCCTCTCCGCGGCCTTTGTAGGCCCCAAACGTCCTGAAGCCGGGCCCCACGGTGGCCTCTCCGGGCCCGGCTCCTGCCCTCCAATGGCGTCTCCATGCCCCAGACTTCCTTCAGACAGCCTCTCCAGGCCCAGCTCCTCCTCCCGGCGGACTCTGCAGACCCAGGCTGTCCTCGACTCGGCCTCTCCAGGGCTCGCTCCTGCTCCCGGCGGCCCCTGCAGGCCGTGCTCGTCGCCCAGTCGCCTTCCGCCGGCCCAGCTCCTGCCTCTCCTCGGCCTCTCCAGCTGCCAGACTTCCTCAGGTCAGCCTCTCCAGTGCCCGCTCCTCCTCCCGGCGGCCTCTGCAGGCCCACGCTGGCCTCGACTCGGCCTATCCAGGGCTCGCTCCCGCTCCCGGCGGCCCCTGCAGGCCCAACTCGTCGCCCAGTCGGCCTCCGCCGGCCCAGCTCCTGCCTCTCCACGCCCTCTCCAGCTGCCAGACTTCCTCAGGTCAGCCTCTCCAGGCCCAGCTCCTCCGGCCTGCCACTGGCCTCTTGAGGCCCAGCCCCGATGACGCCTCTGGGCGACCTCCTCAGGCCCAGGACTTGACCTCCAGTCGGCCTCGCCAGGCCCAGCCTCCTGCCTCGCGAAGGCCTGCACGGGCCCAGCCTCTGCCTCACAGTGGACTGTCCACGCCCAGCTCTCGCCTGACCGCGGCCTCCCCAGGCCAGAGCTCCTCTTGCCTTTCGGCAGCTCCGCCACGCTCTCCTCCCGACTCCCCGTGGCCTCATTAGGCCCAACTCATTCGTCACGGGGAACGGCCTCTCCAGGCCCAGCCTTTGCCTTTCGGCGGCCTCTCCAGGCCCCGAACTTCCTCAGTCCGGCCTCTCCAGGCCCAGTTGCGGCCTCCCGGCCTCGTGTCCAGGCCCAGCTCGTTCTGCTCCTGCTGCGGCCGCGGGCCGATCTCCGGCCTCACGACAACCTCTTTGGACTCGGCTCCGGCCCAGCTCCCTCTCCGCGGCCTTTGTAGGCCCCAAACGTCCTGAAGCCGGGCCCCACGGTGGCCTCTCCGGGCCCGGCTCCTGCCCTCCAATGGCGTCTCCATGCCCCAGACTTCCTTCAGACAGCCTCTCCAGGCCCAGCTCCTCCTCCCGGCGGACTCTGCAGACCCAGGCTGTCCTCGACTCGGCCTCTCCAGGGCTCGCTCCTGCTCCCGGCGGCCCCTGCAGGCCGTGCTCGTCGCCCAGTCGCCTTCCGCCGGCCCAGCTCCTGCCTCTCCTCGGCCTCTCCAGCTGCCAGACTTCCTCAGGTCAGCCTCTCCAGTGCCCGCTCCTCCTCCCGGCGGCCTCTGCAGGCCCACGCTGGCCTCGACTCGGCCTATCCAGGGCTCGCTCCCGCTCCCGGCGGCCCCTGCAGGCCCAACTCGTCGCCCAGTCGGCCTCCGCCGGCCCAGCTCCTGCCTCTCCACGCCCTCTCCAGCTGCCAGACTTCCTCAGGTCAGCCTCTCCAGGCCCAGCTCCTCCGGCCTGCCACTGGCCTCTTGAGGCCCAGCCCCGATCACGCCTCTGGGCGACCTCCTCAGGCCCAGGACTTGACCTCCAGTCGGCCTCGCCAGGCCCAGCCTCCTGCCTCGCGAAGGCCTGCACGGGCCCAGCCTCTGCCTCACAGTGGACTGTCCACGCCCAGCTCTCGCCTGACCGCGGCCTCCCCAGGCCAGAGCTCCTCTTGCCTTTCGGCGGCTCCGCCACGCTCTCCTCCCGACTCCCCGTGGCCTCATTAGGCCCAACTCATTCGTCACGGGGAACGGCCTCTCCAGGCCCAGCCTTTGCCTTTCGGCGGCCTCTCCAGGCCCCGAACTTCCTCAGTCCGGCCTCTCCAGGCCCAGTTGCGGCCTCCCGGCCTCGTGTCCAGGCCCAGCTCGTTCTGCTCCTGCTGCGGCCGCGGGCCGATCTCCGGCCTCACGACAACCTCTTTGGACTCGGCTCCGGCCCAGCTCCCTCTCCGCGGCCTTTGTAGGCCCCAAACGTCCTGAAGCCGGGCCCCACGGTGGCCTCTCCGGGCCCGGCTCCTGCCCTCCAATGGCGTCTCCATGCCCCAGACTTCCTTCAGACAGCCTCTCCAGGCCCAGCTCCTCCTCCCGGCGGACTCTGCAGACCCAGGCTGTCCTCGACTCGGCCTCTCCAGGGCTCGCTCCTGCTCCCGGCGGCCCCTGCAGGCCGTGCTCGTCGCCCAGTCGCCTTCCGCCGGCCCAGCTCCTGCCTCTCCTCGGCCTCTCCAGCTGCCAGACTTCCTCAGGTCAGCCTCTCCAGTGCCCGCTCCTCCTCCCGGCGGCCTCTGCAGGCCCACGCTGGCCTCGACTCGGCCTATCCAGGGCTCGCTCCCGCTCCCGGCGGCCCCTGCAGGCCCAACTCGTCGCCCAGTCGGCCTCCGCCGGCCCAGCTCCTGCCTCTCCACGCCCTCTCCAGCTGCCAGACTTCCTCAGGTCAGCCTCTCCAGGCCCAGCTCCTCCGGCCTGCCACTGGCCTCTTGAGGCCCAGCCCCGATCACGCCTCTGGGCGACCTCCTCAGGCCCAGGACTTGACCTCCAGTCGGCCTCGCCAGGCCCAGCCTCCTGCCTCGCGAAGGCCTGCACGGGCCCAGCCTCTGCCTCACAGTGGACTGTCCACGCCCAGCTCTCGCCTGACCGCGGCCTCCCCAGGCCAGAGCTCCTCTTGCCTTTCGGCAGCTCCGCCACGCTCTCCTCCCGACTCCCCGTGGCCTCATTAGGCCCAACTCATTCGTCACGGGGAACGGCCTCTCCAGGCCCAGCCTTTGCCTTTCGGCGGCCTCTCCAGGCCCCGAACTTCCTCAGTCCGGCCTCTCCAGGCCCAGTTGCGGCCTCCCGGCCTCGTGTCCAGGCCCAGCTCGTTCTGCTCCTGCTGCGGCCGCGGGCCGATCTCCGGCCTCACGACAACCTCTTTGGACTCGGCTCCGGCCCAGCTCCCTCTCCGCGGCCTTTGTAGGCCCCAAACGTCCTGAAGCCGGGCCCCACGGTGGCCTCTCCGGGCCCGGCTCCTGCCCTCCAATGGCGTCTCCATGCCCCAGACTTCCTTCAGACAGCCTCTCCAGGCCCAGCTCCTCCTCCCGGCGGACTCTGCAGACCCAGGCTGTCCTCGACTCGGCCTCTCCAGGGCTCGCTCCTGCTCCCGGCGGCCCCTGCAGGCCGTGCTCGTCGCCCAGTCGCCTTCCGCCGGCCCAGCTCCTGCCTCTCCTCGGCCTCTCCAGCTGCCAGACTTCCTCAGGTCAGCCTCTCCAGTGCCCGCTCCTCCTCCCGGCGGCCTCTGCAGGCCCACGCTGGCCTCGACTCGGCCTATCCAGGGCTCGCTCCCGCTCCCGGCGGCCCCTGCAGGCCCAACTCGTCGCCCAGTCGGCCTCCGCCGGCCCAGCTCCTGCCTCTCCACGCCCTCTCCAGCTGCCAGACTTCCTCAGGTCAGCCTCTCCAGGCCCAGCTCCTCCGGCCTGCCACTGGCCTCTTGAGGCCCAGCCCCGATGACGCCTCTGGGCGACCTCCTCAGGCCCAGGACTTGACCTCCAGTCGGCCTCGCCAGGCCCAGCCTCCTGCCTCGCGAAGGCCTGCACGGGCCCAGCCTCTGCCTCACAGTGGACTGTCCACGCCCAGCTCTCGCCTGACCGCGGCCTCCCCAGGCCAGAGCTCCTCTTGCCTTTCGGCGGCTCCGCCACGCTCTCCTCCCGACTCCCCGTGGCCTCATTAGGCCCAACTCATTCGTCACGGGGAACGGCCTCTCCAGGCCCAGCCTTTGCCTTTCGGCGGCCTCTCCAGGCCCCGAACTTCCTCAGTCCGGCCTCTCCAGGCCCAGTTGCGGCCTCCCGGCCTCGTGTCCAGGCCCAGCTCGTTCTGCTCCTGCTGCGGCCGCGGGCCGATCTCCGGCCTCACGACAACCTCTTTGGACTCGGCTCCGGCCCAGCTCCCTCTCCGCGGCCTTTGTAGGCCCCAAACGTCCTGAAGCCGGGCCCCACGGTGGCCTCTCCGGGCCCGGCTCCTGCCCTCCAATGGCGTCTCCATGCCCCAGACTTCCTTCAGACAGCCTCTCCAGGCCCAGCTCCTCCTCCCGGCGGACTCTGCAGACCCAGGCTGTCCTCGACTCGGCCTCTCCAGGGCTCGCTCCTGCTCCCGGCGGCCCCTGCAGGCCGTGCTCGTCGCCCAGTCGCCTTCCGCCGGCCCAGCTCCTGCCTCTCCTCGGCCTCTCCAGCTGCCAGACTTCCTCAGGTCAGCCTCTCCAGTGCCCGCTCCTCCTCCCGGCGGCCTCTGCAGGCCCACGCTGGCCTCGACTCGGCCTATCCAGGGCTCGCTCCCGCTCCCGGCGGCCCCTGCAGGCCCAACTCGTCGCCCAGTCGGCCTCCGCCGGCCCAGCTCCTGCCTCTCCACGCCCTCTCCAGCTGCCAGACTTCCTCAGGTCAGCCTCTCCAGGCCCAGCTCCTCCGGCCTGCCACTGGCCTCTTGAGGCCCAGCCCCGATGACGCCTCTGGGCGACCTCCTCAGGCCCAGGACTTGACCTCCAGTCGGCCTCGCCAGGCCCAGCCTCCTGCCTCGCGAAGGCCTGCACGGGCCCAGCCTCTGCCTCACAGTGGACTGTCCACGCCCAGCTCTCGCCTGACCGCGGCCTCCCCAGGCCAGAGCTCCTCTTGCCTTTCAGCAGCTCCGCCACGCTCTCCTCCCGACTCCCCGTGGCCTCATTAGGCCCAACTCATTCGTCACGGGGAACGGCCTCTCCAGGCCCAGCCTTTGCCTTTCGGCGGCCTCTCCAGGCCCCGAACTTCCTCAGTCCGGCCTCTCCAGGCCCAGTTGCGGCCTTCCGGCCTCGTGTCCAGGCCCAGCTCGTTCTGCTCCTGCTGCGGCCGCGGGCCGATCTCCGGCCTCACGACAACCTCTTTGGACTCGGCTCCGGCCCAGCTCCCTCTCCGCGGCCTTTGTAGGCCCCAAACGTCCTGAAGCCGGGCCCCACGGTGGCCTCTCCGGGCCCGGCTCCTGCCCTCCAATGGCGTCTCCATGCCCCAGACTTCCTTCAGACAGCCTCTCCAGGCCCAGCTCCTCCTCCCGGCGGACTCTGCAGACCCAGGCTGTCCTCGACTCGGCCTCTCCAGGGCTCGCTCCTGCTCCCGGCGGCCCCTGCAGGCCGTGCTCGTCGCCCAGTCGCCTTCCGCCGGCCCAGCTCCTGCCTCTCCTCGGCCTCTCCAGCTGCCAGACTTCCTCAGGTCAGCCTCTCCAGTGCCCGCTCCTCCTCCCGGCGGCCTCTGCAGGCCCACGCTGGCCTCGACTCGGCCTATCCAGGGCTCGCTCCCGCTCCCGGCGGCCCCTGCAGGCCCAACTCGTCGCCCAGTCGGCCTCCGCCGGCCCAGCTCCTGCCTCTCCACGCCCTCTCCAGCTGCCAGACTTCCTCAGGTCAGCCTCTCCAGGCCCAGCTCCTCCGGCCTGCCACTGGCCTCTTGAGGCCCAGCCCCGATGACGCCTCTGGGCGACCTCCTCAGGCCCAGGACTTGACCTCCAGTCGGCCTCGCCAGGCCCAGCCTCCTGCCTCGCGAAGGCCTGCACGGGCCCAGCCTCTGCCTCACAGTGGACTGTCCACGCCCAGCTCTCGCCTGACCGCGGCCTCCCCAGGCCAGAGCTCCTCTTGCCTTTCGGCGGCTCCGCCACGCTCTCCTCCCGACTCCCCGTGGCCTCATTAGGCCCAACTCATTCGTCACGGGGAACGGCCTCTCCAGGCCCAGCCTTTGCCTTTCGGCGGCCTCTCCAGGCCCCGAACTTCCTCAGTCCGGCCTCTCCAGGCCCAGTTGCGGCCTCCCGGCCTCGTGTCCAGGCCCAGCTCGTTCTGCTCCTGCTGCGGCCGCGGGCCGATCTCCGGCCTCACGACAACCTCTTTGGACTCGGCTCCGGCCCAGCTCCCTCTCCGCGGCCTTTGTAGGCCCCAAACGTCCTGAAGCCGGGCCCCACGGTGGCCTCTCCGGGCCCGGCTCCTGCCCTCCAATGGCGTCTCCATGCCCCAGACTTCCTTCAGACAGCCTCTCCAGGCCCAGCTCCTCCTCCCGGCGGACTCTGCAGACCCAGGCTGTCCTCGACTCGGCCTCTCCAGGGCTCGCTCCTGCTCCCGGCGGCCCCTGCAGGCCGTGCTCGTCGCCCAGTCGCCTTCCGCCGGCCCAGCTCCTGCCTCTCCTCGGCCTCTCCAGCTGCCAGACTTCCTCAGGTCAGCCTCTCCAGTGCCCGCTCCTCCTCCCGGCGGCCTCTGCAGGCCCACGCTGGCCTCGACTCGGCCTATCCAGGGCTCGCTCCCGCTCCCGGCGGCCCCTGCAGGCCCAACTCGTCGCCCAGTCGGCCTCCGCCGGCCCAGCTCCTGCCTCTCCACGCCCTCTCCAGCTGCCAGACTTCCTCAGGTCAGCCTCTCCAGGCCCAGCTCCTCCGGCCTGCCACTGGCCTCTTGAGGCCCAGCCCCGATGACGCCTCTGGGCGACCTCCTCAGGCCCAGGACTTGACCTCCAGTCGGCCTCGCCAGGCCCAGCCTCCTGCCTCGCGAAGGCCTGCACGGGCCCAGCCTCTGCCTCACAGTGGACTGTCCACGCCCAGCTCTCGCCTGACCGCGGCCTCCCCAGGCCAGAGCTCCTCTTGCCTTTCGGCAGCTCCGCCACGCTCTCCTCCCGACTCCCCGTGGCCTCATTAGGCCCAACTCATTCGTCACGGGGAACGGCCTCTCCAGGCCCAGCCTTTGCCTTTCGGCGGCCTCTCCAGGCCCCGAACTTCCTCAGTCCGGCCTCTCCAGGCCCAGTTGCGGCCTCCCGGCCTCGTGTCCAGGCCCAGCTCGTTCTGCTCCTGCTGCGGCCGCGGGCCGATCTCCGGCCTCACGACAACCTCTTTGGACTCGGCTCCGGCCCAGCTCCCTCTCCGCGGCCTTTGTAGGCCCCAAACGTCCTGAAGCCGGGCCCCACGGTGGCCTCTCCGGGCCCGGCTCCTGCCCTCCAATGGCGTCTCCATGCCCCAGACTTCCTTCAGACAGCCTCTCCAGGCCCAGCTCCTCCTCCCGGCGGACTCTGCAGACCCAGGCTGTCCTCGACTCGGCCTCTCCAGGGCTCGCTCCTGCTCCCGGCGGCCCCTGCAGGCCGTGCTCGTCGCCCAGTCGCCTTCCGCCGGCCCAGCTCCTGCCTCTCCTCGGCCTCTCCAGCTGCCAGACTTCCTCAGGTCAGCCTCTCCAGTGCCCGCTCCTCCTCCCGGCGGCCTCTGCAGGCCCACGCTGGCCTCGACTCGGCCTATCCAGGGCTCGCTCCCGCTCCCGGCGGCCCCTGCAGGCCCAACTCGTCGCCCAGTCGGCCTCCGCCGGCCCAGCTCCTGCCTCTCCACGCCCTCTCCAGCTGCCAGACTTCCTCAGGTCAGCCTCTCCAGGCCCAGCTCCTCCGGCCTGCCACTGGCCTCTTGAGGCCCAGCCCCGATGACGCCTCTGGGCGACCTCCTCAGGCCCAGGACTTGACCTCCAGTCGGCCTCGCCAGGCCCAGCCTCCTGCCTCGCGAAGGCCTGCACGGGCCCAGCCTCTGCCTCACAGTGGACTGTCCACGCCCAGCTCTCGCCTGACCGCGGCCTCCCCAGGCCAGAGCTCCTCTTGCCTTTCGGCAGCTCCGCCACGCTCTCCTCCCGACTCCCCGTGGCCTCATTAGGCCCAACTCATTCGTCACGGGGAACGGCCTCTCCAGGCCCAGCCTTTGCCTTTCGGCGGCCTCTCCAGGCCCCGAACTTCCTCAGTCCGGCCTCTCCAGGCCCAGTTGCGGCCTCCCGGCCTCGTGTCCAGGCCCAGCTCGTTCTGCTCCTGCTGCGGCCGCGGGCCGATCTCCGGCCTCACGACAACCTCTTTGTACTCGGCTCCGGCCCAGCTCCCTCTCCGCGGCCTTTGTAGGCCCCAAACGTCCTGAAGGCGGGCCCCACGGTGGCCTCTCCGGGCCCGGCTCCTGCCCTCCAATGGCGTCTCCATGCCCCAGACTTCCTTCAGACAGCCTCTCCAGGCCCAGCTCCTCCTCCCGGCGGACTCTGCAGACCCAGGCTGTCCTCGACTCGGCCTCTCCAGGGCTCGCTCCTGCTCCCGGCGGCCCCTGCAGGCCGTGCTCGTCGCCCAGTCGCCTTCCGCCGGCCCAGCTCCTGCCTCTCCTCGGCCTCTCCAGCTGCCAGACTTCCTCAGGTCAGCCTCTCCAGTGCCCGCTCCTCCTCCCGGCGGCCTCTGCAGGCCCACGCTGGCCTCGACTCGGCCTATCCAGGGCTCGCTCCCGCTCCCGGCGGCCCCTGCAGGCCCAACTCGTCGCCCAGTCGGCCTCCGCCGGCCCAGCTCCTGCCTCTCCACGCCCTCTCCAGCTGCCAGACTTCCTCAGGTCAGCCTCTCCAGGCCCAGCTCCTCCGGCCTGCCACTGGCCTCTTGAGGCCCAGCCCCGATCACGCCTCTGGGCGACCTCCTCAGGCCCAGGACTTGACCTCCAGTCGGCCTCGCCAGGCCCAGCCTCCTGCCTCGCGAAGGCCTGCACGGGCCCAGCCTCTGCCTCACAGTGGACTGTCCACGCCCAGCTCTCGCCTGACCGCGGCCTCCCCAGGCCAGAGCTCCTCTTGCCTTTCGGCGGCTCCGCCACGCTCTCCTCCCGACTCCCCGTGGCCTCATTAGGCCCAACTCATTCGTCACGGGGAACGGCCTCTCCAGGCCCAGCCTTTGCCTTTCGGCGGCCTCTCCAGGCCCCGAACTTCCTCAGTCCGGCCTCTCCAGGCCCAGTTGCGGCCTCCCGGCCTCGTGTCCAGGCCCAGCTCGTTCTGCTCCTGCTGCGGCCGCGGGCCGATCTCCGGCCTCACGACAACCTCTTTGGACTCGGCTCCGGCCCAGCTCCCTCTCCGCGGCCTTTGTAGGCCCCAAACGTCCTGAAGCCGGGCCCCACGGTGGCCTCTCCGGGCCCGGCTCCTGCCCTCCAATGGCGTCTCCATGCCCCAGACTTCCTTCAGACAGCCTCTCCAGGCCCAGCTCCTCCTCCCGGCGGACTCTGCAGACCCAGGCTGTCCTCGACTCGGCCTCTCCAGGGCTCGCTCCTGCTCCCGGCGGCCCCTGCAGGCCGTGCTCGTCGCCCAGTCGCCTTCCGCCGGCCCAGCTCCTGCCTCTCCTCGGCCTCTCCAGCTGCCAGACTTCCTCAGGTCAGCCTCTCCAGTGCCCGCTCCTCCTCCCGGCGGCCTCTGCAGGCCCACGCTGGCATCGACTCGGCCTATCCAGGGCTCGCTCCCGCTCCCGGCGGCCCCTGCAGGCCCAACTCGTCGCCCAGTCGGCCTCCGCCGGCCCAGCTCCTGCCTCTCCACGCCCTCTCCAGCTGCCAGACTTCCTCAGGTCAGCCTCTCCAGGCCCAGCTCCTCCGGCCTGCCACTGGCCTCTTGAGGCCCAGCCCCGATCACGCCTCTGGGCGACCTCCTCAGGCCCAGGACTTGACCTCCAGTCGGCCTCGCCAGGCCCAGCCTCCTGCCTCGCGAAGGCCTGCACGGGCCCAGCCTCTGCCTCACAGTGGACTGTCCACGCCCAGCTCTCGCCTGACCGCGGCCTCCCCAGGCCAGAGCTCCTCTTGCCTTTCGGCGGCTCCGCCACGCTCTCCTCCCGACTCCCCGTGGCCTCATTAGGCCCAACTCATTCGTCACGGGGAACGGCCTCTCCAGGCCCAGCCTTTGCCTTTCGGCGGCCTCTCCAGGCCCCGAACTTCCTCAGTCCGGCCTCTCCAGGCCCAGTTGCGGCCTCCCGGCCTCGTGTCCAGGCCCAGCTCGTTCTGCTCCTGCTGCGGCCGCGGGCCGATCTCCGGCCTCACGACAACCTCTTTGGACTCGGCTCCGGCCCAGCTCCCTCTCCGCGGCCTTTGTAGGCCCCAAACGTCCTGAAGCCGGGCCCCACGGTGGCCTCTCCGGGCCCGGCTCCTGCCCTCCAATGGCGTCTCCATGCCCCAGACTTCCTTCAGACAGCCTCTCCAGGCCCAGCTCCTCCTCCCGGCGGACTCTGCAGACCCAGGCTGTCCTCGACTCGGCCTCTCCAGGGCTCGCTCCTGCTCCCGGCGGCCCCTGCAGGCCGTGCTCGTCGCCCAGTCGCCTTCCGCCGGCCCAGCTCCTGCCTCTCCTCGGCCTCTCCAGCTGCCAGACTTCCTCAGGTCAGCCTCTCCAGTGCCCGCTCCTCCTCCCGGCGGCCTCTGCAGGCCCACGCTGGCCTCGACTCGGCCTATCCAGGGCTCGCTCCCGCTCCCGGCGGCCCCTGCAGGCCCAACTCGTCGCCCAGTCGGCCTCCGCCGGCCCAGCTCCTGCCTCTCCACGCCCTCTCCAGCTGCCAGACTTCCTCAGGTCAGCCTCTCCAGGCCCAGCTCCTCCGGCCTGCCACTGGCCTCTTGAGGCCCAGCCCCGATCACGCCTCTGGGCGACCTCCTCAGGCCCAGGACTTGACCTCCAGTCGGCCTCGCCAGGCCCAGCCTCCTGCCTCGCGAAGGCCTGCACGGGCCCAGCCTCTGCCTCACAGTGGACTGTCCACGCCCAGCTCTCGCCTGACCGCGGCCTCCCCAGGCCAGAGCTCCTCTTGCCTTTCGGCAGCTCCGCCACGCTCTCCTCCCGACTCCCCGTGGCCTCATTAGGCCCAACTCATTCGTCACGGGGAACGGCCTCTCCAGGCCCAGCCTTTGCCTTTCGGCGGCCTCTCCAGGCCCCGAACTTCCTCAGTCCGGCCTCTCCAGGCCCAGTTGCGGCCTCCCGGCCTCGTGTCCAGGCCCAGCTCGTTCTGCTCCTGCTGCGGCCGCGGGCCGATCTCCGGCCTCACGACAACCTCTTTGGACTCGGCTCCGGCCCAGCTCCCTCTCCGCGGCCTTTGTAGGCCCCAAACGTCCTGAAGCCGGTCCCCACGGTGGCCTCTCCGGGCCCGGCTCCTGCCCTCCAATGGCGTCTCCATGCCCCAGACTTCCTTCAGACAGCCTCTCCAGGCCCAGCTCCTCCTCCCGGCGGACTCTGCAGACCCAGGCTGTCCTCGACTCGGCCTCTCCAGGGCTCGCTCCTGCTCCCGGCGGCCCCTGCAGGCCGTGCTCGTCGCCCAGTCGCCTTCCGCCGGCCCAGCTCCTGCCTCTCCTCGGCCTCTCCAGCTGCCAGACTTCCTCAGGTCAGCCTCTCCAGTGCCCGCTCCTCCTCCCGGCGGCCTCTGCAGGCCCACGCTGGCCTCGACTCGGCCTATCCAGGGCTCGCTCCCGCTCCCGGCGGCCCCTGCAGGCCCAACTCGTCGCCCAGTCGGCCTCCGCCGGCCCAGCTCCTGCCTCTCCACGCCCTCTCCAGCTGCCAGACTTCCTCAGGTCAGCCTCTCCAGGCCCAGCTCCTCCGGCCTGCCACTGGCCTCTTGAGGCCCAGCCCCGATGACGCCTCTGGGCGACCTCCTCAGGCCCAGGACTTGACCTCCAGTCGGCCTCGCCAGGCCCAGCCTCCTGCCTCGCGAAGGCCTGCACGGGCCCAGCCTCTGCCTCACAGTGGACTGTCCACGCCCAGCTCTCGCCTGACCGCGGCCTCCCCAGGCCAGAGCTCCTCTTGCCTTTCGGCGGCTCCGCCACGCTCTCCTCCCGACTCCCCGTGGCCTCATTAGGCCCAACTCATTCGTCACGGGGAACGGCCTCTCCAGGCCCAGCCTTTGCCTTTCGGCGGCCTCTCCAGGCCCCGAACTTCCTCAGTCCGGCCTCTCCAGGCCCAGTTGCGGCCTCCCGGCCTCGTGTCCAGGCCCAGCTCGTTCTGCTCCTGCTGCGGCCGCGGGCCGATCTCCGGCCTCACGACAACCTCTTTGGACTCGGCTCCGGCCCAGCTCCCTCTCCGCGGCCTTTGTAGGCCCCAAACGTCCTGAAGCCGGGCCCCACGGTGGCCTCTCCGGGCCCGGCTCCTGCCCTCCAATGGCGTCTCCATGCCCCAGACTTCCTTCAGACAGCCTCTCCAGGCCCAGCTCCTCCTCCCGGCGGACTCTGCAGACCCAGGCTGTCCTCGACTCGGCCTCTCCAGGGCTCGCTCCTGCTCCCGGCGGCCCCTGCAGGCCGTGCTCGTCGCCCAGTCGCCTTCCGCCGGCCCAGCTCCTGCCTCTCCTCGGCCTCTCCAGCTGCCAGACTTCCTCAGGTCAGCCTCTCCAGTGCCCGCTCCTCCTCCCGGCGGCCTCTGCAGGCCCACGCTGGCCTCGACTCGGCCTATCCAGGGCTCGCTCCCGCTCCCGGCGGCCCCTGCAGGCCCAACTCGTCGCCCAGTCGGCCTCCGCCGGCCCAGCTCCTGCCTCTCCACGCCCTCTCCAGCTGCCAGACTTCCTCAGGTCAGCCTCTCCAGGCCCAGCTCCTCCGGCCTGCCACTGGCCTCTTGAGGCCCAGCCCCGATGACGCCTCTGGGCGACCTCCTCAGGCCCAGGACTTGACCTCCAGTCGGCCTCGCCAGGCCCAGCCTCCTGCCTCGCGAAGGCCTGCACGGGCCCAGCCTCTGCCTCACAGTGGACTGTCCACGCCCAGCTCTCGCCTGACCGCGGCCTCCCCAGGCCAGAGCTCCTCTTGCCTTTCGGCAGCTCCGCCACGCTCTCCTCCCGACTCCCCGTGGCCTCATTAGGCCCAACTCATTCGTCACGGGGAACGGCCTCTCCAGGCCCAGCCTTTGCCTTTCGGCGGCCTCTCCAGGCCCCGAACTTCCTCAGTCCGGCCTCTCCAGGCCCAGTTGCGGCCTCCCGGCCTCGTGTCCAGGCCCAGCTCGTTCTGCTCCTGCTGCGGCCGCGGGCCGATCTCCGGCCTCACGACAACCTCTTTGGACTCGGCTCCGGCCCAGCTCCCTCTCCGCGGCCTTTGTAGGCCCCAAACGTCCTGAAGCCGGGCCCCACGGTGGCCTCTCCGGGCCCGGCTCCTGCCCTCCAATGGCGTCTCCATGCCCCAGACTTCCTTCAGACAGCCTCTCCAGGCCCAGCTCCTCCTCCCGGCGGACTCTGCAGACCCAGGCTGTCCTCGACTCGGCCTCTCCAGGGCTCGCTCCTGCTCCCGGCGGCCCCTGCAGGCCGTGCTCGTCGCCCAGTCGCCTTCCGCCGGCCCAGCTCCTGCCTCTCCTCGGCCTCTCCAGCTGCCAGACTTCCTCAGGTCAGCCTCTCCAGTGCCCGCTCCTCCTCCCGGCGGCCTCTGCAGGCCCACGCTGGCCTCGACTCGGCCTATCCAGGGCTCGCTCCCGCTCCCGGCGGCCCCTGCAGGCCCAACTCGTCGCCCAGTCGGCCTCCGCCGGCCCAGCTCCTGCCTCTCCACGCCCTCTCCAGCTGCCAGACTTCCTCAGGTCAGCCTCTCCAGGCCCAGCTCCTCCGGCCTGCCACTGGCCTCTTGAGGCCCAGCCCCGATGACGCCTCTGGGCGACCTCCTCAGGCCCAGGACTTGACCTCCAGTCGGCCTCGCCAGGCCCAGCCTCCTGCCTCGCGAAGGCCTGCACGGGCCCAGCCTCTGCCTCACAGTGGACTGTCCACGCCCAGCTCTCGCCTGACCGCGGCCTCCCCAGGCCAGAGCTCCTCTTGCCTTTCGGCAGCTCCGCCACGCTCTCCTCCCGACTCCCCGTGGCCTCATTAGGCCCAACTCATTCGTCACGGGGAACGGCCTCTCCAGGCCCAGCCTTTGCCTTTCGGCGGCCTCTCCAGGCCCCGAACTTCCTCAGTCCGGCCTCTCCAGGCCCAGTTGCGGCCTCCCGGCCTCGTGTCCAGGCCCAGCTCGTTCTGCTCCTGCTGCGGCCGCGGGCCGATCTCCGGCCTCACGACAACCTCTTTGGACTCGGCTCCGGCCCAGCTCCCTCTCCGCGGCCTTTGTAGGCCCCAAACGTCCTGAAGCCGGGCCCCACGGTGGCCTCTCCGG
The DNA here is from genome assembly GCF_047675955.1 of Chlorocebus sabaeus. NCBI lineage: Eukaryota > Metazoa > Chordata > Mammalia > Primates > Cercopithecidae > Chlorocebus > Chlorocebus sabaeus. Next base: position 696,941 of record NC_132924.1, read on the forward strand.
GCCCGGCTCCTGCCCTCCAATGGCGTCTCCATGCCCCAGACTTCCTTCAGACAGCCTCTCCAGGCCCAGCTCCTCCTCCCGGCGGACTCTGCAGACCCAGGCTGTCCTCGACTCGGCCTCTCCAGGGCTCGCTCCTGCTCCCGGCGGCCCCTGCAGGCCGTGCTCGTCGCCCAGTCGCCTTCCGCCGGCCCAGCTCCTGCCTCTCCTCGGCCTCTCCAGCTGCCAGACTTCCTCAGGTCAGCCTCTCCAGTGCCCGCTCCTCCTCCCGGCGGCCTCTGCAGGCCCACGCTGGCCTCGACTCGGCCTATCCAGGGCTCGCTCCTGCTCCCGGCGGCCCCTGCAGGCCCAACTCGTCGCCCAGTCGGCCTCCGCCGGCCCAGCTCCTGCCTCTCCACGCCCTCTCCAGCTGCCAGACTTCCTCAGGTCAGCCTCTCCAGGCCCAGCTCCTCCGGCCTGCCACTGGCCTCTTGAGGCCCAGCCCCGATCACGCCTCTGGGCGACCTCCTCAGGCCCAGGACTTGACTTCCAGTCGGCCTCGCCAGGCCCAGCCTCCTGCCTCGCGAAGGCCTGCACGGGCCCAGCCTCTGCCTCACAGTGGACTGTCCACGCCCAGCTCTCGCCTGACCGCGGCCTCCCCAGGCCAGAGCTCCTCTTGCCTTTCGGCGGCTCCGCCACGCTCTCCTCCCGACTCCCCGTGGCCTCATTAGGCCCAACTCATTCGTCACGGGGAACGGCCTCTCCAGGCCCAGCCTTTGCCTTTCGGTGGCCTCTCCAGGCCCCGAACTTCCTCAGTCCGGCCTCTCCAGGCCCAGTTGCGGCCTCCCGGCCTCGTGTCCAGGCCCAGCTCGTTCTGCTCCTGCTGCGGCCGCGGGCCGATCTCCGGCCTCACGACAACCTCTTTGGACTCGGCTCCGGCCCAGCTCCCTCTCCGCGGCCTTTGTAGGCCCCAAACGTCCTGAAGCCGGGCCCCACGGTGGCCTCTCCGGGCCCGGCTCCTGCCCTCCAATGGCGTCTCCATGCCCCAGACTTCCTTCAGACAGCCTCTCCAGGCCCAGCTCCTCCTCCCGGCGGACTCTGCAGACCCAGGCTGTCCTCGACTCGGCCTCTCCAGGGCTCGCTCCTGCTCCCGGCGGCCCCTGCAGGCCGTGCTCGTCGCCCAGTCGCCTTCCGCCGGCCCAGCTCCTGCCTCTCCTCGGCCTCTCCAGCTGCCAGACTTCCTCAGGTCAGCCTCTCCAGTGCCCGCTCCTCCTCCCGGCGGCCTCTGCAGGCCCACGCTGGCCTCGACTCGGCCTATCCAGGGCTCGCTCCCGCTCCCGGCGGCCCCTGCAGGCCCAACTCGTCGCCCAGTCGGCCTCCGCCGGCCCAGCTCCTGCCTCTCCACGCCCTCTCCAGCTGCCAGACTTCCTCAGGTCAGCCTCTCCAGGCCCAGCTCCTCCGGCCTGCCACTGGCCTCTTGAGGCCCAGCCCCGATGACGCCTCTGGGCGACCTCCTCAGGCCCAGGACTTGACCTCCAGTCGGCCTCGCCAGGCCCAGCCTCCTGCCTCGCGAAGGCCTGCACGGGCCCAGCCTCTGCCTCACAGTGGACTGTCCACGCCCAGCTCGAGAGCCTGACCGCGGCCTCCCCAGGCCAGAGCTCCTCTTGCCTTTCGGCAGCTCCGCCACGCTCTCCTCCCGACTCCCCGTGGCCTCATTAGGCCCAACTCATTCGTCACGGGGAACGGCCTCTCCAGGCCCAGCCTTTGCCTTTCGGCGGCCTCTCCAGGCCCCGAACTTCCTCAGTCCGGCCTCTCCAGGCCCAGTTGCGGCCTCCCGGCCTCGTGTCCAGGCCCAGCTCGTTCTGCTCCTGCTGCGGCCGCGGGCCGATCTCCGGCCTCACGACAACCTCTTTGGACTCGGCTCCGGCCCAGCTCCCTCTCCGCGGCCTTTGTAGGCCCCAAACGTCCTGAAGCCGGGCCCCACGGTGGCCTCTCCGGGCCCGGCTCCTGCCCTCCAATGGCGTCTCCATGCCCCAGACTTCCTTCAGACAGCCTCTCCAGGCCCAGCTCCTCCTCCCGGCGGACTCTGCAGACCCAGGCTGTCCTCGACTCGGCCTCTCCAGGGCTCGCTCCTGCTCCCGGCGGCCCCTGCAGGCCGTGCTCGTCGCCCAGTCGCCTTCCGCCGGCCCAGCTCCTGCCTCTCCTCGGCCTCTCCAGCTGCCAGACTTCCTCAGGTCAGCCTCTCCAGTGCCCGCTCCTCCTCCCGGCGGCCTCTGCAGGCCCACGCTGGCCTCGACTCGGCCTATCCAGGGCTCGCTCCCGCTCCCGGCGGCCCCTGCAGGCCCAACTCGTCGCCCAGTCGGCCTCCGCCGGCCCAGCTCCTGCCTCTCCACGCCCTCTCCAGCTGCCAGACTTCCTCAGGTCAGCCTCTCCAGGCCCAGCTCCTCCGGCCTGCCACTGGCCTCTTGAGGCCCAGCCCCGATGACGCCTCTGGGCGACCTCCTCAGGCCCAGGACTTGACCTCCAGTCGGCCTCGCCAGGCCCAGCCTCCTGCCTCGCGAAGGCCTGCACGGGCCCAGCCTCTGCCTCACAGTGGACTGTCCACGCCCAGCTCTCGCCTGACCGCGGCCTCCCCAGGCCAGAGCTCCTCTTGCCTTTCGGCGGCTCCGCCACGCTCTCCTCCCGACTCCCCGTGGCCTCATTAGGCCCAACTCATTCGTCACGGGGAACGGCCTCTCCAGGCCCAGCCTTTGCCTTTCGGCGGCCTCTCCAGGCCCCGAACTTCCTCAGTCCGGCCTCTCCAGGCCCAGTTGCGGCCTCCCGGCCTCGTGTCCAGGCCCAGCTCGTTCTGCTCCTGCTGCGGCCGCGGGCCGATCTCCGGCCTCACGACAACCTCTTTGGACTCGGCTCCGGCCCAGCTCCCTCTCCGCGGCCTTTGTAGGCCCCAAACGTCCTGAAGCCGGGCCCCACGGTGGCCTCTCCGGGCCCGGCTCCTGCCCTCCAATGGCGTCTCCATGCCCCAGACTTCCTTCAGACAGCCTCTCCAGGCCCAGCTCCTCCTCCCGGCGGACTCTGCAGACCCAGGCTGTCCTCGACTCGGCCTCTCCAGGGCTCGCTCCTGCTCCCGGCGGCCCCTGCAGGCCGTGCTCGTCGCCCAGTCGCCTTCCGCCGGCCCAGCTCCTGCCTCTCCTCGGCCTCTCCAGCTGCCAGACTTCCTCAGGTCAGCCTCTCCAGTGCCCGCTCCTCCTCCCGGCGGCCTCTGCAGGCCCACGCTGGCCTCGACTCGGCCTATCCAGGGCTCGCTCCCGCTCCCGGCGGCCCCTGCAGGCCCAACTCGTCGCCCAGTCGGCCTCCGCCGGCCCAGCTCCTGCCTCTCCACGCCCTCTCCAGCTGCCAGACTTCCTCAGGTCAGCCTCTCCAGGCCCAGCTCCTCCGGCCTGCCACTGGCCTCTTGAGGCCCAGCCCCGATGACGCCTCTGGGCGACCTCCTCAGGCCCAGGACTTGACCTCCAGTCGGCCTCGCCAGGCCCAGCCTCCTGCCTCGCGAAGGCCTGCACGGGCCCAGCCTCTGCCTCACAGTGGACTGTCCACGCCCAGCTCTCGCCTGACCGCGGCCTCCCCAGGCCAGAGCTCCTCTTGCCTTTCGGCAGCTCCGCCACGCTCTCCTCCCGACTCCCCGTGGCCTCATTAGGCCCAACTCATTCGTCACGGGGAACGGCCTCTCCAGGCCCAGCCTTTGCCTTTCGGCGGCCTCTCCAGGCCCCGAACTTCCTCAGTCCGGCCTCTCCAGGCCCAGTTGCGGCCTCCCGGCCTCGTGTCCAGGCCCAGCTCGTTCTGCTCCTGCTGCGGCCGCGGGCCGATCTCCGGCCTCACGACAACCTCTTTGGACTCGGCTCCGGCCCAGCTCCCTCTCCGCGGCCTTTGTAGGCCCCAAACGTCCTGAAGCCGGGCCCCACGGTGGCCTCTCCGGGCCCGGCTCCTGCCCTCCAATGGCGTCTCCATGCCCCAGACTTCCTTCAGACAGCCTCTCCAGGCCCAGCTCCTCCTCCCGGCGGACTCTGCAGACCCAGGCTGTCCTCGACTCGGCCTCTCCAGGGCTCGCTCCTGCTCCCGGCGGCCCCTGCAGGCCGTGCTCGTCGCCCAGTCGCCTTCCGCCGGCCCAGCTCCTGCCTCTCCTCGGCCTCTCCAGCTGCCAGACTTCCTCAGGTCAGCCTCTCCAGTGCCCGCTCCTCCTCCCGGCGGCCTCTGCAGGCCCACGCTGGCCTCGACTCGGCCTATCCAGGGCTCGCTCCCGCTCCCGGCGGCCCCTGCAGGCCCAACTCGTCGCCCAGTCGGCCTCCGCCGGCCCAGCTCCTGCCTCTCCACGCCCTCTCCAGCTGCCAGACTTCCTCAGGTCAGCCTCTCCAGGCCCAGCTCCTCCGGCCTGCCACTGGCCTCTTGAGGCCCAGCCCCGATGACGCCTCTGGGCGACCTCCTCAGGCCCAGGACTTGACCTCCAGTCGGCCTCGCCAGGCCCAGCCTCCTGCCTCGCGAAGGCCTGCACGGGCCCAGCCTCTGCCTCACAGTGGACTGTCCACGCCCAGCTCTCGCCTGACCGCGGCCTCCCCAGGCCAGAGCTCCTCTTGCCTTTCGGCGGCTCCGCCACGCTCTCCTCCCGACTCCCCGTGGCCTCATTAGGCCCAACTCATTCGTCACGGGGAACGGCCTCTCCAGGCCCAGCCTTTGCCTTTCGGCGGCCTCTCCAGGCCCCGAACTTCCTCAGTCCGGCCTCTCCAGGCCCAGTTGCGGCCTCCCGGCCTCGTGTCCAGGCCCAGCTCGTTCTGCTCCTGCTGCGGCCGCGGGCCGATCTCCGGCCTCACGACAACCTCTTTGGACTCGGCTCCGGCCCAGCTCCCTCTCCGCGGCCTTTGTAGGCCCCAAACGTCCTGAAGCCGGGCCCCACGGTGGCCTCTCCGGGCCCGGCTCCTGCCCTCCAATGGCGTCTCCATGCCCCAGACTTCCTTCAGACAGCCTCTCCAGGCCCAGCTCCTCCTCCCGGCGGACTCTGCAGACCCAGGCTGTCCTCGACTCGGCCTCTCCAGGGCTCGCTCCTGCTCCCGGCGGCCCCTGCAGGCCGTGCTCGTCGCCCAGTCGCCTTCCGCCGGCCCAGCTCCTGCCTCTCCTCGGCCTCTCCAGCTGCCAGACTTCCTCAGGTCAGCCTCTCCAGTGCCCGCTCCTCCTCCCGGCGGCCTCTGCAGGCCCACGCTGGCCTCGACTCGGCCTATCCAGGGCTCGCTCCCGCTCCCGGCGGCCCCTGCAGGCCCAACTCGTCGCCCAGTCGGCCTCCGCCGGCCCAGCTCCTGCCTCTCCACGCCCTCTCCAGCTGCCAGACTTCCTCAGGTCAGCCTCTCCAGGCCCAGCTCCTCCGGCCTGCCACTGGCCTCTTGAGGCCCAGCCCCGATGACGCCTCTGGGCGACCTCCTCAGGCCCAGGACTTGACCTCCAGTCGGCCTCGCCAGGCCCAGCCTCCTGCCTCGCGAAGGCCTGCACGGGCCCAGCCTCTGCCTCACAGTGGACTGTCCACGCCCAGCTCTCGCCTGACCGCGGCCTCCCCAGGCCAGAGCTCCTCTTGCCTTTCAGCAGCTCCGCCACGCTCTCCTCCCGACTCCCCGTGGCCTCATTAGGCCCAACTCATTCGTCACGGGGAACGGCCTCTCCAGGCCCAGCCTTTGCCTTTCGGCGGCCTCTCCAGGCCCCGAACTTCCTCAGTCCGGCCTCTCCAGGCCCAGTTGCGGCCTTCCGGCCTCGTGTCCAGGCCCAGCTCGTTCTGCTCCTGCTGCGGCCGCGGGCCGATCTCCGGCCTCACGACAACCTCTTTGGACTCGGCTCCGGCCCAGCTCCCTCTCCGCGGCCTTTGTAGGCCCCAAACGTCCTGAAGCCGGGCCCCACGGTGGCCTCTCCGGGCCCGGCTCCTGCCCTCCAATGGCGTCTCCATGCCCCAGACTTCCTTCAGACAGCCTCTCCAGGCCCAGCTCCTCCTCCCGGCGGACTCTGCAGACCCAGGCTGTCCTCGACTCGGCCTCTCCAGGGCTCGCTCCTGCTCCCGGCGGCCCCTGCAGGCCGTGCTCGTCGCCCAGTCGCCTTCCGCCGGCCCAGCTCCTGCCTCTCCTCGGCCTCTCCAGCTGCCAGACTTCCTCAGGTCAGCCTCTCCAGTGCCCGCTCCTCCTCCCGGCGGCCTCTGCAGGCCCACGCTGGCCTCGACTCGGCCTATCCAGGGCTCGCTCCCGCTCCCGGCGGCCCCTGCAGGCCCAACTCGTCGCCCAGTCGGCCTCCGCCGGCCCAGCTCCTGCCTCTCCACGCCCTCTCCAGCTGCCAGACTTCCTCAGGTCAGCCTCTCCAGGCCCAGCTCCTCCGGCCTGCCACTGGCCTCTTGAGGCCCAGCCCCGATGACGCCTCTGGGCGACCTCCTCAGGCCCAGGACTTGACCTCCAGTCGGCCTCGCCAGGCCCAGCCTCCTGCCTCGCGAAGGCCTGCACGGGCCCAGCCTCTGCCTCACAGTGGACTGTCCACGCCCAGCTCTCGCCTGACCGCGGCCTCCCCAGGCCAGAGCTCCTCTTGCCTTTCGGCGGCTCCGCCACGCTCTCCTCCCGACTCCCCGTGGCCTCATTAGGCCCAACTCATTCGTCACGGGGAACGGCCTCTCCAGGCCCAGCCTTTGCCTTTCGGCGGCCTCTCCAGGCCCCGAACTTCCTCAGTCCGGCCTCTCCAGGCCCAGTTGCGGCCTCCCGGCCTCGTGTCCAGGCCCAGCTCGTTCTGCTCCTGCTGCGGCCGCGGGCCGATCTCCGGCCTCACGACAACCTCTTTGGACTCGGCTCCGGCCCAGCTCCCTCTCCGCGGCCTTTGTAGGCCCCAAACGTCCTGAAGCCGGGCCCCACGGTGGCCTCTCCGGGCCCGGCTCCTGCCCTCCAATGGCGTCTCCATGCCCCAGACTTCCTTCAGACAGCCTCTCCAGGCCCAGCTCCTCCTCCCGGCGGACTCTGCAGACCCAGGCTGTCCTCGACTCGGCCTCTCCAGGGCTCGCTCCTGCTCCCGGCGGCCCCTGCAGGCCGTGCTCGTCGCCCAGTCGCCTTCCGCCGGCCCAGCTCCTGCCTCTCCTCGGCCTCTCCAGCTGCCAGACTTCCTCAGGTCAGCCTCTCCAGTGCCCGCTCCTCCTCCCGGCGGCCTCTGCAGGCCCACGCTGGCCTCGACTCGGCCTATCCAGGGCTCGCTCCCGCTCCCGGCGGCCCCTGCAGGCCCAACTCGTCGCCCAGTCGGCCTCCGCCGGCCCAGCTCCTGCCTCTCCACGCCCTCTCCAGCTGCCAGACTTCCTCAGGTCAGCCTCTCCAGGCCCAGCTCCTCCGGCCTGCCACTGGCCTCTTGAGGCCCAGCCCCGATCACGCCTCTGGGCGACCTCCTCAGGCCCAGGACTTGACCTCCAGTCGGCCTCGCCAGGCCCAGCCTCCTGCCTCGCGAAGGCCTGCACGGGCCCAGCCTCTGCCTCACAGTGGACTGTCCACGCCCAGCTCTCGCCTGACCGCGGCCTCCCCAGGCCAGAGCTCCTCTTGCCTTTCGGCAGCTCCGCCACGCTCTCCTCCCGACTCCCCGTGGCCTCATTAGGCCCAACTCATTCGTCACGGGGAACGGCCTCTCCAGGCCCAGCCTTTGCCTTTCGGCGGCCTCTCCAGGCCCCGAACTTCCTCAGTCCGGCCTCTCCAGGCCCAGTTGCGGCCTCCCGGCCTCGTGTCCAGGCCCAGCTCGTTCTGCTCCTGCTGCGGCCGCGGGCCGATCTCCGGCCTCACGACAACCTCTTTGGACTCGGCTCCGGCCCAGCTCCCTCTCCGCGGCCTTTGTAGGCCCCAAACGTCCTGAAGCCGGGCCCCACGGTGGCCTCTCCGGGCCCGGCTCCTGCCCTCCAATGGCGTCTCCATGCCCCAGACTTCCTTCAGACAGCCTCTCCAGGCCCAGCTCCTCCTCCCGGCGGACTCTGCAGACCCAGGCTGTCCTCGACTCGGCCTCTCCAGGGCTCGCTCCTGCTCCCGGCGGCCCCTGCAGGCCGTGCTCGTCGCCCAGTCGCCTTCCGCCGGCCCAGCTCCTGCCTCTCCTCGGCCTCTCCAGCTGCCAGACTTCCTCAGGTCAGCCTCTCCAGTGCCCGCTCCTCCTCCCGGCGGCCTCTGCAGGCCCACGCTGGCCTCGACTCGGCCTATCCAGGGCTCGCTCCTGCTCCCGGCGGCCCCTGCAGGCCCAACTCGTCGCCCAGTCGGCCTCCGCCGGCCCAGCTCCTGCCTCTCCACGCCCTCTCCAGCTGCCAGACTTCCTCAGGTCAGCCTCTCCAGGCCCAGCTCCTCCGGCCTGCCACTGGCCTCTTGAGGCCCAGCCCCGATCACGCCTCTGGGCGACCTCCTCAGGCCCAGGACTTGACTTCCAGTCGGCCTCGCCAGGCCCAGCCTCCTGCCTCGCGAAGGCCTGCACGGGCCCAGCCTCTGCCTCACAGTGGACTGTCCACGCCCAGCTCTCGCCTGACCGCGGCCTCCCCAGGCCAGAGCTCCTCTTGCCTTTCGGCGGCTCCGCCACGCTCTCCTCCCGACTCCCCGTGGCCTCATTAGGCCCAACTCATTCGTCACGGGGAACGGCCTCTCCAGGCCCAGCCTTTGCCTTTCGGTGGCCTCTCCAGGCCCCGAACTTCCTCAGTCCGGCCTCTCCAGGCCCAGTTGCGGCCTCCCGGCCTCGTGTCCAGGCCCAGCTCGTTCTGCTCCTGCTGCGGCCGCGGGCCGATCTCCGGCCTCACGACAACCTCTTTGGACTCGGCTCCGGCCCAGCTCCCTCTCCGCGGCCTTTGTAGGCCCCAAACGTCCTGAAGCCGGGCCCCACGGTGGCCTCTCCGGGCCCGGCTCCTGCCCTCCAATGGCGTCTCCATGCCCCAGACTTCCTTCAGACAGCCTCTCCAGGCCCAGCTCCTCCTCCCGGCGGACTCTGCAGACCCAGGCTGTCCTCGACTCGGCCTCTCCAGGGCTCGCTCCTGCTCCCGGCGGCCCCTGCAGGCCGTGCTCGTCGCCCAGTCGCCTTCCGCCGGCCCAGCTCCTGCCTCTCCTCGGCCTCTCCAGCTGCCAGACTTCCTCAGGTCAGCCTCTCCAGTGCCCGCTCCTCCTCCCGGCGGCCTCTGCAGGCCCACGCTGGCCTCGACTCGGCCTATCCAGGGCTCGCTCCCGCTCCCGGCGGCCCCTGCAGGCCCAACTCGTCGCCCAGTCGGCCTCCGCCGGCCCAGCTCCTGCCTCTCCACGCCCTCTCCAGCTGCCAGACTTCCTCAGGTCAGCCTCTCCAGGCCCAGCTCCTCCGGCCTGCCACTGGCCTCTTGAGGCCCAGCCCCGATGACGCCTCTGGGCGACCTCCTCAGGCCCAGGACTTGACCTCCAGTCGGCCTCGCCAGGCCCAGCCTCCTGCCTCGCGAAGGCCTGCACGGGCCCAGCCTCTGCCTCACAGTGGACTGTCCACGCCCAGCTCTCGCCTGACCGCGGCCTCCCCAGGCCAGAGCTCCTCTTGCCTTTCGGCAGCTCCGCCACGCTCTCCTCCCGACTCCCCGTGGCCTCATTAGGCCCAACTCATTCGTCACGGGGAACGGCCTCTCCAGGCCCAGCCTTTGCCTTTCGGCGGCCTCTCCAGGCCCCGAACTTCCTCAGTCCGGCCTCTCCAGGCCCAGTTGCGGCCTCCCGGCCTCGTGTCCAGGCCCAGCTCGTTCTGCTCCTGCTGCGGCCGCGGGCCGATCTCCGGCCTCACGACAACCTCTTTGGACTCGGCTCCGGCCCAGCTCCCTCTCCGCGGCCTTTGTAGGCCCCAAACGTCCTGAAGCCGGGCCCCACGGTGGCCTCTCCGGGCCCGGCTCCTGCCCTCCAATGGCGTCTCCATGCCCCAGACTTCCTTCAGACAGCCTCTCCAGGCCCAGCTCCTCCTCCCGGCGGACTCTGCAGACCCAGGCTGTCCTCGACTCGGCCTCTCCAGGGCTCGCTCCTGCTCCCGGCGGCCCCTGCAGGCCGTGCTCGTCGCCCAGTCGCCTTCCGCCGGCCCAGCTCCTGCCTCTCCTCGGCCTCTCCAGCTGCCAGACTTCCTCAGGTCAGCCTCTCCAGTGCCCGCTCCTCCTCCCGGCGGCCTCTGCAGGCCCACGCTGGCCTCGACTCGGCCTATCCAGGGCTCGCTCCCGCTCCCGGCGGCCCCTGCAGGCCCAACTCGTCGCCCAGTCGGCCTCCGCCGGCCCAGCTCCTGCCTCTCCACGCCCTCTCCAGCTGCCAGACTTCCTCAGGTCAGCCTCTCCAGGCCCAGCTCCTCCGGCCTGCCACTGGCCTCTTGAGGCCCAGCCCCGATCACGCCTCTGGGCGACCTCCTCAGGCCCAGGACTTGACCTCCAGTCGGCCTCGCCAGGCCCAGCCTCCTGCCTCGCGAAGGCCTGCACGGGCCCAGCCTCTGCCTCACAGTGGACTGTCCACGCCCAGCTCTCGCCTGACCGCGGCCTCCCCAGGCCAGAGCTCCTCTTGCCTTTCGGCAGCTCCGCCACGCTCTCCTCCCGACTCCCCGTGGCCTCATTAGGCCCAACTCATTCGTCACGGGGAACGGCCTCTCCAGGCCCAGCCTTTGCCTTTCGGCGGCCTCTCCAGGCCCCGAACTTCCTCAGTCCGGCCTCTCCAGGCCCAGTTGCGGCCTCCCGGCCTCGTGTCCAGGCCCAGCTCGTTCTGCTCCTGCTGCGGCCGCGGGCCGATCTCCGGCCTCACGACAACCTCTTTGGACTCGGCTCCGGCCCAGCTCCCTCTCCGCGGCCTTTGTAGGCCCCAAACGTCCTGAAGCCGGGCCCCACGGTGGCCTCTCCGGGCCCGGCTCCTGCCCTCCAATGGCGTCTCCATGCCCCAGACTTCCTTCAGACAGCCTCTCCAGGCCCAGCTCCTCCTCCCGGCGGACTCTGCAGACCCAGGCTGTCCTCGACTCGGCCTCTCCAGGGCTCGCTCCTGCTCCCGGCGGCCCCTGCAGGCCGTGCTCGTCGCCCAGTCGCCTTCCGCCGGCCCAGCTCCTGCCTCTCCTCGGCCTCTCCAGCTGCCAGACTTCCTCAGGTCAGCCTCTCCAGTGCCCGCTCCTCCTCCCGGCGGCCTCTGCAGGCCCACGCTGGCCTCGACTCGGCCTATCCAGGGCTCGCTCCCGCTCCCGGCGGCCCCTGCAGGCCCAACTCGTCGCCCAGTCGGCCTCCGCCGGCCCAGCTCCTGCCTCTCCACGCCCTCTCCAGCTGCCAGACTTCCTCAGGTCAGCCTCTCCAGGCCCAGCTCCTCCGGCCTGCCACTGGCCTCTTGAGGCCCAGCCCCGATGACGCCTCTGGGCGACCTCCTCAGGCCCAGGACTTGACCTCCAGTCGGCCTCGCCAGGCCCAGCCTCCTGCCTCGCGAAGGCCTGCACGGGCCCAGCCTCTGCCTCACAGTGGACTGTCCACGCCCAGCTCTCGCCTGACCGTGGCCTCCCCAGGCCAGAGCTCCTCTTGCCTTTCGGCGGCTCCGCCACGCTCTCCTCCCGACTCCCCGTGGCCTCATTAGGCCCAACTCATTCGTCACGGGGAACGGCCTCTCCAGGCCCAGCCTTTGCCTTTCGGCGGCCTCTCCAGGCCCCGAACTTCCTCAGTCCGGCCTCTCCAGGCCCAGTTGCGGCCTCCCGGCCTCGTGTCCAGGCCCAGCTCGTTCTGCTCCTGCTGCGGCCGCGGGCCGATCTCCGGCCTCACGACAACCTCTTTGGACTCGGCTCCGGCCCAGCTCCCTCTCCGCGGCCTTTGTAGGCCCCAAACGTCCTGAAGCCGGGCCCCACGGTGGCCTCTCCGGGCCCGGCTCCTGCCCTCCAATGGCGTCTCCATGCCCCAGACTTCCTTCAGACAGCCTCTCCAGGCCCAGCTCCTCCTCCCGGCGGACTCTGCAGACCCAGGCTGTCCTCGACTCGGCCTCTCCAGGGCTCGCTCCTGCTCCCGGCGGCCCCTGCAGGCCGTGCTCGTCGCCCAGTCGCCTTCCGCCGGCCCAGCTCCTGCCTCTCCTCGGCCTCTCCAGCTGCCAGACTTCCTCAGGTCAGCCTCTCCAGTGCCCGCTCCTCCTCCCGGCGGCCTCTGCAGGCCCACGCTGGCCTCGACTCGGTCTATCCAGGGCTCGCTCCCGCTCCCGGCGGCCCCTGCAGGCCCAACTCGTCGCCCAGTCGGCCTCCGCCGGCCCAGCTCCTGCCTCTCCACGCCCTCTCCAGCTGCCAGACTTCCTCAGGTCAGCCTCTCCAGGCCCAGCTCCTCCGGCCTGCCACTGGCCTCTTGAGGCCCAGCCCCGATCACGCCTCTGGGCGACCTCCTCAGGCCCAGGACTTGACCTCCAGTCGGCCTCGCCAGGCCCAGCCTCCTGCCTCGCGAAGGCCTGCACGGGCCCAGCCTCTGCCTCACAGTGGACTGTCCACGCCCAGCTCTCGCCTGACCGCGGCCTCCCCAGGCCAGAGCTCCTCTTGCCTTTCGGCGGCTCCGCCACGCTCTCCTCCCGACTCCCCGTGGCCTCATTAGGCCCAACTCATTCGTCACGGGGAACGGCCTCTCCAGGCCCAGCCTTTGCCTTTCGGCGGCCTCTCCAGGCCCCGAACTTCCTCAGTCCGGCCTCTCCAGGCCCAGTTGCGGCCTCCCGGCCTCGTGTCCAGGCCCAGCTCGTTCTGCTCCTGCTGCGGCCGCGGGCCGATCTCCGGCCTCACGACAACCTCTTTGGACTCGGCTCCGGCCCAGCTCCCTCTCCGCGGCCTTTGTAGGCCCCAAACGTCCTGAAGCCGGGCCCCACGGTGGCCTCTCCGGGCCCGGCTCCTGCCCTCCAATGGCGTCTCCATGCCCCAGACTTCCTTCAGACAGCCTCTCCAGGCCCAGCTCCTCCTCCCGGCGGACTCTGCAGACCCAGGCTGTCCTCGACTCGGCCTCTCCAGGGCTCGCTCCTGCTCCCGGCGGCCCCTGCAGGCCGTGCTCGTCGCCCAGTCGCCTTCCGCCGGCCCAGCTCCTGCCTCTCCTCGGCCTCTCCAGCTGCCAGACTTCCTCAGGTCAGCCTCTCCAGTGCCCGCTCCTCCTCCCGGCGGCCTCTGCAGGCCCACGCTGGCCTCGACTCGGCCTATCCAGGGCTCGCTCCCGCTCCCGGCGGCCCCTGCAGGCCCAACTCGTCGCCCAGTCGGCCTCCGCCGGCCCAGCTCCTGCCTCTCCACGCCCTCTCCAGCTGCCAGACTTCCTCAGGTCAGCCTCTCCAGGCCCAGCTCCTCCGGCCTGCCACTGGCCTCTTGAGGCCCAGCCCCGATCACGCCTCTGGGCGACCTCCTCAGGCCCAGGACTTGACCTCCAGTCGGCCTCGCCAGGCCCAGCCTCCTGCCTCGCGAAGGCCTGCACGGGCCCAGCCTCTGCCTCACAGTGGACTGTCCACGCCCAGCTCTCGCCTGACCGCGGCCTCCCCAGGCCAGAGCTCCTCTTGCCTTTCGGCAGCTCCGCCACGCTCTCCTCCCGACTCCCCGTGGCCTCATTAGGCCCAACTCATTCGTCACAGGGAACGGCCTCTCCAGGCCCAGCGTTTGCCTTTCGGCGTCCTCTCCAGGCCCCGAACTTCCTCAGTCCGGCCTCTCCAGGCCCAGTTGCGGCCTCCCGGCCTCGTGTCCAGGCCCAGCTCGTTCTGCTCCTGCTGCGGCCGCGGGCCGATCTCCGGCCTCACGACAACCTCTTTGTACTCGGCTCCGGCCCAGCTCCCTCTCCGCGGCCTTTGTAGGCCCCAAACGTCCTGAAGGCGGGCCCCACGGTGGCCTCTCCGGGCCCGGCTCCTGCCCTCCAATGGCGTCTCCATGCCCCAGACTTCCTTCAGACAGCCTCTCCAGGCCCAGCTCCTCCTCCCGGCGGACTCTGCAGACCCAGGCTGTCCTCGACTCGGCCTCTCCAGGGCTCGCTCCTGCTCCCGGCGGCCCCTGCAGGCCGTGCTCGTCGCCCAGTCGCCTTCCGCCGGCCCAGCTCCTGCCTCTCCTCGGCCTCTCCAGCTGCCAGACTTCCTCAGGTCAGCCTCTCCAGTGCCCGCTCCTCCTCCCGGCGGCCTCTGCAGGCCCACGCTGGCCTCGACTCGGCCTATCCAGGGCTCGCTCCCGCTCCCGGCGGCCCCTGCAGGCCCAACTCGTCGCCCAGTCGGCCTCCGCCGGCCCAGCTCCTGCCTCTCCACGCCCTCTCCAGCTGCCAGACTTCCTCAGGTCAGCCTCTCCAGGCCCAGCTCCTCCGGCCTGCCACTGGCCTCTTGAGGCCCAGCCCCGATCACGCCTCTGGGCGACCTCCTCAGGCCCAGGACTTGACCTCCAGTCGGCCTCGCCAGGCCCAGCCTCCTGCCTCGCGAAGGCCTGCACGGGCCCAGCCTCTGCCTCACAGTGGACTGTCCACGCCCAGCTCTCGCCTGACCGCGGCCTCCCCAGGCCAGAGCTCCTCTTGCCTTTCGGCGGCTCCGCCACGCTCTCCTCCCGACTCCCCGTGGCCTCATTAGGCCCAACTCATTCGTCACGGGGAACGGCCTCTCCAGGCCCAGCCTTTGCCTTTCGGCGGCCTCTCCAGGCCCCGAACTTCCTCAGTCCGGCCTCTCCAGGCCCAGTTGCGGCCTCCCGGCCTCGTGTCCAGGCCCAGCTCGTTCTGCTCCTGCTGCGGCCGCGGGCCGATCTCCGGCCTCACGACAACCTCTTTGGACTCGGCTCCGGCCCAGCTCCCTCTCCGCGGCCTTTGTAGGCCCCAAACGTCCTGAAGCCGGGCCCCACGGTGGCCTCTCCGGGCCCGGCTCCTGCCCTCCAATGGCGTCTCCATGCCCCAGACTTCCTTCAGACAGCCTCTCCAGGCCCAGCTCCTCCTCCCGGCGGACTCTGCAGACCCAGGCTGTCCTCGACTCGGCCTCTCCAGGGCTCGCTCCTGCTCCCGGCGGCCCCTGCAGGCCGTGCTCGTCGCCCAGTCGCCTTCCGCCGGCCCAGCTCCTGCCTCTCCTCGGCCTCTCCAGCTGCCAGACTTCCTCAGGTCAGCCTCTCCAGTGCCCGCTCCTCCTCCCGGCGGCCTCTGCAGGCCCACGCTGGCCTCGACTCGGCCTATCCAGGGCTCGCTCCCGCTCCCGGCGGCCCCTGCAGGCCCAACTCGTCGCCCAGTCGGCCTCCGCCGGCCCAGCTCCTGCCTCTCCACGCCCTCTCCAGCTGCCAGACTTCCTCAGGTCAGCCTCTCCAGGCCCAGCTCCTCCGGCCTGCCACTGGCCTCTTGAGGCCCAGCCCCGATGACGCCTCTGGGCGACCTCCTCAGGCCCAGGACTTGACCTCCAGTCGGCCTCGCCAGGCCCAGCCTCCTGCCTCGCGAAGGCCTGCACGGGCCCAGCCTCTGCCTCACAGTGGACTGTCCACGCCCAGCTCTCGCCTGACCGCGGCCTCCCCAGGCCAGAGCTCCTCTTGCCTTTCGGCAGCTCCGCCACGCTCTCCTCCCGACTCCCCGTGGCCTCATTAGGCCCAACTCATTCGTCACGGGGAACGGCCTCTCCAGGCCCAGCCTTTGCCTTTCGGCGGCCTCTCCAGGCCCCGAACTTCCTCAGTCCGGCCTCTCCAGGCCCAGTTGCGGCCTCCCGGCCTCGTGTCCAGGCCCAGCTCGTTCTGCTCCTGCTGCGGCCGCGGGCCGATCTCCGGCCTCACGACAACCTCTTTGGACTCGGCTCCGGCCCAGCTCCCTCTCCGCGGCCTTTGTAGGCCCCAAACGTCCTGAAGCCGGTCCCCACGGTGGCCTCTCCGGGCCCGGCTCCTGCCCTCCAATGGCGTCTCCATGCCCCAGACTTCCTTCAGACAGCCTCTCCAGGCCCAGCTCCTCCTCCCGGCGGACTCTGCAGACCCAGGCTGTCCTCGACTCGGCCTCTCCAGGGCTCGCTCCTGCTCCCGGCGGCCCCTGCAGGCCGTGCTCGTCGCCCAGTCGCCTTCCGCCGGCCCAGCTCCTGCCTCTCCTCGGCCTCTCCAGCTGCCAGACTTCCTCAGGTCAGCCTCTCCAGTGCCCGCTCCTCCTCCCGGCGGCCTCTGCAGGCCCACGCTGGCCTCGACTCGGCCTATCCAGGGCTCGCTCCCGCTCCCGGCGGCCCCTGCAGGCCCAACTCGTCGCCCAGTCGGCCTCCGCCGGCCCAGCTCCTGCCTCTCCACGCCCTCTCCAGCTGCCAGACTTCCTCAGGTCAGCCTCTCCAGGCCCAGCTCCTCCGGCCTGCCACTGGCCTCTTGAGGCCCAGCCCCGATGACGCCTCTGGGCGACCTCCTCAGGCCCAGGACTTGACCTCCAGTCGGCCTCGCCAGGCCCAGCCTCCTGCCTCGCGAAGGCCTGCACGGGCCCAGCCTCTGCCTCACAGTGGACTGTCCACGCCCAGCTCTCGCCTGACCGCGGCCTCCCCAGGCCAGAGCTCCTCTTGCCTTTCGGCGGCTCCGCCACGCTCTCCTCCCGACTCCCCGTGGCCTCATTAGGCCCAACTCATTCGTCACGGGGAACGGCCTCTCCAGGCCCAGCCTTTGCCTTTCGGCGGCCTCTCCAGGCCCCGAACTTCCTCAGTCCGGCCTCTCCAGGCCCAGTTGCGGCCTCCCGGCCTCGTGTCCAGGCCCAGCTCGTTCTGCTCCTGCTGCGGCCGCGGGCCGATCTCCGGCCTCACGACAACCTCTTTGGACTCGGCTCCGGCCCAGCTCCCTCTCCGCGGCCTTTGTAGGCCCCAAACGTCCTGAAGCCGGGCCCCACGGTGGCCTCTCCGGGCCCGGCTCCTGCCCTCCAATGGCGTCTCCATGCCCCAGACTTCCTTCAGACAGCCTCTCCAGGCCCAGCTCCTCCTCCCGGCGGACTCTGCAGACCCAGGCTGTCCTCGACTCGGCCTCTCCAGGGCTCGCTCCTGCTCCCGGCGGCCCCTGCAGGCCGTGCTCGTCGCCCAGTCGCCTTCCGCCGGCCCAGCTCCTGCCTCTCCTCGGCCTCTCCAGCTGCCAGACTTCCTCAGGTCAGCCTCTCCAGTGCCCGCTCCTCCTCCCGGCGGCCTCTGCAGGCCCACGCTGGCCTCGACTCGGCCTATCCAGGGCTCGCTCCCGCTCCCGGCGGCCCCTGCAGGCCCAACTCGTCGCCCAGTCGGCCTCCGCCGGCCCAGCTCCTGCCTCTCCACGCCCTCTCCAGCTGCCAGACTTCCTCAGGTCAGCCTCTCCAGGCCCAGCTCCTCCGGCCTGCCACTGGCCTCTTGAGGCCCAGCCCCGATCACGCCTCTGGGCGACCTCCTCAGGCCCAGGACTTGACCTCCAGTCGGCCTCGCCAGGCCCAGCCTCCTGCCTCGCGAAGGCCTGCACGGGCCCAGCCTCTGCCTCACAGTGGACTGTCCACGCCCAGCTCTCGCCTGACCGCGGCCTCCCCAGGCCAGAGCTCCTCTTGCCTTTCGGCAGCTCCGCCACGCTCTCCTCCCGACTCCCCGTGGCCTCATTAGGCCCAACTCATTCGTCACGGGGAACGGCCTCTCCAGGCCCAGCCTTTGCCTTTCGGCGGCCTCTCCAGGCCCCGAACTTCCTCAGTCCGGCCTCTCCAGGCCCAGTTGCGGCCTCCCGGCCTCGTGTCCAGGCCCAGCTCGTTCTGCTCCTGCTGCGGCCGCGGGCCGATCTCCGGCCTCACGACAACCTCTTTGGACTCGGCTCCGGCCCAGCTCCCTCTCCGCGGCCTTTGTAGGCCCCAAACGTCCTGAAGCCGGGCCCCACGGTGGCCTCTCCGGGCCCGGCTCCTGCCCTCCAATGGCGTCTCCATGCCCCAGACTTCCTTCAGACAGCCTCTCCAGGCCCAGCTCCTCCTCCCGGCGGACTCTGCAGACCCAGGCTGTCCTCGACTCGGCCTCTCCAGGGCTCGCTCCTGCTCCCGGCGGCCCCTGCAGGCCGTGCTCGTCGCCCAGTCGCCTTCCGCCGGCCCAGCTCCTGCCTCTCCTCGGCCTCTCCAGCTGCCAGACTTCCTCAGGTCAGCCTCTCCAGTGCCCGCTCCTCCTCCCGGCGGCCTCTGCAGGCCCACGCTGGCCTCGACTCGGCCTATCCAGGGCTCGCTCCCGCTCCCGGCGGCCCCTGCAGGCCCAACTCGTCGCCCAGTCGGCCTCCGCCGGCCCAGCTCCTGCCTCTCCACGCCCTCTCCAGCTGCCAGACTTCCTCAGGTCAGCCTCTCCAGGCCCAGCTCCTCCGGCCTGCCACTGGCCTCTTGAGGCCCAGCCCCGATGACGCCTCTGGGCGACCTCCTCAGGCCCAGGACTTGACCTCCAGTCGGCCTCGCCAGGCCCAGCCTCCTGCCTCGCGAAGGCCTGCACGGGCCCAGCCTCTGCCTCACAGTGGACTGTCCACGCCCAGCTCTCGCCTGACCGCGGCCTCCCCAGGCCAGAGCTCCTCTTGCCTTTCGGCAGCTCCGCCACGCTCTCCTCCCGACTCCCCGTGGCCTCATTAGGCCCAACTCATTCGTCACGGGGAACGGCCTCTCCAGGCCCAGCCTTTGCCTTTCGGCGGCCTCTCCAGGCCCCGAACTTCCTCAGTCCGGCCTCTCCAGGCCCAGTTGCGGCCTCCCGGCCTCGTGTCCAGGCCCAGCTCGTTCTGCTCCTGCTGCGGCCGCGGGCCGATCTCCGGCCTCACGACAACCTCTTTGGACTCGGCTCCGGCCCAGCTCCCTCTCCGCGGCCTTTGTAGGCCCCAAACGTCCTGAAGCCGGGCCCCACGGTGGCCTCTCCGGGCCCGGCTCCTGCCCTCCAATGGCGTCTCCATGCCCCAGACTTCCTTCAGACAGCCTCTCCAGGCCCAGCTCCTCCTCCCGGCGGACTCTGCAGACCCAGGCTGTCCTCGACTCGGCCTCTCCAGGGCTCGCTCCTGCTCCCGGCGGCCCCTGCAGGCCGTGCTCGTCGCCCAGTCGCCTTCCGCCGGCCCAGCTCCTGCCTCTCCTCGGCCTCTCCAGCTGCCAGACTTCCTCAGGTCAGCCTCTCCAGTGCCCGCTCCTCCTCCCGGCGGCCTCTGCAGGCCCACGCTGGCCTCGACTCGGCCTATCCAGGGCTCGCTCCTGCTCCCGGCGGCCCCTGCAGGCCCAACTCGTCGCCCAGTCGGCCTCCGCCGGCCCAGCTCCTGCCTCTCCACGCCCTCTCCAGCTGCCAGACTTCCTCAGGTCAGCCTCTCCAGGCCCAGCTCCTCCGGCCTGCCACTGGCCTCTTGAGGCCCAGCCCCGATCACGCCTCTGGGCGACCTCCTCAGGCCCAGGACTTGACTTCCAGTCGGCCTCGCCAGGCCCAGCCTCCTGCCTCGCGAAGGCCTGCACGGGCCCAGCCTCTGCCTCACAGTGGACTGTCCACGCCCAGCTCTCGCCTGACCGCGGCCTCCCCAGGCCAGAGCTCCTCTTGCCTTTCGGCGGCTCCGCCACGCTCTCCTCCCGACTCCCCGTGGCCTCATTAGGCCCAACTCATTCGTCACGGGGAACGGCCTCTCCAGGCCCAGCCTTTGCCTTTCGGTGGCCTCTCCAGGCCCCGAACTTCCTCAGTCCGGCCTCTCCAGGCCCAGTTGCGGCCTCCCGGCCTCGTGTCCAGGCCCAGCTCGTTCTGCTCCTGCTGCGGCCGCGGGCCGATCTCCGGCCTCACGACAACCTCTTTGGACTCGGCTCCGGCCCAGCTCCCTCTCCGCGGCCTTTGTAGGCCCCAAACGTCCTGAAGCCGGGCCCCACGGTGGCCTCTCCGGGCCCGGCTCCTGCCCTCCAATGGCGTCTCCATGCCCCAGACTTCCTTCAGACAGCCTCTCCAGGCCCAGCTCCTCCTCCCGGCGGACTCTGCAGACCCAGGCTGTCCTCGACTCGGCCTCTCCAGGGCTCGCTCCTGCTCCCGGCGGCCCCTGCAGGCCGTGCTCGTCGCCCAGTCGCCTTCCGCCGGCCCAGCTCCTGCCTCTCCTCGGCCTCTCCAGCTGCCAGACTTCCTCAGGTCAGCCTCTCCAGTGCCCGCTCCTCCTCCCGGCGGCCTCTGCAGGCCCACGCTGGCCTCGACTCGGCCTATCCAGGGCTCGCTCCCGCTCCCGGCGGCCCCTGCAGGCCCAACTCGTCGCCCAGTCGGCCTCCGCCGGCCCAGCTCCTGCCTCTCCACGCCCTCTCCAGCTGCCAGACTTCCTCAGGTCAGCCTCTCCAGGCCCAGCTCCTCCGGCCTGCCACTGGCCTCTTGAGGCCCAGCCCCGATGACGCCTCTGGGCGACCTCCTCAGGCCCAGGACTTGACCTCCAGTCGGCCTCGCCAGGCCCAGCCTCCTGCCTCGCGAAGGCCTGCACGGGCCCAGCCTCTGCCTCACAGTGGACTGTCCACGCCCAGCTCTCGCCTGACCGCGGCCTCCCCAGGCCAGAGCTCCTCTTGCCTTTCGGCAGCTCCGCCACGCTCTCCTCCCGACTCCCCGTGGCCTCATTAGGCCCAACTCATTCGTCACGGGGAACGGCCTCTCCAGGCCCAGCCTTTGCCTTTCGGCGGCCTCTCCAGGCCCCGAACTTCCTCAGTCCGGCCTCTCCAGGCCCAGTTGCGGCCTCCCGGCCTCGTGTCCAGGCCCAGCTCGTTCTGCTCCTGCTGCGGCCGCGGGCCGATCTCCGGCCTCACGACAACCTCTTTGGACTCGGCTCCGGCCCAGCTCCCTCTCCGCGGCCTTTGTAGGCCCCAAACGTCCTGAAGCCGGGCCCCACGGTGGCCTCTCCGGGCCCGGCTCCTGCCCTCCAATGGCGTCTCCATGCCCCAGACTTCCTTCAGACAGCCTCTCCAGGCCCAGCTCCTCCTCCCGGCGGACTCTGCAGACCCAGGCTGTCCTCGACTCGGCCTCTCCAGGGCTCGCTCCTGCTCCCGGCGGCCCCTGCAGGCCGTGCTCGTCGCCCAGTCGCCTTCCGCCGGCCCAGCTCCTGCCTCTCCTCGGCCTCTCCAGCTGCCAGACTTCCTCAGGTCAGCCTCTCCAGTGCCCGCTCCTCCTCCCGGCGGCCTCTGCAGGCCCACGCTGGCCTCGACTCGGCCTATCCAGGGCTCGCTCCCGCTCCCGGCGGCCCCTGCAGGCCCAACTCGTCGCCCAGTCGGCCTCCGCCGGCCCAGCTCCTGCCTCTCCACGCCCTCTCCAGCTGCCAGACTTCCTCAGGTCAGCCTCTCCAGGCCCAGCTCCTCCGGCCTGCCACTGGCCTCTTGAGGCCCAGCCCCGATGACGCCTCTGGGCGACCTCCTCAGGCCCAGGACTTGACCTCCAGTCGGCCTCGCCAGGCCCAGCCTCCTGCCTCGCGAAGGCCTGCACGGGCCCAGCCTCTGCCTCACAGTGGACTGTCCACGCCCAGCTCTCGCCTGACCGCGGCCTCCCCAGGCCAGAGCTCCTCTTGCCTTTCGGCGGCTCCGCCACGCTCTCCTCCCGACTCCCCGTGGCCTCATTAGGCCCAACTCATTCGTCACGGGGAACGGCCTCTCCAGGCCCAGCCTTTGCCTTTCGGCGGCCTCTCCAGGCCCCGAACTTCCTCAGTCCGGCCTCTCCAGGCCCAGTTGCGGCCTCCCGGCCTCGTGTCCAGGCCCAGCTCGTTCTGCTCCTGCTGCGGCCGCGGGCCGATCTCCGGCCTCACGACAACCTCTTTGGACTCGGCTCCGGCCCAGCTCCCTCTCCGCGGCCTTTGTAGGCCCCAAACGTCCTGAAGCCGGGCCCCACGGTGGCCTCTCCGGGCCCGGCTCCTGCCCTCCAATGGCGTCTCCATGCCCCAGACTTCCTTCAGACAGCCTCTCCAGGCCCAGCTCCTCCTCCCGGCGGACTCTGCAGACCCAGGCTGTCCTCGACTCGGCCTCTCCAGGGCTCGCTCCTGCTCCCGGCGGCCCCTGCAGGCCGTGCTCGTCGCCCAGTCGCCTTCCGCCGGCCCAGCTCCTGCCTCTCCTCGGCCTCTCCAGCT
Source organism: Chlorocebus sabaeus (assembly GCF_047675955.1). Lineage (NCBI taxonomy): Eukaryota > Metazoa > Chordata > Mammalia > Primates > Cercopithecidae > Chlorocebus > Chlorocebus sabaeus. The sequence continues at coordinate 718,856 of NC_132924.1, forward strand.
GCCAGACTTCCTCAGGTCAGCCTCTCCAGTGCCCGCTCCTCCTCCCGGCGGCCTCTGCAGGCCCACGCTGGCCTCGACTCGGCCTATCCAGGGCTCGCTCCCGCTCCCGGCGGCCCCTGCAGGCCCAACTCGTCGCCCAGTCGGCCTCCGCCGGCCCAGCTCCTGCCTCTCCACGCCCTCTCCAGCTGCCAGACTTCCTCAGGTCAGCCTCTCCAGGCCCAGCTCCTCCGGCCTGCCACTGGCCTCTTGAGGCCCAGCCCCGATGACGCCTCTGGGCGACCTCCTCAGGCCCAGGACTTGACCTCCAGTCGGCCTCGCCAGGCCCAGCCTCCTGCCTCGCGAAGGCCTGCACGGGCCCAGCCTCTGCCTCACAGTGGACTGTCCACGCCCAGCTCTCGCCTGACCGCGGCCTCCCCAGGCCAGAGCTCCTCTTGCCTTTCGGCAGCTCCGCCACGCTCTCCTCCCGACTCCCCGTGGCCTCATTAGGCCCAACTCATTCGTCACGGGGAACGGCCTCTCCAGGCCCAGCCTTTGCCTTTCGGCGGCCTCTCCAGGCCCCGAACTTCCTCAGTCCGGCCTCTCCAGGCCCAGTTGCGGCCTCCCGGCCTCGTGTCCAGGCCCAGCTCGTTCTGCTCCTGCTGCGGCCGCGGGCCGATCTCCGGCCTCACGACAACCTCTTTGGACTCGGCTCCGGCCCAGCTCCCTCTCCGCGGCCTTTGTAGGCCCCAAACGTCCTGAAGCCGGGCCCCACGGTGGCCTCTCCGGGCCCGGCTCCTGCCCTCCAATGGCGTCTCCATGCCCCAGACTTCCTTCAGACAGCCTCTCCAGGCCCAGCTCCTCCTCCCGGCGGACTCTGCAGACCCAGGCTGTCCTCGACTCGGCCTCTCCAGGGCTCGCTCCTGCTCCCGGCGGCCCCTGCAGGCCGTGCTCGTCGCCCAGTCGCCTTCCGCCGGCCCAGCTCCTGCCTCTCCTCGGCCTCTCCAGCTGCCAGACTTCCTCAGGTCAGCCTCTCCAGTGCCCGCTCCTCCTCCCGGCGGCCTCTGCAGGCCCACGCTGGCCTCGACTCGGCCTATCCAGGGCTCGCTCCCGCTCCCGGCGGCCCCTGCAGGCCCAACTCGTCGCCCAGTCGGCCTCCGCCGGCCCAGCTCCTGCCTCTCCACGCCCTCTCCAGCTGCCAGACTTCCTCAGGTCAGCCTCTCCAGGCCCAGCTCCTCCGGCCTGCCACTGGCCTCTTGAGGCCCAGCCCCGATGACGCCTCTGGGCGACCTCCTCAGGCCCAGGACTTGACCTCCAGTCGGCCTCGCCAGGCCCAGCCTCCTGCCTCGCGAAGGCCTGCACGGGCCCAGCCTCTGCCTCACAGTGGACTGTCCACGCCCAGCTCTCGCCTGACCGCGGCCTCCCCAGGCCAGAGCTCCTCTTGCCTTTCGGCGGCTCCGCCACGCTCTCCTCCCGACTCCCCGTGGCCTCATTAGGCCCAACTCATTCGTCACGGGGAACGGCCTCTCCAGGCCCAGCCTTTGCCTTTCGGCGGCCTCTCCAGGCCCCGAACTTCCTCAGTCCGGCCTCTCCAGGCCCAGTTGCGGCCTCCCGGCCTCGTGTCCAGGCCCAGCTCGTTCTGCTCCTGCTGCGGCCGCGGGCCGATCTCCGGCCTCACGACAACCTCTTTGGACTCGGCTCCGGCCCAGCTCCCTCTCCGCGGCCTTTGTAGGCCCCAAACGTCCTGAAGCCGGGCCCCACGGTGGCCTCTCCGGGCCCGGCTCCTGCCCTCCAATGGCGTCTCCATGCCCCAGACTTCCTTCAGACAGCCTCTCCAGGCCCAGCTCCTCCTCCCGGCGGACTCTGCAGACCCAGGCTGTCCTCGACTCGGCCTCTCCAGGGCTCGCTCCTGCTCCCGGCGGCCCCTGCAGGCCGTGCTCGTCGCCCAGTCGCCTTCCGCCGGCCCAGCTCCTGCCTCTCCTCGGCCTCTCCAGCTGCCAGACTTCCTCAGGTCAGCCTCTCCAGTGCCCGCTCCTCCTCCCGGCGGCCTCTGCAGGCCCACGCTGGCCTCGACTCGGCCTATCCAGGGCTCGCTCCCGCTCCCGGCGGCCCCTGCAGGCCCAACTCGTCGCCCAGTCGGCCTCCGCCGGCCCAGCTCCTGCCTCTCCACGCCCTCTCCAGCTGCCAGACTTCCTCAGGTCAGCCTCTCCAGGCCCAGCTCCTCCGGCCTGCCACTGGCCTCTTGAGGCCCAGCCCCGATGACGCCTCTGGGCGACCTCCTCAGGCCCAGGACTTGACCTCCAGTCGGCCTCGCCAGGCCCAGCCTCCTGCCTCGCGAAGGCCTGCACGGGCCCAGCCTCTGCCTCACAGTGGACTGTCCACGCCCAGCTCTCGCCTGACCGCGGCCTCCCCAGGCCAGAGCTCCTCTTGCCTTTCGGCGGCTCCGCCACGCTCTCCTCCCGACTCCCCGTGGCCTCATTAGGCCCAACTCATTCGTCACGGGGAACGGCCTCTCCAGGCCCAGCCTTTGCCTTTCGGCGGCCTCTCCAGGCCCCGAACTTCCTCAGTCCGGCCTCTCCAGGCCCAGTTGCGGCCTCCCGGCCTCGTGTCCAGGCCCAGCTCGTTCTGCTCCTGCTGCGGCCGCGGGCCGATCTCCGGCCTCACGACAACCTCTTTGGACTCGGCTCCGGCCCAGCTCCCTCTCCGCGGCCTTTGTAGGCCCCAAACGTCCTGAAGCCGGGCCCCACGGTGGCCTCTCCGGGCCCGGCTCCTGCCCTCCAATGGCGTCTCCATGCCCCAGACTTCCTTCAGACAGCCTCTCCAGGCCCAGCTCCTCCTCCCGGCGGACTCTGCAGACCCAGGCTGTCCTCGACTCGGCCTCTCCAGGGCTCGCTCCTGCTCCCGGCGGCCCCTGCAGGCCGTGCTCGTCGCCCAGTCGCCTTCCGCCGGCCCAGCTCCTGCCTCTCCTCGGCCTCTCCAGCTGCCAGACTTCCTCAGGTCAGCCTCTCCAGTGCCCGCTCCTCCTCCCGGCGGCCTCTGCAGGCCCACGCTGGCCTCGACTCGGCCTATCCAGGGCTCGCTCCCGCTCCCGGCGGCCCCTGCAGGCCCAACTCGTCGCCCAGTCGGCCTCCGCCGGCCCAGCTCCTGCCTCTCCACGCCCTCTCCAGCTGCCAGACTTCCTCAGGTCAGCCTCTCCAGGCCCAGCTCCTCCGGCCTGCCACTGGCCTCTTGAGGCCCAGCCCCGATCACGCCTCTGGGCGACCTCCTCAGGCCCAGGACTTGACCTCCAGTCGGCCTCGCCAGGCCCAGCCTCCTGCCTCGCGAAGGCCTGCACGGGCCCAGCCTCTGCCTCACAGTGGACTGTCCACGCCCAGCTCTCGCCTGACCGCGGCCTCCCCAGGCCAGAGCTCCTCTTGCCTTTCGGCAGCTCCGCCACGCTCTCCTCCCGACTCCCCGTGGCCTCATTAGGCCCAACTCATTCGTCACGGGGAACGGCCTCTCCAGGCCCAGCCTTTGCCTTTCGGCGGCCTCTCCAGGCCCCGAACTTCCTCAGTCCGGCCTCTCCAGGCCCAGTTGCGGCCTCCCGGCCTCGTGTCCAGGCCCAGCTCGTTCTGCTCCTGCTGCGGCCGCGGGCCGATCTCCGGCCTCACGACAACCTCTTTGGACTCGGCTCCGGCCCAGCTCCCTCTCCGCGGCCTTTGTAGGCCCCAAACGTCCTGAAGCCGGGCCCCACGGTGGCCTCTCCGGGCCCGGCTCCTGCCCTCCAATGGCGTCTCCATGCCCCAGACTTCCTTCAGACAGCCTCTCCAGGCCCAGCTCCTCCTCCCGGCGGACTCTGCAGACCCAGGCTGTCCTCGACTCGGCCTCTCCAGGGCTCGCTCCTGCTCCCGGCGGCCCCTGCAGGCCGTGCTCGTCGCCCAGTCGCCTTCCGCCGGCCCAGCTCCTGCCTCTCCTCGGCCTCTCCAGCTGCCAGACTTCCTCAGGTCAGCCTCTCCAGTGCCCGCTCCTCCTCCCGGCGGCCTCTGCAGGCCCACGCTGGCCTCGACTCGGCCTATCCAGGGCTCGCTCCTGCTCCCGGCGGCCCCTGCAGGCCCAACTCGTCGCCCAGTCGGCCTCCGCCGGCCCAGCTCCTGCCTCTCCACGCCCTCTCCAGCTGCCAGACTTCCTCAGGTCAGCCTCTCCAGGCCCAGCTCCTCCGGCCTGCCACTGGCCTCTTGAGGCCCAGCCCCGATCACGCCTCTGGGCGACCTCCTCAGGCCCAGGACTTGACTTCCAGTCGGCCTCGCCAGGCCCAGCCTCCTGCCTCGCGAAGGCCTGCACGGGCCCAGCCTCTGCCTCACAGTGGACTGTCCACGCCCAGCTCTCGCCTGACCGCGGCCTCCCCAGGCCAGAGCTCCTCTTGCCTTTCGGCGGCTCCGCCACGCTCTCCTCCCGACTCCCCGTGGCCTCATTAGGCCCAACTCATTCGTCACGGGGAACGGCCTCTCCAGGCCCAGCCTTTGCCTTTCGGTGGCCTCTCCAGGCCCCGAACTTCCTCAGTCCGGCCTCTCCAGGCCCAGTTGCGGCCTCCCGGCCTCGTGTCCAGGCCCAGCTCGTTCTGCTCCTGCTGCGGCCGCGGGCCGATCTCCGGCCTCACGACAACCTCTTTGGACTCGGCTCCGGCCCAGCTCCCTCTCCGCGGCCTTTGTAGGCCCCAAACGTCCTGAAGCCGGGCCCCACGGTGGCCTCTCCGGGCCCGGCTCCTGCCCTCCAATGGCGTCTCCATGCCCCAGACTTCCTTCAGACAGCCTCTCCAGGCCCAGCTCCTCCTCCCGGCGGACTCTGCAGACCCAGGCTGTCCTCGACTCGGCCTCTCCAGGGCTCGCTCCTGCTCCCGGCGGCCCCTGCAGGCCGTGCTCGTCGCCCAGTCGCCTTCCGCCGGCCCAGCTCCTGCCTCTCCTCGGCCTCTCCAGCTGCCAGACTTCCTCAGGTCAGCCTCTCCAGTGCCCGCTCCTCCTCCCGGCGGCCTCTGCAGGCCCACGCTGGCCTCGACTCGGCCTATCCAGGGCTCGCTCCCGCTCCCGGCGGCCCCTGCAGGCCCAACTCGTCGCCCAGTCGGCCTCCGCCGGCCCAGCTCCTGCCTCTCCACGCCCTCTCCAGCTGCCAGACTTCCTCAGGTCAGCCTCTCCAGGCCCAGCTCCTCCGGCCTGCCACTGGCCTCTTGAGGCCCAGCCCCGATGACGCCTCTGGGCGACCTCCTCAGGCCCAGGACTTGACCTCCAGTCGGCCTCGCCAGGCCCAGCCTCCTGCCTCGCGAAGGCCTGCACGGGCCCAGCCTCTGCCTCACAGTGGACTGTCCACGCCCAGCTCTCGCCTGACCGCGGCCTCCCCAGGCCAGAGCTCCTCTTGCCTTTCGGCAGCTCCGCCACGCTCTCCTCCCGACTCCCCGTGGCCTCATTAGGCCCAACTCATTCGTCACGGGGAACGGCCTCTCCAGGCCCAGCCTTTGCCTTTCGGCGGCCTCTCCAGGCCCCGAACTTCCTCAGTCCGGCCTCTCCAGGCCCAGTTGCGGCCTCCCGGCCTCGTGTCCAGGCCCAGCTCGTTCTGCTCCTGCTGCGGCCGCGGTCCGATCTCCGGCCTCACGACAACCTCTTTGGACTCGGCTCCGGCCCAGCTCCCTCTCCGCGGCCTTTGTAGGCCCCAAACGTCCTGAAGCCGGGCCCCACGGTGGCCTCTCCGGGCCCGGCTCCTGCCCTCCAATGGCGTCTCCATGCCCCAGACTTCCTTCAGACAGCCTCTCCAGGCCCAGCTCCTCCTCCCGGCGGACTCTGCAGACCCAGGCTGTCCTCGACTCGGCCTCTCCAGGGCTCGCTCCTGCTCCCGGCGGCCCCTGCAGGCCGTGCTCGTCGCCCAGTCGCCTTCCGCCGGCCCAGCTCCTGCCTCTCCTCGGCCTCTCCAGCTGCCAGACTTCCTCAGGTCAGCCTCTCCAGTGCCCGCTCCTCCTCCCGGCGGCCTCTGCAGGCCCACGCTGGCCTCGACTCGGCCTATCCAGGGCTCGCTCCCGCTCCCGGCGGCCCCTGCAGGCCCAACTCGTCGCCCAGTCGGCCTCCGCCGGCCCAGCTCCTGCCTCTCCACGCCCTCTCCAGCTGCCAGACTTCCTCAGGTCAGCCTCTCCAGGCCCAGCTCCTCCGGCCTGCCACTGGCCTCTTGAGGCCCAGCCCCGATGACGCCTCTGGGCGACCTCCTCAGGCCCAGGACTTGACCTCCAGTCGGCCTCGCCAGGCCCAGCCTCCTGCCTCGCGAAGGCCTGCACGGGCCCAGCCTCTGCCTCACAGTGGACTGTCCACGCCCAGCTCTCGCCTGACCGCGGCCTCCCCAGGCCAGAGCTCCTCTTGCCTTTCGGCGGCTCCGCCACGCTCTCCTCCCGACTCCCCGTGGCCTCATTAGGCCCAACTCATTCGTCACGGGGAACGGCCTCTCCAGGCCCAGCCTTTGCCTTTCGGCGGCCTCTCCAGGCCCCGAACTTCCTCAGTCCGGCCTCTCCAGGCCCAGTTGCGGCCTCCCGGCCTCGTGTCCAGGCCCAGCTCGTTCTGCTCCTGCTGCGGCCGCGGGCCGATCTCCGGCCTCACGACAACCTCTTTGGACTCGGCTCCGGCCCAGCTCCCTCTCCGCGGCCTTTGTAGGCCCCAAACGTCCTGAAGCCGGGCCCCACGGTGGCCTCTCCGGGCCCGGCTCCTGCCCTCCAATGGCGTCTCCATGCCCCAGACTTCCTTCAGACAGCCTCTCCAGGCCCAGCTCCTCCTCCCGGCGGACTCTGCAGACCCAGGCTGTCCTCGACTCGGCCTCTCCAGGGCTCGCTCCTGCTCCCGGCGGCCCCTGCAGGCCGTGCTCGTCGCCCAGTCGCCTTCCGCCGGCCCAGCTCCTGCCTCTCCTCGGCCTCTCCAGCTGCCAGACTTCCTCAGGTCAGCCTCTCCAGTGCCCGCTCCTCCTCCCGGCGGCCTCTGCAGGCCCACGCTGGCCTCGACTCGGCCTATCCAGGGCTCGCTCCCGCTCCCGGCGGCCCCTGCAGGCCCAACTCGTCGCCCAGTCGGCCTCCGCCGGCCCAGCTCCTGCCTCTCCACGCCCTCTCCAGCTGCCAGACTTCCTCAGGTCAGCCTCTCCAGGCCCAGCTCCTCCGGCCTGCCACTGGCCTCTTGAGGCCCAGCCCCGATGACGCCTCTGGGCGACCTCCTCAGGCCCAGGACTTGACCTCCAGTCGGCCTCGCCAGGCCCAGCCTCCTGCCTCGCGAAGGCCTGCACGGGCCCAGCCTCTGCCTCACAGTGGACTGTCCACGCCCAGCTCTCGCCTGACCGCGGCCTCCCCAGGCCAGAGCTCCTCTTGCCTTTCGGCAGCTCCGCCACGCTCTCCTCCCGACTCCCCGTGGCCTCATTAGGCCCAACTCATTCGTCACGGGGAACGGCCTCTCCAGGCCCAGCCTTTGCCTTTCGGCGGCCTCTCCAGGCCCCGAACTTCCTCAGTCCGGCCTCTCCAGGCCCAGTTGCGGCCTCCCGGCCTCGTGTCCAGGCCCAGCTCGTTCTGCTCCTGCTGCGGCCGCGGGCCGATCTCCGGCCTCACGACAACCTCTTTGGACTCGGCTCCGGCCCAGCTCCCTCTCCGCGGCCTTTGTAGGCCCCAAACGTCCTGAAGCCGGGCCCCACGGTGGCCTCTCCGGGCCCGGCTCCTGCCCTCCAATGGCGTCTCCATGCCCCAGACTTCCTTCAGACAGCCTCTCCAGGCCCAGCTCCTCCTCCCGGCGGACTCTGCAGACCCAGGCTGTCCTCGACTCGGCCTCTCCAGGGCTCGCTCCTGCTCCCGGCGGCCCCTGCAGGCCGTGCTCGTCGCCCAGTCGCCTTCCGCCGGCCCAGCTCCTGCCTCTCCTCGGCCTCTCCAGCTGCCAGACTTCCTCAGGTCAGCCTCTCCAGTGCCCGCTCCTCCTCCCGGCGGCCTCTGCAGGCCCACGCTGGCCTCGACTCGGCCTATCCAGGGCTCGCTCCCGCTCCCGGCGGCCCCTGCAGGCCCAACTCGTCGCCCAGTCGGCCTCCGCCGGCCCAGCTCCTGCCTCTCCACGCCCTCTCCAGCTGCCAGACTTCCTCAGGTCAGCCTCTCCAGGCCCAGCTCCTCCGGCCTGCCACTGGCCTCTTGAGGCCCAGCCCCGATGACGCCTCTGGGCGACCTCCTCAGGCCCAGGACTTGACCTCCAGTCGGCCTCGCCAGGCCCAGCCTCCTGCCTCGCGAAGGCCTGCACGGGCCCAGCCTCTGCCTCACAGTGGACTGTCCACGCCCAGCTCTCGCCTGACCGCGGCCTCCCCAGGCCAGAGCTCCTCTTGCCTTTCGGCGGCTCCGCCACGCTCTCCTCCCGACTCCCCGTGGCCTCATTAGGCCCAACTCATTCGTCACGGGGAACGGCCTCTCCAGGCCCAGCCTTTGCCTTTCGGCGGCCTCTCCAGGCCCCGAACTTCCTCAGTCCGGCCTCTCCAGGCCCAGTTGCGGCCTCCCGGCCTCGTGTCCAGGCCCAGCTCGTTCTGCTCCTGCTGCGGCCGCGGGCCGATCTCCGGCCTCACGACAACCTCTTTGGACTCGGCTCCGGCCCAGCTCCCTCTCCGCGGCCTTTGTAGGCCCCAAACGTCCTGAAGCCGGGCCCCACGGTGGCCTCTCCGGGCCCGGCTCCTGCCCTCCAATGGCGTCTCCATGCCCCAGACTTCCTTCAGACAGCCTCTCCAGGCCCAGCTCCTCCTCCCGGCGGACTCTGCAGACCCAGGCTGTCCTCGACTCGGCCTCTCCAGGGCTCGCTCCTGCTCCCGGCGGCCCCTGCAGGCCGTGCTCGTCGCCCAGTCGCCTTCCGCCGGCCCAGCTCCTGCCTCTCCTCGGCCTCTCCAGCTGCCAGACTTCCTCAGGTCAGCCTCTCCAGTGCCCGCTCCTCCTCCCGGCGGCCTCTGCAGGCCCACGCTGGCCTCGACTCGGCCTATCCAGGGCTCGCTCCCGCTCCCGGCGGCCCCTGCAGGCCCAACTCGTCGCCCAGTCGGCCTCCGCCGGCCCAGCTCCTGCCTCTCCACGCCCTCTCCAGCTGCCAGACTTCCTCAGGTCAGCCTCTCCAGGCCCAGCTCCTCCGGCCTGCCACTGGCCTCTTGAGGCCCAGCCCCGATGACGCCTCTGGGCGACCTCCTCAGGCCCAGGACTTGACCTCCAGTCGGCCTCGCCAGGCCCAGCCTCCTGCCTCGCGAAGGCCTGCACGGGCCCAGCCTCTGCCTCACAGTGGACTGTCCACGCCCAGCTCTCGCCTGACCGCGGCCTCCCCAGGCCAGAGCTCCTCTTGCCTTTCAGCAGCTCCGCCACGCTCTCCTCCCGACTCCCCGTGGCCTCATTAGGCCCAACTCATTCGTCACGGGGAACGGCCTCTCCAGGCCCAGCCTTTGCCTTTCGGCGGCCTCTCCAGGCCCCGAACTTCCTCAGTCCGGCCTCTCCAGGCCCAGTTGCGGCCTCCCGGCCTCGTGTCCAGGCCCAGCTCGTTCTGCTCCTGCTGCGGCCGCGGGCCGATCTCCGGCCTCACGACAACCTCTTTGGACTCGGCTCCGGCCCAGCTCCCTCTCCGCGGCCTTTGTAGGCCCCAAACGTCCTGAAGCCGGGCCCCACGGTGGCCTCTCCGGGCCCGGCTCCTGCCCTCCAATGGCGTCTCCATGCCCCAGACTTCCTTCAGACAGCCTCTCCAGGCCCAGCTCCTCCTCCCGGCGGACTCTGCAGACCCAGGCTGTCCTCGACTCGGCCTCTCCAGGGCTCGCTCCTGCTCCCGGCGGCCCCTGCAGGCCGTGCTCGTCGCCCAGTCGCCTTCCGCCGGCCCAGCTCCTGCCTCTCCTCGGCCTCTCCAGCTGCCAGACTTCCTCAGGTCAGCCTCTCCAGTGCCCGCTCCTCCTCCCGGCGGCCTCTGCAGGCCCACGCTGGCCTCGACTCGGCCTATCCAGGGCTCGCTCCCGCTCCCGGCGGCCCCTGCAGGCCCAACTCGTCGCCCAGTCGGCCTCCGCCGACCCAGCTCCTGCCTCTCCACGCCCTCTCCAGCTGCCAGACTTCCTCAGGTCAGCCTCTCCAGGCCCAGCTCCTCCGGCCTGCCACTGGCCTCTTGAGGCCCAGCCCCGATGACGCCTCTGGGCGACCTCCTCAGGCCCAGGACTTGACCTCCAGTCGGCCTCGCCAGGCCCAGCCTCCTGCCTCGCGAAGGCCTGCACGGGCCCAGCCTCTGCCTCACAGTGGACTGTCCACGCCCAGCTCTCGCCTGACCGCGGCCTCCCCAGGCCAGAGCTCCTCTTGCCTTTCGGCGGCTCCGCCACGCTCTCCTCCCGACTCCCCGTGGCCTCATTAGGCCCAACTCATTCGTCACGGGGAACGGCCTCTCCAGGCCCAGCCTTTGCCTTTCGGCGGCCTCTCCAGGCCCCGAACTTCCTCAGTCCGGCCTCTCCAGGCCCAGTTGCGGCCTCCCGGCCTCGTGTCCAGGCCCAGCTCGTTCTGCTCCTGCTGCGGCCGCGGGCCGATCTCCGGCCTCACGACAACCTCTTTGGACTCGGCTCCGGCCCAGCTCCCTCTCCGCGGCCTTTGTAGGCCCCAAACGTCCTGAAGCCGGGCCCCACGGTGGCCTCTCCGGGCCCGGCTCCTGCCCTCCAATGGCGTCTCCATGCCCCAGACTTCCTTCAGACAGCCTCTCCAGGCCCAGCTCCTCCTCCCGGCGGACTCTGCAGACCCAGGCTGTCCTCGACTCGGCCTCTCCAGGGCTCGCTCCTGCTCCCGGCGGCCCCTGCAGGCCGTGCTCGTCGCCCAGTCGCCTTCCGCCGGCCCAGCTCCTGCCTCTCCTCGGCCTCTCCAGCTGCCAGACTTCCTCAGGTCAGCCTCTCCAGTGCCCGCTCCTCCTCCCGGCGGCCTCTGCAGGCCCACGCTGGCCTCGACTCGGTCTATCCAGGGCTCGCTCCCGCTCCCGGCGGCCCCTGCAGGCCCAACTCGTCGCCCAGTCGGCCTCCGCCGGCCCAGCTCCTGCCTCTCCACGCCCTCTCCAGCTGCCAGACTTCCTCAGGTCAGCCTCTCCAGGCCCAGCTCCTCCGGCCTGCCACTGGCCTCTTGAGGCCCAGCCCCGATCACGCCTCTGGGCGACCTCCTCAGGCCCAGGACTTGACCTCCAGTCGGCCTCGCCAGGCCCAGCCTCCTGCCTCGCGAAGGCCTGCACGGGCCCAGCCTCTGCCTCACAGTGGACTGTCCACGCCCAGCTCTCGCCTGACCGCGGCCTCCCCAGGCCAGAGCTCCTCTTGCCTTTCGGCGGCTCCGCCACGCTCTCCTCCCGACTCCCCGTGGCCTCATTAGGCCCAACTCATTCGTCACGGGGAACGGCCTCTCCAGGCCCAGCCTTTGCCTTTCGGCGGCCTCTCCAGGCCCCGAACTTCCTCAGTCCGGCCTCTCCAGGCCCAGTTGCGGCCTCCCGGCCTCGTGTCCAGGCCCAGCTCGTTCTGCTCCTGCTGCGGCCGCGGGCCGATCTCCGGCCTCACGACAACCTCTTTGGACTCGGCTCCGGCCCAGCTCCCTCTCCGCGGCCTTTGTAGGCCCCAAACGTCCTGAAGCCGGGCCCCACGGTGGCCTCTCCGGGCCCGGCTCCTGCCCTCCAATGGCGTCTCCATGCCCCAGACTTCCTTCAGACAGCCTCTCCAGGCCCAGCTCCTCCTCCCGGCGGACTCTGCAGACCCAGGCTGTCCTCGACTCGGCCTCTCCAGGGCTCGCTCCTGCTCCCGGCGGCCCCTGCAGGCCGTGCTCGTCGCCCAGTCGCCTTCCGCCGGCCCAGCTCCTGCCTCTCCTCGGCCTCTCCAGCTGCCAGACTTCCTCAGGTCAGCCTCTCCAGTGCCCGCTCCTCCTCCCGGCGGCCTCTGCAGGCCCACGCTGGCCTCGACTCGGCCTATCCAGGGCTCGCTCCCGCTCCCGGCGGCCCCTGCAGGCCCAACTCGTCGCCCAGTCGGCCTCCGCCGGCCCAGCTCCTGCCTCTCCACGCCCTCTCCAGCTGCCAGACTTCCTCAGGTCAGCCTCTCCAGGCCCAGCTCCTCCGGCCTGCCACTGGCCTCTTGAGGCCCAGCCCCGATGACGCCTCTGGGCGACCTCCTCAGGCCCAGGACTTGACCTCCAGTCGGCCTCGCCAGGCCCAGCCTCCTGCCTCGCGAAGGCCTGCACGGGCCCAGCCTCTGCCTCACAGTGGACTGTCCACGCCCAGCTCTCGCCTGACCGCGGCCTCCCCAGGCCAGAGCTCCTCTTGCCTTTCGGCAGCTCCGCCACGCTCTCCTCCCGACTCCCCGTGGCCTCATTAGGCCCAACTCATTCGTCACAGGGAACGGCCTCTCCAGGCCCAGCCTTTGCCTTTCGGCGGCCTCTCCAGGCCCCGAACTTCCTCAGTCCGGCCTCTCCAGGCCCAGTTGCGGCCTCCCGGCCTCGTGTCCAGGCCCAGCTCGTTCTGCTCCTGCTGCGGCCGCGGGCCGATCTCCGGCCTCACGACAACCTCTTTGTACTCGGCTCCGGCCCAGCTCCCTCTCCGCGGCCTTTGTAGGCCCCAAACGTCCTGAAGGCGGGCCCCACGGTGGCCTCTCCGGGCCCGGCTCCTGCCCTCCAATGGCGTCTCCATGCCCCAGACTTCCTTCAGACAGCCTCTCCAGGCCCAGCTCCTCCTCCCGGCGGACTCTGCAGACCCAGGCTGTCCTCGACTCGGCCTCTCCAGGGCTCGCTCCTGCTCCCGGCGGCCCCTGCAGGCCGTGCTCGTCGCCCAGTCGCCTTCCGCCGGCCCAGCTCCTGCCTCTCCTCGGCCTCTCCAGCTGCCAGACTTCCTCAGGTCAGCCTCTCCAGTGCCCGCTCCTCCTCCCGGCGGCCTCTGCAGGCCCACGCTGGCCTCGACTCGGCCTATCCAGGGCTCGCTCCCGCTCCCGGCGGCCCCTGCAGGCCCAACTCGTCGCCCAGTCGGCCTCCGCCGGCCCAGCTCCTGCCTCTCCACGCCCTCTCCAGCTGCCAGACTTCCTCAGGTCAGCCTCTCCAGGCCCAGCTCCTCCGGCCTGCCACTGGCCTCTTGAGGCCCAGCCCCGATCACGCCTCTGGGCGACCTCCTCAGGCCCAGGACTTGACCTCCAGTCGGCCTCGCCAGGCCCAGCCTCCTGCCTCGCGAAGGCCTGCACGGGCCCAGCCTCTGCCTCACAGTGGACTGTCCACGCCCAGCTCTCGCCTGACCGCGGCCTCCCCAGGCCAGAGCTCCTCTTGCCTTTCGGCGGCTCCGCCACGCTCTCCTCCCGACTCCCCGTGGCCTCATTAGGCCCAACTCATTCGTCACGGGGAACGGCCTCTCCAGGCCCAGCCTTTGCCTTTCGGCGGCCTCTCCAGGCCCCGAACTTCCTCAGTCCGGCCTCTCCAGGCCCAGTTGCGGCCTCCCGGCCTCGTGTCCAGGCCCAGCTCGTTCTGCTCCTGCTGCGGCCGCGGGCCGATCTCCGGCCTCACGACAACCTCTTTGGACTCGGCTCCGGCCCAGCTCCCTCTCCGCGGCCTTTGTAGGCCCCAAACGTCCTGAAGCCGGGCCCCACGGTGGCCTCTCCGGGCCCGGCTCCTGCCCTCCAATGGCGTCTCCATGCCCCAGACTTCCTTCAGACAGCCTCTCCAGGCCCAGCTCCTCCTCCCGGCGGACTCTGCAGACCCAGGCTGTCCTCGACTCGGCCTCTCCAGGGCTCGCTCCTGCTCCCGGCGGCCCCTGCAGGCCGTGCTCGTCGCCCAGTCGCCTTCCGCCGGCCCAGCTCCTGCCTCTCCTCGGCCTCTCCAGCTGCCAGACTTCCTCAGGTCAGCCTCTCCAGTGCCCGCTCCTCCTCCCGGCGGCCTCTGCAGGCCCACGCTGGCCTCGACTCGGCCTCTCCAGGGCTCGCTCCCGCTCCCGGCGGCCCCTGCAGGCCCAACTCGTCGCCCAGTCGGCCTCCGCCGGCCCAGCTCCTGCCTCTCCACGCCCTCTCCAGCTGCCAGACTTCCTCAGGTCAGCCTCTCCAGGCCCAGCTCCTCCGGCCTGCCACTGGCCTCTTGAGGCCCAGCCCCGATCACGCCTCTGGGCGACCTCCTCAGGCCCAGGACTTGACCTCCAGTCGGCCTCGCCAGGCCCAGCCTCCTGCCTCGCGAAGGCCTGCACGGGCCCAGCCTCTGCCTCACAGTGGACTGTCCACGCCCAGCTCTCGCCTGACCGCGGCCTCCCCAGGCCAGAGCTCCTCTTGCCTTTCGGCGGCTCCGCCACGCTCTCCTCCCGACTCCCCGTGGCCTCATTAGGCCCAACTCATTCGTCACGGGGAACGGCCTCTCCAGGCCCAGCCTTTGCCTTTCGGCGGCCTCTCCAGGCCCCGAACTTCCTCAGTCCGGCCTCTCCAGGCCCAGTTGCGGCCTCCCGGCCTCGTGTCCAGGCCCAGCTCGTTCTGCTCCTGCTGCGGCCGCGGGCCGATCTCCGGCCTCACGACAACCTCTTTGGACTCGGCTCCGGCCCAGCTCCCTCTCCGCGGCCTTTGTAGGCCCCAAACGTCCTGAAGCCGGGCCCCACGGTGGCCTCTCCGGGCCCGGCTCCTGCCCTCCAATGGCGTCTCCATGCCCCAGACTTCCTTCAGACAGCCTCTCCAGGCCCAGCTCCTCCTCCCGGCGGACTCTGCAGACCCAGGCTGTCCTCGACTCGGCCTCTCCAGGGCTCGCTCCTGCTCCCGGCGGCCCCTGCAGGCCGTGCTCGTCGCCCAGTCGCCTTCCGCCGGCCCAGCTCCTGCCTCTCCTCGGCCTCTCCAGCTGCCAGACTTCCTCAGGTCAGCCTCTCCAGTGCCCGCTCCTCCTCCCGGCGGCCTCTGCAGGCCCACGCTGGCCTCGACTCGGCCTATCCAGGGCTCGCTCCCGCTCCCGGCGGCCCCTGCAGGCCCAACTCGTCGCCCAGTCGGCCTCCGCCGGCCCAGCTCCTGCCTCTCCACGCCCTCTCCAGCTGCCAGACTTCCTCAGGTCAGCCTCTCCAGGCCCAGCTCCTCCGGCCTGCCACTGGCCTCTTGAGGCCCAGCCCCGATCACGCCTCTGGGCGACCTCCTCAGGCCCAGGACTTGACCTCCAGTCGGCCTCGCCAGGCCCAGCCTCCTGCCTCGCGAAGGCCTGCACGGGCCCAGCCTCTGCCTCACAGTGGACTGTCCACGCCCAGCTCTCGCCTGACCGCGGCCTCCCCAGGCCAGAGCTCCTCTTGCCTTTCGGCAGCTCCGCCACGCTCTCCTCCCGACTCCCCGTGGCCTCATTAGGCCCAACTCATTCGTCACGGGGAACGGCCTCTCCAGGCCCAGCCTTTGCCTTTCGGCGGCCTCTCCAGGCCCCGAACTTCCTCAGTCCGGCCTCTCCAGGCCCAGTTGCGGCCTCCCGGCCTCGTGTCCAGGCCCAGCTCGTTCTGCTCCTGCTGCGGCCGCGGGCCGATCTCCGGCCTCACGACAACCTCTTTGGACTCGGCTCCGGCCCAGCTCCCTCTCCGCGGCCTTTGTAGGCCCCAAACGTCCTGAAGCCGGTCCCCACGGTGGCCTCTCCGGGCCCGGCTCCTGCCCTCCAATGGCGTCTCCATGCCCCAGACTTCCTTCAGACAGCCTCTCCAGGCCCAGCTCCTCCTCCCGGCGGACTCTGCAGACCCAGGCTGTCCTCGACTCGGCCTCTCCAGGGCTCGCTCCTGCTCCCGGCGGCCCCTGCAGGCCGTGCTCGTCGCCCAGTCGCCTTCCGCCGGCCCAGCT
The DNA here is from genome assembly GCF_047675955.1 of Chlorocebus sabaeus. NCBI lineage: Eukaryota > Metazoa > Chordata > Mammalia > Primates > Cercopithecidae > Chlorocebus > Chlorocebus sabaeus. The sequence goes on from NC_132924.1 coordinate 734,606, forward strand.
CCTGCCTCTCCTCGGCCTCTCCAGCTGCCAGACTTCCTCAGGTCAGCCTCTCCAGTGCCCGCTCCTCCTCCCGGCGGCCTCTGCAGGCCCACGCTGGCCTCGACTCGGCCTATCCAGGGCTCGCTCCCGCTCCCGGCGGCCCCTGCAGGCCCAACTCGTCGCCCAGTCGGCCTCCGCCGGCCCAGCTCCTGCCTCTCCACGCCCTCTCCAGCTGCCAGACTTCCTCAGGTCAGCCTCTCCAGGCCCAGCTCCTCCGGCCTGCCACTGGCCTCTTGAGGCCCAGCCCCGATGACGCCTCTGGGCGACCTCCTCAGGCCCAGGACTTGACCTCCAGTCGGCCTCGCCAGGCCCAGCCTCCTGCCTCGCGAAGGCCTGCACGGGCCCAGCCTCTGCCTCACAGTGGACTGTCCACGCCCAGCTCTCGCCTGACCGCGGCCTCCCCAGGCCAGAGCTCCTCTTGCCTTTCGGCGGCTCCGCCACGCTCTCCTCCCGACTCCCCGTGGCCTCATTAGGCCCAACTCATTCGTCACGGGGAACGGCCTCTCCAGGCCCAGCCTTTGCCTTTCGGCGGCCTCTCCAGGCCCCGAACTTCCTCAGTCCGGCCTCTCCAGGCCCAGTTGCGGCCTCCCGGCCTCGTGTCCAGGCCCAGCTCGTTCTGCTCCTGCTGCGGCCGCGGGCCGATCTCCGGCCTCACGACAACCTCTTTGGACTCGGCTCCGGCCCAGCTCCCTCTCCGCGGCCTTTGTAGGCCCCAAACGTCCTGAAGCCGGGCCCCACGGTGGCCTCTCCGGGCCCGGCTCCTGCCCTCCAATGGCGTCTCCATGCCCCAGACTTCCTTCAGACAGCCTCTCCAGGCCCAGCTCCTCCTCCCGGCGGACTCTGCAGACCCAGGCTGTCCTCGACTCGGCCTCTCCAGGGCTCGCTCCTGCTCCCGGCGGCCCCTGCAGGCCGTGCTCGTCGCCCAGTCGCCTTCCGCCGGCCCAGCTCCTGCCTCTCCTCGGCCTCTCCAGCTGCCAGACTTCCTCAGGTCAGCCTCTCCAGTGCCCGCTCCTCCTCCCGGCGGCCTCTGCAGGCCCACGCTGGCCTCGACTCGGCCTATCCAGGGCTCGCTCCCGCTCCCGGCGGCCCCTGCAGGCCCAACTCGTCGCCCAGTCGGCCTCCGCCGGCCCAGCTCCTGCCTCTCCACGCCCTCTCCAGCTGCCAGACTTCCTCAGGTCAGCCTCTCCAGGCCCAGCTCCTCCGGCCTGCCACTGGCCTCTTGAGGCCCAGCCCCGATGACGCCTCTGGGCGACCTCCTCAGGCCCAGGACTTGACCTCCAGTCGGCCTCGCCAGGCCCAGCCTCCTGCCTCGCGAAGGCCTGCACGGGCCCAGCCTCTGCCTCACAGTGGACTGTCCACGCCCAGCTCTCGCCTGACCGCGGCCTCCCCAGGCCAGAGCTCCTCTTGCCTTTCGGCAGCTCCGCCACGCTCTCCTCCCGACTCCCCGTGGCCTCATTAGGCCCAACTCATTCGTCACGGGGAACGGCCTCTCCAGGCCCAGCCTTTGCCTTTCGGCGGCCTCTCCAGGCCCCGAACTTCCTCAGTCCGGCCTCTCCAGGCCCAGTTGCGGCCTCCCGGCCTCGTGTCCAGGCCCAGCTCGTTCTGCTCCTGCTGCGGCCGCGGGCCGATCTCCGGCCTCACGACAACCTCTTTGGACTCGCTCCGGCCCAGCTCCCTCTCCGCGGCCTTTGTAGGCCCCAAACGTCCTGAAGCCGGGCCCCACGGTGGCCTCTCCGGGCCCGGCTCCTGCCCTCCAATGGCGTCTCCATGCCCCAGACTTCCTTCAGACAGCCTCTCCAGGCCCAGCTCCTCCTCCCGGCGGACTCTGCAGACCCCGGCTGTCCTCGACTCGGCCTCTCCAGGGCTCGCTCCTGCTCCCGGCGGCCCCTGCAGGCCGTGCTCGTCGCCCAGTCGCCTTCCGCCGGCCCAGCTCCTGCCTCTCCTCGGCCTCTCCAGCTGCCAGACTTCCTCAGGTCAGCCTCTCCAGTGCCCGCTCCTCCTCCCGGCGGCCTCTGCAGGCCCACGCTGGCCTCGACTCGGCCTATCCAGGGCTCGCTCCCGCTCCCGGCGGCCCCTGCAGGCCCAACTCGTCGCCCAGTCGGCCTCCGCCGGCCCAGCTCCTGCCTCTCCACGCCCTCTCCAGCTGCCAGACTTCCTCAGGTCAGCCTCTCCAGGCCCAGCTCCTCCGGCCTGCCACTGGCCTCTTGAGGCCCAGCCCCGATGACGCCTCTGGGCGACCTCCTCAGGCCCAGGACTTGACCTCCAGTCGGCCTCGCCAGGCCCAGCCTCCTGCCTCGCGAAGGCCTGCACGGGCCCAGCCTCTGCCTCACAGTGGACTGTCCACGCCCAGCTCTCGCCTGACCGCGGCCTCCCCAGGCCAGAGCTCCTCTTGCCTTTCGGCAGCTCCGCCACGCTCTCCTCCCGACTCCCCGTGGCCTCATTAGGCCCAACTCATTCGTCACGGGGAACGGCCTCTCCAGGCCCAGCCTTTGCCTTTCGGCGGCCTCTCCAGGCCCCGAACTTCCTCAGTCCGGCCTCTCCAGGCCCAGTTGCGGCCTCCCGGCCTCGTGTCCAGGCCCAGCTCGTTCTGCTCCTGCTGCGGCCGCGGGCCGATCTCCGGCCTCACGACAACCTCTTTGGACTCGGCTCCGGCCCAGCTCCCTCTCCGCGGCCTTTGTAGGCCCCAAACGTCCTGAAGCCGGGCTCCACGGTGGCCTCTCCGGGCCCGGCTCCTGCCCTCCAATGGCGTCTCCATGCCCCAGATTTCCTTCAGACAGCCTCTCCAGGCCCAGCTCCTCCTCCCGGCGGACTCTGCAGACCCAGGCTGTCCTCGACTCGGCCTCTCCAGGGCTCGCTCCTGCTCCCGGCGGCCCCTGCAGGCCGTGCTCGTCGCCCAGTCGCCTTCCGCCGGCCCAGCTCCTGCCTCTCCTCGGCCTCTCCAGCTGCCAGACTTCCTCAGGTCAGCCTCTCCAGTGCCCGCTCCTCCTCCCGGCGGCCTCTGCAGGCCCACGCTGGCCTCGACTCGGCCTATCCAGGGCTCGCTCCCGCTCCCGGCGGCCCCTGCAGGCCCAACTCGTCGCCCAGTCGGCCTCCGCCGGCCCAGCTCCTGCCTCTCCACGCCCTCTCCAGCTGCCAGACTTCCTCAGGTCAGCCTCTCCAGGCCCAGCTCCTCCGGCCTGCCACTGGCCTCTTGAGGCCCAGCCCCGATGACGCCTCTGGGCGACCTCCTCAGGCCCAGGACTTGACCTCCAATCGGCCTCGCCAGGCCCAGCCTCCTGCCTCACGAAGGCCTGCACGGGCCCAGCCTCTGCCTCACAGTGGACTGTCCACGCCCAGCTCTCGCCTGACCGCGGCCTCCCCAGGCCAGAGCTCCTCTTGCCTTTCGGCAGCTCCGCCACGCTCTCCTCCCGACTCCCCGTGGCCTCATTAGGCCCAACTCATTCGTCACGGGGAACGGCCTCTCCAGGCCCAGCCTTTGCCTTTCGGCGGCCTCTCCAGGCCCCGAACTTCCTCAGTCCGGCCTCTCCAGGCCCAGTTGCGGCCTCCCGGCCTCGTGTCCAGGCCCAGCTCGTTCTGCTCCTGCTGCGGCCGCGGGCCGATCTCCGGCCTCACGACAATCTCTTTGGACTCGGCTCCGGCCCAGCTCCCTCTCCGCGGCCTTTGTAGGCCCCAAACGTCCTGAAGCCGGGCCCCACGGTGGCCTCTCCGGGCCCGGCTCCTGCCCTCCAATGGCGTCTCCATGCCCCAGACTTCCTTCAGACAGCCTCTCCAGGCCCAGCTCCTCCTCCCGGCGGACTCTGCAGACCCAAGCTGTCCTCGACTCGGCCTCTCCAGGGCTCGCTCCTGCTCCCGGCGGCCCCTGCAGGCCGTGCTCGTCGCCCAGTCGCCTTCCGCCGGCCCAGCTCCTGCCTCTCCTCGGCCTCTCCAGCTGCCAGACTTCCTCAGGTCAGCCTCTCCAGTGCCCGCTCCTCCTCCCGGCGGCCTCTGCAGGCCCACGCTGGCCTCGACTCGGCCTATCCAGGGCTCGCTCCCGCTCCCGGCGGCCCCTGCAGGCCCAACTCGTCGCCCAGTCGGCCTCCGCCGGCCCAGCTCCTGCCTCTCCACGCCCTCTCCAGCTGCCAGACTTCCTCAGGTCAGCCTCTCCAGGCCCAGCTCCTCCGGCCTGCCACTGGCCTCTTGAGGCCCAGCCCCGATGACGCCTCTGGGCGACCTCCTCAGGCCCAGGACTTGACCTCCAGTTGGCCTCGCCAGGCCCAGCCTCCTGCCTCGCGAAGGCCTGCACGGGCCCAGCCTCTGCCTCACAGTGGACTGTCCACGCCCAGCTCTCGCCTGACCGCGGCCTCCCCAGGCCAGAGCTCCTCTTGCCTTTCGGCAGCTCCGCCACGCTCTCCTCCCGACTCCCCGTGGCCTCATTAGGCCCAACTCATTCGTCACGGGGAACGGCCTCTCCAGGCCCAGCCTTTGCCTTTCGGCGGCCTCTCCAGGCCCCGAACTTCCTCAGTCCGGCCTCTCCAGGCCCAGTTGCGGCCTCCCGGCCTCGTGTCCAGGCCCAGCTCGTTCTGCTCCTGCTGCGGCCGCGGGCCGATCTCCGGCCTCACGACAACCTCTTTGGACTCGGCTCCGGCCCAGCTCCCTCTCCGCGGCCTTTGTAGGCCCCAAACGTCCTGAAGCCGGGCCCCACGGTGGCCTCTCCGGGCCCGGCTCCTGCCCTCCAGTGGCGTCTCCATGCCCCAGACTTCCTTCAGACAGCCTCTCCAGGCCCAGCTCCTCCTCCCGGCGGACTCTGCAGACCCAGGCTGTCCTCCACTCGGCCTCTCCAGGGCTCGCTCCTGCTCCCGGCGGCCCCTGCAGGCCGTGCTCGTCGCCCAGTCGCCTTCCGCCGGCCCAGCTCCTGCCTCTCCTCGGCCTCTCCAGCTGCCAGACTTCCTCAGGTCAGCCTCTCCAGTGCCCGCTCCTCCTCCCGGCGGCCTCTGCAGGCCCACGCTGGCCTCGACTCGGCCTATCCAGGGCTCGCTCCCGCTCCCGGCGGCCCCTGCAGGCCCAACTCGTCGCCCAGTCGGCCTCCGCCGGCCCAGCTCCTGCCTCTCCACGCCCTCTCCAGCTGCCAGACTTCCTCAGGTCAGCCTCTCCAGGCCCAGCTCCTCCGGCCTGCCACTGGCCTCTTGAGGCCCAGCCCCGATGACGCCTCTGGGCGACCTCCTCAGGCCCAGGACTTGACCTCCAGTCGGCCTCGCCAGGCCCAGCCTCCTGCCTCGCGAAGGCCTGCACGGGCCCAGCCTCTGCCTCACAGTGGACTGTCCACGCCCAGCTCTCGCCTGACCGCGGCCTCCCCAGGCCAGAGCTCCTCTTGCCTTTCGGCAGCTCCGCCACGCTCTCCTCCCGACTCCCCGTGGCCTCATTAGGCCCAACTCATTCGTCACGGGGAACGGCCTCTCCAGGCCCAGCCTTTGCCTTTCGGCGGCCTCTCCAGGCCCCGAACTTCCTCAGTCCGGCCTCTCCAGGCCCAGTTGCGGCCTCCCGGCCTCGTGTCCAGGCCCAGCTCGTTCTGCTCCTGCTGCGGCCGCGGGCCGATCTCCGGCCTCACGACAACCTCTTTGGACTCGGCTCCGGCCCAGCTCCCTCTCCGCGGCCTTTGTAGGCCCCAAACGTCCTGAAGCCGGGCCCCACGGTGGCCTCTCCGGGCCCGGCTCCTGCCCTCCAATGGCGTCTCCATGCCCCAGATTTCCTTCAGACAGCCTCTCCAGGCCCAGCTCCTCCTCCCGGCGGACTCTGCAGACCCAGGCTGTCCTCGACTCGGCCTCTCCAGGGCTCGCTCCTGCTCCCGGCGGCCCCTGCAGGCCGTGCTCGTCGCCCAGTCGCCTTCCGCCGGCCCAGCTCCTGCCTCTCCTCGGCCTCTCCAGCTGCCAGACTTCCTCAGGTCAGCCTCTCCAGTGCCCGCTCCTCCTCCCGGCGGCCTCTGCAGGCCCACGCTGGCCTCGACTCGGCCTATCCAGGGCTCGCTCCCGCTCCCGGCGGCCCCTGCAGGCCCAACTCGTCGCCCAGTCGGCCTCCGCCGGCCCAGCTCCTGCCTCTCCACGCCCTCTCCAGCTGCCAGACTTCCTCAGGTCAGCCTCTCCAGGCCCAGCTCCTCCGGCCTGCCACTGGCCTCTTGAGGCCCAGCCCCGATGACGCCTCTGGGCGACCTCCTCAGGCCCAGGACTTGACCTCCAGTCGGCCTCGCCAGGCCCAGCCTCCTGCCTCGCGAAGGCCTGCACGGGCCCAGCCTCTGCCTCACAGTGGACTGTCCACGCCCAGCTCTCGCCTGACCGCGGCCTCCCCAGGCCAGAGCTCCTCTTGCCTTTCGGCAGCTCCGCCACGCTCTCCTCCCGACTCCCCGTGGCCTCATTAGGCCCAACTCATTCGTCACGGGGAACGGCCTCTCCAGGCCCAGCCTTTGCCTTTCGGCGGCCTCTCCAGGCCCCGAACTTCCTCAGTCCGGCCTCTCCAGGCCCAGTTGCGGCCTCCCGGCCTCGTGTCCAGGCCCAGCTCGTTCTGCTCCTGCTGCGGCCGCGGGCCGATCTCCGGCCTCACGACAACCTCTTTGGACTCGGCTCCGGCCCAGCTCCCTCTCCGCGGCCTTTGTAGGCCCCAAACGTCCTGAAGCCGGGCCCCACGGTGGCCTCTCCGGGCCCGGCTCCTGCCCTCCAGTGGCGTCTCCATGCCCCAGACTTCCTTCAGACAGCCTCTCCAGGCCCAGCTCCTCCTCCCGGCGGACTCTGCAGACCCAGGCTGTCCTCCACTCGGCCTCTCCAGGGCTCGCTCCTGCTCCCGGCGGCCCCTGCAGGCCGTGCTCGTCGCCCAGTCGCCTTCCGCCGGCCCAGCTCCTGCCTCTCCTCGGCCTCTCCAGCTGCCAGACTTCCTCAGGTCAGCCTCTCCAGTGCCCGCTCCTCCTCCCGGCGGCCTCTGCAGGCCCACGCTGGCCTCGACTCGGCCTATCCAGGGCTCGCTCCCGCTCCCGGCGGCCCCTGCAGGCCCAACTCGTCGCCCAGTCGGCCTCCGCCGGCCCAGCTCCTGCCTCTCCACGCCCTCTCCAGCTGCCAGACTTCCTCAGGTCAGCCTCTCCAGGCCCAGCTCCTCCGGCCTGCCACTGGCCTCTTGAGGCCCAGCCCCGATGACGCCTCTGGGCGACCTCCTCAGGCCCAGGACTTGACCTCCAGTCGGCCTCGCCAGGCCCAGCCTCCTGCCTCGCGAAGGCCTGCACGGGCCCAGCCTCTGCCTCACAGTGGACTGTCCACGCCCAGCTCTCGCCTGACCGCGGCCTCCCCAGGCCAGAGCTCCTCTTGCCTTTCGGCAGCTCCGCCACGCTCTCCTCCCGACTCCCCGTGGCCTCATTAGGCCCAACTCATTCGTCACGGGGAACGGCCTCTCCAGGCCCAGCCTTTGCCTTTCGGCGGCCTCTCCAGGCCCCGAACTTCCTCAGTCCGGCCTCTCCAGGCCCAGTTGCGGCCTCCCGGCCTCGTGTCCAGGCCCAGCTCGTTCTGCTCCTGCTGCGGCCGCGGGCCGATCTCCGGCCTCACGACAACCTCTTTGGACTCGGCTCCGGCCCAGCTCCCTCTCCGCGGCCTTTGTAGGCCCCAAACGTCCTGAAGCCGGCCCCCACGGTGGCCTCTCCGGGCCCGGCTCCTGCCCTCCAATGGCGTCTCCATGCCCCAGACTTCCTTCAGACAGCCTCTCCAGGCCCAGCTCCTCCTCCCGGCGGACTCTGCAGACCCAGGCTGTCCTCGACTCGGCCTCTCCAGGGCTCGCTCCTGCTCCCGGCGGCCCCTGCAGGCCGTGCTCGTCGCCCAGTCGCCTTCCGCCGGCCCAGCTCCTGCCTCTCCTCGGCCTCTCCAGCTGCCAGACTTCCTCAGGTCAGCCTCTCCAGTGCCCGCTCCTCCTCCCGGCGGCCTCTGCAGGCCCACGCTGGCCTCGACTCGGCCTATCCAGGGCTCGCTCCCGCTCCCGGCGGCCCCTGCAGGCCCAACTCGTCGCCCAGTCGGCCTCCGCCGGCCCAGCTCCTGCCTCTCCACGCCCTCTCCAGCTGCCAGACTTCCTCAGGTCAGCCTCTCCAGGCCCAGCTCCTCCGGCCTGCCACTGGCCTCTTGAGGCCCAGCCCCGATGACGCCTCTGGGCGACCTCCTCAGGCCCAGGACTTGACCTCCAGTCGGCCTCGCCAGGCCCAGCCTCCTGCCTCGCGAAGGCCTGCACGGGCCCAGCCTCTGCCTCACAGTGGACTGTCCACGCCCAGCTCTCGCCTGACCGCGGCCTCCCCAGGCCAGAGCTCCTCTTGCCTTTCGGCAGCTCCGCCACGCTCTCCTCCCGACTCCCCGTGGCCTCATTAGGCCCAACTCATTCGTCACGGGGAACGGCCTCTCCAGGCCCAGCCTTTGCCTTTCGGCGGCCTCTCCAGGCCCCGAACTTCCTCAGTCCGGCCTCTCCAGGCCCAGTTGCGGCCTCCCGGCCTCGTGTCCAGGCCCAGCTCGTTCTGCTCCTGCTGCGGCCGCGGGCCGATCTCCGGCCTCACGACAACCTCTTTGGACTCGGCTCCGGCCCAGCTCCCTCTCCGCGGCCTTTGTAGGCCCCAAATGTCCTGAAGCCGGGCCCCACGGTGGCCTATCCGGGCCCGGCTCCTGCCCTCCAATGGCGTCTCCATGCCCCAGACTTCCTTCAGACAGCCTCTCCAGGCCCAGCTCCTCCTCCCGGCGGACTCTGCAGACCCAGGCTGTCCTCGACTCGGCCTCTCCAGGGCTCGCTCCTGCTCCCGGCGGCCCCTGCAGGCCGTGCTCGTCGCCCAGTCGCCTTCCGCCGGCCCAGCTCCTGCCTCTCCTCGGCCTCTCCAGCTGCCAGACTTCCTCAGGTCAGCCTCTCCAGTGCCCGCTCCTCCTCCCGGCGGCCTCTGCAGGCCCACGCTGGCCTCGACTCGGCCATTCCAGGGCTCGCTCCCGCTCCCGGCGGCCCCTGCAGGCCCAACTCGTCGCCCAGTCGGCCTCCGCCGGCCCAGCTCCTGCCTCTCCACGCCCTCTCCAGCTGCCAGACTTCCTCAGGTCAGCCTCTCCAGGCCCAGCTCCTCCGGCCTGCCACTGGCCTCTTGAGGCCCAGCCCCGATCACGCCTCTGGGCGACCTCCTCAGGCCCAGGACTTGACCTCCAGTCGGCCTCGCCAGGCCCAGCCTCCTGCCTCGCGAAGGCCTGCACGGGCCCAGCCTCTGCCTCACAGTGGACTGTCCACGCCCAGCTCTCGCCTGACCGCGGCCTCCCCAGGCCAGAGCTCCTCTTGCCTTTCGGCGGCTCCGCCACGCTCTCCTCCCGACTCCCCGTGGCCTCATTAGGCCCAACTCATTCGTCACGGGGAACGGCCTCTCCAGGCCCAGCCTTTGCCTTTCGGCGGCCTCTCCAGGCCCCGAACTTCCTCAGTCCGGCCTCTCCAGGCCCAGTTGCGGCCTCCCGGCCTCGTGTCCAGGCCCAGCTCGTTCTGCTCCTGCTGCGGCCGCGGGCCGATCTCCGGCCTCACGACAACCTCTTTGGACTCGGCTCCGGCCCAGCTCCCTCTCCGCGGCCTTTGTAGGCCCCAAACGTCCTGAAGCCGGGCCCCACGGTGGCCTCTCCGGGCCCGGCTCCTGCCCTCCAATGGCGTCTCCATGCCCCAGACTTCCTTCAGACAGCCTCTCCAGGCCCAGCTCCTCCTCCCGGCGGACTCTGCAGACCCAGGCTGTCCTCGACTCGGCCTCTCCAGGGCTCGCTCCTGCTCCCGGCGGCCCCTGCAGGCCGTGCTCGTCGCCCAGTCGCCTTCCGCCGGCCCAGCTCCTGCCTCTCCTCGGCCTCTCCAGCTGCCAGACTTCCTCAGGTCAGCCTCTCCAGTGCCCGCTCCTCCTCCCGGCGGCCTCTGCAGGCCCACGCTGGCCTCGACTCGGCCTCTCCAGGGCTCGCTCCCGCTCCCGGCGGCCCCTGCAGGCCCAACTCGTCGCCCAGTCGGCCTCCGCCGGCCCAGCTCCTGCCTCTCCACGCCCTCTCCAGCTGCCAGACTTCCTCAGGTCAGCCTCTCCAGGCCCAGCTCCTCCGGCCTGCCACTGGCCTCTTGAGGCCCAGCCCCGATCACGCCTCTGGGCGACCTCCTCAGGCCCAGGACTTGACCTCCAGTCGGCCTCGCCAGGCCCAGCCTCCTGCCTCGCGAAGGCCTGCACGGGCCCAGCCTCTGCCTCACAGTGGACTGTCCACGCCCAGCTCTCGCCTGACCGCGGCCTCCCCAGGCCAGAGCTCCTCTTGCCTTTCGGCGGCTCCGCCACGCTCTCCTCCCGACTCCCCGTGGCCTCATTAGGCCCAACTCATTCGTCACGGGGAACGGCCTCTCCAGGCCCAGCCTTTGCCTTTCGGCGGCCTCTCCAGGCCCCGAACTTCCTCAGTCCGGCCTCTCCAGGCCCAGTTGCGGCCTCCCGGCCTCGTGTCCAGGCCCAGCTCGTTCTGCTCCTGCTGCGGCCGCGGGCCGATCTCCGGCCTCACGACAACCTCTTTGGACTCGGCTCCGGCCCAGCTCCCTCTCCGCGGCCTTTGTAGGCCCCAAACGTCCTGAAGCCGGGCCCCACGGTGGCCTCTCCGGGCCCGGCTCCTGCCCTCCAATGGCGTCTCCATGCCCCAGACTTCCTTCAGACAGCCTCTCCAGGCCCAGCTCCTCCTCCCGGCGGACTCTGCAGACCCAGGCTGTCCTCGACTCGGCCTCTCCAGGGCTCGCTCCTGCTCCCGGCGGCCCCTGCAGGCCGTGCTCGTCGCCCAGTCGCCTTCCGCCGGCCCAGCTCCTGCCTCTCCTCGGCCTCTCCAGCTGCCAGACTTCCTCAGGTCAGCCTCTCCAGTGCCCGCTCCTCCTCCCGGCGGCCTCTGCAGGCCCACGCTGGCCTCGACTCGGCCTATCCAGGGCTCGCTCCCGCTCCCGGCGGCCCCTGCAGGCCCAACTCGTCGCCCAGTCGGCCTCCGCCGGCCCAGCTCCTGCCTCTCCACGCCCTCTCCAGCTGCCAGACTTCCTCAGGTCAGCCTCTCCAGGCCCAGCTCCTCCGGCCTGCCACTGGCCTCTTGAGGCCCAGCCCCGATGACGCCTCTGGGCGACCTCCTCAGGCCCAGGACTTGACCTCCAGTCGGCCTCGCCAGGCCCAGCCTCCTGCCTCGCGAAGGCCTGCACGGGCCCAGCCTCTGCCTCACAGTGGACTGTCCACGCCCAGCTCTCGCCTGACCGCGGCCTCCCCAGGCCAGAGCTCCTCTTGCCTTTCGGCAGCTCCGCCACGCTCTCCTCCCGACTCCCCGTGGCCTCATTAGGCCCAACTCATTCGTCACGGGGAACGGCCTCTCCAGGCCCAGCCTTTGCCTTTCGGCGGCCTCTCCAGGCCCCGAACTTCCTCAGTCCGGCCTCTCCAGGCCCAGTTGCGGCCTCCCGGCCTCGTGTCCAGGCCCAGCTCGTTCTGCTCCTGCTGCGGCCGCGGGCCGATCTCCGGCCTCACGACAACCTCTTTGGACTCGGCTCCGGCCCAGCTCCCTCTCCGCGGCCTTTGTAGGCCCCAAACGTCCTGAAGCCGGTCCCCACGGTGGCCTCTCCGGGCCCGGCTCCTGCCCTCCAATGGCGTCTCCATGCCCCAGACTTCCTTCAGACAGCCTCTCCAGGCCCAGCTCCTCCTCCCGGCGGACTCTGCAGACCCAGGCTGTCCTCGACTCGGCCTCTCCAGGGCTCGCTCCTGCTCCCGGCGGCCCCTGCAGGCCGTGCTCGTCGCCCAGTCGCCTTCCGCCGGCCCAGCTCCTGCCTCTCCTCGGCCTCTCCAGCTGCCAGACTTCCTCAGGTCAGCCTCTCCAGTGCCCGCTCCTCCTCCCGGCGGCCTCTGCAGGCCCACGCTGGCCTCGACTCGGCCTATCCAGGGCTCGCTCCCGCTCCCGGCGGCCCCTGCAGGCCCAACTCGTCGCCCAGTCGGCCTCCGCCGGCCCAGCTCCTGCCTCTCCACGCCCTCTCCAGCTGCCAGACTTCCTCAGGTCAGCCTCTCCAGGCCCAGCTCCTCCGGCCTGCCACTGGCCTCTTGAGGCCCAGCCCCGATGACGCCTCTGGGCGACCTCCTCAGGCCCAGGACTTGACCTCCAGTCGGCCTCGCCAGGCCCAGCCTCCTGCCTCGCGAAGGCCTGCACGGGCCCAGCCTCTGCCTCACAGTGGACTGTCCACGCCCAGCTCTCGCCTGACCGCGGCCTCCCCAGGCCAGAGCTCCTCTTGCCTTTCGGCGGCTCCGCCACGCTCTCCTCCCGACTCCCCGTGGCCTCATTAGGCCCAACTCATTCGTCACGGGGAACGGCCTCTCCAGGCCCAGCCTTTGCCTTTCGGCGGCCTCTCCAGGCCCCGAACTTCCTCAGTCCGGCCTCTCCAGGCCCAGTTGCGGCCTCCCGGCCTCGTGTCCAGGCCCAGCTCGTTCTGCTCCTGCTGCGGCCGCGGGCCGATCTCCGGCCTCACGACAACCTCTTTGGACTCGGCTCCGGCCCAGCTCCCTCTCCGCGGCCTTTGTAGGCCCCAAACGTCCTGAAGCCGGGCCCCACGGTGGCCTCTCCGGGCCCGGCTCCTGCCCTCCAATGGCGTCTCCATGCCCCAGACTTCCTTCAGACAGCCTCTCCAGGCCCAGCTCCTCCTCCCGGCGGACTCTGCAGACCCAGGCTGTCCTCGACTCGGCCTCTCCAGGGCTCGCTCCTGCTCCCGGCGGCCCCTGCAGGCCGTGCTCGTCGCCCAGTCGCCTTCCGCCGGCCCAGCTCCTGCCTCTCCTCGGCCTCTCCAGCTGCCAGACTTCCTCAGGTCAGCCTCTCCAGTGCCCGCTCCTCCTCCCGGCGGCCTCTGCAGGCCCACGCTGGCCTCGACTCGGCCTATCCAGGGCTCGCTCCCGCTCCCGGCGGCCCCTGCAGGCCCAACTCGTCGCCCAGTCGGCCTCCGCCGGCCCAGCTCCTGCCTCTCCACGCCCTCTCCAGCTGCCAGACTTCCTCAGGTCAGCCTCTCCAGGCCCAGCTCCTCCGGCCTGCCACTGGCCTCTTGAGGCCCAGCCCCGATGACGCCTCTGGGCGACCTCCTCAGGCCCAGGACTTGACCTCCAGTCGGCCTCGCCAGGCCCAGCCTCCTGCCTCGCGAAGGCCTGCACGGGCCCAGCCTCTGCCTCACAGTGGACTGTCCACGCCCAGCTCTCGCCTGACCGCGGCCTCCCCAGGCCAGAGCTCCTCTTGCCTTTCGGCAGCTCCGCCACGCTCTCCTCCCGACTCCCCGTGGCCTCATTAGGCCCAACTCATTCGTCACGGGGAACGGCCTCTCCAGGCCCAGCCTTTGCCTTTCGGCGGCCTCTCCAGGCCCCGAACTTCCTCAGTCCGGCCTCTCCAGGCCCAGTTGCGGCCTCCCGGCCTCGTGTCCAGGCCCAGCTCGTTCTGCTCCTGCTGCGGCCGCGGGCCGATCTCCGGCCTCACGACAACCTCTTTGGACTCGCTCCGGCCCAGCTCCCTCTCCGCGGCCTTTGTAGGCCCCAAACGTCCTGAAGCCGGGCCCCACGGTGGCCTCTCCGGGCCCGGCTCCTGCCCTCCAATGGCGTCTCCATGCCCCAGACTTCCTTCAGACAGCCTCTCCAGGCCCAGCTCCTCCTCCCGGCGGACTCTGCAGACCCCGGCTGTCCTCGACTCGGCCTCTCCAGGGCTCGCTCCTGCTCCCGGCGGCCCCTGCAGGCCGTGCTCGTCGCCCAGTCGCCTTCCGCCGGCCCAGCTCCTGCCTCTCCTCGGCCTCTCCAGCTGCCAGACTTCCTCAGGTCAGCCTCTCCAGTGCCCGCTCCTCCTCCCGGCGGCCTCTGCAGGCCCACGCTGGCCTCGACTCGGCCTATCCAGGGCTCGCTCCCGCTCCCGGCGGCCCCTGCAGGCCCAACTCGTCGCCCAGTCGGCCTCCGCCGGCCCAGCTCCTGCCTCTCCACGCCCTCTCCAGCTGCCAGACTTCCTCAGGTCAGCCTCTCCAGGCCCAGCTCCTCCAGCCTGCCACTGGCCTCTTGAGGCCCAGCCCCGATGACGCCTCTGGGCGACCTCCTCAGGCCCAGGACTTGACCTCCAGTCGGCCTCGCCAGGCCCAGCCTCCTGCCTCGCGAAGGCCTGCACGGGCCCAGCCTCTGCCTCACAGTGGACTGTCCACGCCCAGCTCTCGCCTGACCGCGGCCTCCCCAGGCCAGAGCTCCTCTTGCCTTTCGGCAGCTCCGCCACGCTCTCCTCCCGACTCCCCGTGGCCTCATTAGGCCCAACTCATTCGTCACGGGGAACGGCCTCTCCAGGCCCAGCCTTTGCCTTTCGGCGGCCTCTCCAGGCCCCGAACTTCCTCAGTCCGGCCTCTCCAGGCCCAGTTGCGGCCTCCCGGCCTCGTGTCCAGGCCCAGCTCGTTCTGCTCCTGCTGCGGCCGCGGGCCGATCTCCGGCCTCACGACAACCTCTTTGGACTCGGCTCCGGCCCAGCTCCCTCTCCGCGGCCTTTGTAGGCCCCAAACGTCCTGAAGCCGGGCTCCACGGTGGCCTCTCCGGGCCCGGCTCCTGCCCTCCAATGGCGTCTCCATGCCCCAGATTTCCTTCAGACAGCCTCTCCAGGCCCAGCTCCTCCTCCCGGCGGACTCTGCAGACCCAGGCTGTCCTCGACTCGGCCTCTCCAGGGCTCGCTCCTGCTCCCGGCGGCCCCTGCAGGCCGTGCTCGTCGCCCAGTCGCCTTCCGCCGGCCCAGCTCCTGCCTCTCCTCGGCCTCTCCAGCTGCCAGACTTCCTCAGGTCAGCCTCTCCAGTGCCCGCTCCTCCTCCCGGCGGCCTCTGCAGGCCCACGCTGGCCTCGACTCGGCCTATCCAGGGCTCGCTCCCGCTCCCGGCGGCCCCTGCAGGCCCAACTCGTCGCCCAGTCGGCCTCCGCCGGCCCAGCTCCTGCCTCTCCACGCCCTCTCCAGCTGCCAGACTTCCTCAGGTCAGCCTCTCCAGGCCCAGCTCCTCCGGCCTGCCACTGGCCTCTTGAGGCCCAGCCCCGATGACGCCTCTGGGCGACCTCCTCAGGCCCAGGACTTGACCTCCAGTCGGCCTCGCCAGGCCCAGCCTCCTGCCTCACGAAGGCCTGCACGGGCCCAGCCTCTGCCTCACAGTGGACTGTCCACGCCCAGCTCTCGCCTGACCGCGGCCTCCCCAGGCCAGAGCTCCTCTTGCCTTTCGGCAGCTCCGCCACGCTCTCCTCCCGACTCCCCGTGGCCTCATTAGGCCCAACTCATTCGTCACGGGGAACGGCCTCTCCAGGCCCAGCCTTTGCCTTTCGGCGGCCTCTCCAGGCCCCGAACTTCCTCAGTCCGGCCTCTCCAGGCCCAGTTGCGGCCTCCCGGCCTCGTGTCCAGGCCCAGCTCGTTCTGCTCCTGCTGCGGCCGCGGGCCGATCTCCGGCCTCACGACAACCTCTTTGGACTCGGCTCCGGCCCAGCTCCCTCTCCGCGGCCTTTGTAGGCCCCAAACGTCCTGAAGCCGGGCCCCACGGTGGCCTCTCCGGGCCCGGCTCCTGCCCTCCAATGGCGTCTCCATGCCCCAGATTTCCTTCAGACAGCCTCTCCAGGCCCAGCTCCTCCTCCCGGCGGACTCTGCAGACCCAGGCTGTCCTCGACTCGGCCTCTCCAGGGCTCGCTCCTGCTCCCGGCGGCCCCTGCAGGCCGTGCTCGTCGCCCAGTCGCCTTCCGCCGGCCCAGCTCCTGCCTCTCCTCGGCCTCTCCAGCTGCCAGACTTCCTCAGGTCAGCCTCTCCAGTGCCCGCTCCTCCTCCCGGCGGCCTCTGCAGGCCCACGCTGGCCTCGACTCGGCCTATCCAGGGCTCGCTCCCGCTCCCGGCGGCCCCTGCAGGCCCAACTCGTCGCCCAGTCGGCCTCCGCCGGCCCAGCTCCTGCCTCTCCACGCCCTCTCCAGCTGCCAGACTTCCTCAGGTCAGCCTCTCCAGGCCCAGCTCCTCCGGCCTGCCACTGGCCTCTTGAGGCCCAGCCCCGATGACGCCTCTGGGCGACCTCCTCAGGCCCAGGACTTGACCTCCAGTCGGCCTCGCCAGGCCCAGCCTCCTGCCTCGCGAAGGCCTGCACGGGCCCAGCCTCTGCCTCACAGTGGACTGTCCACGCCCAGCTCTCGCCTGACCGCGGCCTCCCCAGGCCAGAGCTCCTCTTGCCTTTCGGCAGCTCCGCCACGCTCTCCTCCCGACTCCCTGTGGCCTCATTAGGCCCAACTCATTCGTCACGGGGAACGGCCTCTCCAGGCCCAGCCTTTGCCTTTCGGCGGCCTCTCCAGGCCCCGAACTTCCTCAGTCCGGCCTCTCCAGGCCCAGTTGCGGCCTCCCGGCCTCGTGTCCAGGCCCAGCTCGTTCTGCTCCTGCTGCGGCCGCGGGCCGATCTCCGGCCTCACGACAATCTCTTTGGACTCGGCTCCGGCCCAGCTCCCTCTCCGCGGCCTTTGTAGGCCCCAAACGTCCTGAAGCCGGGCCCCACGGTGGCCTCTCCGGGCCCGGCTCCTGCCCTCCAATGGCGTCTCCATGCCCCAGACTTCCTTCAGACAGCCTCTCCAGGCCCAGCTCCTCCTCCCGGCGGACTCTGCAGACCCAAGCTGTCCTCGACTCGGCCTCTCCAGGGCTCGCTCCTGCTCCCGGCGGCCCCTGCAGGCCGTGCTCGTCGCCCAGTCGCCTTCCGCCGGCCCAGCTCCTGCCTCTCCTCGGCCTCTCCAGCTGCCAGACTTCCTCAGGTCAGCCTCTCCAGTGCCCGCTCCTCCTCCCGGCGGCCTCTGCAGGCCCACGCTGGCCTCGACTCGGCCTATCCAGGGCTCGCTCCCGCTCCCGGCGGCCCCTGCAGGCCCAACTCGTCGCCCAGTCGGCCTCCGCCGGCCCAGCTCCTGCCTCTCCACGCCCTCTCCAGCTGCCAGACTTCCTCAGGTCAGCCTCTCCAGGCCCAGCTCCTCCGGCCTGCCACTGGCCTCTTGAGGCCCAGCCCCGATGACGCCTCTGGGCGACCTCCTCAGGCCCAGGACTTGACCTCCAGTTGGCCTCGCCAGGCCCAGCCTCCTGCCTCGCGAAGGCCTGCACGGGCCCAGCCTCTGCCTCACAGTGGACTGTCCACGCCCAGCTCTCGCCTGACCGCGGCCTCCCCAGGCCAGAGCTCCTCTTGCCTTTCGGCAGCTCCGCCACGCTCTCCTCCCGACTCCCCGTGGCCTCATTAGGCCCAACTCATTCGTCACGGGGAACGGCCTCTCCAGGCCCAGCCTTTGCCTTTCGGCGGCCTCTCCAGGCCCCGAACTTCCTCAGTCCGGCCTCTCCAGGCCCAGTTGCGGCCTCCCGGCCTCGTGTCCAGGCCCAGCTCGTTCTGCTCCTGCTGCGGCCGCGGGCCGATCTCCGGCCTCACGACAACCTCTTTGGACTCGGCTCCGGCCCAGCTCCCTCTCCGCGGCCTTTGTAGGCCCCAAACGTCCTGAAGCCGGGCCCCACGGTGGCCTCTCCGGGCCCGGCTCCTGCCCTCCAGTGGCGTCTCCATGCCCCAGACTTCCTTCAGACAGCCTCTCCAGGCCCAGCTCCTCCTCCCGGCGGACTCTGCAGACCCAGGCTGTCCTCCACTCGGCCTCTCCAGGGCTCGCTCCTGCTCCCGGCGGCCCCTGCAGGCCGTGCTCGTCGCCCAGTCGCCTTCCGCCGGCCCAGCTCCTGCCTCTCCTCGGCCTCTCCAGCTGCCAGACTTCCTCAGGTCAGCCTCTCCAGTGCCCGCTCCTCCTCCCGGCGGCCTCTGCAGGCCCACGCTGGCCTCGACTCGGCCTATCCAGGGCTCGCTCCCGCTCCCGGCGGCCCCTGCAGGCCCAACTCGTCGCCCAGTCGGCCTCCGCCGGCCCAGCTCCTGCCTCTCCACGCCCTCTCCAGCTGCCAGACTTCCTCAGGTCAGCCTCTCCAGGCCCAGCTCCTCCGGCCTGCCACTGGCCTCTTGAGGCCCAGCCCCGATGACGCCTCTGGGCGACCTCCTCAGGCCCAGGACTTGACCTCCAGTCGGCCTCGCCAGGCCCAGCCTCCTGCCTCGCGAAGGCCTGCACGGGCCCAGCCTCTGCCTCACAGTGGACTGTCCACGCCCAGCTCTCGCCTGACCGCGGCCTCCCCAGGCCAGAGCTCCTCTTGCCTTTCGGCAGCTCCGCCACGCTCTCCTCCCGACTCCCCGTGGCCTCATTAGGCCCAACTCATTCGTCACGGGGAACGGCCTCTCCAGGCCCAGCCTTTGCCTTTCGGCGGCCTCTCCAGGCCCCGAACTTCCTCAGTCCGGCCTCTCCAGGCCCAGTTGCGGCCTCCCGGCCTCGTGTCCAGGCCCAGCTCGTTCTGCTCCTGCTGCGGCCGCGGGCCGATCTCCGGCCTCACGACAACCTCTTTGGACTCGGCTCCGGCCCAGCTCCCTCTCCGCGGCCTTTGTAGGCCCCAAACGTCCTGAAGCCGGGCCCCACGGTGGCCTCTCCGGGCCCGGCTCCTGCCCTCCAATGGCGTCTCCATGCCCCAGATTTCCTTCAGACAGCCTCTCCAGGCCCAGCTCCTCCTCCCGGCGGACTCTGCAGACCCAGGCTGTCCTCGACTCGGCCTCTCCAGGGCTCGCTCCTGCTCCCGGCGGCCCCTGCAGGCCGTGCTCGTCGCCCAGTCGCCTTCCGCCGGCCCAGCTCCTGCCTCTCCTCGGCCTCTCCAGCTGCCAGACTTCCTCAGGTCAGCCTCTCCAGTGCCCGCTCCTCCTCCCGGCGGCCTCTGCAGGCCCACGCTGGCCTCGACTCGGCCTATCCAGGGCTCGCTCCCGCTCCCGGCGGCCCCTGCAGGCCCAACTCGTCGCCCAGTCGGCCTCCGCCGGCCCAGCTCCTGCCTCTCCACGCCCTCTCCAGCTGCCAGACTTCCTCAGGTCAGCCTCTCCAGGCCCAGCTCCTCCGGCCTGCCACTGGCCTCTTGAGGCCCAGCCCCGATGACGCCTCTGGGCGACCTCCTCAGGCCCAGGACTTGACCTCCAGTCGGCCTCGCCAGGCCCAGCCTCCTGCCTCGCGAAGGCCTGCACGGGCCCAGCCTCTGCCTCACAGTGGACTGTCCACGCCCAGCTCTCGCCTGACCGCGGCCTCCCCAGGCCAGAGCTCCTCTTGCCTTTCGGCAGCTCCGCCACGCTCTCCTCCCGACTCCCCGTGGCCTCATTAGGCCCAACTCATTCGTCACGGGGAACGGCCTCTCCAGGCCCAGCCTTTGCCTTTCGGCGGCCTCTCCAGGCCCCGAACTTCCTCAGTCCGGCCTCTCCAGGCCCAGTTGCGGCCTCCCGGCCTCGTGTCCAGGCCCAGCTCGTTCTGCTCCTGCTGCGGCCGCGGGCCGATCTCCGGCCTCACGACAACCTCTTTGGACTCGGCTCCGGCCCAGCTCCCTCTCCGCGGCCTTTGTAGGCCCCAAACGTCCTGAAGCCGGGCCCCACGGTGGCCTCTCCGGGCCCGGCTCCTGCCCTCCAGTGGCGTCTCCATGCCCCAGACTTCCTTCAGACAGCCTCTCCAGGCCCAGCTCCTCCTCCCGGCGGACTCTGCAGACCCAGGCTGTCCTCCACTCGGCCTCTCCAGGGCTCGCTCCTGCTCCCGGCGGCCCCTGCAGGCCGTGCTCGTCGCCCAGTCGCCTTCCGCCGGCCCAGCTCCTGCCTCTCCTCGGCCTCTCCAGCTGCCAGACTTCCTCAGGTCAGCCTCTCCAGTGCCCGCTCCTCCTCCCGGCGGCCTCTGCAGGCCCACGCTGGCCTCGACTCGGCCTATCCAGGGCTCGCTCCCGCTCCCGGCGGCCCCTGCAGGCCCAACTCGTCGCCCAGTCGGCCTCCGCCGGCCCAGCTCCTGCCTCTCCACGCCCTCTCCAGCTGCCAGACTTCCTCAGGTCAGCCTCTCCAGGCCCAGCTCCTCCGGCCTGCCACTGGCCTCTTGAGGCCCAGCCCCGATGACGCCTCTGGGCGACCTCCTCAGGCCCAGGACTTGACCTCCAGTCGGCCTCGCCAGGCCCAGCCTCCTGCCTCGCGAAGGCCTGCACGGGCCCAGCCTCTGCCTCACAGTGGACTGTCCACGCCCAGCTCTCGCCTGACCGCGGCCTCCCCAGGCCAGAGCTCCTCTTGCCTTTCGGCAGCTCCGCCACGCTCTCCTCCCGACTCCCCGTGGCCTCATTAGGCCCAACTCATTCGTCACGGGGAACGGCCTCTCCAGGCCCAGCCTTTGCCTTTCGGCGGCCTCTCCAGGCCCCGAACTTCCTCAGTCCGGCCTCTCCAGGCCCAGTTGCGGCCTCCCGGCCTCGTGTCCAGGCCCAGCTCGTTCTGCTCCTGCTGCGGCCGCGGGCCGATCTCCGGCCTCACGACAACCTCTTTGGACTCGGCTCCGGCCCAGCTCCCTCTCCGCGGCCTTTGTAGGCCCCAAACGTCCTGAAGCCGGCCCCCACGGTGGCCTCTCCGGGCCCGGCTCCTGCCCTCCAATGGCGTCTCCATGCCCCAGACTTCCTTCAGACAGCCTCTCCAGGCCCAGCTCCTCCTCCCGGCGGACTCTGCAGACCCAGGCTGTCCTCGACTCGGCCTCTCCAGGGCTCGCTCCTGCTCCCGGCGGCCCCTGCAGGCCGTGCTCGTCGCCCAGTCGCCTTCCGCCGGCCCAGCTCCTGCCTCTCCTCGGCCTCTCCAGCTGCCAGACTTCCTCAGGTCAGCCTCTCCAGTGCCCGCTCCTCCTCCCGGCGGCCTCTGCAGGCCCACGCTGGCCTCGACTCGGCCTATCCAGGGCTCGCTCCCGCTCCCGGCGGCCCCTGCAGGCCCAACTCGTCGCCCAGTCGGCCTCCGCCGGCCCAGCTCCTGCCTCTCCACGCCCTCTCCAGCTGCCAGACTTCCTCAGGTCAGCCTCTCCAGGCCCAGCTCCTCCGGCCTGCCACTGGCCTCTTGAGGCCCAGCCCCGATGACGCCTCTGGGCGACCTCCTCAGGCCCAGGACTTGACCTCCAGTCGGCCTCGCCAGGCCCAGCCTCCTGCCTCGCGAAGGCCTGCACGGGCCCAGCCTCTGCCTCACAGTGGACTGTCCACGCCCAGCTCTCGCCTGACCGCGGCCTCCCCAGGCCAGAGCTCCTCTTGCCTTTCGGCAGCTCCGCCACGCTCTCCTCCCGACTCCCCGTGGCCTCATTAGGCCCAACTCATTCGTCACGGGGAACGGCCTCTCCAGGCCCAGCCTTTGCCTTTCGGCGGCCTCTCCAGGCCCCGAACTTCCTCAGTCCGGCCTCTCCAGGCCCAGTTGCGGCCTCCCGGCCTCGTGTCCAGGCCCAGCTCGTTCTGCTCCTGCTGCGGCCGCGGGCCGATCTCCGGCCTCACGACAACCTCTTTGGACTCGGCTCCGGCCCAGCTCCCTCTCCGCGGCCTTTGTAGGCCCCAAATGTCCTGAAGCCGGGCCCCACGGTGGCCTCTCCGGGCCCGGCTCCTGCCCTCCAATGGCGTCTCCATGCCCCAGACTTCCTTCAGACAGCCTCTCCAGGCCCAGCTCCTCCTCCCGGCGGACTCTGCAGACCCAGGCTGTCCTCGACTCGGCCTCTCCAGGGCTCGCTCCTGCTCCCGGCGGCCCCTGCAGGCCGTGCTCGTCGCCCAGTCGCCTTCCGCCGGCCCAGCTCCTGCCTCTCCTCGGCCTCTCCAGCTGCCAGACTTCCTCAGGTCAGCCTCTCCAGTGCCCGCTCCTCCTCCCGGCGGCCTCTGCAGGCCCACGCTGGCCTCGACTCGGCCATTCCAGGGCTCGCTCCCGCTCCCGGCGGCCCCTGCAGGCCCAACTCGTCGCCCAGTCGGCCTCCGCCGGCCCAGCTCCTGCCTCTCCACGCCCTCTCCAGCTGCCAGACTTCCTCAGGTCAGCCTCTCCAGGCCCAGCTCCTCCGGCCTGCCACTGGCCTCTTGAGGCCCAGCCCCGATCACGCCTCTGGGCGACCTCCTCAGGCCCAGGACTTGACCTCCAGTCGGCCTCGCCAGGCCCAGCCTCCTGCCTCGCGAAGGCCTGCACGGGCCCAGCCTCTGCCTCACAGTGGACTGTCCACGCCCAGCTCTCGCCTGACCGCGGCCTCCCCAGGCCAGAGCTCCTCTTGCCTTTCGGCGGCTCCGCCACGCTCTCCTCCCGACTCCCCGTGGCCTCATTAGGCCCAACTCATTCGTCACGGGGAACGGCCTCTCCAGGCCCAGCCTTTGCCTTTCGGCGGCCTCTCCAGGCCCCGAACTTCCTCAGTCCGGCCTCTCCAGGCCCAGTTGCGGCCTCCCGGCCTCGTGTCCAGGCCCAGCTCGTTCTGCTCCTGCTGCGGCCGCGGGCCGATCTCCGGCCTCACGACAACCTCTTTGGACTCGGCTCCGGCCCAGCTCCCTCTCCGCGGCCTTTGTAGGCCCCAAACGTCCTGAAGCCGGTCCCCACGGTGGCCTCTCCGGGCCCGGCTCCTGCCCTCCAGTGGCGTCTCCACGCCCCAGACTTCCTTCAGACAGCCTCTCCAGGCCCAGCTCCTCCTCCCGGCGGACTCTGCAGACCCAGGCTGTCCTCGACTCGGCCTCTCCAGGGCTCGCTCCTGCTCCCGGCGGCCCCTGCAGGCCGTGCTCGTCGCCCAGTCGCCTTCCGCCGGCCCAGCTCCTGCCTCTCCTCGGCCTCTCCAGCTGCCAGACTTCCTCAGGTCAGCCTCTCCAGTGCCCGCTCCTCCTCCCGGCGGCCTCTGCAGGCCCACGCTGGCCTCGACTCGGCCTATCCAGGGCTCGCTCCCGCTCCCGGCGGCCCCTGCAGGCCCAACTCGTCGCCCAGTCGGCCTCCGCCGGCCCAGCTCCTGCCTCTCCACGCCCTCTCCAGCTGCCAGACTTCCTCAGGTCAGCCTCTCCAGGCCCAGCTCCTCCGGCCTGCCACTGGCCTCTTGAGGCCCAGCCCCGATGACGCCTCTGGGCGACCTCCTCAGGCCCAGGACTTGACCTCCAGTCGGCCTCGCCAGGCCCAGCCTCCTGCCTCGCGAAGGCCTGCACGGGCCCAGCCTCTGCCTCACAGTGGACTGTCCACGCCCAGCTCTCGCCTGACCGCGGCCTCCCCAGGCCAGAGCTCCTCTTGCCTTTCGGCAGCTCCGCCACGCTCTCCTCCCGACTCCCCGTGGCCTCATTAGGCCCAACTCATTCGTCACGGGGAACGGCCTCTCCAGGCCCAGCCTTTGCCTTTCGGCGGCCTCTCCAGGCCCCGAACTTCCTCAGTCCGGCCTCTCCAGGCCCAGTTGCGGCCTCCCGGCCTCGTGTCCAGGCCCAGCTCGTTCTGCTCCTGCTGCGGCCGCGGGCCGATCTCCGGCCTCACGACAACCTCTTTGGACTCGGCTCCGGCCCAGCTCCCTCTCCGCGGCCTTTGTAGGCCCCAAACGTCCTGAAGCCGGGCCCCACGGTGGCCTCTCCGGGCCCGGCTCCTGCCCTCCAATGGCGTCTCCATGCCCCAGACTTCCTTCAGACAGCCTCTCCAGGCCCAGCTCCTCCTCCCGGCGGACTCTGCAGACCCAGGCTGTCCTCGACTCGGCCTCTCCAGGGCTCGCTCCTGCTCCCGGCGGCCCCTGCAGGCCGTGCTCGTCGCCCAGTCGCCTTCCGCCGGCCCAGCTCCTGCCTCTCCTCGGCCTCTCCAGCTGCCAGACTTCCTCAGGTCAGCCTCTCCAGTGCCCGCTCCTCCTCCCGGCGGCCTCTGCAGGCCCACGCTGGCCTCGACTCGGCCTATCCAGGGCTCGCTCCCGCTCCCGGCGGCCCCTGCAGGCCCAACTCGTCGCCCAGTCGGCCTCCGCCGGCCCAGCTCCTGCCTCTCCACGCCCTCTCCAGCTGCCAGACTTCCTCAGGTCAGCCTCTCCAGGCCCAGCTCCTCCGGCCTGCCACTGGCCTCTTGAGGCCCAGCCCCGATCACGCCTCTGGGCGACCTCCTCAGGCCCAGGACTTGACCTCCAGTCGGCCTCGCCAGGCCCAGCCTCCTGCCTCGCGAAGGCCTGCACGGGCCCAGCCTCTGCCTCACAGTGGACTGTCCACGCCCAGCTCTCGCCTGACCGCGGCCTCCCCAGGCCAGAGCTCCTCTTGCCTTTCGGCGGCTCCGCCACGCTCTCCTCCCGACTCCCCGTGGCCTCATTAGGCCCAACTCATTCGTCACGGGGAACGGCCTCTCCAGGCCCAGCCTTTGCCTTTCGGCGGCCTCTCCAGGCCCCGAACTTCCTCAGTCCGGCCTCTCCAGGCCCAGTTGCGGCCTCCCGGCCTCGTGTCCAGGCCCAGCTCGTTCTGCTCCTGCTGCGGCCGCGGGCCGATCTCCGGCCTCACGACAACCTCTTTGGACTCGGCTCCGGCCCAGCTCCCTCTCCGCGGCCTTTGTAGGCCCCAAACGTCCTGAAGCCGGGCCCCACGGTGGCCTCTCCGGGCCCGGCTCCTGCCCTCCAATGGCGTCTCCATGCCCCAGACTTCCTTCAGACAGCCTCTCCAGGCCCAGCTCCTCCTCCCGGCGGACTCTGCAGACCCAAGCTGTCCTCGACTCGGCCTCTCCAGGGCTCGCTCCTGCTCCCGGCGGCCCCTGCAGGCCGTGCTCGTCGCCCAGTCGCCTTCCGCCGGCCCAGCTCCTGCCTCTCCTCGGCCTCTCCAGCTGCCAGACTTCCTCAGGTCAGCCTCTCCAGTGCCCGCTCCTCCTCCCGGCGGCCTCTGCAGGCCCACGCTGGCCTCGACTCGGCCTATCCAGGGCTCGCTCCCGCTCCCGGCGGCCCCTGCAGGCCCAACTCGTCGCCCAGTCGGCCTCCGCCGGCCCAGCTCCTGCCTCTCCACGCCCTCTCCAGCTGCCAGACTTCCTCAGGTCAGCCTCTCCAGGCCCAGCTCCTCCGGCCTGCCACTGGCCTCTTGAGGCCCAGCCCCGATGACGCCTCTGGGCGACCTCCTCAGGCCCAGGACTTGACCTCCAGTTGGCCTCGCCAGGCCCAGCCTCCTGCCTCGCGAAGGCCTGCACGGGCCCAGCCTCTGCCTCACAGTGGACTGTCCACGCCCAGCTCTCGCCTGACCGCGGCCTCCCCAGGCCAGAGCTCCTCTTGCCTTTCGGCAGCTCCGCCACGCTCTCCTCCCGACTCCCCGTGGCCTCATTAGGCCCAACTCATTCGTCACGGGGAACGGCCTCTCCAGGCCCAGCCTTTGCCTTTCGGCGGCCTCTCCAGGCCCCGAACTTCCTCAGTCCGGCCTCTCCAGGCCCAGTTGCGGCCTCCCGGCCTCGTGTCCAGGCCCAGCTCGTTCTGCTCCTGCTGCGGCCGCGGGCCGATCTCCGGCCTCACGACAACCTCTTTGGACTCGGCTCCGGCCCAGCTCCCTCTCCGCGGCCTTTGTAGGCCCCAAACGTCCTGAAGCCGGGCCCCACGGTGGCCTCTCCGGGCCCGGCTCCTGCCCTCCAGTGGCGTCTCCATGCCCCAGACTTCCTTCAGACAGCCTCTCCAGGCCCAGCTCCTCCTCCCGGCGGACTCTGCAGACCCAGGCTGTCCTCCACTCGGCCTCTCCAGGGCTCGCTCCTGCTCCCGGCGGCCCCTGCAGGCCGTGCTCGTCGCCCAGTCGCCTTCCGCCGGCCCAGCTCCTGCCTCTCCTCGGCCTCTCCAGCTGCCAGACTTCCTCAGGTCAGCCTCTCCAGTGCCCGCTCCTCCTCCCGGCGGCCTCTGCAGGCCCACGCTGGCCTCGACTCGGCCTATCCAGGGCTCGCTCCCGCTCCCGGCGGCCCCTGCAGGCCCAACTCGTCGCCCAGTCGGCCTCCGCCGGCCCAGCTCCTGCCTCTCCACGCCCTCTCCAGCTGCCAGACTTCCTCAGGTCAGCCTCTCCAGGCCCAGCTCCTCCGGCCTGCCACTGGCCTCTTGAGGCCCAGCCCCGATGACGCCTCTGGGCGACCTCCTCAGGCCCAGGACTTGACCTCCAGTCGGCCTCGCCAGGCCCAGCCTCCTGCCTCGCGAAGGCCTGCACGGGCCCAGCCTCTGCCTCACAGTGGACTGTCCACGCCCAGCTCTCGCCTGACCGCGGCCTCCCCAGGCCAGAGCTCCTCTTGCCTTTCGGCAGCTCCGCCACGCTCTCCTCCCGACTCCCCGTGGCCTCATTAGGCCCAACTCATTCGTCACGGGGAACGGCCTCTCCAGGCCCAGCCTTTGCCTTTCGGCGGCCTCTCCAGGCCCCGAACTTCCTCAGTCCGGCCTCTCCAGGCCCAGTTGCGGCCTCCCGGCCTCGTGTCCAGGCCCAGCTCGTTCTGCTCCTGCTGCGGCCGCGGGCCGATCTCCGGCCTCACGACAACCTCTTTGGACTCGGCTCCGGCCCAGCTCCCTCTCCGCGGCCTTTGTAGGCCCCAAACGTCCTGAAGCCGGGCCCCACGGTGGCCTCTCCGGGCCCGGCTCCTGCCCTCCAATGGCGTCTCCATGCCCCAGATTTCCTTCAGACAGCCTCTCCAGGCCCAGCTCCTCCTCCCGGCGGACTCTGCAGACCCAGGCTGTCCTCGACTCGGCCTCTCCAGGGCTCGCTCCTGCTCCCGGCGGCCCCTGCAGGCCGTGCTCGTCGCCCAGTCGCCTTCCGCCGGCCCAGCTCCTGCCTCTCCTCGGCCTCTCCAGCTGCCAGACTTCCTCAGGTCAGCCTCTCCAGTGCCCGCTCCTCCTCCCGGCGGCCTCTGCAGGCCCACGCTGGCCTCGACTCGGCCTATCCAGGGCTCGCTCCCGCTCCCGGCGGCCCCTGCAGGCCCAACTCGTCGCCCAGTCGGCCTCCGCCGGCCCAGCTCCTGCCTCTCCACGCCCTCTCCAGCTGCCAGACTTCCTCAGGTCAGCCTCTCCAGGCCCAGCTCCTCCGGCCTGCCACTGGCCTCTTGAGGCCCAGCCCCGATGACGCCTCTGGGCGACCTCCTCAGGCCCAGGACTTGACCTCCAGTCGGCCTCGCCAGGCCCAGCCTCCTGCCTCGCGAAGGCCTGCACGGGCCCAGCCTCTGCCTCACAGTGGACTGTCCACGCCCAGCTCTCGCCTGACCGCGGCCTCCCCAGGCCAGAGCTCCTCTTGCCTTTCGGCAGCTCCGCCACGCTCTCCTCCCGACTCCCCGTGGCCTCATTAGGCCCAACTCATTCGTCACGGGGAACGGCCTCTCCAGGCCCAGCCTTTGCCTTTCGGCGGCCTCTCCAGGCCCCGAACTTCCTCAGTCCGGCCTCTCCAGGCCCAGTTTCGGCCTCCCGGCCTCGTGTCCAGGCCCAGCTCGTTCTGCTCCTGCTGCGGCCGCGGGCCGATCTCCGGCCTCACGACAACCTCTTTGGACTCGGCTCCGGCCCAGCTCCCTCTCCGCGGCCTTTGTAGGCCCCAAACGTCCTGAAGCCGGGCCCCACGGTGGCCTCTCCGGGCCCGGCTCCTGCCCTCCAGTGGCGTCTCCATGCCCCAGACTTCCTTCAGACAGCCTCTCCAGGCCCAGCTCCTCCTCCCGGCGGACTCTGCAGACCCAGGCTGTCCTCCACTCGGCCTCTCCAGGGCTCGCTCCTGCTCCCGGCGGCCCCTGCAGGCCGTGCTCGTCGCCCAGTCGCCTTCCGCCGGCCCAGCTCCTGCCTCTCCTCGGCCTCTCCAGCTGCCAGACTTCCTCAGGTCAGCCTCTCCAGTGCCCGCTCCTCCTCCCGGCGGCCTCTGCAGGCCCACGCTGGCCTCGACTCGGCCTATCCAGGGCTCGCTCCCGCTCCCGGCGGCCCCTGCAGGCCCAACTCGTCGCCCAGTCGGCCTCCGCCGGCCCAGCTCCTGCCTCTCCACGCCCTCTCCAGCTGCCAGACTTCCTCAGGTCAGCCTCTCCAGGCCCAGCTCCTCCGGCCTGCCACTGGCCTCTTGAGGCCCAGCCCCGATGACGCCTCTGGGCGACCTCCTCAGGCCCAGGACTTGACCTCCAGTCGGCCTCGCCAGGCCCAGCCTCCTGCCTCGCGAAGGCCTGCACGGGCCCAGCCTCTGCCTCACAGTGGACTGTCCACGCCCAGCTCTCGCCTGACCGCGGCCTCCCCAGGCCAGAGCTCCTCTTGCCTTTCGGCAGCTCCGCCACGCTCTCCTCCCGACTCCCCGTGGCCTCATTAGGCCCAACTCATTCGTCACGGGGAACGGCCTCTCCAGGCCCAGCCTTTGCCTTTCGGCGGCCTCTCCAGGCCCCGAACTTCCTCAGTCCGGCCTCTCCAGGCCCAGTTGCGGCCTCCCGGCCTCGTGTCCAGGCCCAGCTCGTTCTGCTCCTGCTGCGGCCGCGGGCCGATCTCCGGCCTCACGACAACCTCTTTGGACTCGGCTCCGGCCCAGCTCCCTCTCCGCGGCCTTTGTAGGCCCCAAACGTCCTGAAGCCGGCCCCCACGGTGGCCTCTCCGGGCCCGGCTCCTGCCCTCCAATGGCGTCTCCATGCCCCAGACTTCCTTCAGACAGCCTCTCCAGGCCCAGCTCCTCCTCCCGGCGGACTCTGCAGACCCAGGCTGTCCTCGACTCGGCCTCTCCAGGGCTCGCTCCTGCTCCCGGCGGCCCCTGCAGGCCGTGCTCGTCGCCCAGTCGCCTTCCGCCGGCCCAGCTCCTGCCTCTCCTCGGCCTCTCCAGCTGCCAGACTTCCTCAGGTCAGCCTCTCCAGTGCCCGCTCCTCCTCCCGGCGGCCTCTGCAGGCCCACGCTGGCCTCGACTCGGCCTATCCAGGGCTCGCTCCCGCTCCCGGCGGCCCCTGCAGGCCCAACTCGTCGCCCAGTCGGCCTCCGCCGGCCCAGCTCCTGCCTCTCCACGCCCTCTCCAGCTGCCAGACTTCCTCAGGTCAGCCTCTCCAGGCCCAGCTCCTCCGGCCTGCCACTGGCCTCTTGAGGCCCAGCCCCGATGACGCCTCTGGGCGACCTCCTCAGGCCCAGGACTTGACCTCCAGTCGGCCTCGCCAGGCCCAGCCTCCTGCCTCGCGAAGGCCTGCACGGGCCCAGCCTCTGCCTCACAGTGGACTGTCCACGCCCAGCTCTCGCCTGACCGCGGCCTCCCCAGGCCAGAGCTCCTCTTGCCTTTCGGCAGCTCCGCCACGCTCTCCTCCCGACTCCCCGTGGCCTCATTAGGCCCAACTCATTCGTCACGGGGAACGGCCTCTCCAGGCCCAGCCTTTGCCTTTCGGCGGCCTCTCCAGGCCCCGAACTTCCTCAGTCCGGCCTCTCCAGGCCCAGTTGCGGCCTCCCGGCCTCGTGTCCAGGCCCAGCTCGTTCTGCTCCTGCTGCGGCCGCGGGCCGATCTCCGGCCTCACGACAACCTCTTTGGACTCGGCTCCGGCCCAGCTCCCTCTCCGCGGCCTTTGTAGGCCCCAAATGTCCTGAAGCCGGGCCCCACGGTGGCCTCTCCGGGCCCGGCTCCTGCCCTCCAATGGCGTCTCCATGCCCCAGACTTCCTTCAGACAGCCTCTCCAGGCCCAGCTCCTCCTCCCGGCGGACTCTGCAGACCCAGGCTGTCCTCGACTCGGCCTCTCCAGGGCTCGCTCCTGCTCCCGGCGGCCCCTGCAGGCCGTGCTCGTCGCCCAGTCGCCTTCCCCCGGCCCAGCTCCTGCCTCTCCTCGGCCTCTCCAGCTGCCAGACTTCCTCAGGTCAGCCTCTCCAGTGCCCGCTCCTCCTCCCGGCGGCCTCTGCAGGCCCACGCTGGCCTCGACTCGGCCATTCCAGGGCTCGCTCCCGCTCCCGGCGGCCCCTGCAGGCCCAACTCGTCGCCCAGTCGGCCTCCGCCGGCCCAGCTCCTGCCTCTCCACGCCCTCTCCAGCTGCCAGACTTCCTCAGGTCAGCCTCTCCAGGCCCAGCTCCTCCGGCCTGCCACTGGCCTCTTGAGGCCCAGCCCCGATCACGCCTCTGGGCGACCTCCTCAGGCCCAGGACTTGACCTCCAGTCGGCCTCGCCAGGCCCAGCCTCCTGCCTCGCGAAGGCCTGCACGGGCCCAGCCTCTGCCTCACAGTGGACTGTCCACGCCCAGCTCTCGCCTGACCGCGGCCTCCCCAGGCCAGAGCTCCTCTTGCCTTTCGGCGGCTCCGCCACGCTCTCCTCCCGACTCCCCGTGGCCTCATTAGGCCCAACTCATTCGTCACGGGGAACGGCCTCTCCAGGCCCAGCCTTTGCCTTTCGGCGGCCTCTCCAGGCCCCGAACTTCCTCAGTCCGGCCTCTCCAGGCCCAGTTGCGGCCTCCCGGCCTCGTGTCCAGGCCCAGCTCGTTCTGCTCCTGCTGCGGCCGCGGGCCGATCTCCGGCCTCACGACAACCTCTTTGGACTCGGCTCCGGCCCAGCTCCCTCTCCGCGGCCTTTGTAGGCCCCAAACGTCCTGAAGCCGGTCCCCACGGTGGCCTCTCCGGGCCCGGCTCCTGCCCTCCAGTGGCGTCTCCACGCCCCAGACTTCCTTCAGACAGCCTCTCCAGGCCCAGCTCCTCCTCCCGGCGGACTCTGCAGACCCAGGCTGTCCTCGACTCGGCCTCTCCAGGGCTCGCTCCTGCTCCCGGCGGCCCCTGCAGGCCGTGCTCGTCGCCCAGTCGCCTTCCGCCGGCCCAGCTCCTGCCTCTCCTCGGCCTCTCCAGCTGCCAGACTTCCTCAGGTCAGCCTCTCCAGTGCCCGCTCCTCCTCCCGGCGGCCTCTGCAGGCCCACGCTGGCCTCGACTCGGCCTATCCAGGGCTCGCTCCCGCTCCCGGCGGCCCCTGCAGGCCCAACTCGTCGCCCAGTCGGCCTCCGCCGGCCCAGCTCCTGCCTCTCCACGCCCTCTCCAGCTGCCAGACTTCCTCAGGTCAGCCTCTCCAGGCCCAGCTCCTCCGGCCTGCCACTGGCCTCTTGAGGCCCAGCCCCGATGACGCCTCTGGGCGACCTCCTCAGGCCCAGGACTTGACCTCCAGTCGGCCTCGCCAGGCCCAGCCTCCTGCCTCGCGAAGGCCTGCACGGGCCCAGCCTCTGCCTCACAGTGGACTGTCCACGCCCAGCTCTCGCCTGACCGCGGCCTCCCCAGGCCAGAGCTCCTCTTGCCTTTCGGCAGCTCCGCCACGCTCTCCTCCCGACTCCCCGTGGCCTCATTAGGCCCAACTCATTCGTCACGGGGAACGGCCTCTCCAGGCCCAGCCTTTGCCTTTCGGCGGCCTCTCCAGGCCCCGAACTTCCTCAGTCCGGCCTCTCCAGGCCCAGTTGCGGCCTCCCGGCCTCGTGTCCAGGCCCAGCTCGTTCTGCTCCTGCTGCGGCCGCGGGCCGATCTCCGGCCTCACGACAACCTCTTTGGACTCGGCTCCGGCCCAGCTCCCTCTCCGCGGCCTTTGTAGGCCCCAAACGTCCTGAAGCCGGGCCCCACGGTGGCCTCTCCGGGCCCGGCTCCTGCCCTCCAATGGCGTCTCCATGCCCCAGACTTCCTTCAGACAGCCTCTCCAGGCCCAGCTCCTCCTCCCGGCGGACTCTGCAGACCCAGGCTGTCCTCGACTCGGCCTCTCCAGGGCTCGCTCCTGCTCCCGGCGGCCCCTGCAGGCCGTGCTCGTCGCCCAGTCGCCTTCCGCCGGCCCAGCTCCTGCCTCTCCTCGGCCTCTCCAGCTGCCAGACTTCCTCAGGTCAGCCTCTCCAGTGCCCGCTCCTCCTCCCGGCGGCCTCTGCAGGCCCACGCTGGCCTCGACTCGGCCTATCCAGGGCTCGCTCCCGCTCCCGGCGGCCCCTGCAGGCCCAACTCGTCGCCCAGTCGGCCTCCGCCGGCCCAGCTCCTGCCTCTCCACGCCCTCTCCAGCTGCCAGACTTCCTCAGGTCAGCCTCTCCAGGCCCAGCTCCTCCGGCCTGCCACTGGCCTCTTGAGGCCCAGCCCCGATCACGCCTCTGGGCGACCTCCTCAGGCCCAGGACTTGACCTCCAGTCGGCCTCGCCAGGCCCAGCCTCCTGCCTCGCGAAGGCCTGCACGGGCCCAGCCTCTGCCTCACAGTGGACTGTCCACGCCCAGCTCTCGCCTGACCGCGGCCTCCCCAGGCCAGAGCTCCTCTTGCCTTTCGGCGGCTCCGCCACGCTCTCCTCCCGACTCCCCGTGGCCTCATTAGGCCCAACTCATTCGTCACGGGGAACGGCCTCTCCAGGCCCAGCCTTTGCCTTTCGGCGGCCTCTCCAGGCCCCGAACTTCCTCAGTCCGGCCTCTCCAGGCCCAGTTGCGGCCTCCCGGCCTCGTGTCCAGGCCCAGCTCGTTCTGCTCCTGCTGCGGCCGCGGGCCGATCTCCGGCCTCACGACAACCTCTTTGGACTCGGCTCCGGCCCAGCTCCCTCTCCGCGGCCTTTGTAGGCCCCAAACGTCCTGAAGCCGGGCCCCACGGTGGCCTCTCCGGGCCCGGCTCCTGCCCTCCAATGGCGTCTCCATGCCCCAGACTTCCTTCAGACAGCCTCTCCAGGCCCAGCTCCTCCTCCCGGCGGACTCTGCAGACCCAGGCTGTCCTCGACTCGGCCTCTCCAGGGCTCGCTCCTGCTCCCGGCGGCCCCTGCAGGCCGTGCTCGTCGCCCAGTCGCCTTCCGCCGGCCCAGCTCCTGCCTCTCCTCGGCCTCTCCAGCTGCCAGACTTCCTCAGGTCAGCCTCTCCAGTGCCCGCTCCTCCTCCCGGCGGCCTCTGCAGGCCCACGCTGGCCTCGACTCGGCCTATCCAGGGCTCGCTCCCGCTCCCGGCGGCCCCTGCAGGCCCAACTCGTCGCCCAGTCGGCCTCCGCCGGCCCAGCTCCTGCCTCTCCACGCCCTCTCCAGCTGCCAGACTTCCTCAGGTCAGCCTCTCCAGGCCCAGCTCCTCCGGCCTGCCACTGGCCTCTTGAGGCCCAGCCCCGATCACGCCTCTGGGCGACCTCCTCAGGCCCAGGACTTGACCTCCAGTCGGCCTCGCCAGGCCCAGCCTCCTGCCTCGCGAAGGCCTGCACGGGCCCAGCCTCTGCCTCACAGTGGACTGTCCACGCCCAGCTCTCGCCTGACCGCGGCCTCCCCAGGCCAGAGCTCCTCTTGCCTTTCGGCAGCTCCGCCACGCTCTCCTCCCGACTCCCCGTGGCCTCATTAGGCCCAACTCATTCGTCACGGGGAACGGCCTCTCCAGGCCCAGCCTTTGCCTTTCGGCGGCCTCTCTAGGCCCCAAACTTTCTCAGTCCGGCCTCTCCAGGCCCAGGTGCGGCCTCCCGGCCTCGTGTCCAGGCCCAGCTCGTTCTGCTCCTGCTGCGGCCGCGGGCCGATCTCCGGCCTCACGACAACCTCTTTGGACTCGGCTCCGGCCCAGCTCCCTCTCCGCGGCCTTTGTAGGCCCCAAACGTCCTGAAGCCCGGCCCCACGGTGGCCTCTCCGGGCCCGGCTCCTGCCCTCCAATGGCGTCTCCATGCCCCAGACTTCCTTCAGACAGCCTCTCCAGGCCCAGCTCCTCCTCCCGGCGGACTCTGCAGACCCAGGCTGTCCTCGACTCGGCCTCTCCAGGGCTCGCTCCTGCTCCCGGCGGCCCCTGCAGGCCGTGCTCGTCGCCCAGTCGCCTTGCGCCGGCCCAGCTCCTGCCTCTCCTCGGCCTCTCCAGCTGCCAGACTTCCTCAGGTCAGCCTCTCCAGTGCCCGCTCCTCCTCCCGGCGGCCTCTGCAGGCCCACGCTGGCCTCGACTCGGCCTATCCAGGGCTCGCTCCCGCTCCCGGCGGCCCCTGCAGGCCCAACTCGTCGCCCAGTCGGCCTCCGCCGGCCCAGCTCCTGCCTCTCCACGCCCTCTCCAGCTGCCAGACTTCCTCAGGTCAGCCTCTCCAGGCCCAGCTCCTCCGGCCTGCCACTGGCCTCTTGAGGCCCAGCCCCGATCACGCCTCTGGGCGACCTCCTCAGGCCCAGGACTTGACCTCCAGTCGGCCTCGCCAGGCCCAGCCTCCTGCCTCGCGAAGGCCTGCACGGGCCCAGCCTCTGCCTCACAGTGGACTGTCCACGCCCAGCTCTCGCCTGACCGCGGCCTCCCCAGGCCAGAGCTCCTCTTGCCTTTCGGCAGCTCCGCCACGCTCTCCTCCCGACTCCCCGTGGCCTCATTAGGCCCAACTCATTCGTCACGGGGAACGGCCTCTCCAGGCCCAGCCTTTGCCTTTCGGCGGCCTCTCCAGGCCCCGAACTTCCTCAGTCCGGCCTCTCCAGGCCCAGTTGCGGCCTCCCGGCCTCGTGTCCAGGCCCAGCTCGTTCTGCTCCTGCTGCGGCCGCGGGCCGATCTCCGGCCTCACGACAACCTCTTTGGACTCGGCTCCGGCCCAGCTCCCTCTCCGCGGCCTTTGTAGGCCCCAAACGTCCTGAAGCCGGACCCCACGGTGGCCTCTCCGGGCCCGGCTCCTGCCCTCCAATGGCGTCTCCATGCCCCAGACTTCCTTCAGACAGCCTCTCCAGGCCCAGCTCCTCCTCCCGGCGGACTCTGCAGACCCAGGCTGTCCTCGACTCGGCCTCTCCAGAGCTCGCTCCTGCTCCCGGCGGCCCCTGCAGGCCATGCTCGTCGCCCAGTCGCCTTCCGCCGGCCCAGCTCCTGCCTCTCCTCGGCCTCTCCAGCTGCCAGACTTCCTCAGGTCAGCCTCTCCAGTGCCCGCTCCTCCTCCCGGCGGCCTCTGCAGGCCCACGCTGGCCTCGACTCGGCCTATCCAGGGCTCGCTCCCGCTCCCGGCGGCCCCTGCAGGCCCAACTCGTCGCCCAGTCGGCCTCCGCCGGCCCAGCTCCTGCCTCTCCACGCCCTCTCCAGCTGCCAGACTTCCTCAGGTCAGCCTCTCCAGGCCCAGCTCCTCCGGCCTGCCACTGGCCTCTTGAGGCCCAGCCCCGATCACGCCTCTGGGCGACCTCCTCAGGCCCAGGACTTGACCTCCAGTCGGCCTCGCCAGGCCCAGCCTCCTGCCTCGCGAAGGCCTGCACGGGCCCAGCCTCTGCCTCACAGTGGACTGTCCACGCCCAGCTCTCGCCTGACCGCGGCCTCCCCAGGCCAGAGCTCCTCTTGCCTTTCGGCAGCTCCGCCACGCTCTCCTCCCGACTCCCCGTGGCCTCATTAGGCCCAACTCATTCGTCACGGGGAACGGCCTCTCCAGGCCCAGCCTTTGCCTTTCGGCGGCCTCTCTAGGACCCAAACTTTCTCAGTCCGGCCTCTCCAGGCCCAGGTGCGGCCTCCCGGCCTCGTGTCCAGGCCCAGCTCGTTCTGCTCCTGCTGCGGCCGCGGGCCGATCTCCGGCCTCACGACAACCTCTTTGGACTCGGCTCCGGCCCAGCTCCCTCTCCGCGGCCTTTGTAGGCCCCAAACGTCCTGAAGCCCGGCCCCACGGTGGCCTCTCCGGGCCCGGCTCCTGCCCTCCAATGGCGTCTCCATGCCCCAGACTTCCTTCAGACAGCCTCTCCAGGCCCAGCTCCTCCTCCCGGCGGACTCTGCAGACCCAGGCTGTCCTCGACTCGGCCTCTCCAGGGCTCGCTCCTGCTCCCGGCGGCCCCTGCAGGCCGTGCTCGTCGCCCAGTCGCCTTGCGCCGGCCCAGCTCCTGCCTCTCCTCGGCCTCTCCAGCTGCCAGACTTCCTCAGGTCAGCCTCTCCAGTGCCCGCTCCTCCTCCCGGCGGCCTCTGCAGGCCCACGCTGGCCTCGACTCGGCCTATCCAGGGCTCGCTCCCGCTCCCGGCGGCCCCTGCAGGCCCAACTCGTCGCCCAGTCGGCCTCCGCCGGCCCAGCTCCTGCCTCTCCACGCCCTCTCCAGCTGCCAGACTTCCTCAGGTCAGCCTCTCCAGGCCCAGCTCCTCCGGCCTGCCACTGGCCTCTTGAGGCCCAGCCCCGATCACGCCTCTGGGCGACCTCCTCAGGCCCAGGACTTGACCTCCAGTCGGCCTCGCCAGGCCCAGCCTCCTGCCTCGCGAAGGCCTGCACGGGCCCAGCCTCTGCCTCACAGTGGACTGTCCACGCCCAGCTCTCGCCTGACCGCGGCCTCCCCAGGCCAGAGCTCCTCTTGCCTTTCGGCAGCTCCGCCACGCTCTCCTCCCGACTCCCCGTGGCCTCATTAGGCCCAACTCATTCGTCACGGGGAACGGCCTCTCCAGGCCCAGCCTTTGCGTTTCGGCGGCCTCTCCAGGCCCCGAACTTCCTCAGTCCGGCCTCTCCAGGCCCAGTTGCGGCCTCCCGGCCTCGTGTCCAGGCCCACCTCGTTCTGCTCCTGCTGCGGCCGCGGGCCGATCTCCGGCCTCACGACAACCTCTTTGGACTCGGCTCCGGCCCAGCTCCCTCTCCGCGGCCTTTGTAGGCCCCAAACGTCCTGAAGCCGGACCCCACGGTGGCCTCTCCGGGCCCGGCTCCTGCCCTCCAATGGCGTCTCCATGCCCCAGACTTCCTTCAGACAGCCTCTCCAGGCCCAGCTCCTCCTCCCGGCGGACTCTGCAGACCCAGGCTGTCCTCGACTCGGCCTCTCCAGAGCTCGCTCCTGCTCCCGGCGGCCCCTGCAGGCCATGCTCGTCGCCCAGTCGCCTTCCGCCGGCCCAGCTCCTGCCTCTCCTCGGCCTCTCCAGCTGCCAGACTTCCTCAGGTCAGCCTCTCCAGTGCCCGCTCCTCCTCCCGGCGGCCTCTGCAGGCCCACGCTGGCCTCGACTCGGCCTATCCAGGGCTCGATCCCGCTCCCGGCGGCCCCTGCAGGCCCAACTCGTCGCCCAGTCGGCCTCCGCCGGCCCGGCTCCTGCCTCTCCACGCCCTCTCCAGCCTCTCCACTCCCTCTCCAGCCGCCAGACTTCCTCAGCTCAGCCTCTCCAGGCCCAGCTCCTCCGGCCTGCCACTGGCCTCTTGAGGCCCAGCCCCGATGACGCCTCTGGGCGACCTCCTCAGGCCCAGGACTTGACCTCCAGTCGGCCTCGCCAGGCCCAGCCTCCTGCCTCGCGAAGGCCTGCACGGGCCCAGCCTCTGCCTCACAGTGGACTGTCCACGCCCAGCTCTCGCCTGACCGCGGCCTCCCCAGGCCAGAGCTCCTCTTGCCTTTCGGCGGCTCCGCCACGCTCTCCTCCCGACTCCCCGTGGCCTCATTAGGCCCAACTCATTCGTCACGGGGAACGGCCTCTCCAGGCCCAGCCTTTGCCTTTCGGCGGCCTCTCCAGGCCCCGAACTTCCTCAGTCCGGCCTCTCCAGGCCCAGTTGCGGCCTCCCGGCCTCGTGTCCAGGCCCAGCTCGTTCTGCTCCTGCTGCGGCCGCGGGCCGATCTCCGGCCTCACGACAACCTCTTTGGACTCGGCTCCGGCCCAGCTCCCTCTCCGCGGCCTTTGTAGGCCCCAAACGTCCTGAAGCCGGGCCCCACGGTGGCCTCTCCGGGCCCGGCTCCTGCCCTCCAATGGCGTCTCCATGCCCCAGACTTCCTTCAGACAGCCTCTCCAGGCCCAGCTCCTCCTCCCGGCGGACTCTGCAGACCCAGGCTGTCCTCGACTCGGCCTCTCCAGGGCTCGCTCCTGCTCCCGGCGGCCCCTGCAGGCCGTGCTCGTCGCCCAGTCGCCTTCCGCCGGCCCAGCTCCTGCCTCTCCTCGGCCTCTCCAGCTGCCAGACTTCCTCAGGTCAGCCTCTCCAGTGCCCGCTCCTCCTCCCGGCGGCCTCTGCAGGCCCACGCTGGCCTCGACTCGGCCTATCCAGGGCTCGCTCCCGCTCCCGGCGGCCCCTGCAGGCCCAACTCGTCGCCCAGTCGGCCTCCGCCGGCCCAGCTCCTGCCTCTCCACGCCCTCTCCAGCTGCCAGACTTCCTCAGGTCAGCCTCTCCAGGCCCAGCTCCTCCGGCCTGCCACTGGCCTCTTGAGGCCCAGCCCCGATGACGCCTCTGGGCGACCTCCTCAGGCCCAGGACTTGACCTCCAGTCGGCCTCGCCAGGCCCAGCCTCCTGCCTCGCGAAGGCCTGCACGGGCCCAGCCTCTGCCTCACAGTGGACTGTCCACGCCCAGCTCTCGCCTGACCGCGGCCTCCCCAGGCCAGAGCTCCTCTTGCCTTTCGGCGGCTCCGCCACGCTCTCCTCCCGACTCCCCGTGGCCTCATTAGGCCCAACTCATTCGTCACGGGGAACGGCCTCTCCAGGCCCAGCCTTTGCCTTTCGGCGGCCTCTCCAGGCCCCGAACTTCCTCAGTCCGGCCTCTCCAGGCCCAGTTGCGGCCTCCCGGCCTCGTGTCCAGGCCCAGCTCGTTCTGCTCCTGCTGCGGCCGCGGGCCGATCTCCGGCCTCACGACAACCTCTTTGGACTCGGCTCCGGCCCAGCTCCCTCTCCGCGGCCTTTGTAGGCCCCAAACGTCCTGAAGCCGGGCCCCACGGTGGCCTCTCCGGGCCCGGCTCCTGCCCTCCAATGGCGTCTCCATGCCCCAGACTTCCTTCAGACAGCCTCTCCAGGCCCAGCTCCTCCTCCCGGCGGACTCTGCAGACCCAGGCTGTCCTCGACTCGGCCTCTCCAGGGCTCGCTCCTGCTCCCGGCGGCCCCTGCAGGCCGTGCTCGTCGCCCAGTCGCCTTCCGCCGGCCCAGCTCCTGCCTCTCCTCGGCCTTTCCAGCTGCCAGACTTCCTCAGGTCAGCCTCTCCAGTGCCCGCTCCTCCTCCCGGCGGCCTCTGCAGGCCCACGCTGGCCTCGACTCGGCCTATCCAGGGCTCGCTCCCGCTCCCGGCGGCCCCTGCAGGCCCAACTCGTCGCCCAGTCGGCCTCCGCCGGCCCAGCTCCTGCCTCTCCACGCCCTCTCCAGCTGCCAGACTTCCTCAGGTCAGCCTCTCCAGGCCCAGCTCCTCCGGCCTGCCACTGGCCTCTTGAGGCCCAGCCCCGATGACGCCTCTGGGCGACCTCCTCAGGCCCAGGACTTGACCTCCAGTCGGCCTCGCCAGGCCCAGCCTCCTGCCTCGCGAAGGCCTGCACGGGCCCAGCCTCTGCCTCACAGTGGACTGTCCACGCCCAGCTCTCGCCTGACCGCGGCCTCCCCAGGCCAGAGCTCCTCTTGCCTTTCGGCGGCTCCGCCACGCTCTCCTCCCGACTCCCCGTGGCCTCATTAGGCCCAACTCATTCGTCACGGGGAACGGCCTCTCCAGGCCCAGCCTTTGCCTTTCGGCGGCCTCTCCAGGCCCCGAACTTCCTCAGTCCGGCCTCTCCAGGCCCAGTTGCGGCCTCCCGGCCTCGTGTCCAGGCCCAGCTCGTTCTGCTCCTGCTGCGGCCGCGGGCCGATCTCCGGCCTCACGACAACCTCTTTGGACTCGGCTCCGGCCCAGCTCCCTCTCCGCGGCCTTTGTAGGCCCCAAACGTCCTGAAGCCGGGCCCCACGGTGGCCTCTCCGGGCCCGGCTCCTGCCCTCCAATGGCGTCTCCATGCCCCAGACTTCCTTCAGACAGCCTCTCCAGGCCCAGCTCCTCCTCCCGGCGGACTCTGCAGACCCAGGCTGTCCTCGACTCGGCCTCTCCAGGGCTCGCTCCTGCTCCCGGCGGCCCCTGCAGGCCGTGCTCGTCGCCCAGTCGCCTTCCGCCGGCCCAGCTCCTGCCTCTCCTCGGCCTCTCCAGCTGCCAGACTTCCTCAGGTCAGCCTCTCCAGTGCCCGCTCCTCCTCCCGGCGGCCTCTGCAGGCCCACGCTGGCCTCGACTCGGCCTATCCAGGGCTCGCTCCCGCTCCCGGCGGCCCCTGCAGGCCCAACTCGTCGCCCAGTCGGCCTCCGCCGGCCCAGCTCCTGCCTCTCCACGCCCTCTCCAGCTGCCAGACTTCCTCAGGTCAGCCTCTCCAGGCCCAGCTCCTCCGGCCTGCCACTGGCCTCTTGAGGCCCAGCCCCGATGACGCCTCTGGGCGACCTCCTCAGGCCCAGGACTTGACCTCCAGTCGGCCTCGCCAGGCCCAGCCTCCTGCCTCGCGAAGGCCTGCACGGGCCCAGCCTCTGCCTCACAGTGGACTGTCCACGCCCAGCTCTCGCCTGACCGCGGCCTCCCCAGGCCAGAGCTCCTCTTGCCTTTCGGCGGCTCCGCCACGCTCTCCTCCCGACTCCCCGTGGCCTCATTAGGCCCAACTCATTCGTCACGGGGAACGGCCTCTCCAGGCCCAGCCTTTGCCTTTCGGCGGCCTCTCCAGGCCCCGAACTTCCTCAGTCCGGCCTCTCCAGGCCCAGTTGCGGCCTCCCGGCCTCGTGTCCAGGCCCAGCTCGTTCTGCTCCTGCTGCGGCCGCGGGCCGATCTCCGGCCTCACGACAACCTCTTTGGACTCGGCTCCGGCCCAGCTCCCTCTCCGCGGCCTTTGTAGGCCCCAAACGTCCTGAAGCCGGGCCCCACGGTGGCCTCTCCGGGCCCGGCTCCTGCCCTCCAATGGCGTCTCCATGCCCCAGACTTCCTTCAGACAGCCTCTCCAGGCCCAGCTCCTCCTCCCGGCAGACTCTGCAGACCCAGGCTGTCCTCGACTCGGCCTCTCCAGGGCTCGCTCCTGCTCCCGGCGGCCCCTGCAGGCCGTGCTCGTCGCCCAGTCGCCTTCCGCCGGCCCAGCTCCTGCCTCTCCTCGGCCTCTCCAGCTGCCAGACTTCCTCAGGTCAGCCTCTCCAGTGCCCGCTCCTCCTCCCGGCGGCCTCTGCAGGCCCACGCTGGCCTCGACTCGGCCTATCCAGGGCTCGCTCCCGCTCCCGGCGGCCCCTGCAGGCCCAACTCGTCGCCCAGTCGGCCTCCGCCGGCCCAGCTCCTGCCTCTCCACGCCCTCTCCAGCTGCCAGACTTCCTCAGGTCAGCCTCTCCAGGCCCAGCTCCTCCGGCCTGCCACTGGCCTCTTGAGGCCCAGCCCCGATCACGCCTCTGGGCGACCTCCTCAGGCCCAGGACTTGACCTCCAGTCGGCCTCGCCAGGCCCAGCCTCCTGCCTCGCGAAGGCCTGCACGGGCCCAGCCTCTGCCTCACAGTGGACTGTCCACGCCCAGCTCTCGCCTGACCGCGGCCTCCCCAGGCCAGAGCTCCTCTTGCCTTTCGGCAGCTCCGCCACGCTCTCCTCCCGACTCCCCGTGGCCTCACTAGGCCCAACTCATTCGTCACGGGGAACGGCCTCTCCAGGCCCAGCCTTTGCCTTTCGGCGGCCTCTCCAGGCCCCGAACTTCCTCAGTCCGGCCTCTCCAGGCCCAGTTGCGGCCTCCCGGCCTCGTGTCCAGGCCCAGCTCGTTCTGCTCCTGCTGCGGCCGCGGGCCGATCTCCGGCCTCACGACAACCTCTTTGGACTCGGCTCCGGCCCAGCTCCCTCTCCGCGGCCTTTGTAGGCCCCAAACGTCCTGAAGCCGGGCCCCACGGTGGCCTCTCCGGGCCCGGCTCCTGCC
This sequence comes from Chlorocebus sabaeus, assembly GCF_047675955.1. Taxonomy (NCBI): domain Eukaryota; kingdom Metazoa; phylum Chordata; class Mammalia; order Primates; family Cercopithecidae; genus Chlorocebus; species Chlorocebus sabaeus. The sequence goes on from NC_132924.1 coordinate 775,855, forward strand.
CTCCAATGGCGTCTCCATGCCCCAGACTTCCTTCAGACAGCCTCTCCAGGCCCAGCTCCTCCTCCCGGCGGACTCTGCAGACCCAGGCTGTCCTCGACTCGGCCTCTCCAGGGCTCGCTCCTCCTCCCGGCGGCCCCTGAAGGCCGTGCTCGTCGCCCAGTCGCCTTCCGCCGGCCCAGCTCCTGCCTCTCCTCGGCCTCTCCAGCTGCCAGACTTCCTCAGGTCAGCCTCTCCAGTGCCCGCTCCTCCTCCCGGCGGCCTCTGCAGGCCCACGCTGGCCTCGACTCGGTCTATCCAGGGCTCGCTCCCGCTCCCGGCGGCCCCTGCAGGCCCAACTCGTCGCCCAGTCGGCCTCCGCCGGCCCAGCTCCTGCCTCTCCACGCCCTCTCCAGCTGCCAGACTTCCTCAGGTCAGCCTCTCCAGGCCCAGCTCCTCCGGCCTGCCACTGGCCTCTTGAGGCCCAGCCCCGATGACGCCTCTGGGCGACCTCCTCAGGCCCAGGACTTGACCTCCAGTCGGCCTCGCCAGGCCCAGCCTCCTGCCTCGCGAAGGCCTGCACGGGCCCAGCCTCTGCCTCACAGTGGACTGTCCACGCCCAGCTCTCGCCTGACCGCGGCCTCCCCAGGCCAGAGCTCCTCTTGCCTTTCGGCGGCTCCGCCACGCTCTCCTCCCGACTCCCCGTGGCCTCATTAGGCCCAACTCATTCGTCACGGGGAACGGCCTCTCCAGGCCCAGCCTTTGCCTTTCGGCGGCCTCTCCGGGCCCCGAACTTCCTCAGTCCGGCCTCTCCAGGCCCAGTTGCGGCCTCCCGGCCTCGTGTCCAGGCCCAGCTCGTTCTGCTCCTGCTGCGGCCGCGGGCCGATCTCCGGCCTCACGACAACCTCTTTGGACTCGGCTCCGGCCCAGCTCCCTCTCCGCGGCCTTTGTAGGCCCCAAACGTCCTGAAGCCGGGCCCCACGGTGGCCTCTCCGGGCCCGGCTCCTGCCCTCCAATGGCGTCTCCATGCCCCAGACTTCCTTCAGACAGCCTCTCCAGGCCCAGCTCCTCCTCCCGGCGGACTCTGCAGACCCAGGCTGTCCTCGACTCGGCCTCTCCAGGGCTCGCTCCTGCTCCCGGCGGCCCCTGCAGGCCGTGCTCGTCGCCCAGTCGCCTTGCGCCGGCCCAGCTCCTGCCTCTCCTCGGCCTCTCCAGCTGCCAGACTTCCTCAGGTCAGCCTCTCCAGTGCCCGCTCCTCCTCCCGGCGGCCTCTGCAGGCCCACGCTGGCCTCGACTCGGCCTATCCAGGGCTCGCTCCCGCTCCCGGCGGCCCCTGCAGGCCCAACTCGTCGCCCAGTCGGCCTCCGCCGGCCCAGCTCCTGCCTCTCCACGCCCTCTCCAGCTGCCAGACTTCCTCAGGTCAGCCTCTCCAGGCCCAGCTCCTCCGGCCTGCCACTGGCCTCTTGAGGCCCAGCCCCGATCACGCCTCTGGGCGACCTCCTCAGGCCCAGGACTTGACCTCCAGTCGGCCTCGCCAGGCCCAGCCTCCTGCCTCGCGAAGGCCTGCACGGGCCCAGCCTCTGCCTCACAGTGGACTGTCCACGCCCAGCTCTCGCCTGACCGCGGCCTCCCCAGGCCAGAGCTCCTCTTGCCTTTCGGCGGCTCCGCCACGCTCTCCTCCCGACTCCCCGTGGCCTCATTAGGCCCAACTCATTCGTCACGGGGAACGGCCTCTCCAGGCCCAGCCTTTGCCTTTTGGCGGCCTCTCCAGGCCCCGAACTTCCTCAGTCCGGCCTCTCCAGGCCCAGTTGCGGCCTCCCGGCCTCGTGTCCAGGCCCAGCTCGTTCTGCTCCTGCTGCGGCCGCGGGCCGATCTCCGGCCTCACGACAACCTCTTTGGACTCGGCTCCGGCCCAGCTCCCTCTCCGCGGCCTTTGTAGGCCCCAAACGTCCTGAAGCCGGGCCCCACGGTGGCCTCTCCGGGCCCGGCTCCTGCCCTCCAATGGCGTCTCCATGCCCCAGACTTCCTTCAGACAGCCTCTCCAGGCCCAGCTCCTCCTCCCGGCGGACTCTGCAGACCCAGGCTGTCCTCGACTCGGCCTCTCCAGGGCTCGCTCCTGCTCCCGGCGGCCCCTGCAGGCCGTGCTCGTCGCCCAGTCGCCTTCCGCCGGCCCAGCTCCTGCCTCTCCTCGGCCTCTCCAGCTGCCAGACTTCCTCAGGTCAGCCTCTCCAGTGCCCGCTCCTCCTCCCGGCGGCCTCTGCAGGCCCACGCTGGCCTCGACTCGGTCTATCCAGGGCTCGCTCCCGCTCCCGGCGGCCCCTGCAGGCCCAACTCGTCGCCCAGTCGGCCTCCGCCGGCCCAGCTCCTGCCTCTCCACGCCCTCTCCAGCTGCCAGACTTCCTCAGGTCAGCCTCTCCAGGCCCAGCTCCTCCGGCCTGCCACTGGCCTCTTGAGGCCCAGCCCCGATCACGCCTCTGGGCGACCTCCTCAGGCCCAGGACTTGACCTCCAGTCGGCCTCGCCAGGCCCAGCCTCCTGCCTCGCGAAGGCCTGCACGGGCCCAGCCTCTGCCTCACAGTGGACTGTCCACGCCCAGCTCTCGCCTGACCGCGGCCTCCCCAGGCCAGAGCTCCTCTTGCCTTTCGGCAGCTCCGCCACGCTCTCCTCCCGACTCCCCGTGGCCTCATTAGGCCCAACTCATTCGTCACGGGGAACGGCCTCTCCAGGCCCAGCCTTTGCCTTTCGGCGGCCTCTCCAGGCCCCGAACTTCCTCAGTCCGGCCTCTCCAGGCCCAGTTGCGGCCTCCCGGCCTCGTGTCCAGGCCCAGCTCGTTCTGCTCCTGCTGCGGCCGCGGGCCGATCTCCGGCCTCACGACAACCTCTTTGTACTCGGCTCCGGCCCAGCTCCCTCTCCGCGGCCTTTGTAGGCCCCAAACGTCCTGAAGCCGGGCCCCACGGTGGCCTCTCCGGGCCCGGCTCCTGCCCTCCAATGGCGTCTCCATGCCCCAGACTTCCTTCAGACAGCCTCTCCAGGCCCAGCTCCTCCTCCCGGCGGACTCTGCAGACCCAGGCTGTCCTCGACTCGGCCTCTCCAGGGCTCGCTCCTGCTCCCGGCGGCCCCTGCAGGCCGTGCTCGTCGCCCAGTCGCCTTCCGCCGGCCCAGCTCCTGCCTCTCCTCGGCCTCTCCAGCTGCCAGACTTCCTCAGGTCAGCCTCTCCAGTGCCCGCTCCTCCTCCCGGCGGCCTCTGCAGGCCCACGCTGGCCTCGACTCGGCCTATCCAGGGCTCGCTCCCGCTCCCGGCGGCCCCTGCAGGCCCAACTCGTCGCCCAGTCGGCCTCCGCCGGCCCAGCTCCTGCCTCTCCACGCCCTCTCCAGCTGCCAGACTTCCTCAGGTCAGCCTCTCCAGGCCCAGCTCCTCCGGCCTGCCACTGGCCTCTTGAGGCCCAGCCCCGATGACGCCTCTGGGCGACCTCCTCAGGCCCAGGACTTGACCTCCAGTCGGCCTCGCCAGGCCCAGCCTCCTGCCTCGCGAAGGCCTGCACGGGCCCAGCCTCTGCCTCACAGTGGACTGTCCACGCCCAGCTCTCGCCTGACCGCGGCCTCCCCAGGCCAGAGCTCCTCTTGCCTTTCGGCGGCTCCGCCACGCTCTCCTCCCGACTCCCCGTGGCCTCATTAGGCCCAACTCATTCGTCACGGGGAACGGCCTCTCCAGGCCCAGCCTTTGCCTTTCGGCGGCCTCTCCAGGCCCCGAACTTCCTCAGTCCGGCCTCTCCAGGCCCAGTTGCGGCCTCCCGGCCTCGTGTCCAGGCCCAGCTCGTTCTGCTCCTGCTGCGGCCGCGGGCCGATCTCCGGCCTCACGACAACCTCTTTGGACTCGGCTCCGGCCCAGCTCCCTCTCCGCGGCCTTTGTAGGCCCCAAACGTCCTGAAGCCGGGCCCCACGGTGGCCTCTCCGGGCCCGGCTCCTGCCCTCCAATGGCGTCTCCATGCCCCAGACTTCCTTCAGACAGCCTCTCCAGGCCCAGCTCCTCCTCCCGGCGGACTCTGCAGACCCAGGCTGTCCTCGACTCGGCCTCTCCAGGGCTCGCTCCTGCTCCCGGCGGCCCCTGCAGGCCGTGCTCGTCGCCCAGTCGCCTTCCGCCGGCCCAGCTCCTGCCTCTCCTCGGCCTCTCCAGCTGCCAGACTTCCTCAGGTCAGCCTCTCCAGTGCCCGCTCCTCCTCCCGGCGGCCTCTGCAGGCCCACGCTGGCCTCGACTCGGCCTATCCAGGGCTCGCTCCCGCTCCCGGCGGCCCCTGCAGGCCCAACTCGTCGCCCAGTCGGCCTCCGCCGGCCCAGCTCCTGCCTCTCCACGCCCTCTCCAGCTGCCAGACTTCCTCAGGTCAGCCTCTCCAGGCCCAGCTCCTCCGGCCTGCCACTGGCCTCTTGAGGCCCAGCCCCGATGACGCCTCTGGGCGACCTCCTCAGGCCCAGGACTTGACCTCCAGTCGGCCTCGCCAGGCCCAGCCTCCTGCCTCGCGAAGGCCTGCACGGGCCCAGCCTCTGCCTCACAGTGGACTGTCCACGCCCAGCTCTCGCCTGACCGCGGCCTCCCCAGGCCAGAGCTCCTCTTGCCTTTCGGCGGCTCCGCCACGCTCTCCTCCCGACTCCCCGTGGCCTCATTAGGCCCAACTCATTCGTCACGGGGAACGGCCTCTCCAGGCCCAGCCTTTGCCTTTCGGCGGCCTCTCCAGGCCCCGAACTTCCTCAGTCCGGCCTCTCCAGGCCCAGTTGCGGCCTCCCGGCCTCGTGTCCAGGCCCAGCTCGTTCTGCTCCTGCTGCGGCCGCGGGCCGATCTCCGGCCTCACGACAACCTCTTTGGACTCGGCTCCGGCCCAGCTCCCTCTCCGCGGCCTTTGTAGGCCCCAAACGTCCTGAAGCCGGGCCCCACGGTGGCCTCTCCGGGCCCGGCTCCTGCCCTCCAATGGCGTCTCCATGCCCCAGACTTCCTTCAGACAGCCTCTCCAGGCCCAGCTCCTCCTCCCGGCGGACTCTGCAGACCCAGGCTGTCCTCGACTCGGCCTCTCCAGGGCTCGCTCCTGCTCCCGGCGGCCCCTGCAGGCCGTGCTCGTCGCCCAGTCGCCTTCCGCCGGCCCAGCTCCTGCCTCTCCTCGGCCTCTCCAGCTGCCAGACTTCCTCAGGTCAGCCTCTCCAGTGCCCGCTCCTCCTCCCGGCGGCCTCTGCAGGCCCACGCTGGCCTCGACTCGGCCTATCCAGGGCTCGCTCCCCGCTCCCGGCGGCCCCTGCAGGCCCAACTCGTCGCCCAGTCGGCCTCCGCCGGCCCAGCTCCTGCCTCTCCACGCCCTCTCCAGCTGCCAGACTTCCTCAGGTCAGCCTCTCCAGGCCCAGCTCCTCCGGCCTGCCACTGGCCTCTTGAGGCCCAGCCCCGATGACGCCTCTGGGCGACCTCCTCAGGCCCAGGACTTGACCTCCAGTCGGCCTCGCCAGGCCCAGCCTCCTGCCTCGCGAAGGCCTGCACGGGCCCAGCCTCTGCCTCACAGTGGACTGTCCACGCCCAGCTCTCGCCTGACCGCGGCCTCCCCAGGCCAGAGCTCCTCTTGCCTTTCGGCGGCTCCGCCACGCTCTCCTCCCGACTCCCCGTGGCCTCATTAGGCCCAACTCATTCGTCACGGGGAACGGCCTCTCCAGGCCCAGCCTTTGCCTTTCGGCGGCCTCTCCAGGCCCCGAACTTCCTCAGTCCGGCCTCTCCAGGCCCAGTTGCGGCCTCCCGGCCTCGTGTCCAGGCCCAGCTCGTTCTGCTCCTGCTGCGGCCGCGGGCCGATCTCCGGCCTCACGACAACCTCTTTGGACTCGGCTCCGGCCCAGCTCCCTCTCCGCGGCCTTTGTAGGCCCCAAACGTCCTGAAGCCGGGCCCCACGGTGGCCTCTCCGGGCCCGGCTCCTGCCCTCCAATGGCGTCTCCATGCCCCAGACTTCCTTCAGACAGCCTCTCCAGGCCCAGCTCCTCCTCCCGGCGGACTCTGCAGACCCAGGCTGTCCTCGACTCGGCCTCTCCAGGGCTCGCTCCTGCTCCCGGCGGCCCCTGCAGGCCGTGCTCGTCGCCCAGTCGCCTTCCGCCGGCCCAGCTCCTGCCTCTCCTCGGCCTCTCCAGCTGCCAGACTTCCTCAGGTCAGCCTCTCCAGTGCCCGCTCCTCCTCCCGGCGGCCTCTGCAGGCCCACGCTGGCCTCGACTCGGCCTATCCAGGGCTCGCTCCCGCTCCCGGCGGCCCCTGCAGGCCCAACTCGTCGCCCAGTCGGCCTCCGCCGGCCCAGCTCCTGCCTCTCCACGCCCTCTCCAGCTGCCAGACTTCCTCAGGTCAGCCTCTCCAGGCCCAGCTCCTCCGGCCTGCCACTGGCCTCTTGAGGCCCAGCCCCGATGACGCCTCTGGGCGACCTCCTCAGGCCCAGGACTTGACCTCCAGTCGGCCTCGCCAGGCCCAGCCTCCTGCCTCGCGAAGGCCTGCACGGGCCCAGCCTCTGCCTCACAGTGGACTGTCCACGCCCAGCTCTCGCCTGACCGCGGCCTCCCCAGGCCAGAGCTCCTCTTGCCTTTCGGCGGCTCCGCCACGCTCTCCTCCCGACTCCCCGTGGCCTCATTAGGCCCAACTCATTCGTCACGGGGAACGGCCTCTCCAGGCCCAGCCTTTGCCTTTCGGCGGCCTCTCCAGGCCCCGAACTTCCTCAGTCCGGCCTCTCCAGGCCCAGTTGCGGCCTCCCGGCCTCGTGTCCAGGCCCAGCTCGTTCTGCTCCTGCTGCGGCCGCGGGCCGATCTCCGGCCTCACGACAACCTCTTTGGACTCGGCTCCGGCCCAGCTCCCTCTCCGCGGCCTTTGTAGGCCCCAAACGTCCTGAAGCCGGGCCCCACGGTGGCCTCTCCGGGCCCGGCTCCTGCCCTCCAATGGCGTCTCCATGCCCCAGACTTCCTTCAGACAGCCTCTCCAGGCCCAGCTCCTCCTCCCGGCGGACTCTGCAGACCCAGGCTGTCCTCGACTCGGCCTCTCCAGGGCTCGCTCCTGCTCCCGGCGGCCCCTGCAGGCCGTGCTCGTCGCCCAGTCGCCTTCCGCCGGCCCAGCTCCTGCCTCTCCTCGGCCTCTCCAGCTGCCAGACTTCCTCAGGTCAGCCTCTCCAGTGCCCGCTCCTCCTCCCGGCGGCCTCTGCAGGCCCACGCTGGCCTCGACTCGGCCTATCCAGGGCTCGCTCCCGCTCCCGGCGGCCCCTGCAGGCCCAACTCGTCGCCCAGTCGGCCTCCGCCGGCCCAGCTCCTGCCTCTCCACGCCCTCTCCAGCTGCCAGACTTCCTCAGGTCAGCCTCTCCAGGCCCAGCTCCTCCGGCCTGCCACTGGCCTCTTGAGGCCCAGCCCCGATCACGCCTCTGGGCGACCTCCTCAGGCCCAGGACTTGACCTCCAGTCGGCCTCGCCAGGCCCAGCCTCCTGCCTCGCGAAGGCCTGCACGGGCCCAGCCTCTGCCTCACAGTGGACTGTCCACGCCCAGCTCTCGCCTGACCGCGGCCTCCCCAGGCCAGAGCTCCTCTTGCCTTTCGGCGGCTCCGCCACGCTCTCCTCCCGACTCCCCGTGGCCTCATTAGGCCCAACTCATTCGTCACGGGGAACGGCCTCTCCAGGCCCAGCCTTTGCCTTTCGGCGGCCTCTCCAGGCCCCGAACTTCCTCAGTCCGGCCTCTCCAGGCCCAGTTGCGGCCTCCCGGCCTCGTGTCCAGGCCCAGCTCGTTCTGCTCCTGCTGCGGCCGCGGGCCGATCTCCGGCCTCACGACAACCTCTTTGGACTCGGCTCCGGCCCAGCTCCCTCTCCGCGGCCTTTGTAGGCCCCAAACATCCTGAAGCCGGGCCCCACGGTGGCCTCTCCGGGCCCGGCTCCTGCCCTCCAATGGCGTCTCCATGCCCCAGACTTCCTTCAGACAGCCTCTCCAGGCCCAGCTCCTCCTCCCGGCGGACTCTGCAGACCCAGGCTGTCCTCGACTCGGCCTCTCCAGGGCTCGCTCCTGCTCCCGGCGGCCCCTGCAGGCCGTGCTCGTCGCCCAGTCGCCTTCCGCCGGCCCAGCTCCTGCCTCTCCTCGGCCTCTCCAGCTGCCAGACTTCCTCAGGTCAGCCTCTCCAGTGCCCGCTCCTCCTCCCGGCGGCCTCTGCAGGCCCACGCTGGCCTCGACTCGGCCTATCCAGGGCTCGCTCCCGCTCCCGGCGGCCCCTGCAGGCCCAACTCGTCGCCCAGTCGGCCTCCGCCGGCCCAGCTCCTGCCTCTCCACGCCCTCTCCAGCTGCCAGACTTCCTCAGGTCAGCCTCTCCAGGCCCAGCTCCTCCGGCCTGCCACTGGCCTCTTGAGGCCCAGCCCCGATGACGCCTCTGGGCGACCTCCTCAGGCCCAGGACTTGACCTCCAGTCGGCCTCGCCAGGCCCAGCCTCCTGCCTCGCGAAGGCCTGCACGGGCCCAGCCTCTGCCTCACAGTGGACTGTCCACGCCCAGCTCTCGCCTGACCGCGGCCTCCCCAGGCCAGAGCTCCTCTTGCCTTTCGGCGGCTCCGCCACGCTCTCCTCCCGACTCCCCGTGGCCTCATTAGGCCCAACTCATTCGTCACGGGGAACGGCCTCTCCAGGCCCAGCCTTTGCCTTTCGGCGGCCTCTCCAGGCCCCGAACTTCCTCAGTCCGGCCTCTCCAGGCCCAGTTGCGGCCTCCCGGCCTCGTGTCCAGGCCCAGCTCGTTCTGCTCCTGCTGCGGCCGCGGGCCGATCTCCGGCCTCACGACAACCTCTTTGGACTCGGCTCCGGCCCAGCTCCCTCTCCGCGGCCTTTGTAGGCCCCAAACGTCCTGAAGCCGGGCCCCACGGTGGCCTCTCCGGGCCCGGCTCCTGCCCTCCAATGGCGTCTCCATGCCCCAGACTTCCTTCAGACAGCCTCTCCAGGCCCAGCTCCTCCTCCCGGCGGACTCTGCAGACCCAGGCTGTCCTCGACTCGGCCTCTCCAGGGCTCGCTCCTGCTCCCGGCGGCCCCTGCAGGCCGTGCTCGTCGCCCAGTCGCCTTCCGCCGGCCCAGCTCCTGCCTCTCCTCGGCCTCTCCAGCTGCCAGACTTCCTCAGGTCAGCCTCTCCAGTGCCCGCTCCTCCTCCCGGCGGCCTCTGCAGGCCCACGCTGGCCTCGACTCGGCCTATCCAGGGCTCGCTCCCGCTCCCGGCGGCCCCTGCAGGCCCAACTCGTCGCCCAGTCGGCCTCCGCCGGCCCAGCTCCTGCCTCTCCACGCCCTCTCCAGCTGCCAGACTTCCTCAGGTCAGCCTCTCCAGGCCCAGCTCCTCCGGCCTGCCACTGGCCTCTTGAGGCCCAGCCCCGATGACGCCTCTGGGCGACCTCCTCAGGCCCAGGACTTGACCTCCAGTCGGCCTCGCCAGGCCCAGCCTCCTGCCTCGCGAAGGCCTGCACGGGCCCAGCCTCTGCCTCACAGTGGACTGTCCACGCCCAGCTCTCGCCTGACCGCGGCCTCCCCAGGCCAGAGCTCCTCTTGCCTTTCGGCGGCTCCGCCACGCTCTCCTCCCGACTCCCCGTGGCCTCATTAGGCCCAACTCATTCGTCACGGGGAACGGCCTCTCCAGGCCCAGCCTTTGCCTTTCGGCGGCCTCTCCAGGCCCCGAACTTCCTCAGTCCGGCCTCTCCAGGCCCAGTTGCGGCCTCCCGGCCTCGTGTCCAGGCCCAGCTCGTTCTGCTCCTGCTGCGGCCGCGGGCCGATCTCCGGCCTCACGACAACCTCTTTGGACTCGGCTCCGGCCCAGCTCCCTCTCCGCGGCCTTTGTAGGCCCCAAACGTCCTGAAGCCGGGCCCCACGGTGGCCTCTCCGGGCCCGGCTCCTGCCCTCCAATGGCGTCTCCATGCCCCAGACTTCCTTCAGACAGCCTCTCCAGGCCCAGCTCCTCCTCCCGGCGGACTCTGCAGACCCAGGCTGTCCTCGACTCGGCCTCTCCAGGGCTCGCTCCTGCTCCCGGCGGCCCCTGCAGGCCGTGCTCGTCGCCCAGTCGCCTTCCGCCGGCCCAGCTCCTGCCTCTCCTCGGCCTCTCCAGCTGCCAGACTTCCTCAGGTCAGCCTCTCCAGTGCCCGCTCCTCCTCCCGGCGGCCTCTGCAGGCCCACGCTGGCCTCGACTCGGCCTATCCAGGGCTCGCTCCCGCTCCCGGCGGCCCCTGCAGGCCCAACTCGTCGCCCAGTCGGCCTCCGCCGGCCCAGCTCCTGCCTCTCCACGCCCTCTCCAGCTGCCAGACTTCCTCAGGTCAGCCTCTCCAGGCCCAGCTCCTCCGGCCTGCCACTGGCCTCTTGAGGCCCAGCCCCGATGACGCCTCTGGGCGACCTCCTCAGGCCCAGGACTTGACCTCCAGTCGGCCTCGCCAGGCCCAGCCTCCTGCCTCGCAAAGGCCTGCACGGGCCCAGCCTCTGCCTCACAGTGGACTGTCCACGCCCAGCTCTCGCCTGACCGCGGCCTCCCCAGGCCAGAGCTCCTCTTGCCTTTCGGCGGCTCCGCCACGCTCTCCTCCCGACTCCCCGTGGCCTCATTAGGCCCAACTCATTCGTCACGGGGAACGGCCTCTCCAGGCCCAGCCTTTGCCTTTCGGCGGCCTCTCCAGGCCCCGAACTTCCTCAGTCCGGCCTCTCCAGGCCCAGTTGCGGCCTCCCGGCCTCGTGTCCAGGCCCAGCTCGTTCTGCTCCTGCTGCGGCCGCGGGCCGATCTCCGGCCTCACGACAACCTCTTTGGACTCGGCTCCGGCCCAGCTCCCTCTCCGCGGCCTTTGTAGGCCCCAAACGTCCTGAAGCCGGGCCCCACGGTGGCCTCTCCGGGCCCGGCTCCTGCCCTCCAATGGCGTCTCCATGCCCCAGACTTCCTTCAGACAGCCTCTCCAGGCCCAGCTCCTCCTCCCGGCGGACTCTGCAGACCCAGGCTGTCCTCGACTCGGCCTCTCCAGGGCTCGCTCCTGCTCCCGGCGGCCCCTGCAGGCCGTGCTCGTCGCCCAGTCGCCTTCCGCCGGCCCAGCTCCTGCCTCTCCTCGGCCTCTCCAGCTGCCAGACTTCCTCAGGTCAGCCTCTCCAGTGCCCGCTCCTCCTCCCGGCGGCCTCTGCAGGCCCACGCTGGCCTCGACTCGGCCTATCCAGGGCTCGCTCCCGCTCCCGGCGGCCCCTGCAGGCCCAACTCGTCGCCCAGTCGGCCTCCGCCGGCCCAGCTCCTGCCTCTCCACGCCCTCTCCAGCTGCCAGACTTCCTCAGGTCAGCCTCTCCAGGCCCAGCTCCTCCGGCCTGCCACTGGCCTCTTGAGGCCCAGCCCCGATGACGCCTCTGGGCGACCTCCTCAGGCCCAGGACTTGACCTCCAGTCGGCCTCGCCAGGCCCAGCCTCCTGCCTCGCGAAGGCCTGCACGGGCCCAGCCTCTGCCTCACAGTGGACTGTCCACGCCCAGCTCTCGCCTGACCGCGGCCTCCCCAGGCCAGAGCTCCTCTTGCCTTTCGGCAGCTCCGCCACGCTCTCCTCCCGACTCCCCGTAGCCTCATTAGGCCCAACTCATTCGTCACGGGGAACGGCCTCTCCAGGCCCAGCCTTTGCCTTTCGGCGGCCTCTCCAGGCCCCGAACTTCCTCAGTCCGGCCTCTCCAGGCCCAGTTGCGGCCTCCCGGCCTCGTGTCCAGGCCCAGCTCGTTCTGCTCCTGCTGCGGCCGCGGGCCGATCTCCGGCCTCACGACAACCTCTTTGGACTCGGCTCCGGCCCAGCTCCCTCTCCGCGGCCTTTGTAGGCCCCAACGTCCTGAAGCCGGGCCCCACGGTGGCCTCTCCGGGCCCGGCTCCTGCCCTCCAATGGCGTCTCCATGCCCCAGACTTCCTTCAGACAGCCTCTCCAGGCCCAGCTCCTCCTTCCGGCGGACTCTGCAGACCCAGGCTGTCCTCGACTCGGCCTCTCCAGGGCTCGCTCCTGCTCCCGGCGGCCCCTGCAGGCCGTGCTCGTCGCCCAGTCGCCTTCCGCCGGCCCAGCTCCTGCCTCTCCTCGGCCTCTCCAGCTGCCAGACTTCCTCAGGTCAGCCTCTCCAGTGCCCGCTCCTCCTCCCGGCGGCCGGGGCCTCGACTCGGCCTATCCAGGGCTCGCTCCCGCTCCCGGCGGCCCCTGCAGGCCCAACTCGTCGCCCAGTCGGCCTCCGCCGGCCCAGCTCCTGCCTCTCCACGCCCTCTCCAGCTGCCAGACTTCCTCAGGTCAGCCTCTCCAGGCCCAGCTCCTCCGGCCTGCCACTGGCCTCTTGAGGCCCAGCCCCGATGACGCCTCTGGGCGACCTCCTCAGGCCCAGGACTTGACCTCCAGTCGGCCTCGCCAGGCCCAGCCTCCTGCCTCGCGAAGGCCTGCACGGGCCCAGCCTCTGCCTCACAGTGGACTGTCCACGCCCAGCTCTCGCCTGACCGCGGCCTCCCCAGGCCAGAGCTCCTCTTGCCTTTCGGCAGCTCCGCCACGCTCTCCTCCCGACTCCCCGTGGCCTCATTAGGCCCAACTCATTCGTCACGGGGAACGGCCTCTCCAGGCCCAGCCTTTGCCTTTCGGCGGCCTCTCCAGGCCCCGAACTTCCTCAGTCCGGCCTCTCCAGGCCCAGTTGCGGCCTCCCGGCCTCGTGTCCAGGCCCAGCTCGTTCTGCTCCTGCTGCGGCCGCGGGCCGATCTCCGGCCTCACGACAACCTCTTTGGACTCGGCTCCGGCCCAGCTCCCTCTCCGCGGCCTTTGTAGGCCCCAAACGTCCTGAAGCCGGGCCCCACGGTGGCCTCTCCGGGCCCGGCTCCTGCCCTCCAATGGCGTCTCCATGCCCCAGACTTCCTTCAGACAGCCTCTCCAGGCCCAGCTCCTCCTCCCGGCGGACTCTGCAGACCCAGGCTGTCCTCGACTCGGCCTCTCCAGGGCTCGCTCCTGCTCCCGGCGGCCCCTGCAGGCCGTGCTCGTCGCCCAGTCGCCTTCCGCCGGCCCAGCTCCTGCCTCTCCTCGGCCTCTCCAGCTGCCAGACTTCCTCAGGTCAGCCTCTCCAGTGCCCACTCCTCCTCCCGGCGGCCTCTGCAGGCCCACGCTGGCCTCGACTCGGCCTATCCAGGGCTCGCTCCCGCTCCCGGCGGCCCCTGCAGGCCCAACTCGTCGCCCAGTCGGCCTCCGCCGGCCCAGCTCCTGCCTCTCCACGCCCTCTCCAGCTGCCAGACTTCCTCAGGTCAGCCTCTCCAGGCCCAGCTCCTCCGGCCTGCCGCTGGCCTCTTGAGGCCCAGCCCCGATCACGCCTCTGGGCGACCTCCTCAGGCCCAGTACTTGACCTCCAGTCGGCCTCGCCAGGCCCAGCCTCCTGCCTCGCGAAGGCCTGCACGGGCCCAGCCTCTGCCTCACAGTGGACTGTCCACGCCCAGCTCTCGCCTGACCGCGGCCTCCCCAGGCCAGAGCTCCTCTTGCCTTTCGGCAGCTCCGCCACGCTCTCCTCCCGACTCCCCGTGGCCTCATTAGGCCCAACTCATTCGTCACGGGGAACGGCCTCTCCAGGCCCAGCCTTTGCCTTTCGGCGGCCTCTCCAGGCCCCGAACTTCCTCAGTCCGGCCTCTCCAGGCCCAGTTGCGGCCTCCCGACCTCGTGTCCAGGCCCAGCTCGTTCTGCTCCTGCTGCGGCCGCGGGCCGATCTCCGGCCTCACGACAACCTCTTTGGACTCGGCTCCGGCCCAGCTCCCTCTCCGCGGCCTTTGTAGGCCCCAAACGTCCTGAAGCCGGGCCCCACGGTGGCCTCTCCGGGCCCGGCTCCTGCCCTCCAATGGCGTCTCCATGCCCCAGACTTCCTTCAGACAGCCTCTCCAGGCCCAGCTCCTCCTCCCGGCGGACTCTGCAGACCCAGGCTGTCCTCGACTCGGCCTCTCCAGGGCTCGCTCCTGCTCCCGGCGGCCCCTGCAGGCCGTGCTCGTCGCCCAGTCGCCTTCCGCCGGCCCAGCTCCTGCCTCTCCTCGGCCTCTCCAGCTGCCAGACTTCCTCAGGTCAGCCTCTCCAGTGCCCGCTCCTCCTCCCGGCGGCCTCTGCAGGCCCACGCTGGCCTCGACTCGGCCTATCCAGGGCTCGCTCCCGCTCCCGGCGGCCCCTGCAGGCCCAACTCGTCGCCCAGTCGGCCTCCGCCGGCCCAGCTCCTGCCTCTCCACGCCCTCTCCAGCTGCCAGACTTCCTCAGGTCAGCCTCTCCAGGCCCAGCTCCTCCGGCCTGCCACTGGCCTCTTGAGGCCCAGCCCCGATGACGCCTCTGGGCGACCTCCTCAGGCCCAGGACTTGACCTCCAGTCGGCCTCGCCAGGCCCAGCCTCCTGCCTCGCGAAGGCCTGCACGGGCCCAGCCTCTGCCTCACAGTGGACTGTCCACGCCCAGCTCTCGCCTGACCGCGGCCTCCCCAGGCCAGAGCTCCTCTTGCATTTCGGCAGCTCCACCACGCTCTCCTCCCGACTCCCCGTGGCCTCATTAGGCCCAACTCATTCGTCACGGGGAACGGCCTCTCCAGGCCCAGCCTTTGTCTTTCGGCGGCCTCTCCAGGCCCCGAACTTCCTCAGTCCGGCCTCTCCAGGCCCAGTTGCGGCCTCCCGGCCTCGTGTCCAGGCCCAGCTCGTTCTGCTCCTGCTGCGGCCGCGGGCCGATCTCCGGCCTCACGACAACCTCTTTGGACTCGGCTCCGGCCCAGCTCCCTCTCCGCGGCCTTTGTAGGCCCCAAACGTCCTGAAGCCGGGCCCCACGGTGGCCTCTCCGGGCCCGGCTCCTGCCCTCCAATGGCGTCTCCATGCCCCAGACTTCCTTCAGACAGCCTCTCCAGGCCCAGCTCCTCCTCCCGGCGGACTCTGCAGACCCAGGCTGTCCTCGACTCGGCCTCTCCAGGGCTCGCTCCTGCTCCCGGCGGCCCCTGCAGGCCGTGCTCGTCGCCCAGTCGCCTTCCGCCGGCCCAGCTCCTGCCTCTCCTCGGCCTCTCCAGCTGCCAGACTTCCTCAGGTCAGCCTCTCCAGTGCCCGCTCCTCCTCCCGGCGGCCTCTGCAGGCCCACGCTGGCCTCGACTCGGCCTATCCAGGGCTCGCTCCCGCTCCCGGCGGCCCCTGCAGGCCCAACTCGTCGCCCAGTCGGCCTCCGCCGGCCCAGCTCCTGCCTCTCCACGCCCTCTCCAGCTGCCAGACTTCCTCAGGTCAGCCTCTCCAGGCCCAGCTCCTCCGGCCTGCCACTGGCCTCTTGAGGCCCAGCCCCGATGACGCCTCTGGGCGACCTCCTCAGGCCCAGGACTTGACCTCCAGTCGGCCTCGCCAGGCCCAGCCTCCTGCCTCGCGAAGGCCTGCACGGGCCCAGCCTCTGCCTCACAGTGGACTGTCCACGCCCAGCTCTCGCCTGACCACGGCCTCCCCAGGCCAGAGCTCCTCTTGCCTTTCGGCAGCTCCGCCACGCTCTCCTCCCGACTCCCCGTGGCCTCATTAGGCCCAACTCATTCGTCACGGGGAACGGCCTCTCCAGGCCCAGCCTCTGCCTTTCGGCGGCCTCTCCAGGCCCCGAACTTCCTCAGTCCGGCCTCTCCAGGCCCAGTTGCGGCCTCCCGGCCTCGTGTCCAGGCCCAGCTCGTTCTGCTCCTGCTGCGGCCGCGGGCCGATCTCCGGCCTCACGACAACCTCTTTGGACTCGGCTCCGGCCCAGCTCCCTCTCCGCGGCCTTTGTAGGCCCCAAACGTCCTGAAGCCGGGCCCCACGGTGGCCTCTCCGGGCCCGGCTCCTGCCCTCCAATGGCGTCTCCATGCCCCAGACTTCCTTCAGACAGCCTCTCCAGGCCCAGCTCCTCCTCCCGGCGGACTCTGCAGACCCAGGCTGTCCTCGACTCGGCCTCTCCAGGGCTCGCTCCTGCTCCCGGCGGCCCCTGCAGGCCGTGCTCGTCGCCCAGTCGCCTTCCGCCGGCCCAGCTCCTGCCTCTCCTCGGCCTCTCCAGCTGCCAGACTTCCTCAGGTCAGCCTCTCCAGTGCCCGCTCCTCCTCCCGGCGGCCAGGGCCTCAACTCGGCCTATCCAGGGCTCGCTCCCGCTCCCGGCGGCCCCTGCAGGCCCAACTCGTCGCCCAGTCGGCCTCCGCCGGCCCAGCTCCTGCCTCTCCACGCCCTCTCCAGCTGCCAGACTTCCTCAGGTCAGCCTCTCCAGGCCCAGCTCCTCCGGCCTGCCACTGGCCTCTTGAGGCCCAGCCCCGATGACGCCTCTGGGCGACCTCCTCAGGCCCAGGACTTGACCTCCAGTCGGCCTCGCCAGGCCCAGCCTCCTGCCTCGCGAAGGCCTGCACGGGCCCAGCCTCTGCCTCACAGTGGACTGTCCACGCCCAGCTCTCGCCTGACCGCGGCCTCCCCAGGCCAGAGCTCCTCTTGCCTTTCGGCAGCTCCGCCACGCTCTCCTCCCGACTCCCCGTGGCCTCATTAGGCCCAACTCATTCGTCACGGGGAACGGCCTCTCCAGGCCCAGCCTTTGCCTTTCGGCGGCCTCTCCAGGCCCCGAACTTCCTCAGTCCGGCCTCTCCAGGCCCAGTTGCGGCCTCCCGGCCTCGTGTCCAGGCCCAGCTCGTTCTGCTCCTGCTGCGGCCGCGGGCCGATCTCCGGCCTCACGACAACCTCTTTGGACTCGGCTCCGGCCCAGCTCCCTCTCCGCGGCCTTTGTAGGCCCCAAACGTCCTGAAGCCGGGCCCCACGGTGGCCTCTCCGGGCCCGGCTCCTGCCCTCCAATGGCGTCTCCATGCCCCAGACTTCCTTCAGACAGCCTCTCCAGGCCCAGCTCCTCCTCCCGGCGGACTCTGCAGACCCAGGCTGTCCTCGACTCGGCCTCTCCAGGGCTCGCTCCTGCTCCCGGCGGCCCCTGCAGGCCGTGCTCGTCGCCCAGTCGCCTTCCGCCGGCCCAGCTCCTGCCTCTCCTCGGCCTCTCCAGCTGCCAGACTTCCTCAGGTCAGCCTCTCCAGTGCCCGCTCCTCCTCCCGGCGGCCTCTGCAGGCCCACGCTGGCCTCGACTCGGCCTATCCAGGGCTCGCTCCCGCTCCCGGCGGCCCCTGCAGGCCCAACTCGTCGCCCAGTCGGCCTCCGCCGGCCCTGCTCCTGCCTCTCCACGCCCTCTCCAGCTGCCAGACTTCCTCAGGTCAGCCTCTCCAGGCCCAGCTCCTCCGGCCTGCCGCTGGCGTCTTGAGGCCCAGCCCCGATCACGCCTCTGGGCGACCTCCTCAGGCCCAGTACTTGACCTCCAGTCGGCCTCGTCAGGCCCAGCCTCCTGCCTCGCGAAGGCCTGCACGGGCCCAGCCTCTGCCTCACAGTGGACTGTCCACGCCCAGCTCTCGCCTGACCGCGGCCTCCCCAGGCCAGAGCTCCTCTTGCCTTTCGGCAGCTCCGCCACGCTCTCCTCCCGACTCCCCGTGGCCTCATTAGGCCCAACTCATTCGTCACGGGGAACGGCCTCTCCAGGCCCAGCCTTTGCCTTTCGGCGGCCTCTCCAGGCCCCGAACTTCCTCAGTCCGGCCTCTCCAGGCCCAGTTGCGGCCTCCCGGCCTCGTGTCCAGGCCCAGCTCGTTCTGCTCCTGCTGCGGCCGCGGGCCGATCTCCGGCCTCACGACAACCTCTTTGGACTCGGCTCCGGCCCAGCTCCCTCTCCGCGGCCTTTGTAGGCCCCAAACGTCCTGAAGCCGGGCCCCACGGTGGCCTCTCCGGGCCCGGCTCCTGCCCTCCAATGGCGTCTCCATGCCCCAGACTTCCTTCAGACAGCCTCTCCAGGCCCAGCTCCTCCTCCCGGCGGACTCTGCAGACCCAGGCTGTCCTCGACTCGGCCTCTCCAGGGCTCGCTCCTGCTCCCGGCGGCCCCTGCAGGCCGTGCTCGTCGCCCAGTCGCCTTCCGCCGGCCCAGCTCCTGCCTCTCCTCGGCCTCTCCAGCTGCCAGACTTCCTCAGGTCAGCCTCTCCAGTGCCCGCTCCTCCTCCCGGCGGCCTCTGCAGGCCCACGCTGGCCTCGACTCGGCCTATCCAGGGCTCGCTCCCGCTCCCGGCGGCCCCTGCAGGCCCAACTCGTCGCCCAGTCGGCCTCCGCCGGCCCAGCTCCTGCCTCTCCACGCCCTCTCCAGCTGCCAGACTTCCTCAGGTCAGCCTCTCCAGGCCCAGCTCCTCTGGCCTGCCACTGGCCTCTTGAGGCCCAGCCCCGATCACGCCTCTGGGCGACCTCCTCAGGCCCAGGACTTGACCTCCAGTCGGCCTCGCCAGGCCCAGCCTCCTGCCTCGCGAAGGCCTGCACGGGCCCAGCCTCTGCCTCACAGTGGACTGTCCACGCCCAGCTCTCGCCTGACCGCGGCCTCCCCAGGCCAGAGCTCCTCTTGCCTTTCGGCAGCTCCGCCACGCTCTCCTCCCGACTCCCCGTGGCCTCATTAGGCCCAACTCATTCGTCACGGGGAACGGCCTCTCCAGGCCCAGCCTTTGCCTTTCGGCGGCCTCTCCAGGCCCCGAACTTCCTCAGTCCGGCCTCTCCAGGCCCAGTTGCGGCCTCCCGGCCTCGTGTCCAGGCCCAGCTCGTTCTGCTCCTGCTGCGGCCGCGGGCCGATCTCCGGCCTCACGACAACCTCTTTGGACTCGGCTCCGGCCCAGCTCCCTCTCCGCGGCCTTTGTAGGCCCCAAACGTCCTGAAGCCGGGCCCCACGGTGGCCTCTCCGGGCCCGGCTCCTGCCCTCCAATGGCGTCTCCATGCCCCAGACTTCCTTCAGACAGCCTCTCCAGGCCCAGCTCCTCCTCCCGGCGGACTCTGCAGACCCAGGCTGTCCTCGACTCGGCCTCTCCAGGGCTCGCTCCTGCTCCCGGCGGCCCCTGCAGGCCGTGCTCGTCGCCCAGTCGCCTTCCGCCGGCCCAGCTCCTGCCTCTCCTCGGCCTCTCCAGCTGCCAGACTTCCTCAGGTCAGCCTCTCCAGTGCCCACTCCTCCTCCCGGCGGCCTCTGCAGGCCCACGCTGGCCTCGACTCGGCCTATCCAGGGCTCGCTCCCGCTCCCGGCGGCCCCTGCAGGCCCAACTCGTCGCCCAGTCGGCCTCCGCCGGCCCAGCTCCTGCCTCTCCACGCCCTCTTCAGCTGCCAGACTTCCTCAGGTCAGCCTCTCCAGGCCCAGCTCCTCCGGCCTGCCACTGGCCTCTTGAGGCCCAGCCCCGATGACGCCTCTGGGCGACCTCCTCAGGCCCAGGACTTGACCTCCAGTCGGCCTCGCCAGGCCCAGCCTCCTGCCTCGCGAAGGCCTGCACGGGCCCAGCCTCTGCCTCACAGTGGACTGTCCACGCCCAGCTCTCGCCTGACCGCGGCCTCCCCAGGCCAGAGCTCCTCTTGCCTTTCGGCAGCTCCGCCACGCTCTCCTCCCGACTCCCCGTGGCCTCATTAGGCCCAACTCATTCGTCACGGGGAACGGCCTCTCCAGGCCCAGCCTTTGCCTTTCGGCGGCCTCTCCAGGCCCCGAACTTCCTCAGTCCGGCCTCTCCAGGCCCAGTTGCGGCCTCCCGGCCTCGTGTCCAGGCCCAGCTCGTTCTGCTCCTGCTGCGGCCGCGGGCCGATCTGCGGCCTCACGACAACCTCTTTGGACTCGGCTCCGGCCCAGCTCCCTCTCCGCGGCCTTTGTAGGCCCCAAACGTCCTGAAGCCGGGCCCCACGGTGGCCTCTCCGGGCCTGGCTCCTGCCCTCCAATGGCGTCTCCATGCCCCAGACTTCCTTCAGACAGCCTCTCCAGGCCCAGCTCCTCCTCCCGGCGGACTCTGCAGACCCAGGCTGTCCTCGACTCGGCCTCTCCAGGGCTCGCTCCTGCTCCCGGCGGCCCCTGCAGGCCGTGCTCGTCGCCCAGTCGCCTTCCGCCGGCCCAGCTCCTGCCTCTCCTCGGCCTCTCCAGCTGCCAGACTTCCTCAGGTCAGCCTCTCCAGTGCCCGCTCCTCCTCCCGGCGGCCTCTGCAGGCCCACGCTGGCCTCGACTCGGCCTATCCAGGGCTCGCTCCCGCTCCCGGCGGCCCCTGCAGGCCCAACTCGTCGCCCAGTCGGCCTCCGCCGGCCCAGCTCCTGCCTCTCCACGCCCTCTCCAGCTGCCAGACTTCCTCAGGTCAGCCTCTCCAGGCCCAGCTCCTCTGGCCTGCCACTGGCCTCTTGAGGCCCAGCCCCGATGACGCCTCTGGGCGACCTCCTCAGGCCCAGGACTTGACCTCCAGTCGGCCTCGCCAGGCCCAGCCTCCTGCCTCGCGAAGGCCTGCACGGGCCCAGCCTCTGCCTCACAGTGGACTGTCCACGCCCAGCTCTCGCCTGACCGCGGCCTCCCCAGGCCAGAGCTCCTCTTGCATTTCGGCAGCTCCACCACGCTCTCCTCCCGACTCCCCGTGGCCTCATTAGGCCCAACTCATTCGTCACGGGGAACGGCCTCTCCAGGCCCAGCCTTTGCCTTTCGGCGGCCTCTCCAGGCCCCGAACTTCCTCAGTCCGGCCTCTCCAGGCCCAGTTGCGGCCTCCCGGCCTCGTGTCCAGGCCCAGCTCGTTCTGCTCCTGCTGCGGCCGCGGGCCGATCTCCGGCCTCACGACAACCTCTTTGGACTCGGCTCCGGCCCAGCTCCCTCTCCGCGGCCTTTGTAGGCCCCAAACGTCCTGAAGCCGGGCCCCACGGTGGCCTCTCCGGGCCCGGCTCCTGCCCTCCAATGGCGTCTCCATGCCCCAGACTTCCTTCAGACAGCCTCTCCAGGCCCAGCTCCTCCTCCCGGCGGACTCTGCAGACCCAGGCTGTCCTCGACTCGGCCTCTCCAGGGCTCGCTCCTGCTCCCGGCGGCCCCTGCAGGCCGTGCTCGTCGCCCAGTCGCCTTCCGCCGGCCCAGCTCCTGCCTCTCCTCGGCCTCTCCAGCTGCCAGACTTCCTCAGGTCAGCCTCTCCAGTGCCCGCTCCTCCTCCCGGCGGCCTCTGCAGGCCCACGCTGGCCTCGACTCGGCCTATCCAGGGCTCGCTCCCGCTCCCGGCGGCCCCTGCAGGCCCAACTCGTCGCCCAGTCGGCCTCCGCCGGCCCAGCTCCTGCCTCTCCACGCCCTCTCCAGCTGCCAGACTTCCTCAGGTCAGCCTCTCCAGGCCCAGCTCCTCCGGCCTGCCACTGGCCTCTTGAGGCCCAGCCCCGATGACGCCTCTGGGCGACCTCCTCAGGCCCAGGACTTGACCTCCAGTCGGCCTCGCCAGGCCCAGCCTCCTGCCTCGCGAAGGCCTGCACGGGCCCAGCCTCTGCCTCACAGTGGACTGTCCACGCCCAGCTCTCGCCTGACCGCGGCCTCCCCAGGCCAGAGCTCCTCTTGCCTTTCGGCAGCTCCGCCACGCTCTCCTCCCGACTCCCCGTGGCCTCATTAGGCCCAACTCATTCGTCACGGGGAACGGCCTCTCCAGGCCCAGCCTTTGCCTTTCGGCGGCCTCTCCAGGCCCCGAACTTCCTCAGTCCGGCCTCTCCAGGCCCAGTTGCGGCCTCCCGGCCTCGTGTCCAGGCCCAGCTCGTTCTGCTCCTGCTGCGGCCGCGGGCCGATCTCCGGCCTCACGACAACCTCTTTGGACTCGGCTCCGGCCCAGCTCCCTCTCCGCGGCCTTTGTAGGCCCCAAACGTCCTGAAGCCGGGCCCCACGGTGGCCTCTCCGGGCCCGGCTCCTGCCCTCCAATGGCGTCTCCATGCCCCAGACTTCCTTCAGACAGCCTCTCCAGGCCCAGCTCCTCCTCCCGGCGGACTCTGCAGACCCAGGCTGTCCTCGACTCGGCCTCTCCAGGGCTCGCTCCTGCTCCCGGCGGCCCCTGCAGGCCGTGCTCGTCGCCCAGTCGCCTTCCGCCGGCCCAGCTCCTGCCTCTCCTCGGCCTCTCCAGCTGCCAGACTTCCTCAGGTCAGCCTCTCCAGTGCCCGCTCCTCCTCCCGGCGGCCTCTGCAGGCCCACGCTGGCCTCGACTCGGCCTATCCAGGGCTCGCTCCCGCTCCCGGCGGCCCCTGCAGGCCCAACTCGTCGCCCAGTCGGCCTCCGCCGGCCCAGCTCCTGCCTCTCCACGCCCTCTCCAGCTGCCAGACTTCCTCAGGTCAGCCTCTCCAGGACCAGCTCCTCCGGCCTGCCACTGGCCTCTTGAGGCCCAGCCCCGATGACGCCTCTGGGCGACCTCCTCAGGCCCAGGACTTGACCTCCAGTCGGCCTCGCCAGGCCCAGCCTCCTGCCTCGCGAAGGCCTGCACGGGCCCAGCCTCTGCCTCACAGTGGACTGTCCACGCCCAGCTCTCGCCTGACCACGGCCTCCCCAGGCCAGAGCTCCTCTTGCCTTTCGGCAGCTCCGCCACGCTCTCCTCCCGACTCCCCGTGGCCTCATTAGGCCCAACTCATTCGTCACGGGGAACGGCCTCTCCAGGCCCAGCCTTTGCCTTTCGGCGGCCTCTCCAGGCCCCGAACTTCCTCAGTCCGGCCTCTCCAGGCCCAGTTGCGGCCTCCCGGCCTCGTGTCCAGGCCCAGCTCGTTCTGCTCCTGCTGCGGCCGCGGGCCGATCTCCGGCCTCACGACAACCTCTTTGGACTCGGCTCCGGCCCAGCTCCCTCTCCGCGGCCTTTGTAGGCCCCAAACGTCCTGAAGCCGGGCCCCACGGTGGCCTCTCCGGGCCCGGCTCCTGCCCTCCAGTGGCGTCTCCATGCCCCAGACTTCCTTCAGACAGCCTCTCCAGGCCCAGCTCCTCCTCCCGGCGGACTCTGCAGACCCAGGCTGTCCTCGACTCGGCCTCTCCAGGGCTCGCTCCTGCTCCCGGCGGCCCCTGCAGGCCGTGCTCGTCGCCCAGTCGCCTTCCGCCGGCCCAGCTCCTGCCTCTCCTCGGCCTCTCCAGCTGCCAGACTTCCTCAGGTCAGCCTCTCCAGTGCCCGCTCCTCCTCCCGGCGGCCTCTGCAGGCCCACGCTGGCCTCGACTCGGCCTATCCAGGGCTCGCTCCCGCTCCCGGCGGCCCCTGCAGGCCCAACTCGTCGCCCAGTCGGCCTCCGCCGGCCCAGCTCCTGCCTCTCCACGCCCTCTCCAGCTGCCAGACTTCCTCAGGTCAGCCTCTCCAGGCCCAGCTCCTCCGGCCTGCCACTGGCCTCTTGAGGCCCAGCCCCGATCACGCCTCTGGGCGACCTCCTCAGGCCCAGGACTTGACCTCCAGTCGGCCTCGCCAGGCCCAGCCTCCTGCCTCGCGAAGGCCTGCACGGGCCCAGCCTCTGCCTCACAGTGGACTGTCCACGCCCAGCTCTCGCCTGACCGCGGCCTCCCCAGGCCAGAGCTCCTCTTGCCTTTCGGCAGCTCCGCCACGCTCTCCTCCCGACTCCCCGTGGCCTCATTAGGCCCAACTCATTCGTCACGGGGAACGGCCTCTCCAGGCCCAGCCTTTGCCTTTCGGCGGCCTCTCCAGGCCCCGAACTTCCTCAGTCCGGCCTCTCCAGGCCCAGTTGCGGCCTCCCGGCCTCGTGTCCAGGCCCAGCTCGTTCTGCTCCTGCTGCGGCCGCGGGCCGATCTCCGGCCTCACGACAACCTCTTTGGACTCGGCTCCGGCCCAGCTCCCTCTCCGCGGCCTTTGTAGGCCCCAAACGTCCTGAAGCCGGGCCCCACGGTGGCCTCTCCGGGCCCGGCTCCTGCCCTCCAGTGGCGTCTCCATGCCCCAGACTTCCTTCAGACAGCCTCTCCAGGCCCAGCTCCTCCTCCCGGCGGACTCTGCAGACCCAGGCTGTCCTCGACTCGGCCTCTCCAGGGCTCGCTCCTGCTCCCGGCGGCCCCTGCAGGCCGTGCTCGTCGCCCAGTCGCCTTCCGCCGGCCCAGCTCCTGCCTCTCCTCGGCCTCTCCAGCTGCCAGACTTCCTCAGGTCAGCCTCTCCAGTGCCCGCTCCTCCTCCCGGCGGCCTCTGCAGGCCCACGCTGGCCTCGACTCGGCCTATCCAGGGCTCGCTCCCGCTCCCGGCGGCCCCTGCAGGCCCAACTCGTCGCCCAGTCGGCCTCCGCCGGCCCAGCTCCTGCCTCTCCACGCCCTCTCCAGCTGCCAGACTTCCTCAGGTCAGCCTCTCCAGGCCCAGCTCCTCCGGCCTGCCACTGGCCTCTTGAGGCCCAGCCCCGATGACGCCTCTGGGCGACCTCCTCAGGCCCAGGACTTGACCTCCAGTCGGCCTCGCCAGGCCCAGCCTCCTGCCTCGCGAAGGCCTGCACGGGCCCAGCCTCTGCCTCACAGTGGACTGTCCACGCCCAGCTCTCGCCTGACCGCGGCCTCCCCAGGCCAGAGCTCCTCTTGCCTTTCGGCAGCTCCGCCACGCTCTCCTCCCGACTCCCCGTGGCCTCATTAGGCCCAACTCATTCGTCACGGGGAACGGCCTCTCCAGGCCCAGCCTTTGCCTTTCGGCGGCCTCTCCAGGCCCCGAACTTCCTCAGTCCGGCCTCTCCAGGCCCAGTTGCGGCCTCCCGGCCTCGTGTCCAGGCCCAGCTCGTTCTGCTCCTGCTGCGGCCGCGGGCCGATCTCCGGCCTCACGACAACCTCTTTGGACTCGGCTCCGGCCCAGCTCCCTCTCCGCGGCCTTTGTAGGCCCCAACGTCCTGAAGCCGGGCCCCACGGTGGCCTCTCCGGGCCCGGCTCCTGCCCTCCAATGGCGTCTCCATGCCCCAGACTTCC
This sequence comes from Chlorocebus sabaeus, assembly GCF_047675955.1. Lineage (NCBI taxonomy): Eukaryota > Metazoa > Chordata > Mammalia > Primates > Cercopithecidae > Chlorocebus > Chlorocebus sabaeus. The sequence goes on from NC_132924.1 coordinate 800,507, forward strand.
TTCAGACAGCCTCTCCAGGCCCAGCTCCTCCTCCCGGCGGACTCTGCAGACCCAGGCTGTCCTCGACTCGGCCTCTCCAGGGCTCGCTCCTGCTCCCGGCGGCCCCTGCAGGCCGTGCTCGTCGCCCAGTCGCCTTCCGCCGGCCCAGCTCCTGCCTCTCCTCGGCCTCTCCAGCTGCCAGACTTCCTCAGGTCAGCCTCTCCAGTGCCCGCTCCTCCTCCCGGCGGCCTCTGCAGGCCCACGCTGGCCTCGACTCGGCCTATCCAGGGCTCGCTCCCGCTCCCGGCGGCCCCTGCAGGCCCAACTCGTCGCCCAGTCGGCCTCCGCCGGCCCAGCTCCTGCCTCTCCACGCCCTCTCCAGCTGCCAGACTTCCTCAGGTCAGCCTCTCCAGGCCCAGCTCCTCCGGCCTGCCACTGGCCTCTTGAGGCCCAGCCCCGATCACGCCTCTGGGCGACCTCCTCAGGCCCAGGACTTGACCTCCAGTTGGCCTCGCCAGGCCCAGCCTCCTGCCTCGCGAAGGCCTGCACGGGCCCAGCCTCTGCCTCACAGTGGACTGTCCACGCCCAGCTCTCGCCTGACCGCGGCCTCCCCAGGCCAGAGCTCCTCTTGCCTTTCGGCAGCTCCGCCACGCTCTCCTCCCGACTCCCCGTGGCCTCATTAGGCCCAACTCATTCGTCACGGGGAACGGCCTCTCCAGGCCCAGCCTTTGCCTTTCGGCGGCCTCTCCAGGCCCCGAACTTCCTCAGTCCGGCCTCTCCAGGCCCAGTTGCGGCCTCCCGGCCTCGTGTCCAGGCCCAGCTCGTTCTGCTCCTGCTGCGGCCGCGGGCCGATCTCCGGCCTCACGACAACCTCTTTGGACTCGGCTCCGGCCCAGCTCCCTCTCCGCGGCCTTTGTAGGCCCCAAACGTCCTGAAGCCGGGCCCCACGGTGGCCTCTCCGGGCCCGGCTCCTGCCCTCCAATGGCGTCTCCATGCCCCAGACTTCCTTCAGACAGCCTCTCCAGGCCCAGCTCCTCCTCCCGGCGGACTCTGCAGACCCAGGCTGTCCTCGACTCGGCCTCTCCAGGGCTCGCTCCTGCTCCCGGCGGCCCCTGCAGGCCGTGCTCGTCGCCCAGTCGCCTTCCGCCGGCCCAGCTCCTGCCTCTCCTCGGCCTCTCCAGCTGCCAGACTTCCTCAGGTCAGCCTCTCCAGTGCCCGCTCCTCCTCCCGGCGGCCTCTGCAGGCCCACGCTGGCCTCGACTCGGCCTATCCAGGGCTCGCTCCCGCTCCCGGCGGCCCCTGCAGGCCCAACTCGTCGCCCAGTCGGCCTCCGCCGGCCCAGCTCCTGCCTCTCCACGCCCTCTCCAGCTGCCAGACTTCCTCAGGTCAGCCTCTCCAGGACCAGCTCCTCCGGCCTGCCACTGGCCTCTTGAGGCCCAGCCCCGATGACGCCTCTGGGCGACCTCCTCAGGCCCAGGACTTGACCTCCAGTCGGCCTCGCCAGGCCCAGCCTCCTGCCTCGCGAAGGCCTGCACGGGCCCAGCCTCTGCCTCACAGTGGACTGTCCACGCCCAGCTCTCGCCTGACCACGGCCTCCCCAGGCCAGAGCTCCTCTTGCCTTTCGGCAGCTCCGCCACGCTCTCCTCCCGACTCCCCGTGGCCTCATTAGGCCCAACTCATTCGTCACGGGGAACGGCCTCTCCAGGCCCAGCCTTTGCCTTTCGGCGGCCTCTCCAGGCCCCGAACTTCCTCAGTCCGGCCTCTCCAGGCCCAGTTGCGGCCTCCCGGCCTCGTGTCCAGGCCCAGCTCGTTCTGCTCCTGCTGCGGCCGCGGGCCGATCTCCGGCCTCACGACAACCTCTTTGGACTCGGCTCCGGCCCAGCTCCCTCTCCGCGGCCTTTGTAGGCCCCAAACGTCCTGAAGCCGGGCCCCACGGTGGCCTCTCCGGGCCCGGCTCCTGCCCTCCAGTGGCGTCTCCATGCCCCAGACTTCCTTCAGACAGCCTCTCCAGGCCCAGCTCCTCCTCCCGGCGGACTCTGCAGACCCAGGCTGTCCTCGACTCGGCCTCTCCAGGGCTCGCTCCTGTTCCCGGCGGCCCCTGCAGGCCGTGCTCGTCGCCCAGTCGCCTTCCGCCGGCCCAGCTCCTGCCTCTCCTCGGCCTCTCCAGCTGCCAGACTTCCTCAGGTCAGCCTCTCCAGTGCCCGCTCCTCCTCCCGGCGGCCTCTGCAGGCCCACGCTGGCCTCGACTCGGCCTATCCAGGGCTCGCTCCCGCTCCCGGCGGCCCCTGCAGGCCCAACTCGTCGCCCAGTCGGCTTCCGCCGGCCCAGCTCCTGCCTCTCCACGCCCTCTCCAGCTGCCAGACTTCCTCAGGTCAGCCTCTCCAGGCCCAGCTCCTCCGGCCTGCCACTGGCCTCTTGAGGCCCAGCCCCGATGACGCCTCTGGGCGACCTCCTCAGGCCCAGGACTTGACCTCCAGTCGGCCTCGCCAGGCCCAGCCTCCTGCCTCGCGAAGGCCTGCACGGGCCCAGCCTCTGCCTCACAGTGGACTGTCCACGCCCAGCTCTCGCCTGACCGCGGCCTCCCCAGGCCAGAGCTCCTCTTGCCTTTCGGCAGCTCCGCCACGCTCTCCTCCCGACTCCCCGTGGCCTCATTAGGCCCAACTCATTCGTCACGGGGAACGGCCTCTCCAGGCCCAGCCTTTGCCTTTCGGCGGCCTCTCCAGGCCCCGAACTTCCTCAGTCCGGCCTCTCCAGGCCCAGTTGCGGCCTCCCGGCCTCGTGTCCAGGCCCAGCTCGTTCTGCTCCTGCTGCGGCCGCGGGCCGATCTCCGGCCTCACGACAACCTCTTTGGACTCGGCTGCGGCCCAGCTCCCTCTCCGCGGCCTTTGTAGGCCCCAACGTCCTGAAGCCGGGCCCCACGGTGGCCTCTCCGGGCCCGGCTCCTGCCCTCCAATGGCGTCTCCATGCCCCAGACTTCCTTCAGACAGCCTCTCCAGGCCCAGCTCCTCCTCCCGGCGGACTCTGCAGACCCAGGCTGTCCTCGACTCGGCCTCTCCAGGGCTCGCTCCTGCTCCCGGCGGCCCCTGCAGGCCGTGCTCGTCGCCCAGTCGCCTTCCGCCGGCCCAGCTCCTGCCTCTCCTCGGCCTCTCCAGCTGCCAGACTTCCTCAGGTCAGCCTCTCCAGTGCCCGCTCCTCCTCCCGGCGGCCGGGGCCTCGACTCGGCCTATCCAGGGCTCGCTCCCGCTCCCGGCGGCCCCTGCAGGCCCAACTCGTCGCCCAGTCGGCCTCCGCCGGCCCAGCTCCTGCCTCTCCACGCCCTCTCCAGCTGCCAGACTTCCTCAGGTCAGCCTCTCCAGGCCCAGCTCCTCCGGCCTGCCACTGGCCTCTTGAGGCCCAGCCCCGATGACGCCTCTGGGCGACCTCCTCAGGCCCAGGACTTGACCTCCAGTCGGCCTCGCCAGGCCCAGCCTCCTGCCTCGCGAAGGCCTGCACGGGCCCAGCCTCTGCCTCACAGTGGACTGTCCACGCCCAGCTCTCGCCTGACCGCGGCCTCCCCAGGCCAGAGCTCCTCTTGCCTTTCGGCAGCTCCGCCACGCTCTCCTCCCGACTCCCCGTGGCCTCATTAGGCCCAACTCATTCGTCACGGGGAACAGCCTCTCCAGGCCCAGCCTTTGCCTTTCGGCGGCCTCTCCAGGCCCCGAACTTCCTCAGTCCGGCCTCTCCAGGCCCAGTTGCGGCCTCCCGGCCTCGTGTCCAGGCCCAGCTCGTTCTGCTCCTGCTGCGGCCGCGGGCCGATCTCCGGCCTCACGACAACCTCTTTGGACTCGGCTCCGGCCCAGCTCCCTCTCCGCGGCCTTTGTAGGCCCCAAACGTCCTGAAGCCGGGCCCCACGGTGGCCTCTCCGGGCCCGGCTCCTGCCCTCCAATGGCGTCTCCATGCCCCAGACTTCCTTCAGACAGCCTCTCCAGGCCCAGCTCCTCCTCCCGGCGGACTCTGCAGACCCAGGCTGTCCTCGACTCGGCCTCTCCAGGGCTCGCTCCTGCTCCCGGCGGCCCCTGCAGGCCGTGCTCGTCGCCCAGTCGCCTTCCGCCGGCCCAGCTCCTGCCTCTCCTCGGCCTCTCCAGCTGCCAGACTTCCTCAGGTCAGCCTCTCCAGTGCCCGCTCCTCCTCCCGGCGGCCTCTGCAGGCCCACGCTGGCCTCGACTCGGCCTATCCAGGGCTCGCTCCCGCTCCCGGCGGCCCCTGCAGGCCCAACTCGTCGCCCAGTCGGCCTCCGCCGGCCCAGCTCCTGCCTCTCCACGCCCTCTCCAGCTGCCAGACTTCCTCAGGTCAGCCTCTCCAGGCCCAGCTCCTCCGGCCTGCCGCTGGCCTCTTGAGGCCCAGCCCCGATGACGCCTCTGGGCGACCTCCTCAGGCCCAGGACTTGACCTCCAGTCGGCCTCGCCAGGCCCAGCCTCCTGCCTCGCGAAGGCCTGCACGGGCCCAGCCTCTGCCTCACAGTGGACTGTCCACGCCCAGCTCTCGCCTGACCGCGGCCTCCCCAGGCCAGAGCTCCTCTTGCCTTTCGGCAGCTCCGCCACGCTCTCCTCCCGACTCCCCGTGGCCTCATTAGGCCCAACTCATTCGTCACGGGGAACGGCCTCTCCAGGCCCAGCCTTTGCCTTTCGGCGGCCTCTCCAGGCCCCGAACTTCCTCAGTCCGGCCTCTCCAGGCCCAGTTGCGGCCTCCCGGCCTCGTGTCCAGGCCCAGCTCGTTCTGCTCCTGCTGCGGCCGCGGGCCGATCTGCGGCCTCACGACAACCTCTTTGGACTCGACTCCGGCCCAGCTCCCTCTCCGGGGCCTTTGTAGGCCCCAAACGTCCTGAAGCCGGGCCCCACGGTGGCCTCTCCGGGCCTGGCTCCTGCCCTCCAATGGCGTCTCCATGCCCCAGACTTCCTTCAGACAGCCTCTCCAGGCCCAGCTCCTCCTCCCGGCGGACTCTGCAGACCCAGGCTGTCCTCGACTCGGCCTCTCCAGGGCTCGCTCCTGCTCCCGGCGGCCCCTGCAGGCCGTGCTCGTCGCCCAGTCGCCTTCCGCCGGCCCAGCTCCTGCCTCTCCTCGGCCTCTCCAGCTGCCAGACTTCCTCAGGTCAGCCTCTCCAGTGCCCGCTCCTCCTCCCGGCGGCCTCTGCAGGCCCACGCTGGCCTCGACTCGGCCTATCCAGGGCTCGCTCCCGCTCCCGGCGGCCCCTGCAGGCCCAACTCGTCGCCCAGTCGGCCTCCGCCGGCCCAGCTCCTGCCTCTCCACGCCCTCTCCAGCTGCCAGACTTCCTCAGGTCAGCCTCTCCAGGCCCAGCTCCTCTGGCCTGCCACTGGCCTCTTGAGGCCCAGCCCCGATCACGCCTCTGGGCGACCTCCTCAGGCCCAGGACTTGACCTCCAGTCGGCCTCGCCAGGCCCAGCCTCCTGCCTCGCGAAGGCCTGCACGGGCCCAGCCTCTGCCTCACAGTGGACTGTCCACGCCCAGCTCTCGCCTGACCGCGGCCTCCCCAGGCCAGAGCTCCTCTTGCATTTCGGCAGCTCCACCACGCTCTCCTCCCGACTCCCCGTGGCCTCATTAGGCCCAACTCATTCGTCACGGGGAACGGCCTCTCCAGGCCCAGCCTTTGCCTTTCGGCGGCCTCTCCAGGCCCCGAACTTCCTCAGTCCGGCCTCTCCAGGCCCAGTTGCGGCCTCCCGGCCTCGTGTCCAGGCCCAGCTCGTTCTGCTCCTGCTGCGGCCGCGGGCCGATCTCCGGCCTCACGACAACCTCTTTGGACTCGGCTCCGGCCCAGCTCCCTCTCCGCGGCCTTTGTAGGCCCCAAACGTCCTGAAGCCGGGCCCCACGGTGGCCTCTCCGGGCCCGGCTCCTGCCCTCCAATGGCGTCTCCATGCCCCAGACTTCCTTCAGACAGCCTCTCCAGGCCCAGCTCCTCCTCCCGGCGGACTCTGCAGACCCAGGCTGTCCTCGACTCGGCCTCTCCAGGGCTCGCTCCTGCTCCCGGCGGCCCCTGCAGGCCGTGCTCGTCGCCCAGTCGCCTTCCGCCGGCCCAGCTCCTGCCTCTCCTCGGCCTCTCCAGCTGCCAGACTTCCTCAGGTCAGCCTCTCCAGTGCCCGCTCCTCCTCCCGGCGGCCTCTGCAGGCCCACGCTGGCCTCGACTCGGCCTATCCAGGGCTCGCTCCCGCTCCCGGCGGCCCCTGCAGGCCCAACTCGTCGCCCAGTCGGCCTCCGCCGGCCCAGCTCCTGCCTCTCCACGCCCTCTTCAGCTGCCAGACTTCCTCAGGTCAGCCTCTCCAGGCCCAGCTCCTCCGGCCTGCCACTGGCCTCTTGAGGCCCAGCCCCGATGACGCCTCTGGGCGACCTCCTCAGGCCCAGGACTTGACCTCCAGTCGGCCTCGCCAGGCCCAGCCTCCTGCCTCGCGAAGGCCTGCACGGGCCCAGCCTCTGCCTCACAGTGGACTGTCCACGCCCAGCTCTCGCCTGACCGCGGCCTCCCCAGGCCAGAGCTCCTCTTGCCTTTCGGCAGCTCCGCCACGCTCTCCTCCCGACTCCCCGTGGCCTCATTAGGCCCAACTCATTCGTCACGGGGAACGGCCTCTCCAGGCCCAGCCTTTGCCTTTCGGCGGCCTCTCCAGGCCCCGAACTTCCTCAGTCCGGCCTCTCCAGGCCCAGTTGCGGCCTCCCGGCCTCGTGTCCAGGCCCAGCTCGTTCTGCTCCTGCTGCGGCCGCGGGCCGATCTGCGGCCTCACGACAACCTCTTTGGACTCGACTCCGGCCCAGCTCCCTCTCCGGGGCCTTTGTAGGCCCCAAACGTCCTGAAGCCGGGCCCCACGGTGGCCTCTCCGGGCCTGGCTCCTGCCCTCCAATGGCGTCTCCATGCCCCAGACTTCCTTCAGACAGCCTCTCCAGGCCCAGCTCCTCCTCCCGGCGGACTCTGCAGACCCAGGCTGTCCTCGACTCGGCCTCTCCAGGGCTCGCTCCTGCTCCCGGCGGCCCCTGCAGGCCGTGCTCGTCGCCCAGTCGCCTTCCGCCGGCCCAGCTCCTGCCTCTCCTCGGCCTCTCCAGCTGCCAGACTTCCTCAGGTCAGCCTCTCCAGTGCCCGCTCCTCCTCCCGGCGGCCTCTGCAGGCCCACGCTGGCCTCGACTCGGCCTATCCAGGGCTCGCTCCCGCTCCCGGCGGCCCCTGCAGGCCCAACTCGTCGCCCAGTCGGCCTCCGCCGGCCCAGCTCCTGCCTCTCCACGCCCTCTCCAGCTGCCAGACTTCCTCAGGTCAGCCTCTCCAGGCCCAGCTCCTCTGGCCTGCCACTGGCCTCTTGAGGCCCAGCCCCGATCACGCCTCTGGGCGACCTCCTCAGGCCCAGGACTTGACCTCCAGTCGGCCTCGCCAGGCCCAGCCTCCTGCCTCGCGAAGGCCTGCACGGGCCCAGCCTCTGCCTCACAGTGGACTGTCCACGCCCAGCTCTCGCCTGACCGCGGCCTCCCCAGGCCAGAGCTCCTCTTGCATTTCGGCAGCTCCACCACGCTCTCCTCCCGACTCCCCGTGGCCTCATTAGGCCCAACTCATTCATCACGGGGAACGGCCTCTCCAGGCCCAGCCTTTGCCTTTCGGCGGCCTCTCCAGGCCCCGAACTTCCTCAGTCCGGCCTCTCCAGGCCCAGTTGCGGCCTCCCGGCCTCGTGTCCAGGCCCAGCTCGTTCTGCTCCTGCTGCGGCCGCGGGCCGATCTCCGGCCTCACGACAACCTCTTTGGACTCGGCTCCGGCCCAGCTCCCTCTCCGCGGCCTTTGTAGGCCCCAAACGTCCTGAAGCCGGGCCCCACGGTGGCCTCTCCGGGCCCGGCTCCTGCCCTCCAATGGCGTCTCCATGCCCCAGACTTCCTTCAGACAGCCTCTCCAGGCCCAGCTCCTCCTCCCGGCGGACTCTGCAGACCCAGGCTGTCCTCGACTCGGCCTCTCCAGGGCTCGCTCCTGCTCCCGGCGGCCCCTGCAGGCCGTGCTCGTCGCCCAGTCGCCTTCCGCCGGCCCAGCTCCTGCCTCTCCTCGGCCTCTCCAGCTGCCAGACTTCCTCAGGTCAGCCTCTCCAGTGCCCGCTCCTCCTCCCGGCGGCCTCTGCAGGCCCACGCTGGCCTCGACTCGGCCTATCCAGGGCTCGCTCCCGCTCCCGGCGGCCCCTGCAGGCCCAACTCGTCGCCCAGTCGGCCTCCGCCGGCCCAGCTCCTGCCTCTCCACGCCCTCTCCAGCTGCCAGACTTCCTCAGGTCAGCCTCTCCAGGCCCAGCTCCTCCGGCCTGCCACTGGCCTCTTGAGGCCCAGCCCCGATGACGCCTCTGGGCGACCTCCTCAGGCCCAGGACTTGACCTCCAGTCGGCCTCGCCAGGCCCAGCCTCCTGCCTCGCGAAGGCCTGCACGGGCCCAGCCTCTGCCTCACAGTGGACTGTCCACGCCCAGCTCTCGCCTGACCGCGGCCTCCCCAGGCCAGAGCTCCTCTTGCCTTTCGGCAGCTCCGCCACGCTCTCCTCCCGACTCCCCGTGGCCTCATTAGGCCCAACTCATTCGTCACGGGGAACTGCCTCTCCAGGCCCAGCCTTTGCCTTTCGGCGGCCTCTCCAGGCCCCGAACTTCCTCAGTCCGGCCTCTCCAGGCCCAGTTGCGGCCTCCCGGCCTCGTGTCCAGGCCCAGCTCGTTCTGCTCCTGCTGCGGCCGCGGGCCGATCTCCGGCCTCACGACAACCTCTTTGGACTCGGCTCCGGCCCAGCTCCCTCTCCGCGGCCTTTGTAGGCCCCAAACGTCCTGAAGCCGGGCCCCACGGTGGCCTCTCCGGGCCCGGCTCCTGCCCTCCAATGGCGTCTCCATGCCCCAGACTTCCTTCAGACAGCCTCTCCAGGCCCAGCTCCTCCTCCCGGCGGACTCTGCAGACCCAGGCTGTCCTCGACTCGGCCTCTCCAGGGCTCGCTCCTGCTCCCGGCGGCCCCTGCAGGCCGTGCTCGTCGCCCAGTCGCCTTCCGCCGGCCCAGCTCCTGCCTCTCCTCGGCCTCTCCAGCTGCCAGACTTCCTCAGGTCAGCCTCTCCAGTGCCCGCTCCTCCTCCCGGCGGCCTCTGCAGGCCCACGCTGGCCTCGACTCGGCCTATCCAGGGCTCGCTCCCGCTCCCGGCGGCCCCTGCAGGCCCAACTCGTCGCCCAGTCGGCCTCCGCCGGCCCAGCTCCTGCCTCTCCACGCCCTCTCCAGCTGCCAGACTTCCTCAGGTCAGCCTCTCCAGGCCCAGCTCCTCCGGCCTGCCACTGGCCTCTTGAGGCCCAGCCCCGATGACGCCTCTGGGCGACCTCCTCAGGCCCAGGACTTGACCTCCAGTCGGCCTCGCCAGGCCCAGCCTCCTGCCTCGCGAAGGCCTGCACGGGCCCAGCCTCTGCCTCACAGTGGACTGTCCACGCCCAGCTCTCGCCTGACCGCGGCCTCCCCAGGCCAGAGCTCCTCTTGCCTTTCGGCGGCTCCGCCACGCTCTCCTCCCGACTCCCCGTGGCCTCATTAGGCCCAACTCATTCGTCACGGGGAACGGCCTCTCCAGGCCCAGCCTTTGCCTTTCGGCGGCCTCTCCAGGCCCCGAACTTCCTCAGTCCGGCCTCTCCAGGCCCAGTTGCGGCCTCCCGGCCTCGTGTCCAGGCCCAGCTCGTTCTGCTCCTGCTGCGGCCGCGGGCCGATCTCCGGCCTCACGACAACCTCTTTGGACTCGGCTCCGGCCCAGCTCCCTCTCCGCGGCCTTTGTAGGCCCCAAACGTCCTGAAGCCGGGCCCCACGGTGGCCTCTCCGGGCCCGGCTCCTGCCCTCCAATGGCGTCTCCATGCCCCAGACTTCCTTCAGACAGCCTCTCCAGGCCCAGCTCCTCCTCCCGGCGGACTCTGCAGACCCAGGCTGTCCTCGACTCGGCCTCTCCAGGGCTCGCTCCTGCTCCCGGCGGCCCCTGCAGGCCGTGCTCGTCGCCCAGTCGCCTTCCGCCGGCCCAGCTCCTGCCTCTCCTCGGCCTCTCCAGCTGCCAGACTTCCTCAGGTCAGCCTCTCCAGTGCCCGCTCCTCCTCCCGGCGGCCTCTGCAGGCCCACGCTGGCCTCGACTCGGCCTATCCAGGGCTCGCTCCCGCTCCCGGCGGCCCCTGCAGGCCCAACTCGTCGCCCAGTCGGCCTCCGCCGGCCCAGCTCCTGCCTCTCCACGCCCTCTCCAGCTGCCAGACTTCCTCAGGTCAGCCTCTCCAGGCCCAGCTCCTCCGGCCTGCCACTGGCCTCTTGAGGCCCAGCCCCGATCACGCCTCTGGGCGACCTCCTCAGGCCCAGGACTTGACCTCCAGTCGGCCTCGCCAGGCCCAGCCTCCTGCCTCGCGAAGGCCTGCACGGGCCCAGCCTCTGCCTCACAGTGGACTGTCCACGCCCAGCTCTCGCCTGACCGCGGCCTCCCCAGGCCAGAGCTCCTCTTGCCTTTCGGCAGCTCCGCCACGCTCTCCTCCCGACTCCCCGTGGCCTCATTAGGCCCAACTCATTCGTCACGGGGAACGGCCTCTCCAGGCCCAGCCTTTGCCTTTCGGCGGCCTCTCCAGGCCCCGAACTTCCTCAGTCCGGCCTCTCCAGGCCCAGTTGCGGCCTCCCGGCCTCGTGTCCAGGCCCAGCTCGTTCTGCTCCTGCTGCGGCCGCGGGCCGATCTCCGGCCTCACGACAACCTCTTTGGACTCGGCTCCGGCCCAGCTCCCTCTCCGCGGCCTTTGTAGGCCCCAAACGTCCTGAAGCCGGGCCCCACGGTGGCCTCTCCGGGCCCGGCTCCTGCCCTCCAGTGGCGTCTCCATGCCCCAGACTTCCTTCAGACAGCCTCTCCAGGCCCAGCTCCTCCTCCCGGCGGACTCTGCAGACCCAGGCTGTCCTCGACTCGGCCTCTCCAGGGCTCGCTCCTGTTCCCGGCGGCCCCTGCAGGCCGTGCTCGTCGCCCAGTCGCCTTCCGCCGGCCCAGCTCCTGCCTCTCCTCGGCCTCTCCAGCTGCCAGACTTCCTCAGGTCAGCCTCTCCAGTGCCCGCTCCTCCTCCCGGCGGCCTCTGCAGGCCCACGCTGGCCTCGACTCGGCCTATCCAGGGCTCGCTCCCGCTCCCGGCGGCCCCTGCAGGCCCAACTCGTCGCCCAGTCGGCCTCCGCCGGCCCAGCTCCTGCCTCTCCACGCCCTCTCCAGCTGCCAGACTTCCTCAGGTCAGCCTCTCCAGGCCCAGCTCCTCCGGCCTGCCACTGGCCTCTTGAGGCCCAGCCCCGATCACGCCTCTGGGCGACCTCCTCAGGCCCAGGACTTGACCTCCAGTCGGCCTCGCCAGGCCCAGCCTCCTGCCTCGCGAAGGCCTGCACGGGCCCAGCCTCTGCCTCACAGTGGACTGTCCACGCCCAGCTCTCGCCTGACCGCGGCCTCCCCAGGCCAGAGCTCCTCTTCCCTTTCGGCAGCTCCGCCACGCTCTCCTCCCGACTCCCCGTGGCCTCATTAGGCCCAACTCATTCGTCACGGGGAACGGCCTCTCCAGGCCCAGCCCTTGCCTTTCGGCGGCCTCTCCAGGCCCCGAACTTCCTCAGTCCGGCCTCTCCAGGCCCAGTTGCGGCCTCCCGGCCTCGTGTCCAGGCCCAGCTCGTTCTGCTCCTGCTGCGGCCGCGGGCCGATCTCCGGCCTCACGACAACCTCTTTGGACTCGGCTCCGGCCCAGCTCCCTCTCCGCGGCCTTTGTAGGCCCCAAACGTCCTGAAGCCGGGCCCCACGGTGGCCTCTCCGGGCCCGGCTCCTGCCCTCCAATGGCGTCTCCATGCCCCAGACTTCCTTCAGACAGCCTCTCCAGGCCCAGCTCCTCCTCCCGGCGGACTCTGCAGACCCAGGCTGTCCTCGACTCGGCCTCTCCAGGGCTCGCTCCTGCTCCCGGCGGCCCCTGCAGGCCGTGCTCGTCGCCCAGTCGCCTTCCGCCGGCCCAGCTCCTGCCTCTCCTCGGCCTCTCCAGCTGCCAGACTTCCTCAGGTCAGCCTCTCCAGTGCCCGCTCCTCCTCCCGGCGGCCTCTGCAGGCCCACGCTGGCCTCGACTCGGCCTATCCAGGGCTCGCTCCCGCTCCCGGCGGCCCCTGCAGGCCCAACTCGTCGCCCAGTCGGCCTCCGCCGGCCCAGCTCCTGCCTCTCCACGCCCTCTCCAGCTGCCAGACTTCCTCAGGTCAGCCTCTCCAGGCCCAGCTCCTCCGGCCTGCCACTGGCCTCTTGAGGCCCAGCCCCGATGACGCCTCTGGGCGACCTCCTCAGGCCCAGGACTTGACCTCCAGTCGGCCTCGCCAGGCCCAGCCTCCTGCCTCGCGAAGGCCTGCACGGGCCCAGCCTCTGCCTCACAGTGGACTGTCCACGCCCAGCTCTCGCCTGACCGCGGCCTCCCCAGGCCAGAGCTCCTCTTGCCTTTCGGCAGCTCCGCCACGCTCTCCTCCCGACTCCCCGTGGCCTCATTAGGCCCAACTCATTCGTCACGGGGAACGGCCTCTCCAGGCCCAGCCTTTGCCTTTCGGCGGCCTCTCCAGGCCCCGAACTTCCTCAGTCCGGCCTCTCCAGGCCCAGTTGCGGCCTCCCGGCCTCGTGTCCAGGCCCAGCTCGTTCTGCTCCTGCTGCGGCCGCGGGCCGATCTCCGGCCTCACGACAACCTCTTTGGACTCGGCTCCGGCCCAGCTCCCTCTCCGCGGCCTTTGTAGGCCCCAAACGTCCTGAAGCCGGGCCCCACGGTGGCCTCTCCGGGCCCGGCTCCTGCCCTCCAATGGCGTCTCCATGCCCCAGACTTCCTTCAGACAGCCTCTCCAGGCCCAGCTCCTCCTCCCGGCGGACTCTGCAGACCCAGGCTGTCCTCGACTCGGCCTCTCCAGGGCTCGCTCCTGCTCCCGGCGGCCCCTGCAGGCCGTGCTCGTCGCCCAGTCGCCTTCCGCCGGCCCAGCTCCTGCCTCTCCTCGGCCTCTCCAGCTGCCAGACTTCCTCAGGTCAGCCTCTCCAGTGCCCGCTCCTCCTCCCGGCGGCCTCTGCAGGCCCACGCTGGCCTCGACTCGGCCTATCCAGGGCTCGCTCCCGCTCCCGGCGGCCCCTGCAGGCCCAACTCGTCGCCCAGTCGGCCTCCGCCGGCCCAGCTCCTGCCTCTCCACGCCCTCTCCAGCTGCCAGACTTCCTCAGGTCAGCCTCTCCAGGCCCAGCTCCTCCGGCCTGCCACTGGCCTCTTGAGGCCCAGCCCCGATGACGCCTCTGGGCGACCTCCTCAGGCCCAGGACTTGACCTCCAGTCGGCCTCGCCAGGCCCAGCCTCCTGCCTCGCGAAGGCCTGCACGGGCCCAGCCTGTGCCTCACAGTGGACTGTCCACGCCCAGCTCTCGCCTGACCGCGGCCTCCCCAGGCCAGAGCTCCTCTTGCCTTTCGGCAGCTCCGCCACGCTCTCCTCCCGACTCCCCGTGGCCTCATTAGGCCCAACTCATTCGTCACGGGGAACGGCCTCTCCAGGCCCAGCCTTTGCCTTTCGACGGCCTCTCCAGGCCCCGAACTTCCTCAGTCCGGCCTCTCCAGGCCCAGTTGCGGCCTCCCGGCCTCGTGTCCAGGCCCAGCTCGTTCTGCTCCTGCTGCGGCCGCGGGCCGATCTCCGGCCTCACGACAACCTCTTTGGACTCGGCTCCGGCCCAGCTCCCTCTCCGCGGCCTTTGTAGGCCCCAAACGTCCTGAAGCCGGGCCCCACGGTGGCCTCTCCGGGCCCGGCTCCTGCCCTCCAATGGCGTCTCCATGCCCCAGACTTCCTTCAGACAGCCTCTCCAGGCCCAGCTCCTCCTCCCGGCGGACTCTGCAGACCCAGGCTGTCCTCGACTCGGCCTCTCCAGGGCTCGCTCCTGCTCCCGGCGGCCCCTGCAGGCCGTGCTCGTCGCCCAGTCGCCTTCCGCCGGCCCAGCTCCTGCCTCTCCTCGGCCTCTCCAGCTGCCAGACTTCCTCAGGTCAGCCTCTCCAGTGCCCGCTCCTCCTCCCGGCGGCCTCTGCAGGCCCACGCTGGCCTCGACTCGGCCTATCCAGGGCTCGCTCCCGCTCCCGGCGGCCCCTGCAGGCCCAACTCGTCGCCCAGTCGGCCTCCGCCGGCCCAGCTCCTGCCTCTCCACGCCCTCTCCAGCTGCCAGACTTCCTCAGGTCAGCCTCTCCAGGCCCAGCTCCTCCGGCCTGCCACTGGCCTCTTGAGGCCCAGCCCCAATCACGCCTCTGGGCGACTTCCTCAGGCCCAGGACTTGACCTCCAGTTGGCCTCGCCAGGCCCAGCCTCCTGCCTCGCGAAGGCCTGCACGGGCCCAGCCTCTGCCTCACAGTGGACTGTCCACGCCCAGCTCTCGCCTGACCGCGGCCTCCCCAGGCCAGAGCTCCTCTTGCCTTTCGGCAGCTCCGCCACGCTCTCCTCCCGACTCCCCGTGGCCTCTTTAGGCCCAACTCATTCGTCACGGGGAACGGCCTCTCCAGGCCCAGCCTTTGCCTTTCGGCGGCCTCTCCAGGCCCCGAACTTCCTCAGTCCGGCCTCTCCAGGCCCAGTTGCGGCCTCCCGGCCTCGTGTCCAGGCCCAGCTCGTTCTGCTCCTGCTGCGGCCGCGGGCCGATCTCCGGCCTCACGACAACCTCTTTGGACTCGGCTCCGGCCCAGCTCCCTCTCCGCGGCCTTTGTAGGCCCCAAACGTCCTGAAGCCGGTCCCCACGGTGGCCTCTCCGGGCCCGGCTCCTGCCCTCCAATGGCGTCTCCATGCCCCAGACTTCCTTCAGACAGCCTCTCCAGGCCCAGCTCCTCCTCCCGGCGGACTCTGCAGACCCAGGCTGTCCTCGACTCGGCCTCTCCAGGGCTCGCTCCTGCTCCCGGCGGCCCCTGCAGGCCGTGCTCGTCGCCCAGTCGCCTTCCGCCGGCCCAGCTCCTGCCTCTCCTCGGCCTCTCCAGCTGCCAGACTTCCTCAGGTCAGCCTCTCCAGTGCCCGCTCCTCCTCCCGGCGGCCTCTGCAGGCCCACGCTGGCCTCGACTCGGCCTATCCAGGGCTCGCTCCCGCTCCCGGCGGCCCCTGCAGGCCCAACTCGTCGCCCAGTCGGCCTCCGCCGGCCCAGCTCCTGCCTCTCCACGTCCTCTCCAGCTGCCAGACCTCCTCAGGTCAGCCTCTCCAGGCCCAGCTCCTCCGGCCTGCCACTGGCCTCTTGAGGCCCAGCCCCGATGACGCCTCTGGGCGACCTCCTCAGGCCCAGGACTTGACCTCCAGTCGGCCTCGCCAGGCCCAGCCTCCTGCCTCGCGAAGGCCTGCACGGGCCCAGCCTCTGCCTCACAGTGGACTGTCCACGCCCAGCTCTCGCCTGACCGCGGCCTCCCCAGGCCAGAGCTCCTCTTGCCTTTCGGCAGCTCCGCCACGCTCTCCTCCCGACTCCCCGTGGCCTCATTAGGCCCAACTCATTCGTCACGGGGAACGGCCTCTCCAGGCCCAGCCTTTGCCTTTCGGCGGCCTCTCCAGGCCCCGAACTTCCTCAGTCCGGCCTCTCCAGGCCCAGTTGCGGCCTCCCGGCCTCGTGTCCAGGCCCAGCTCGTTCTGCTCCTGCTGCGGCCGCGGGCCGATCTCCGGCCTCACGACAACCTCTTTGGACTCGGCTCCGGCCCAGCTCCCTCTCCGCGGCCTTTGTAGGCCCCAAACGTCCTGAAGCCGGGCCCCACAGTGGCCTCTCCGGGTCCGGCTCCTGCCCTCCAATGGCGTCTCCATGCCCCAGACTTCCTTCAGACAGCCTCTCCAGGCCCAGCTCCTCCTCCCGGCGGACTCTGCAGACCCAGGCTGTCCTCGACTCGGCCTCTCCAGGGCTCGCTCCTGCTCCCGGCGGCCCCTGCAGGCCGTGCTCGTCGCCCAGTCGCCTTCCGCCGGCCCAGCTCCTGCCTCTCCTCGGCCTCTCCAGCTGCCAGACTTCCTCAGGTCAGCCTCTCCAGTGCCCGCTCCTCCTCCCGGCGGCCTCTGCAGGCCCACGCTGGCCTCGACTCGGCCTATCCAGGGCTCGCTCCCGCTCCCGGCGGCCCCTGCAGGCCCAACTCGTCGCCCAGTCGGCCTCCGCCGGCCCAGCTCCTGCCTCTCCACGCCCTCTCCAGCTGCCAGACTTCCTCAGGTCAGCCTCTCCAGGCCCAGCTCCTCCGGCCTGCCACTGGCCTCTTGAGGCCCAGCCCCGATGACGCCTCTGGGCGACCTCCTCAGGCCCAGGACTTGACCTCCAGTCGGCCTCGCCAGGCCCAGCCTCCTGCCTCGCGAAGGCCTGCACGGGCCCAGCCTCTGCCTCACAGTGGACTGTCCACGCCCAGCTCTCGCCTGACCGCGGCCTCCCCAGGCCAGAGCTCCTCTTGCCTTTCGGCAGCTCCGCCACGCTCTCCTCCCGACTCCCCGTGGCCTCATTAGGCCCAACTCACTCGTCACGGGGAACGGCCTCTCCAGGCCCAGCCTTTGCCTTTCGGCGGCCTCTGCAGGCCCCGAACTTCCTCAGTCCGGCCTCTCCAGGCCCAGTTGCGGCCTCCCGGCCTCGTGTCCAGGCCCAGCTCGTTCTGCTCCTGCTGCGGCCGCGGGCCGATCTCCGGCCTCACGACAACCTCTTTGGACTCGGCTCCGGCCCAGCTCCCTCTCCGCGGCCTTTGTAGGCCCCAAACGTCCTGAAGCCGGGCCCCACGGTGGCCTCTCCGGGCCCGGCTCCTGCCCTCCAATGGCGTCTCCATGCCCCAGACTTCCTTCAGACAGCCTCTCCAGGCCCAGCTCCTCCTCCCGGCGGACTCTGCAGACCCAGGCTGTCCTCGACTCGGCCTCTCCAGGGCTCGCTCCTGCTCCCGGCGGCCCCTGCAGGCCGTGCTCGTCGCCCAGTCGCCTTCCGCCGGCCCAGCTCCTGCCTCTCCTCGGCCTCTCCAGCTGCCAGACTTCCTCAGGTCAGCCTCTCCAGTGCCCGCTCCTCCTCCCGGCGGCCTCTGCAGGCCCACGCTGGCCTCGACTCGGCCTATCCAGGGCTCGCTCCCGCTCCCGGCGGCCCCTGCAGGCCCAACTCGTCGCCCAGTCGGCCTCCGCCGGCCCAGCTCCTGCCTCTCCACGCCCTCTCCAGCTGCCAGACTTCCTCAGGTCAGCCTCTCCAGGCCCAGCTCCTCCGGCCTGCCACTGGCCTCTTGAGGCCCAGCCCCGATCACGCCTCTGGGCGACCTCCTCAGGCCCAGGACTTGACCTCCAGTCGGCCTCGCCAGGCCCAGCCTCCTGCCTCGCGAAGGCCTGCACGGGCCCAGCCTCTGCCTCACAGTGGACTGTCCACGCCCAGCTCTCGCCTGACCGCGGCCTCCCCAGGCCAGAGCTCCTCTTGCCTTTCGGCAGCTCCGCCACGCTCTCCTCCCGACTCCCCGTGGCCTCATTAGGCCCAACTCATTCGTCACGGGGAACGGCCTCTCCAGGCCCAGCCTTTGCCTTTCGGCGGCCTCTCCAGGCCCCGAACTTCCTCAGTCCGGCCTCTCCAGGCCCAGTTGCGGCCTCCCGGCCTCGTGTCCAGGCCCAGCTCGTTCTGCTCCTGCTGCGGCCGCGGGCCGATCTCCGGCCTCACGACAACCTCTTTGGACTCGGCTCCGGCCCAGCTCCCTCTCCGCGGCCTTTGTAGGCCCCAAACGTCCTGAAGCCGGGCCCCACGGTGGCCTCTCCGGGCCCGGCTCCTGCCCTCCAATGGCGTCTCCATGCCCCAGACTTCCTTCAGACAGCCTCTCCAGGCCCAGCTCCTCCTCCCGGCGGACTCTGCAGACCCAGGCTGTCCTCGACTCGGCCTCTCCAGGGCTCGCTCCTGCTCCCGGCGGCCCCTGCAGGCCGTGCTCGTCGCCCAGTCGCCTTCCGCCGGCCCAGCTCCTGCCTCTCCTCGGCCTCTCCAGCTGCCAGACTTCCTCAGGTCAGCCTCTCCAGTGCCCGCTCCTCCTCCCGGCGGCCTCTGCAGGCCCACGCTGGCCTCGACTCGGCCTATCCAGGGCTCGCTCCCGCTCCCGGCGGCCCCTGCAGGCCCAACTCGTCGCCCAGTCGGCCTCCGCCGGCCCAGCTCCTGCCTCTCCACGCCCTCTCCAGCTGCCAGACTTCCTCAGGTCAGCCTCTCCAGGCCCAGCTCCTCCGGCCTGCCACTGGCCTCTTGAGGCCCAGCCCCGATGACGCCTCTGGGCGACCTCCTCAGGCCCAGGACTTGACCTCCAGTCGGCCTCGCCAGGCCCAGCCTCCTGCCTCGCGAAGGCCTGCACGGGCCCAGCCTCTGCCTCACAGTGGACTGTCCACGCCCAGCTCTCGCCTGACCGCGGCCTCCCCAGGCCAGAGCTCCTCTTGCCTTTCGGCAGCTCCGCCACGCTCTCCTCCCGACTCCCCGTGGCCTCATTAGGCCCAACTCATTCGTCACGGGGAACTGCCTCTCCAGGCCCAGCCTTTGCCTTTCGGCGGCCTCTCCAGGCCCCGAACTTCCTCAGTCCGGCCTCTCCAGGCCCAGTTGCGGCCTCCCGGCCTCGTGTCCAGGCCCAGCTCGTTCTGCTCCTGCTGCGGCCGCGGGCCGATCTCCGGCCTCACGACAACCTCTTTGGACTCGGCTCCGGCCCAGCTCCCTCTCCGCGGCCTTTGTAGGCCCCAAACGTCCTGAAGCCGGGCCCCACGGTGGCCTCTCCGGGCCCGGCTCCTGCCCTCCAATGGCGTCTCCATGCCCCAGACTTCCTTCAGACAGCCTCTCCAGGCCCAGCTCCTCCTCCCGGCGGACTCTGCAGACCCAGGCTGTCCTCGACTCGGCCTCTCCAGGGCTCGCTCCTGCTCCCGGCGGCCCCTGCAGGCCGTGCTCGTCGCCCAGTCGCCTTCCGCCGGCCCAGCTCCTGCCTCTCCTCGGCCTCTCCAGCTGCCAGACTTCCTCAGGTCAGCCTCTCCAGTGCCCGCTCCTCCTCCCGGCGGCCTCTGCAGGCCCACGCTGGCCTCGACTCGGCCTATCCAGGGCTCGCTCCCGCTCCCGGCGGCCCCTGCAGGCCCAACTCGTCGCCCAGTCGGCCTCCGCCGGCCCAGCTCCTGCCTCTCCACGCCCTCTCCAGCTGCCAGACTTCCTCAGGTCAGCCTCTCCAGGCCCAGCTCCTCCGGCCTGCCACTGGCCTCTTGAGGCCCAGCCCCGATCACGCCTCTGGGCGACCTCCTCAGGCCCAGGACTTGACCTCCAGTCGGCCTCGCCAGGCCCAGCCTCCTGCCTCGCGAAGGCCTGCACGGGCCCAGCCTCTGCCTCACAGTGGACTGTCCACGCCCAGCTCTCGCCTGACCGCGGCCTCCCCAGGCCAGAGCTCCTCTTGCCTTTCGGCAGCTCCGCCACGCTCTCCTCCCGACTCCCCGTGGCCTCATTAGGCCCAACTCATTCGTCACGGGGAACGGCCTCTCCAGGCCCAGCCTTTGCCTTTCGGCGGCCTCTCCAGGCCCCGAACTTCCTCAGTCCGGCCTCTCCAGGCCCAGTTGCGGCCTCCCGGCCTCGTGTCCAGGCCCAGCTCGTTCTGCTCCTGCTGCGGCCGCGGGCCGATCTCCGGCCTCACGACAACCTCTTTGGACTCGGCTCCGGCCCAGCTCCCTCTCCGCGGCCTTTGTAGGCCCCAAACGTCCTGAAGCCGGGCCCCACGGTGGCCTCTCCGGGCCCGGCTCCTGCCCTCCAATGGCGTCTCCATGCCCCAGACTTCCTTCAGACAGCCTCTCCAGGCCCAGCTCCTCCTCCCGGCGGACTCTGCAGACCCAGGCTGTCCTCGACTCGGCCTCTCCAGGGCTCGCTCCTGCTCCCGGCGGCCCCTGCAGGCCGTGCTCGTCGCCCAGTCGCCTTCCGCCGGCCCAGCTCCTGCCTCTCCTCGGCCTCTCCAGCTGCCAGACTTCCTCAGGTCAGCCTCTCCAGTGCCCGCTCCTCCTCCCGGCGGCCTCTGCAGGCCCACGCTGGCCTCGACTCGGCCTATCCAGGGCTCGCTCCCGCTCCCGGCGGCCCCTGCAGGCCCAACTCGTCGCCCAGTCGGCCTCCACCGGCCCAGCTCCTGCCTCTCCACGCCCTCTCCAGCTGCCAGACTTCCTCAGGTCAGCCTCTCCAGGCCCAGCTCCTCCGGCCTGCCACTGGCCTCTTGAGGCCCAGCCCCGATGACGCCTCTGGGCGACCTCCTCAGGCCCAGGACTTGACCTCCAGTCGGCCTCGCCAGGCCCAGCCTCCTGCCTCGCGAAGGCCTGCACGGGCCCAGCCTCTGCCTCACAGTGGACTGTCCACGCCCAGCTCTCGCCTGACCGCGGCCTCCCCAGGCCAGAGCTCCTCTTGCCTTTCGGCAGCTCCGCCACGCTCTCCTCCCGACTCCCCGTGGCCTCATTAGGCCCAACTCATTCGTCACGGGGAACGGCCTCTCCAGGCCCAGCCTTTGCCTTTCGGCGGCCTCTCCAGGCCCCGAACTTCCTCAGTCTGGCCTCTCCAGGCCCAGTTGCGGCCTCCCGGCCTCGTGTCCAGGCCCAGCTCGTTCTGCTCCTGCTGCGGCCGCGGGCCGATCTCCGGCCTCACGACAACCTCTTTGGACTCGGCTCCGGCCCAGCTCCCTCTCCGCGGCCTTTGTAGGCCCCAAACGTCCTGAAGCCGGGCCCCACGGTGGCCTCTCCGGGCCCGGCTCCTGCCCTCCAATGGCGTCTCCATGCCCCAGACTTCCTTCAGACAGCCTCTCCAGGCCCAGCTCCTCCTCCCGGCGGACTCTGCAGACCCAGGCTGTCCTCGACTCGGCCTCTCCAGGGCTCGCTCCTGCTCCCGGCGGCCCCTGCAGGCCGTGCTCGTCGCCCAGTCGCCTTCCGCCGGCCCAGCTCCTGCCTCTCCTCGGCCTCTCCAGCTGCCAGACTTCCTCAGGTCAGCCTCTCCAGTGCCCGCTCCTCCTCCCGGCGGCCTCTGCAGGCCCACGCTGGCCTCGACTCGGCCTATCCAGGGCTCGCTCCCGCTCCCGGCGGCCCCTGCAGGCCCAACTCGTCGCCCAGTCGGCCTCCGCCGGCCCAGCTCCTGCCTCTCCACGCCCTCTCCAGCTGCCAGACTTCCTCAGGTCAGCCTCTCCAGGCCCAGCTCCTCCGGCCTGCCACTGGCCTCTTGAGGCCCAGCCCCGATGACGCCTCTGGGCGACCTCCTCAGGCCCAGGACTTGACCTCCAGTCGGCCTTGCCAGGCCCAGCCTCCTGCCTCGCGAAGGCCTGCACGGGCCCAGCCTCTGCCTCACAGTGGACTGTCCACGCCCAGCTCTCGCCTGACCGCGGCCTCCCCAGGCCAGAGCTCCTCTTGCCTTTCGGCAGCTCCGCCACGCTCTCCTCCCGACTCCCCGTGGCCTCATTAGGCCCAACTCATTCGTCACGGGGAACGGCCTCTCCAGGCCCAGCCTTTGCCTTTCGGCGGCCTCTCCAGGCCCCGAACTTCCTCAGTCCGGCCTCTCCAGGCCCAGTTGCGGCCTCCCGGCCTCGTGTCCAGGCCCAGCTCGTTCTGCTCCTGCTGCGGCCGCGGGCCGATCTCCGGCCTCACGACAACCTCTTTGGACTCGGCTCCGGCCCAGCTCCCTCTCCGCGGCCTTTGTAGGCCCCAAACGTCCTGAAGCCGGGCCCCACGGTGGCCTCTCCGGGCCCGGCTCCTGCCCTCCAATGGCGTCTCCATGCCCCAGACTTCCTTCAGACAGCCTCTCCAGGCCCAGCTCCTCCTCCCGGCGGACTCTGCAGACCCAGGCTGTCCTCGACTCGGCCTCTCCAGGGCTCGCTCCTGCTCCCGGCGGCCCCTGCAGGCCGTGCTCGTCGCCCAGTCGCCTTCCGCCGGCCCAGCTCCTGCCTCTCCTCGGCCTCTCCAGCTGCCAGACTTCCTCAGGTCAGCCTCTCCAGTGCCCGCTCCTCCTCCCGGCGGCCTCTGCAGGCCCACGCTGGCCTCGACTCGGCCTCTCCAGGGCTCGCTCCCGCTCCCGGCGGCCCCTGCAGGCCCAACTCGTCGCCCAGTCGGCCTCCGCCGGCCCAGCTCCTGCCTCTCCACGCCCTCTCCAGCTGCCAGACTTCCTCAGGTCAGCCTCTCCAGGCCCAGCTCCTCCGGCCTGCCACTGGCCTCTTGAGGCCCAGCCCCGATGACGCCTCTGGGCGACCTCCTCAGGCCCAGGACTTGACCTCCAGTCGGCCTCGCCAGGCCCAGCCTCCTGCCTCGCGAAGGCCTGCACGGGCCCAGCCTCTGCCTCACAGTGGACTGTCCACGCCCAGCTCTCGCCTGACCGCGGCCTCCCCAGGCCAGAGCTCCTCTTGCCTTTCGGCAGCTCCGCCACGCTCTCCTCCCGACTCCCCGTGGCCTCATTAGGCCCAACTCATTCGTCACGGGGAACGGCCTCTCCAGGCCCAGCCTTTGCCTTTCGGCGGCCTCTCCAGGCCCCGAACTTCCTCAGTCCGGCCTCTCCAGGCCCAGTTGCGGCCTCCCGGCCTCGTGTCCAGGCCCAGCTCGTTCTGCTCCTGCTGCGGCCGCGGGCCGATCTCCGGCCTCACGACAACCTCTTTGGACTCGGCTCCGGCCCAGCTCCCTCTCCGCGGCCTTTGTAGGCCCCAAACGTCCTGAAGCCGGGCCCCACGGTGGCCTCTCCGGGCCCGGCTCCTGCCCTCCAATGGCGTCTCCATGCCCCAGACTTCCTTCAGACAGCCTCTCCAGGCCCAGCTCCTCCTCCCGGCGGACTCTGCAGACCCAGGCTGTCCTCGACTCGGCCTCTCCAGGGCTCGCTCCTGCTCCCGGCGGCCCCTGCAGGCCGTGCTCGTCGCCCAGTCGCCTTCCGCCGGCCCAGCTCCTGCCTCTCCTCGGCCTCTCCAGCTGCCAGACTTCCTCAGGTCAGCCTCTCCAGTGCCCGCTCCTCCTCCCGGCGGCCTCTGCAGGCCCACGCTGGCCTCGACTCGGCCTATCCAGGGCTCGCTCCCGCTCCCGGCGGCCCCTGCAGGCCCAACTCGTCGCCCAGTCGGCCTCCGCCGGCCCAGCTCCTGCCTCTCCACGCCCTCTCCAGCTGCCAGACTTCCTCAGGTCAGCCTCTCCAGGCCCAGCTCCTCCGGCCTGCCACTGGCCTCTTGAGGCCCAGCCCCGATCACGCCTCTGGGCGACCTCCTCAGGCCCAGGACTTGACCTCCAGTCGGCCTCGCCAGGCCCAGCCTCCTGCCTCGCGAAGGCCTGCACGGGCCCAGCCTCTGCCTCACAGTGGACTGTCCACGCCCAGCTCTCGCCTGACCGCGGCCTCCCCAGGCCAGAGCTCCTCTTGCCTTTCGGCAGCTCCGCCACGCTCTCCTCCCGACTCCCCGTGGCCTCATTAGGCCCAACTCATTCGTCACGGGGAACGGCCTCTCCAGGCCCAGCCTTTGCCTTTCGGCGGCCTCTCCAGGCCCCGAACTTCCTCAGTCCGGCCTCTCCAGGCCCAGTTGCGGCCTCCCGGCCTCGTGTCCAGGCCCAGCTCGTTCTGCTCCTGCTGCGGCCGCGGGCCGATCTCCGGCCTCACGACAACCTCTTTGGACTCGGCTCCGGCCCAGCTCCCTCTCCGCGGCCTTTGTAGGCCCCAAACGTCCTGAAGCCGGGCCCCACGGTGGCCTCTCCGGGCCCGGCTCCTGCCCTCCAATGGCGTCTCCATGCCCCAGACTTCCTTCAGACAGCCTCTCCAGGCCCAGCTCCTCCTCCCGGCGGACTCTGCAGACCCAGGCTGTCCTCGACTCGGCCTCTCCAGGGCTCGCTCCTGCTCCCGGCGGCCCCTGCAGGCCGTGCTCGTCGCCCAGTCGCCTTCCGCCGGCCCAGCTCCTGCCTCTCCTCGGCCTCTCCAGCTGCCAGACTTCCTCAGGTCAGCCTCTCCAGTGCCCGCTCCTCCTCCCGGCGGCCTCTGCAGGCCCACGCTGGCCTCGACTCGGCCTATCCAGGGCTCGCTCCCGCTCCCGGCGGCCCCTGCAGGCCCAACTCGTCGCCCAGTCGGCCTCCGCCGGCCCAGCTCCTGCCTCTCCACGCCCTCTCCAGCTGCCAGACTTCCTCAGGTCAGCCTCTCCAGGCCCAGCTCCTCCGGCCTGCCACTGGCCTCTTGAGGCCCAGCCCCAATCACGCCTCTGGGCGACTTCCTCAGGCCCAGGACTTGACCTCCAGTTGGCCTCGCCAGGCCCAGCCTCCTGCCTCGCGAAGGCCTGCACGGGCCCAGCCTCTGCCTCACAGTGGACTGTCCACGCCCAGCTCTCGCCTGACCGCGGCCTCCCTAGGCCAGAGCTCCTCTTGCCTTTCGGCAGCTCCGCCACGCTCTCCTCCCGACTCCCCGTGGCCTCTTTAGGCCCAACTCATTCGTCACGGGGAACGGCCTCTCCAGGCCCAGCCTTTGCCTTTCGGCGGCCTCTCCAGGCCCCGAACTTCCTCAGTCCGGCCTCTCCAGGCCCAGTTGCGGCCTCCCGGCCTCGTGTCCAGGCCCAGCTCGTTCTGCTCCTGCTGCGGCCGCGGGCCGATCTCCGGCCTCACGACAACCTCTTTGGACTCGGCTCCGGCCCAGCTCCCTCTCCGCGGCCTTTGTAGGCCCCAAACGTCCTGAAGCCGGGCCCCACGGTGGCCTCTCCGGGCCCGGCTCCTGCCCTCCAATGGCGTCTCCATGCCCCAGACTTCCTTCAGACAGCCTCTCCAGGCCCAGCTCCTCCTCCCGGCGGACTCTGCAGACCCAGGCTGTCCTCGACTCGGCCTCTCCAGGGCTCGCTCCTGCTCCCGGCGGCCCCTGCAGGCCGTGCTCGTCGCCCAGTCGCCTTCCGCCGGCCCAGCTCCTGCCTCTCCTCGGCCTCTCCAGCTGCCAGACTTCCTCAGGTCAGCCTCTCCAGTGCCCGCTCCTCCTCCCGGCGGCCTCTGCAGGCCCACGCTGGCCTCGACTCGGCCATCCAGGGCTCGCTCCCGCTCCCGGCGGCCCCTGCAGGCCCAACTCGTCGCCCAGTCGGCCTCCGCCGGCCCAGCTCCTGCCTCTCCACGTCCTCTCCAGCTGCCAGACCTCCTCAGGTCAGCCTCTCCAGGCCCAGCTCCTCCGGCCTGCCACTGGCCTCTTGAGGCCCAGCCCCGATGACGCCTCTGGGCGACCTCCTCAGGCCCAGGACTTGACCTCCAGTCGGCCTCGCCAGGCCCAGCCTCCTGCCTCGCGAAGGCCTGCACGGGCCCAGCCTCTGCCTCACAGTGGACTGTCCACGCCCAGCTCTCGCCTGACCGCGGCCTCCCCAGGCCAGAGCTCCTCTTGCCTTTCGGCAGCTCCGCCACGCTCTCCTCCCGACTCCCCGTGGCCTCATTAGGCCCAACTCATTCGTCACGGGGAACGGCCTCTCCAGGCCCAGCCTTTGCCTTTCGGCGGCCTCTCCAGGCCCCGAACTTCCTCAGTCCGGCCTCTCCAGGCCCAGTTGCGGCCTCCCGGCCTCGTGTCCAGGCCCAGCTCGTTCTGCTCCTGCTGCGGCCGCGGGCCGATCTCCGGCCTCACGACAACCTCTTTGGACTCGGCTCCGGCCCAGCTCCCTCTCCGCGGCCTTTGTAGGCCCCAAACGTCCTGAAGCCGGGCCCCACAGTGGCCTCTCCGGGCCCGGCTCCTGCCCTCCAATGGCGTCTCCATGCCCCAGACTTCCTTCAGACAGCCTCTCCAGGCCCAGCTCCTCCTCCCGGCGGACTCTGCAGACCCAGGCTGTCCTCGACTCGGCCTCTCCAGGGCTCGCTCCTGCTCCCGGCGGCCCCTGCAGGCCGTGCTCGTCGCCCAGTCGCCTTCCGCCGGCCCAGCTCCTGCCTCTCCTCGGCCTCTCCAGCTGCCAGACTTCCTCAGGTCAGCCTCTCCAGTGCCCGCTCCTCCTCCCGGCGGCCTCTGCAGGCCCACGCTGGCCTCGACTCGGCCTATCCAGGGCTCGCTCCCGCTCCCGGCGGCCCCTGCAGGCCCAACTCGTCGCCCAGTCGGCCTCCGCCGGCCCAGCTCCTGCCTCTCCACGCCCTCTCCAGCTGCCAGACTTCCTCAGGTCAGCCTCTCCAGGCCCAGCTCCTCCGGCCTGCCACTGGCCTCTTGAGGCCCAGCCCCGATCACGCCTCTGGGCGACCTCCTCAGGCCCAGGACTTGACCTCCAGTCGGCCTCGCCAGGCCCAGCCTCCTGCCTCGCGAAGGCCTGCACGGGCCCAGCCTCTGCCTCACAGTGGACTGTCCACGCCCAGCTCTCGCCTGACCGCGGCCTCCCCAGGCCAGAGCTCCTCTTGCCTTTCGGCAGCTCCGCCACGCTCTCCTCCCGACTCCCCGTGGCCTCATTAGGCCCAACTCATTCGTCACGGGGAACGGCCTCTCCAGGCCCAGCCTTTGCCTTTCGGCGGCCTCTGCAGGCCCCGAACTTCCTCAGTCCGGCCTCTCCAGGCCCAGTTGCGGCCTCCCGGCCTCGTGTCCAGGCCCAGCTCGTTCTGCTCCTGCTGCGGCCGCGGGCCGATCTCCGGCCTCACGACAACCTCTTTGGACTCGGCTCCGGCCCAGCTCCCTCTCCGCGGCCTTTGTAGGCCCCAAACGTCCTGAAGCCGGGCCCCACGGTGGCCTCTCCGGGCCCGGCTCCTGCCCTCCAATGGCGTCTCCATGCCCCAGACTTCCTTCAGACAGCCTCTCCAGGCCCAGCTCCTCCTCCCGGCGGACTCTGCAGACCCAGGCTGTCCTCGACTCGGCCTCTCCAGGGCTCGCTCCTGCTCCCGGCGGCCCCTGCAGGCCGTGCTCGTCGCCCAGTCGCCTTCCGCCGGCCCAGCTCCTGCCTCTCCTCGGCCTCTCCAGCTGCCAGACTTCCTCAGGTCAGCCTCTCCAGTGCCCGCTCCTCCTCCCGGCGGCCTCTGCAGGCCCACGCTGGCCTCGACTCGGCCTATCCAGGGCTCGCTCCCGCTCCCGGCGGCCCCTGCAGGCCCAACTCGTCGCCCAGTCGGCCTCCGCCGGCCCAGCTCCTGCCTCTCCACGCCCTCTCCAGCTGCCAGACTTCCTCAGGTCAGCCTCTCCAGGCCCAGCTCCTCCGGCCTGCCACTGGCCTCTTGAGGCCCAGCCCCGATGACGCCTCTGGGCGACCTCCTCAGGCCCAGGACTTGACCTCCAGTCGGCCTCGCCAGGCCCAGCCTCCTGCCTCGCGAAGGCCTGCACGGGCCCAGCCTCTGCCTCACAGTGGACTGTCCACGCCCAGCTCTCGCCTGACCGCGGCCTCCCCAGGCCAGAGCTCCTCTTGCCTTTCGGCAGCTCCGCCACGCTCTCCTCCCGACTCCCCGTGGCCTCATTAGGCCCAACTCATTCGTCACGGGGAACGGCCTCTCCAGGCCCAGCCTTTGCCTTTCGGCGGCCTCTCCAGGCCCCGAACTTCCTCAGTCCGGCCTCTCCAGGCCCAGTTGCGGCCTCCCGGCCTCGTGTCCAGGCCCAGCTCGTTCTGCTCCTGCTGCGGCCGCGGGCCGATCTCCGGCCTCACGACAACCTCTTTGGACTCGGCTCCGGCCCAGCTCCCTCTCCGCGGCCTTTGTAGGCCCCAAACGTCCTGAAGCCGGGCCCCACGGTGGCCTCTCCGGGCCCGGCTCCTGCCCTCCAATGGCGTCTCCATGCCCCAGACTTCCTTCAGACAGCCTCTCCAGGCCCAGCTCCTCCTCCCGGCGGACTCTGCAGACCCAGGCTGTCCTCGACTCGGCCTCTCCAGGGCTCGCTCCTGCTCCCGGCGGCCCCTGCAGGCCGTGCTCGTCGCCCAGTCGCCTTCCGCCGGCCCAGCTCCTGCCTCTCCTCGGCCTCTCCAGCTGCCAGACTTCCTCAGGTCAGCCTCTCCAGTGCCCGCTCCTCCTCCCGGCGGCCTCTGCAGGCCCACGCTGGCCTCGACTCGGCCTATCCAGGGCTCGCTCCCGCTCCCGGCGGCCCCTGCAGGCCCAACTCGTCGCCCAGTCGGCCTCCGCCGGCCCAGCTCCTGCCTCTCCACGCCCTCTCCAGCTGCCAGACTTCCTCAGGTCAGCCTCTCCAGGCCCAGCTCCTCCGGCCTGCCACTGGCCTCTTGAGGCCCAGCCCCGATGACGCCTCTGGGCGACCTCCTCAGGCCCAGGACTTGACCTCCAGTCGGCCTCGCCAGGCCCAGCCTCCTGCCTCGCGAAGGCCTGCACGGGCCCAGCCTCTGCCTCACAGTGGACTGTCCACGCCCAGCTCTCGCCTGACCGCGGCCTCCCCAGGCCAGAGCTCCTCTTGCCTTTCGGCAGCTCCGCCACGCTCTCCTCCCGACTCCCCGTGGCCTCATTAGGCCCAACTCATTCGTCACGGGGAACGGCCTCTCCAGGCCCAGCCTTTGCCTTTCGGCGGCCTCTCCAGGCCCCGAACTTCCTCAGTCCGGCCTCTCCAGGCCCAGTTGCGGCCTCCCGGCCTCGTGTCCAGGCCCAGCTCGTTCTGCTCCTGCTGCGGCCGCGGGCCGATCTCCGGCCTCACGACAACCTCTTTGGACTCGGCTCCGGCCCAGCTCCCTCTCCGCGGCCTTTGTAGGCCCCAAACGTCCTGAAGCCGGGCCCCACGGTGGCCTCTCCGGGCCCGGCTCCTGCCCTCCAATGGCGTCTCCATGCCCCAGACTTCCTTCAGACAGCCTCTCCAGGCCCAGCTCCTCCTCCCGGCGGACTCTGCAGACCCAGGCTGTCCTCGACTCGGCCTCTCCAGGGCTCGCTCCTGCTCCCGGCGGCCCCTGCAGGCCGTGCTCGTCGCCCAGTCGCCTTCCGCCGGCCCAGCTCCTGCCTCTCCTCGGCCTCTCCAGCTGCCAGACTTCCTCAGGTCAGCCTCTCCAGTGCCCGCTCCTCCTCCCGGCGGCCTCTGCAGGCCCACGCTGGCCTCGACTCGGCCTATCCAGGGCTCGCTCCCGCTCCCGGCGGCCCCTGCAGGCCCAACTCGTCGCCCAGTCGGCCTCCGCCGGCCCAGCTCCTGCCTCTCCACGCCCTCTCCAGCTGCCAGACTTCCTCAGGTCAGCCTCTCCAGGCCCAGCTCCTCCGGCCTGCCACTGGCCTCTTGAGGCCCAGCCCCGATGACGCCTCTGGGCGACCTCCTCAGGCCCAGGACTTGACCTCCAGTCGGCCTCGCCAGGCCCAGCCTCCTGCCTCGCGAAGGCCTGCACGGGCCCAGCCTCTGCCTCACAGTGGACTGTCCACGCCCAGCTCTCGCCTGACCGCGGCCTCCCCAGGCCAGAGCTCCTCTTGCCTTTCGGCAGCTCCGCCACGCTCTCCTCCCGACTCCCCGTGGCCTCTTTAGGCCCAACTCATTCGTCACGGGGAACGGCCTCTCCAGGCCCAGCCTTTGCCTTTCGGCGGCCTCTCCAGGCCCCGAACTTCCTCAGTCCGGCCTCTCCAGGCCCAGTTGCGGCCTCCCGGCCTCGTGTCCAGGCCCAGCTCGTTCTGCTCCTGCTGCGGCCGCGGGCCGATCTCCGGCCTCACGACAACCTCTTTGGACTCGGCTCCGGCCCAGCTCCCTCTCCGCGGCCTTTGTAGGCCCCAAACGTCCTGAAGCCGGGCCCCACGGTGGCCTCTCCGGGCCCGGCTCCTGCCCTCCAATGGCGTCTCCATGCCCCAGACTTCCTTCAGACAGCCTCTCCAGGCCCAGCTCCTCCTCCCGGCGGACTCTGCAGACCCAGGCTGTCCTCGACTCGGCCTCTCCAGGGCTCGCTCCTGCTCCCGGCGGCCCCTGCAGGCCGTGCTCGTCGCCCAGTCGCCTTCCGCCGGCCCAGCTCCTGCCTCTCCTCGGCCTCTCCAGCTGCCAGACTTCCTCAGGTCAGCCTCTCCAGTGCCCGCTCCTCCTCCCGGCGGCCTCTGCAGGCCCACGCTGGCCTCGACTCGGCCTATCCAGGGCTCGCTCCCGCTCCCGGCGGCCCCTGCAGGCCCAACTCGTCGCCCAGTCGGCCTCCGCCGGCCCAGCTCCTGCCTCTCCACGCCCTCTCCAGCTGCCAGACTTCCTCAGGTCAGCCTCTCCAGGCCCAGCTCCTCCGGCCTGCCACTGGCCTCTTGAGGCCCAGCCCCGATCACGCCTCTGGGCGACCTCCTCAGGCCCAGGACTTGACCTCCAGTCGGCCTCGCCAGGCCCAGCCTCCTGCCTCGCGAAGGCCTGCACGGGCCCAGCCTCTGCCTCACAGTGGACTGTCCACGCCCAGCTCTCGCCTGACCGCGGCCTCCCCAGGCCAGAGCTCCTCTTGCCTTTCGGCAGCTCCGCCACGCTCTCCTCCCGACTCCCCGTGGCCTCATTAGGCCCAACTCATTCGTCACGGGGAACGGCCTCTCCAGGCCCAGCCTTTGCCTTTCGGCGGCCTCTCCAGGCCCCGAACTTCCTCAGTCCGGCCTCTCCAGGCCCAGTTGCGGCCTCCCGGCCTCGTGTCCAGGCCCAGCTCGTTCTGCTCCTGCTGCGGCCGCGGGCCGATCTCCGGCCTCACGACAACCTCTTTGGACTCGGCTCCGGCCCAGCTCCCTCTCCGCGGCCTTTGTAGGCCCCAAACGTCCTGAAGCCGGGCCCCACGGTGGCCTCTCCGGGCCCGGCTCCTGCCCTCCAATGGCGTCTCCATGCCCCAGACTTCCTTCAGACAGCCTCTCCAGGCCCAGCTCCTCCTCCCGGCGGACTCTGCAGACCCAGGCTGTCCTCGACTCGGCCTCTCCAGGGCTCGCTCCTGCTCCCGGCGGCCCCTGCAGGCCGTGCTCGTCGCCCAGTCGCCTTCCGCCGGCCCAGCTCCTGCCTCTCCTCGGCCTCTCCAGCTGCCAGACTTCCTCAGGTCAGCCTCTCCAGTGCCCGCTCCTCCTCCCGGCGGCCTCTGCAGGCCCACGCTGGCCTCGACTCGGCCTATCCAGGGCTCGCTCCCGCTCCCGGCGGCCCCTGCAGGCCCAACTCGTCGCCCAGTCGGCCTCCGCCGGCCCAGCTCCTGCCTCTCCACGCCCTCTCCAGCTGCCAGACTTCCTCAGGTCAGCCTCTCCAGGCCCAGCTCCTCCGGCCTGCCACTGGCCTCTTGAGGCCCAGCCCCGATGACGCCTCTGGGCGACCTCCTCAGGCCCAGGACTTGACCTCCAGTCGGCCTCGCCAGGCCCAGCCTCCTGCCTCGCGAAGGCCTGCACGGGCCCAGCCTCTGCCTCACAGTGGACTGTCCACGCCCAGCTCTCGCCTGACCGCGGCCTCCCCAGGCCAGAGCTCCTCTTGCCTTTCGGCAGCTCCGCCACGCTCTCCTCCCGACTCCCCGTGGCCTCATTAGGCCCAACTCATTCGTCACGGGGAACGGCCTCTCCAGGCCCAGCCTTTGCCTTTCGGCGGCCTCTCCAGGCCCCGAACTTCCTCAGTCCGGCCTCTCCAGGCCCAGTTGCGGCCTCCCGGCCTCGTGTCCAGGCCCAGCTCGTTCTGCTCCTGCTGCGGCCGCGGGCCGATCTCCGGCCTCACGACAACCTCTTTGGACTCGGCTCCGGCCCAGCTCCCTCTCCGCGGCCTTTGTAGGCCCCAAACGTCCTGAAGCCGGGCCCCACGGTGGCCTCTCCGGGCCCGGCTCCTGCCCTCCAATGGCGTCTCCATGCCCCAGACTTCCTTCAGACAGCCTCTCCAGGCCCAGCTCCTCCTCCCGGCGGACTCTGCAGACCCAGGCTGTCCTCGACTCGGCCTCTCCAGGGCTCGCTCCTGCTCCCGGCGGCCCCTGCAGGCCGTGCTCGTCGCCCAGTCGCCTTCCGCCGGCCCAGCTCCTGCCTCTCCTCGGCCTCTCCAGCTGCCAGACTTCCTCAGGTCAGCCTCTCCAGTGCCCGCTCCTCCTCCCGGCGGCCTCTGCAGGCCCACGCTGGCCTCGACTCGGCCTATCCAGGGCTCGCTCCCGCTCCCGGCGGCCCCTGCAGGCCCAACTCGTCGCCCAGTCGGCCTCCGCCGGCCCAGCTCCTGCCTCTCCACGCCCTCTCCAGCTGCCAGACTTCCTCAGGTCAGCCTCTCCAGGCCCAGCTCCTCCGGCCTGCCACTGGCCTCTTGAGGCCCAGCCCCGATGACGCCTCTGGGCGACCTCCTCAGGCCCAGGACTTGACCTCTAGTCGGCCTCGCCAGGCCCAGCCTCCTGCCTCGCGAAGGCCTGCACGGGCCCAGCCTCTGCCTCACAGTGGACTGTCCACGCCCAGCTCTCGCCTGACCGCGGCCTCCCCAGGCCAGAGCTCCTCTTGCCTTTCGGCAGCTCCGCCACGCTCTCCTCCCGACTCCCCGTGGCCTCATTAGGCCCAACTCATTCGTCACGGGGAACGGCCTCTCCAGGCCCAGCCTTTGCCTTTCGGCGGCCTCTCCAGGCCCCGAACTTCCTCAGTCCGGCCTCTCCAGGCCCAGTTGCGGCCTCCCGGCCTCGTGTCCAGGCCCAGCTCGTTCTGCTCCTGCTGCGGCCGCGGGCCGATCTCCGGCCTCACAACAACCTCTTTGGACTCGGCTCCGGCCCAGCTCCCTCTCCGCGGCCTTTGTAGGCCCCAAACGTCCTGAAGCCGGGCCCCACGGTGGCCTCTCCGGGCCCGGCTCCTGCCCTCCAATGGCGTCTCCATGCCCCAGACTTCCTTCAGACAGCCTCTCCAGGCCCAGCTCCTCCTCCCGGCGGACTCTGCAGACCCAGGCTGTCCTCGACTCGGCCTCTACAGGGCTCGCTCCTGCTCCCGGCGGCCCCTGCAGGCCGTGCTCGTCGCCCAGTCGCCTTCCGCCGGCCCAGCTCCTGCCTCTTCTCGGCCTCTCCAGCTGCCAGACTTCCTCAGGTCAGCCTCTCCAGTGCCCACTCCTCCTCCCGGCGGCCTCTGCAGGCCCACGCTGGCCTCGACTCGGCCTATCCAGGGCTCGCTCCCGCTCCCGGCGGCCCCTGCAGGCCCAACTCGTCGCCCAGTCGGCCTCCGCCGGCCCAGCTCCTGCCTCTCCACGCCCTCTCCAGCTGCCAGACTTCCTCAGGTCAGCCTCTCCAGGCCCAGCTCCTCCGGCCTGCCACTGGCCTCTTGAGGCCCAGCCCCGATGACGCCTCTGGGCGACCTCCTCAGGCCCAGGACTTGACCTCCAGTCGGCCTCGCCAGGCCCAGCCTCCTGCCTCGCGAAGGCCTGCACGGGCCCAGCCTCTGCCTCACAGTGGACTGTCCACGCCCAGCTCTCGCCTGACCGCGGCCTCCCCAGGCCAGAGCTCCTCTTGCCTTTCGGCAGCTCCGCCACGCTCTCCTCCCGACTCCCCGTGGCCTCATTAGGCCCAACTCATTCGTCACGGGGAACGGCCTCTCCAGGCCCAGCCTTTGCCTTTCGGCGGCCTCTCTAGGCCCCGAAATTTCTCAGTCCGGCCTCTCCAGGCCCAGGTGCGGCCTCCCGGCCTCGTGTCCAGGCCCAGCTCGTTCTGCTCCTGCTGCGGCCGCGGGCCGATCTCCGGCCTCACGACAACCTCTTTGGACTCGGCTCCGGCCCAGCTCCCTCTCCGCGGCCTTTGTAGGCCCCAAACGTCCTGAAGCCGGGCCCCACGGTGGCCTCTCCGGGCCCGGCTCCTGCCCTCCAATGGCGTCTCCATGCCCCAGACTTCCTTCAGACAGCCTCTCCAGGCCCAGCTCCTCCTCCCGGCGGACTCTGCAGACCCAGGCTGTCCTCAACTCGGCCTCTCCAGGGCTCGCTCCTGCTCCCGGCGGCCCCTGCAGGCCGTGCTCGTCGCCCAGTCGCCTTCCGCCGGCCCAGCTCCTGCCTCTCCTCGGCCTCTCCAGCTGCCAGACTTCCTCAGGTCAGCCTCTCCAGTGCCCGCTCCTCCTCCCGGCGGCCTCTGCAGGCCCACGCTGGCCTCGACTCGGCCTATCCAGGGCTCGCTCCCGCTCCCGGCGGCCCCTGCAGGCCCAACTCGTCGCCCAGTCGGCCTCCGCCGGCCCAGCTCCTGCCTCTCCACGCCCTCTCCAGCTGCCAGACTTCCTCAGGTCAGCCTCTCCAGGCCCAGCTCCTCCGGCCTGCCACTGGCCTCTTGAGGCCCAGCCCCGATCACGCCTCTGGGCGACCTCCTCAGGCCCAGGACTTGACCTCCAGTCGGCCTCGCCAGGCCCAGCCTCCTGCCTCGCGAAGGCCTGCACGGGCCCAGCCTCTGCCTCACAGTGGACAGTCCACGCCCAGCTCTCGCCTGACCGCGGCCTCCCCAGGCCAGAGCTCCTCTTGCCTTTCGGCAGCTCCGCCACGCTCTCCTCCCGACTCCCCGTGGCCTCATTAGGCCCAACTCATTCGTCACGGGGAACGGCCTCTCCAGGCCCAGCCTTTGCCTTTCGGCGGCCTCTCCAGGCCCCGAACTTCCTCAGTCCGGCCTCTCCAGGCCCAGTTGCGGCCTCCCGGCCTCGTGTCCAGGCCCAGCTCGTTCTGCTCCTGCTGCGGCCGCGGGCCGATCTCCGGCCTCACGACAACCTCTTTGGACTCGGCTCCGGCCCAGCTCCCTCTCCGCGGCCTTTGTAGGCCCCAAACGTCCTGAAGCCGGGCCCCACGGTGGCCTCTCCGGGCCCGGCTCCTGCCCTCCAATGGCGTCTCCATGCCCCAGACTTCCTTCAGACAGCCTCTCCAGGCCCAGCTCCTCCTCCCGGCGGACTCTGCAGACCCAGGCTGTCCTCGACTCGGCCTCTCCAGGGCTCGCTCCTGCTCCCGGCGGCCCCTGCAGGCCGTGCTCGTCGCCCAGTCGCCTTCCGCCGGCCCAGCTCCTGCCTCTCCTCGGCCTCTCCAGCTGCCAGACTTCCTCAGGTCAGCCTCTCCAGTGCCCGCTCCTCCTCCCGGCGGCCTCTGCAGGCCCACGCTGGCCTCGACTCGGCCTATCCAGGGCTCGCTCCCGCTCCCGGCGGCCCCTGCAGGCCCAACTCGTCGCCCAGTCGGCCTCCGCCGGCCCAGCTCCTGCCTCTCCACGCCCTCTCCAGCTGCCAGACTTCCTCAGGTCAGCCTCTCCAGGCCCAGCTCCTCCGGCCTGCCACTGGCCTCTTGAGGCCCAGCCCCGATCACGCCTCTGGGCGACTTCCTCAGGCCCAGGACTTGACCTCCAGTCGGCCTCGCCAGGCCCAGCCTCCTGCCTCGCGAAGGCCTGCACGGGCCCAGCCTCTGCCTCACAGTGGACTGTCCACGCCCAGCTCTCGCCTGACCGCGGCCTCCCCAGGCCAGAGCTCCTCTTGCCTTTCGGCAGCTCCGCCACGCTCTCCTCCCGACTCCCCGTGGCCTCTTTAGGCCCAACTCATTCGTCACGGGGAACGGCCTCTCCAGGCCCAGCCTTTGCCTTTCGGCGGCCTCTCCAGGCCCCGAACTTCCTCAGTCCGGCCTCTCCAGGCCCAGTTGCGGCCTCCCGGCCTCGTGTCCAGGCCCAGCTCGTTCTGCTCCTGCTGCGGCCGCGGGCCGATCTCCGGCCTCACGACAACCTCTTTGGACTCGGCTCCGGCCCAGCTCCCTCTCCGCGGCCTTTGTAGGCCCCAAACGTCCTGAAGCCGGGCCCCACGGTGGCCTCTCCGGGCCCGGCTCCTGCCCTCCAATGGCGTCTCCATGCCCCAGACTTCCTTCAGACAGCCTCTCCAGGCCCAGCTCCTCCTCCCGGCGGACTCTGCAGACCCAGGCTGTCCTCGACTCGGCCTCTCCAGGGCTCGCTCCTGCTCCCGGCGGCCCCTGCAGGCCGTGCTCGTCGCCCAGTCGCCTTCCGCCGGCCCAGCTCCTGCCTCTCCTCGGCCTCTCCAGCTGCCAGACTTCCTCAGGTCAGCCTCTCCAGTGCCCGCTCCTCCTCCCGGCGGCCTCTGCAGGCCCACGCTGGCCTCGACTTGGCCTATCCAGGGCTCGCTCCCGCTCCCGGCGGCCCCTGCAGGCCCAACTCGTCGCCCAGTCGGCCTCCGCCGGCCCAGCTCCTGCCTCTCCACGCCCTCTCCAGCTGCCAGACTTCCTCAGGTCAGCCTCTCCAGGCCCAGCTCCTCCGGCCTGCCACTGGCCTCTTGAGGCCCAGCCCCGATCACGCCTCTGGGCGACCTCCTCAGGCCCAGGACTTGACCTCCAGTCGGCCTCGCCAGGCCCAGCCTCCTGCCTCGCGAAGGCCTGCACGGGCCCAGCCTCTGCCTCACAGTGGACTGTCCACGCCCAGCTCTCGCCTGACCGCGGCCTCCCCAGGCCAGAGCTCCTCTTGCCTTTCGGCAGCTCCGCCACGCTCTCCTCCCGACTCCCCGTGGCCTCATTAGGCCCAACTCATTCGTCACGGGGAACGGCCTCTCCAGGCCCAGCCTTTGCCTTTCGGCGGCCTCTCCAGGCCCCGAACTTCCTCAGTCCGGCCTCTCCAGGCCCAGTTGCGGCCTCCCGGCCTCGTGTCCAGGCCCAGCTCGTTCTGCTCCTGCTGCGGCCGCGGGCCGATCTCCGGCCTCACGACAACCTCTTTGGACTCGGCTCCGGCCCAGCTCCCTCTCCGCGGCCTTTGTAGGCCCCAAACGTCCTGAAGCCGGGCCCCACGGTGGCCTCTCCGGGCCCGGCTCCTGCCCTCCAATGGCGTCTCCATGCCCCAGACTTCCTTCAGACAGCCTCTCCAGGCCCAGCTCCTCCTCCCGGCGGACTCTGCAGACCCAGGCTGTCCTCGACTCGGCCTCTCCAGGGCTCGCTCCTGCTCCCGGCGGCCCCTGCAGGCCGTGCTCGTCGCCCAGTCGCCTTCCGCCGTCCCAGCTCCTGCCTCTCCTCGGCCTCTCCAGCTGCCAGACTTCCTCAGGTCAGCCTCTCCAGTGCCCGCTCCTCCTCCCGGCGGCCTCTGCAGGCCCACGCTGGCCTCGACTCGGCCTATCCAGGGCTCGCTCCCGCTCCCGGCGGCCCCTGCAGGCCCAACTCGTCGCCCAGTCGGCCTCCGCCGGCCCAGCTCCTGCCTCTCCACGCCCTCTCCAGCTGCCAGACTTCCTCAGGTCAGCCTCTCCAGGCCCAGCTCCTCCGGCCTGCCACTGGCCTCTTGAGGCCCAGCCCCGATCACGCCTCTGGGCGACCTCCTCAGGCCCAGGACTTGACCTCCAGTCGGCCTCGCCAGGCCCAGCCTCCTGCCTCGCGAAGGCCTGCACGGGCCCAGCCTCTGCCTCACAGTGGACTGTCCACGCCCAGCTCTCGCCTGACCGCGGCCTCCCCAGGCCAGAGCTCCTCTTGCCTTTCGGCAGCTCCGCCACGCTCTCCTCCCGACTCCCCGTGGCCTCATTAGGCCCAACTCATTCGTCACGGGGAACGGCCTCTCCAGGCCCAGCCTTTGCCTTTCGGCGGCCTCTCCAGGCCCCGAACTTCCTCAGTCCGGCCTCTCCAGGCCCAGTTGCGGCCTCCCGGCCTCGTGTCCAGGCCCAGCTCGTTCTGCTCCTGCTGCGGCCGCGGGCCGATCTCCGGCCTCACGACAACCTCTTTGGACTCGGCTCCGGCCCAGCTCCCTCTCCGCGGCCTTTGTAGGCCCCAAACGTCCTGAAGCCGGGCCCCACGGTGGCCTCTCCGGGCCCGGCTCCTGCCCTCCAATGGCGTCTCCATGCCCCAGACTTCCTTCAGACAGCCTCTCCAGGCCCAGCTCCTCCTCCCGGCGGACTCTGCAGACCCAGGCTGTCCTCGACTCGGCCTCTCCAGGGCTCGCTCCTGCTCCCGGCGGCCCCTGCAGGCCGTGCTCGTCGCCCAGTCGCCTTCCGCCGGCCCAGCTCCTGCCTCTCCTCGGCCTCTCCAGCTGCCAGACTTCCTCAGGTCAGCCTCTCCAGTGCCCACTCCTCCTCCCGGCGGCCTCTGCAGGCCCACGCTGGCCTCGACTCGGCCTATCCAGGGCTCGCTCCCGCTCCCGGCGGCCCCTGCAGGCCCAACTCGTCGCCCAGTCGGCCTCCACCGGCCCAGCTCCTGCCTCTCCACGCCCTCTCCAGCTGCCAGACTTCCTCAGGTCAGCCTCTCCAGGCCCAGCTCCTCCGGCCTGCCACTGGCCTCTTGAGGCCCAGACCCGATCACGCCTCTGGGCGACCTCCTCAGGCCCAGGACTTGACCTCCAGTCGGCCTCGCCAGGCCCAGCCTCCTGCCTCGCGAAGGCCTGCACGGGCCCAGCCTCTGCCTCACAGTGGACTGTCCACGCCCAGCTCTCGCCTGACCGCGGCCTCCCCAGGCCAGAGCTCCTCTTGCCTTTCGGCAGCTCCGCCACGCTCTCCTCCCGACTCCCCGTGGCCTCATTAGGCCCAACTCATTCGTCACGGGGAACGGCCTCTCCAGGCCCAGCCTTTGCCTTTCGGCGGCCTCTCTAGGCCCCGAACTTTCTCAGTCCGGCCTCTCCAGGCCCAGGTGCGGCCTCCCGGCCTCGTGTCCAGGCCCAGCTCGTTCTGCTCCTGCTGCGGCCGCGGGCCGATCTCCGGCCTCACGACAACCTCTTTGGACTCGGCTCCGGCCCAGCTCCCTCTCCGCGGCCTTTGTAGGCCCCAAACGTCCTGAAGCCGGGCCCCACGGTGGCCTCTCCGGGCCCGGCTCCTGCCCTCCAATGGCGTCTCCATGCCCCAGACTTCCTTCAGACAGCCTCTCCAGGCCCAGCTCCTCCTCCCGGCGGACTCTGCAGACCCAGGCTGTCCTCGACTCGGCCTCTCCAGGGCTCGCTCCTGCTCCCGGCGGCCCCTGCAGGCCGTGCTCGTCGCCCAGTCGCCTTCCGCCGGCCCAGCTCCTGCCTCTCCTCGGCCTCTCCAGCTGCCAGACTTCCTCAGGTCAGCCTCTCCAGTGCCCGCTCCTCCTCCCGGCGGCCTCTGCAGGCCCACGCTGGCCTCGACTCGGCCTATCCAGGGCTCGCTCCCGCTCCCGGCGGCCCCTGCAGGCCCAACTCGTCGCCCAGTCGGCCTCCGCCGGCCCAGCTCCTGCCTCTCCACGCCCTCTCCAGCTGCCAGACTTCCTCAGGTCAGCCTCTCCAGGCCCAGCTCCTCCGGCCTGCCACTGGCCTCTTGAGGCCCAGCCCCGATCACGCCTCTGGGCGACCTCCTCAGGCCCAGGACTTGACCTCCAGTCGGCCTCGCCAGGCCCAGCCTCCTGCCTCGCGAAGGCCTGCACGGGCCCAGCCTCTGCCTCACAGTGGACTGTCCACGCCCAGCTCTCGCCTGACCGCGGCCTCCCCAGGCCAGAGCTCCTCTTGCCTTTCGGCAGCTCCGCCACGCTCTCCTCCCGACTCCCCGTGGCCTCATTAGGCCCAACTCATTCGTCACGGGGAACGGCCTCTCCAGGCCCAGCCTTTGCCTTTCGGCGGCCTCTCCAAGCCCCGAACTTCCTCAGTCCGGCCTCTCCAGGCCCAGTTGCGGCCTCCCGGCCTCGTGTCCAGGCCCAGCTCGTTCTGCTCCTGCTGCGGCCGAGGGCCGATCTCCGGCCTCACGACAACCTCTTTGGACTCGGCTCCGGCCCAGCTCCCTCTCCGCGGCCTTTGTAGGCCCCAAACGTCCTGAAGCCGGGCCCCACGGTGGCCTCTCCGGGCCCGGCTCCTGCCCTCCAATGGCGTCTCCATGCCCCAGACTTCCTTCAGACAGCCTCTCCAGGCCCAGCTCCTCCTCCCGGCGGACTCTGCAGACCCAGGCTGTCCTCGACTCGGCCTCTCCAGGGCTCGCTCCTGCTCCCGGCGGCCCCTGCAGGCCGTGCTCGTCGCCCAGTCGCCTTCCGCCGGCCCAGCTCCTGCCTCTCCTCGGCCTCTCCAGCTGCCAGACTTCCTCAGGTCAGCCTCTCCAGTGCCCGCTCCTCCTCCCGGCGGCCTCTGCAGGCCCACGCTGGCCTCGACTCGGCCTATCCAGGGCTCGCTCCCGCTCCCGGCGGCCCCTGCAGGCCCAACTCGTCGCCCAGTCGGCCTCTGCCGGCCCAGCTCCTGCCTCTCCACGCCCTCTCCAGCTGCCAGACTTCCTCAGGTCAGCCTCTCCAGGCCCAGCTCCTCCGGCCTGCCACTGGCCTCTTGAGGCCCAGCCCCGATGACGCCTCTGGGCGACCTCCTCAGGCCCAGGACTTGACCTCCAGTCGGCCTCGCCAGGCCCAGCCTCCTGCCTCGCGAAGGCCTGCACGGGCCCAGCCTCTGCCTCACAGTGGACTGTCCACGCCCAGCTCTCGCCTGACCGCGGCCTCCCCAGGCCAGAGCTCCTCTTGCCTTTCGGCAGCTCCGCCACGCTCTCCTCCCGACTCCCCGTGGCCTCATTAGGCCCAACTCATTCGTCACGGGGAACGGCCTCTCCAGGCCCAGCCTTTGCCTTTCGGCGGCCTCTCCAGGCCCCGAACTTCCTCAGTCCGGCCTCTCCAGGCCCAGTTGCGGCCTCCCGGCCTCGTGTCCAGGCCCAGCTCGTTCTGCTCCTGCTGCGGCCGCGGGCCGATCTCCGGCCTCACGACAACCTCTTTGGACTCGGCTCCGGCCCAGCTCCCTCTCCGCGGCCTTTGTAGGCCCCAAACGTCCTGAAGCCGGGCCCCACGGTGGCCTCTCCGGGCCCGGCTCCTGCCCTCCAATGGCGTCTCCATGCCCCAGACTTCCTTCAGACAGCCTCTCCAGGCCCAGCTCCTCCTCCCGGCGGACTCTGCAGACCCAGGCTGTCCTCGACTCGGCCTCTCCAGGGCTCGCTCCTGCTCCCGGCGGCCCCTGCAGGCCGTGCTCGTCGCCCAGTCGCCTTCCGCCGGCCCAGCTCCTGCCTCTCCTCGGCCTCTCCAGCTGCCAGACTTCCTCAGGTCAGCCTCTCCAGTGCCCGCTCCTCCTCCCGGCGGCCTCTGCAGGCCCACGCTGGCCTCGACTCGGCCTATCCAGGGCTCGCTCCCCGCTCCCGGCGGCCCCTGCAGGCCCAACTCGTCGCCCAGTCGGCCTCCGCCGGCCCAGCTCCTGCCTCTCCACGCCCTCTCCAGCTGCCAGACTTCCTCAGGTCAGCCTCTCCAGGCCCAGCTCCTCCGGCCTGCCACTGGCCTCTTGAGGCCCAGCCCCGATGACGCCTCTGGGCGACCTCCTCAGGCCCAGGACTTGACCTCCAGTCGGCCTCGCCAGGCCCAGCCTCCTGCCTCGCGAAGGCCTGCACGGGCCCAGCCTCTGCCTCACAGTGGACTGTCCACGCCCAGCTCTCGCCTGACCGCGGCCTCCCCAGGCCAGAGCTCCTCTTGCCTTTCGGCAGCTCCGCCACGCTCTCCTCCCGACTCCCCGTGGCCTCATTAGGCCCAACTCATTCGTCACGGGGAACGGCCTCTCCAGGCCCAGCCTTTGCCTTTCGGCGGCCTCTCCAGGCCCCGAACTTCCTCAGTCCGGCCTCTCCAGGCCCAGTTGCGGCCTCCCGGCCTCGTGTCCAGGCCCAGCTCGTTCTGCTCCTGCTGCGGCCGCGGGCCGATCTCCGGCCTCACGACAACCTCTTTGGACTCGGCTCCGGCCCAGCTCCCTCTCCGCGGCCTTTGTAGGCCCCAAACGTCCTGAAGCCGGGCCCCACGGTGGCCTCTCCGGGCCCGGCTCCTGCCCTCCAATGGCGTCTCCATGCCCCAGACTTCCTTCAGACAGCCTCTCCAGGCCCAGCTCCTCCTCCCGGCGGACTCTGCAGACCCAGGCTGTCCTCGACTCGGCCTCTCCAGGGCTCGCTCCTGCTCCCGGCGGCCCCTGCAGGCCGTGCTCGTCGCCCAGTCGCCTTCCGCCGGCCCAGCTCCTGCCTCTCCTCGGCCTCTCCAGCTGCCAGACTTCCTCAGGTCAGCCTCTCCAGTGCCCGCTCCTCCTCCCGGCGGCCTCTGCAGGCCCACGCTGGCCTCGACTCGGCCTATCCAGGGCTCGCTCCCGCTCCCGGCGGCCCCTGCAGGCCCAACTCGTCGCCCAGTCGGCCTCCGCCGGCCCAGCTCCTGCCTCTCCACGCCCTCTCCAGCTGCCAGACTTCCTCAGGTCAGCCTCTCCAGGCCCAGCTCCTCCGGCCTGCCACTGGCCTCTTGAGGCCCAGCCCCGATGACGCCTCTGGGCGACCTCCTCAGGCCCAGGACTTGACCTCCAGTCGGCCTCGCCAGGCCCAGCCTCCTGCCTCGCGAAGGCCTGCACGGGCCCAGCCTCTGCCTCACAGTGGACTGTCCACGCCCAGCTCTCGCCTGACCGCGGCCTCCCCAGGCCAGAGCTCCTCTTGCCTTTCGGCAGCTCCGCCACGCTCTCCTCCCGACTCCCCGTGGCCTCATTAGGCCCAACTCATTCGTCACGGGGAACGGCCTCTCCAGGCCCAGCCTTTGCCTTTCGGCGGCCTCTCCAGGCCCCGAACTTCCTCAGTCCGGCCTCTCCAGGCCCAGTTGCGGCCTCCCGGCCTCGTGTCCAGGCCCAGCTCGTTCTGCTCCTGCTGCGGCCGCGGGCCGATCTCCGGCCTCACGACAACCTCTTTGGACTCGGCTCCGGCCCAGCTCCCTCTCCGCGGCCTTTGTAGGCCCCAAACGTCCTGAAGCCGGGCCCCACGGTGGCCTCTCCGGGCCCGGCTCCTGCCCTCCAATGGCGTCTCCATGCCCCAGACTTCCTTCAGATAGCCTCTCCAGGCCCAGCTCCTCCTCCCGGCGGACTCTGCAGACCCAGGCTGTCCTCGACTCGGCCTCTACAGGGCTCGCTCCTGCTCCCGGCGGCCCCTGCAGGCCGTGCTCGTCGCCCAGTCGCCTTCCGCCGGCCCAGCTCCTGCCTCTTCTCGGCCTCTCCAGCTGCCAGACTTCCTCAGGTCAGCCTCTCCAGTGCCCACTCCTCCTCCCGGCGGCCTCTGCAGGCCCACGCTGGCCTCGACTCGGCCTATCCAGGGCTCGCTCCCGCTCCCGGCGGCCCCTGCAGGCCCAACTCGTCGCCCAGTCGGCCTCCGCCGGCCCAGCTCCTGCCTCTCCACGC
Source organism: Chlorocebus sabaeus (assembly GCF_047675955.1). NCBI lineage: Eukaryota > Metazoa > Chordata > Mammalia > Primates > Cercopithecidae > Chlorocebus > Chlorocebus sabaeus. The sequence goes on from NC_132924.1 coordinate 843,242, forward strand.
CCTCTCCAGCTGCCAGACTTCCTCAGGTCAGCCTCTCCAGGCCCAGCTCCTCCGGCCTGCCACTGGCCTCTTGAGGCCCAGCCCCGATCACGCCTCTGGGCGACCTCCTCAGGCCCAGGACTTGACCTCCAGTCGGCCTCGCCAGGCCCAGCCTCCTGCCTCGCGAAGGCCTGCACGGGCCCAGCCTCTGCCTCACAGTGGACTGTCCACGCCCAGCTCTCGCCTGACCGCGGCCTCCCCAGGCCAGAGCTCCTCTTGCCTTTCGGCAGCTCCGCCACGCTCTCCTCCCGACTCCCCGTGGCCTCATTAGGCCCAACTCATTCGTCACGGGGAATGGCCTCTCCAGGCCCAGCCTTTGCCTTTCGGCGGCCTCTCTAGGCCCCGAAATTTCTCAGTCCGGCCTCTCCAGGCCCAGGTGCGGCCTCCCGGCCTCGTGTCCAGGCGCAGCTCGTTCTGCTCCTGCTGCGGCCGCGGGCCGATCTCCGGCCTCACGACAACCTCTTTGGACTCGGCTCCGGCCCAGCTCCCTCTCCGCGGCCTTTGTAGGCCCCAAACGTCCTGAAGCCGGGCCCCACGGTGGCCTCTCCGGGCCCGGCTCCTGCCCTCCAATGGCGTCTCCATGCCCCAGACTTCCTTCAGACAGCCTCTCCAGGCCCAGCTCCTCCTCCCGGCGGACTCTGCAGACCCAGGCTGTCCTCGACTCGGCCTCTCCAGGGCTCGCTCCTGCTCCCGGCGGCCCCTGCAGGCCGTGCTCGTCGCCCAGTCGCCTTCCGCCGGCCCAGCTCCTGCCTCTCCTCGGCCTCTCCAGCTGCCAGACTTCCTCAGGTCAGCCTCTCCAGTGCCCGCTCCTCCTCCCGGCGGCCTCTGCAGGCCCACGCTGGCCTCGACTCGGCCTATCCAGGGCTCGCTCCCGCTCCCGGCGGCCCCTGCAGGCCCAACTCGTCGCCCAGTCGGCCTCCGCCGGCCCAGCTCCTGCCTCTCCACGCCCTCTCCAGCTGCCAGACTTCCTCAGGTCAGCCTCTCCAGGCCCAGCTCCTCCGGCCTGCCACTGGCCTCTTGAGGCCCAGCCCCGATCACGCCTCTGGGCGACCTCCTCAGGCCCAGGACTTGACCTCCAGTCGGCCTCGCCAGGCCCAGCCTCCTGCCTCGCGAAGGCCTGCACGGGCCCAGCCTCTGCCTCACAGTGGACTGTCCACGCCCAGCTCTCGCCTGACCGCGGCCTCCCCAGGCCAGAGCTCCTCTTGCCTTTCGGCAGCTCCGCCACGCTCTCCTCCCGACTCCCCGTGGCCTCATTAGGCCCAACTCATTCGTCACGGGGAACGGCCTCTCCAGGCCCAGCCTTTGCCTTTCGGCGGCCTCTCCAGGCCCCGAACTTCCTCAGTCCGGCCTCTCCAGGCCCAGTTGCGGCCTCCCGGCCTCGTGTCCAGGCCCAGCTCGTTCTGCTCCTGCTGCGGCCGCGGGCCGATCTCCGGCCTGACGACAACCTCTTTGGACTCGGCTCCGGCCCAGCTCCCTCTCCGCGGCCTTTGTAGGCCCCAAACGTCCTGAAGCCGGGCCCCACGGTGGCCTCTCCGGGCCCGGCTCCTGCCCTCCAATGGCGTCTCCATGCCCCAGACTTCCTTCAGACAGCCTCTCCAGGCCCAGCTCCTCCTCCCGGCGGACTCTGCAGACCCAGGCTGTCCTCGACTCGGCCTCTCCAGGGCTCGCTCCTGCTCCCTGCGGCCCCTGCAGGCCGTGCTCGTCGCCCAGTCGCCTTCCGCCGGCCCAGCTCCTGCCTCTCCTCGGCCTCTCCAGCTGCCAGACTTCCTCAGGTCAGCCTCTCCAGTGCCCGCTCCTCCTCCCGGCGGCCTCTGCAGGCCCACGCTGGCCTCGACTCGGCCTATCCAGGGCTCGCTCCCGCTCCCGGCGGCCCCTGCAGGCCCAACTCGTCGCCCAGTCGGCCTCCGCCGGCCCAGCTCCTGCCTCTCCACGCCCTCTCCAGCTGCCAGACTTCCTCAGGTCAGCCTCTCCAGGCCCAGCTCCTCCGGCCTGCCACTGGCCTCTTGAGGCCCAGCCCCGATCACGCCTCTGGGCGACCTCCTCAGGCCCAGGACTTGACCTCCAGTCGGCCTCGCCAGGCCCAGCCTCCTGCCTCGCGAAGGCCTGCACGGGCCCAGCCTCTGCCTCACAGTGGACTGTCCACGCCCAGCTCTCGCCTGACCGCGGCCTCCCCAGGCCAGAGCTCCTCTTGCCTTTCGGCAGCTCCGCCACGCTCTCCTCCCGACTCCCCGTGGCCTCATTAGGCCCAACTCATTCGTCACGGGGAACGGCCTCTCCAGGCCCAGCCTTTGCCTTTCGGCGGCCTCTCCAGGCCCCGAACTTCCTCAGTCCGGCCTCTCCAGGCCCAGTTGCGGCCTCCCGGCCTCGTGTCCAGGCCCAGCTCGTTCTGCTCCTGCTGCGGCCGCGGGCCGATCTCCGGCCTGACGACAACCTCTTTGGACTCGGCTCCGGCCCAGCTCCCTCTCCGCGGCCTTTGTAGGCCCCAAACGTCCTGAAGCCGGGCCCCACGGTGGCCTCTCCGGGCCCGGCTCCTGCCCTCCAATGGCGTCTCCATGCCCCAGACTTCCTTCAGACAGCCTCTCCAGGCCCAGCTCCTCCTCCCGGCGGACTCTGCAGACCCAGGCTGTCCTCGACTCGGCCTCTCCAGGGCTCGCTCCTGCTCCCGGCGGCCCCTGCAGGCCGTGCTCGTCGCCCAGTCGCCTTCCGCCGGCCCAGCTCCTGCCTCTCCTCGGCCTCTCCAGCTGCCAGACTTCCTCAGGTCAGCCTCTCCAGTGCCCGCTCCTCCTCCCGGCGGCCTCTGCAGGCCCACGCTGGCCTCGACTCGGCCTATCCAGGGCTCGCTCCCGCTCCCGGCGGCCCCTGCAGGCCCAACTCGTCGCCCAGTCGGCCTCCGCCGGCCCAGCTCCTGCCTCTCCACGCCCTCTCCAGCTGCCAGACTTCCTCAGGTCAGCCTCTCCAGGCCCAGCTCCTCCGGCCTGCCACTGGCCTCTTGAGGCCCAGCCCCGATCACGCCTCTGGGCGACTTCCTCAGGCCCAGGACTTGACCTCCAGTCGGCCTCGCCAGGCCCAGCCTCCTGCCTCGCGAAGGCCTGCACGGGCCCAGCCTCTGCCTCACAGTGGACTGTCCACGCCCAGCTCTCGCCTGACCACGGCCTCCCCAGGCCAGAGCTCCTCTTGCCTTTCGGCAGCTCCGCCACGCTCTCCTCCCGACTCCCCGTGGCCTCTTTAGGCCCAACTCATTCGTCACGGGGAACGGCCTCTCCAGGCCCAGCCTTTGCCTTTCGGCGGCCTCTCCAGGCCCCGAACTTCCTCAGTCCGGCCTCTCCAGGCCCAGTTGCGGCCTCCCGGCCTCGTGTCCAGGCCCAGCTCGTTCTGCTCCTGCTGCGGCCGCGGGCCGATCTCCGGCCTCACGACAACCTCTTTGGACTCGGCTCCGGCCCAGCTCCCTCTCCGCGGCCTTTGTAGGCCCCAAACGTCCTGAAGCCGGGCCCCACGGTGGCCTCTCCGGGCCCGGCTCCTGCCCTCCAATGGCGTCTCCATGCCCCAGACTTCCTTCAGACAGCCTCTCCAGGCCCAGCTCCTCCTCCCGGCGGACTCTGCAGACCCAGGCTGTCCTCGACTCGGCCTCTCCAGGGCTCGCTCCTGCTCCCGGCGGCCCCTGCAGGCCGTGCTCGTCGCCCAGTCGCCTTCCGCCGGCCCAGCTCCTGCCTCTCCTCGGCCTCTCCAGCTGCCAGACTTCCTCAGGTCAGCCTCTCCAGTGCCCGCTCCTCCTCCCGGCGGCCTCTGCAGGCCCACGCTGGCCTCGACTCGGCCTATCCAGGGCTCGCTCCCGCTCCCGGCGGCCCCTGCAGGCCCAACTCGTCGCCCAGTCGGCCTCCGCCGGCCCAGCTCCTGCCTCTCCACGCCCTCTCCAGCTGCCAGACTTCCTCAGGTCAGCCTCTCCAGGCCCAGCTCCTCCGGCCTGCCACTGGCCTCTTGAGGCCCAGCCCCGATCACGCCTCTGGGCGACCTCCTCAGGCCCAGGACTTGACCTCCAGTCGGCCTCGCCAGGCCCAGCCTCCTGCCTCGCGAAGGCCTGCACGGGCCCAGCCTCTGCCTCACAGTGGACTGTCCACGCCCAGCTCTCGCCTGACCGCGGCCTCCCCAGGCCAGAGCTCCTCTTGCCTTTCGGCAGCTCCGCCACGCTCTCCTCCCGACTCCCCGTGGCCTCATTAGGCCCAACTCATTCGTCACGGGGAACGGCCTCTCCAGGCCCAGCCTTTGCCTTTCGGCGGCCTCTCCAGGCCCCGAACTTCCTCAGTCCGGCCTCTCCAGGCCCAGTTGCGGCCTCCCGGCCTCGTGTCCAGGCCCAGCTCGTTCTGCTCCTGCTGCGGCCGCGGGCCGATCTCCGGCCTCACGACAACCTCTTTGGACTCGGCTCCGGCCCAGCTCCCTCTCCGCGGCCTTTGTAGGCCCCAAACGTCCTGAAGCCGGGCCCCACGGTGGCCTCTCCGGGCCCGGCTCCTGCCCTCCAATGGCGTCTCCATGCCCCAGACTTCCTTCAGACAGCCTCTCCAGGCCCAGCTCCTCCTCCCGGCGGACTCTGCAGACCCAGGCTGTCCTCGACTCGGCCTCTCCAGGGCTCGCTCCTGCTCCCGGCGGCCCCTGCAGGCCGTGCTCGTCGCCCAGTCGCCTTCCGCCGGCCCAGCTCCTGCCTCTCCTCGGCCTCTCCAGCTGCCAGACTTCCTCAGGTCAGCCTCTCCAGTGCCCGCTCCTCCTCCCGGCGGCCTCTGCAGGCCCACGCTGGCCTCGACTCGGCCTATCCAGGGCTCGCTCCCGCTCCCGGCGGCCCCTGCAGGCCCAACTCGTCGCCCAGTCGGCCTCCGCCGGCCCAGCTCCTGCCTCTCCACGTCCTCTCCAGCTGCCAGACCTCCTCAGGTCAGCCTCTCCAGGCCCAGCTCCTCCGGCCTGCCACTGGCCTCTTGAGGCCCAGCCCCGATGACGCCTCTGGGCGACCTCCTCAGGCCCAGGACTTGACCTCCAGTCGGCCTCGCCAGGCCCAGCCTCCTGCCTCGCGAAGGCCTGCACGGGCCCAGCCTCTGCCTCACAGTGGACTGTCCACGCCCAGCTCTCGCCTGACCGCGGCCTCCCCAGGCCAGAGCTCCTCTTGCCTTTCGGCAGCTCCGCCACGCTCTCCTCCCGACTCCCCGTGGCCTCATTAGGCCCAACTCATTCGTCACGGGGAACGGCCTCTCCAGGCCCAGCCTTTGCCTTTCGGCGGCCTCTCCAGGCCCCGAACTTCCTCAGTCCGGCCTCTCCAGGCCCAGTTGCGGCCTCCCGGCCTCGTGTCCAGGCCCAGCTCGTTCTGCTCCTGCTGCGGCCGCGGGCCGATCTCCGGCCTCACGACAACCTCTTTGGACTCGGCTCCGGCCCAGCTCCCTCTCCGCGGCCTTTGTAGGCCCCAAACGTCCTGAAGCCGGGCCCCACGGTGGCCTCTCCGGGCCCGGCTCCTGCCCTCCAATGGCGTCTCCATGCCCCAGACTTCCTTCAGACAGCCTCTCCAGGCCCAGCTCCTCCTCCCGGCGGACTCTGCAGACCCAGGCTGTCCTCGACTCGGCCTCTCCAGGGCTCGCTCCTGCTCCCGGCGGCCCCTGCAGGCCGTGCTCGTCGCCCAGTCGCCTTCCGCCGGCCCAGCTCCTGCCTCTCCTCGGCCTCTCCAGCTGCCAGACTTCCTCAGGTCAGCCTCTCCAGTGCCCGCTCCTCCTCCCGGCGGCCTCTGCAGGCCCACGCTGGCCTCGACTCGGCCTATCCAGGGCTCGCTCCCGCTCCCGGCGGCCCCTGCAGGCCCAACTCGTCGCCCAGTCGGCCTCCGCCGGCCCAGCTCCTGCCTCTCCACGCCCTCTCCAGCTGCCAGACTTCCTCAGGTCAGCCTCTCCAGGCCCAGCTCCTCCGGCCTGCCACTGGCCTCTTGAGGCCCAGCCCCGATCACGCCTCTGGGCGACCTCCTCAGGCCCAGGACTTGACCTCCAGTCGGCCTCGCCAGGCCCAGCCTCCTGCCTCGCGAAGGCCTGCACGGGCCCAGCCTCTGCCTCACAGTGGACTGTCCACGCCCAGCTCTCGCCTGACCGCGGCCTCCCCAGGCCAGAGCTCCTCTTGCCTTTCGGCAGCTCCGCCACGCTCTCCTCCCGACTCCCCGTGGCCTCATTAGGCCCAACTCATTCGTCACGGGGAACGGCCTCTCCAGGCCCAGCCTTTGCCTTTCGGCGGCCTCTCCAGGCCCCGAACTTCCTCAGTCCGGCCTCTCCAGGCCCAGTTGCGGCCTCCCGGCCTCGTGTCCAGGCCCAGCTCGTTCTGCTCCTGCTGCGGCCGCGGGCCGATCTCCGGCCTCACGACAACCTCTTTGGACTCGGCTCCGGCCCAGCTCCCTCTCCGCGGCCTTTGTAGGCCCCAAACGTCCTGAAGCCGGGCCCCACGGTGGCCTCTCCGGGCCCGGCTCCTGCCCTCCAATGGCGTCTCCATGCCCCAGACTTCCTTCAGACAGCCTCTCCAGGCCCAGCTCCTCCTCCCGGCGGACTCTGCAGACCCAGGCTGTCCTCGACTCGGCCTCTCCAGGGCTCGCTCCTGCTCCCGGCGGCCCCTGCAGGCCGTGCTCGTCGCCCAGTCACCTTCCGCCGGCCCAGCTCCTGCCTCTCCTCGGCCTCTCCAGCTGCCAGACTTCCTCAGGTCAGCCTCTCCAGTGCCCACTCCTCCTCCCGGCGGCCTCTGCAGGCCCACGCTGGCCTCGACTCGGCCTATCCAGGGCTCGCTCCCGCTCCCGGCGGCCCCTGCAGGCCCAACTCGTCGCCCAGTCGGCCTCCACCGGCCCAGCTCCTGCCTCTCCACGCCCTCTCCAGCTGCCAGACTTCCTCAGGTCAGCCTCTCCAGGCCCAGCTCCTCCGGCCTGCCACTGGCCTCTTGAGGCCCAGCCCCGATCACGCCTCTGGGCGACCTCCTCAGGCCCAGGACTTGACCTCCAGTCGGCCTCGCCAGGCCCAGCCTCCTGCCTCGCGAAGGCCTGCACGGGCCCAGCCTCTGCCTCACAGTGGACTGTCCACGCCCAGCTCTCGCCTGACCGCGGCCTCCCCAGGCCAGAGCTCCTCTTGCCTTTCGGCAGCTCCGCCACGCTCTCCTCCCGACTCCCCGTGGCCTCATTAGGCCCAACTCATTCGTCACGGGGAACGGCCTCTCCAGGCCCAGCCTTTGCCTTTCGGCGGCCTCTCCAGGCCCCGAACTTCCTCAGTCCGGCCTCTCCAGGCCCAGTTGCGGCCTCCCGGCCTCGTGTCCAGGCCCAGCTCGTTCTGCTCCTGCTGCGGCCGCGGGCCGATCTCCGGCCTCACGACAACCTCTTTGGACTCGGCTCCGGCCCAGCTCCCTCTCCGCGGCCTTTGTAGGCCCCAAACGTCCTGAAGCCGGGCCCCACGGTGGCCTCTCCGGGCCCGGCTCCTGCCCTCCAATGGCGTCTCCATGCCCCAGACTTCCTTCAGACAGCCTCTCCAGGCCCAGCTCCTCCTCCCGGCGGACTCTGCAGACCCAGGCTGTCCTCGACTCGGCCTCTCCAGGGCTCGCTCCTGCTCCCGGCGGCCCCTGCAGGCCGTGCTCGTCGCCCAGTCGCCTTCCGCCGGCCCAGCTCCTGCCTCTCCTCGGCCTCTCCAGCTGCCAGACTTCCTCAGGTCAGCCTCTCCAGTGCCCGCTCCTCCTCCCGGCGGCCTCTGCAGGCCCACGCTGGCCTCGACTCGGCCTATCCAGGGCTCGCTCCCGCTCCCGGCGGCCCCTGCAGGCCCAACTCGTCGCCCAGTCGGCCTCCGCCGGCCCAGCTCCTGCCTCTCCACGCCCTCTCCAGCTGCCAGACTTCCTCAGGTCAGCCTCTCCAGGCCCAGCTCCTCCGGCCTGCCACTGGCCTCTTGAGGCCCAGCCCCGATGACGCCTCTGGGCGACCTCCTCAGGCCCAGGACTTGACCTCCAGTCGGCCTCGCCAGGCCCAGCCTCCTGCCTCGCGAAGGCCTGCACGGGCCCAGCCTCTGCCTCACAGTGGACTGTCCACGCCCAGCTCTCGCCTGACCGCGGCCTCCCCAGGCCAGAGCTCCTCTTGCCTTTCGGCAGCTCCGCCACGCTCTCCTCCCGACTCCCCGTGGCCTCATTAGGCCCAACTCATTCGTCACGGGGAACGGCCTCTCCAGGCCCAGCCTTTGCCTTTCGGCGGCCTCTCCAGGCCCCGAACTTCCTCAGTCCGGCCTCTCCAGGCCCAGTTGCGGCCTCCCGGCCTCGTGTCCAGGCCCAGCTCGTTCTGCTCCTGCTGCGGCCGCGGGCCGATCTCCGGCCTCACGACAACCTCTTTGGACTCGGCTCCGGCCCAGCTCCCTCTCCGCGGCCTTTGTAGGCCCCAAACGTCCTGAAGCCGGGCCCCACGGTGGCCTCTCCGGGCCCGGCTCCTGCCCTCCAATGGCGTCTCCATGCCCCAGACTTCCTTCAGACAGCCTCTCCAGGCCCAGCTCCTCCTCCCGGCGGACTCTGCAGACCCAGGCTGTCCTCGACTCGGCCTCTCCAGGGCTCGCTCCTGCTCCCGGCGGCCCCTGCAGGCCGTGCTCGTCGCCCAGTCACCTTCCGCCGGCCCAGCTCCTGCCTCTCCTCGGCCTCTCCAGCTGCCAGACTTCCTCAGGTCAGCCTCTCCAGTGCCCACTCCTCCTCCCGGCGGCCTCTGCAGGCCCACGCTGGCCTCGACTCGGCCTATCCAGGGCTCGCTCCCGCTCCCGGCGGCCCCTGCAGGCCCAACTCGTCGCCCAGTCGGCCTCCACCGGCCCAGCTCCTGCCTCTCCACGCCCTCTCCAGCTGCCAGACTTCCTCAGGTCAGCCTCTCCAGGCCCAGCTCCTCCGGCCTGCCACTGGCCTCTTGAGGCCCAGCCCCGATCACGCCTCTGGGCGACCTCCTCAGGCCCAGGACTTGACCTCCAGTCGGCCTCGCCAGGCCCAGCCTCCTGCCTCGCGAAGGCCTGCACGGGCCCAGCCTCTGCCTCACAGTGGACTGTCCACGCCCAGCTCTCGCCTGACCGCGGCCTCCCCAGGCCAGAGCTCCTCTTGCCTTTCGGCAGCTCCGCCACGCTCTCCTCCCGACTCCCCGTGGCCTCATTAGGCCCAACTCATTCGTCACGGGGAACGGCCTCTCCAGGCCCAGCCTTTGCCTTTCGGCGGCCTCTCCAGGCCCCGAACTTTCTCAGTCCGGCCTCTCCAGGCCCAGGTGCGGCCTCCCGGCCTCGTGTCCAGGCCCAGCTCGTTCTGCTCCTGCTGCGGCCGCGGGCCGATCTCCGGCCTCACGACAACCTCTTTGGACTCGGCTCCGGCCCAGCTCCCTCTCCGCGGCCTTTGTAGGCCCCAAACGTCCTGAAGCCGGGCCCCACGGTGGCCTCTCCGGGCCCGGCTCCTGCCCTCCAATGGCGTCTCCATGCCCCAGACTTCCTTCAGACAGCGTCTCCAGGCCCAGCTCCTCCTCCCGGCGGACTCTGCAGACCCAGGCTGTCCTCGACTCGGCCTCTCCAGGGCTCGCTCCTGCTCCCGGCGGCCCCTGCAGGCCGTGCTCGTCGCCCAGTCGCCTTCCGCCGGCCCAGCTCCTGCCTCTCCTCGGCCTCTCCAGCTGCCAGACTTCCTCAGGTCAGCCTCTCCAGTGCCCGCTCCTCCTCCCGGCGGCCTCTGCAGGCCCACGCTGGCCTCGACTCGGCCTATCCAGGGCTCGCTCCCGCTCCCGGCGGCCCCTGCAGGCCCAACTCGTCGCCCAGTCGGCCTCCGCCGGCCCAGCTCCTGCCTCTCCACGCCCTCTCCAGCTGCCAGACTTCCTCAGGTCAGCCTCTCCAGGCCCAGCTCCTCCGGCCTGCCACTGGCCTCTTGAGGCCCAGCCCCGATGACGCCTCTGGGCGACCTCCTCAGGCCCAGGACTTGACCTCCAGTCGGCCTCGCCAGGCCCAGCCTCCTGCCTCGCGAAGGCCTGCACGGGCCCAGCCTCTGCCTCACAGTGGACTGTCCACGCCCAGCTCTCGCCTGACCGCGGCCTCCCCAGGCCAGAGCTCCTCTTGCCTTTCGGCAGCTCCGCCACGCTCTCCTCCCGACTCCCCGTGGCCTCATTAGGCCCAACTCATTCGTCACGGGGAACGGCCTCTCCAGGCCCAGCCTTTGCCTTTCGGCGGCCTCTCCAGGCCCCGAACTTCCTCAGTCCGGCCTCTCCAGGCCCAGTTGCGGCCTCCCGGCCTCGTGTCCAGGCCCAGCTCGTTCTGCTCCTGCTGCGGCCGCGGGCCGATCTCCGGCCTCACGACAACCTCTTTGGACTCGGCTCCGGCCCAGCTCCCTCTCCGCGGCCTTTGTAGGCCCCAAACGTCCTGAAGCCGGGCCCCACGGTGGCCTCTCCGGGCCCGGCTCCTGCCCTCCAATGGCGTCTCCATGCCCCAGACTTCCTTCAGACAGCCTCTCCAGGCCCAGCTCCTCCTCCCGGCGGACTCTGCAGACCCAGGCTGTCCTCGACTCGGCCTCTCCAGGGCTCGCTCCTGCTCCCGGCGGCCCCTGCAGGCCGTGCTCGTCGCCCAGTCGCCTTCCGCCGGCCCAGCTCCTGCCTCTCCTCGGCCTCTCCAGCTGCCAGACTTCCTCAGGTCAGCCTCTCCAGTGCCCGCTCCTCCTCCCGGCGGCCTCTGCAGGCCCACGCTGGCCTCGACTCGGCCTATCCAGGGCTCGCTCCCGCTCCCGGCGGCCCCTGCAGGCCCAACTCGTCGCCCAGTCGGCCTCCGCCGGCCCAGCTCCTGCCTCTCCACGCCCTCTCCAGCTGCCAGACTTCCTCAGGTCAGCCTCTCCAGGCCCAGCTCCTCCGGCCTGCCACTGGCCTCTTGAGGCCCAGCCCCGATCACGCCTCTGGGCGACCTCCTCAGGCCCAGGACTTGACCTCCAGTCGGCCTCGCCAGGCCCAGCCTCCTGCCTCGCGAAGGCCTGCACGGGCCCAGCCTCTGCCTCACAGTGGACTGTCCACGCCCAGCTCTCGCCTGACCGCGGCCTCCCCAGGCCAGAGCTCCTCTTGCCTTTCGGCAGCTCCGCCACGCTCTCCTCCCGACTCCCCGTGGCCTCATTAGGCCCAACTCATTCGTCACGGGGAACGGCCTCTCCAGGCCCAGCCTTTGCCTTTCGGCGGCCTCTCCAGGCCCCGAACTTCCTCAGTCCGGCCTCTCCAGGCCCAGTTGCGGCCTCCCGGCCTCGTGTCCAGGCCCAGCTCGTTCTGCTCCTGCTGCGGCCGCAGGCCGATCTCCGGCCTCACGACAACCTCTTTGGACTCGGCTCCGGCCCAGCTCCCTCTCCGCGGCCTTTGTAGGCCCCAAACGTCCTGAAGCCGGGCCCCACGGTGGCCTCTCCGGGCCCGGCTCCTGCCCTCCAATGGCGTCTCCATGCCCCAGACTTCCTTCAGACAGCCTCTCCAGGCCCAGCTCCTCCTCCCGGCGGACTCTGCAGACCCAGGCTGTCCTCGACTCGGCCTCTCCAGGGCTCGCTCCTGCTCCCGGCGGCCCCTGCAGGCCGTGCTCGTCGCCCAGTCGCCTTCCGCTGGCCCAGCTCCTGCCTCGCCTCGGCCTCTCCAGCTGCCAGACTTCCTCAGGTCAGCCTCTCCAGTGCCCGCTCCTCCTCCCGGCGGCCTCTGCAGGCCCACGCTGGCCTCGACTCGGCCTATCCAGGGCTCGCTCCCGCTCCCGGCGGCCCCTGCAGGCCCAACTCGTCGCCCAGTCGGCCTCCGCCGGCCCAGCTCCTGCCTCTCCACGCCCTCTCCAGCTGCCAGACTTCCTCAGGTCAGCCTCTCCAGGCCCAGCTCCTCCGGCCTGCCACTGGCCTCTTGAGGCCCAGCCCCGATCACGCCTCTGGGCGACCTCCTCAGGCCCAGGACTTGACCTCCAGTCGGCCTCGCCAGGCCCAGCCTCCTGCCTCGCGAAGGCCTGCACGGGCCCAGCCTCTGCCTCACAGTGGACAGTCCACGCCCAGCTCTCGCCTGACCGCGGCCTCCCCAGGCCAGAGCTCCTCTTGCCTTTCGGCAGCTCCGCCACGCTCTCCTCCCGACTCCCCGTGGCCTCATTAGGCCCAACTCATTCGTCACGGGGAACGGCCTCTCCAGGCCCAGCCTTTGCCTTTCGGCGGCCTCTCCAGGCCCCGAACTTCCTCAGTCCGGCCTCTCCAGGCCCAGTTGCGGCCTCCCGGCCTCGTGTCCAGGCCCAGCTCGTTCTGCTCCTGCTGCGGCCGCGGGCCGATCTCCGGCCTCACGACAACCTCTTTGGACTCGGCTCCGGCCCAGCTCCCTCTCCGCGGCCTTTGTAGGCCCCAAACGTCCTGAAGCCGGGCCCCACGGTGGCCTCTCCGGGCCCGGCTCCTGCCCTCCAATGGCGTCTCCATGCCCCAGACTTCCTTCAGACAGCCTCTCCAGGCCCAGCTCCTCCTCCCGGCGGACTCTGCAGACCCAGGCTGTCCTCGACTCGGCCTCTCCAGGGCTCGCTCCTGCTCCCGGCGGCCCCTGCAGGCCGTGCTCGTCGCCCAGTCGCCTTCCGCCGGCCCAGCTCCTGCCTCTCCTCGGCCTCTCCAGCTGCCAGACTTCCTCAGGTCAGCCTCTCCAGTGCCCGCTCCTCCTCCCGGCGGCCTCTGCAGGCCCACGCTGGCCTCGACTCGGCCTATCCAGGGCTCGCTCCCGCTCCCGGCGGCCCCTGCAGGCCCAACTCGTCGCCCAGTCGGCCTCCGCCGGCCCAGCTCCTGCCTCTCCACGCCCTCTCCAGCTGCCAGACTTCCTCAGGTCAGCCTCTCCAGGCCCAGCTCCTCCGGCCTGCCACTGGCCTCTTGAGGCCCAGCCCCGATCACGCCTCTGGGCGACTTCCTCAGGCCCAGGACTTGACCTCCAGTCGGCCTCGCCAGGCCCAGCCTCCTGCCTCGCGAAGGCCTGCACGGGCCCAGCCTCTGCCTCACAGTGGACTGTCCACGCCCAGCTCTCGCCTGACCGCGGCCTCCCCAGGCCAGAGCTCCTCTTGCCTTTCGGCAGCTCCGCCACGCTCTCCTCCCGACTCCCCGTGGCCTCTTTAGGCCCAACTCATTCGTCACGGGGAACGGCCTCTCCAGGCCCAGCCTTTGCCTTTCGGCGGCCTCTCCAGGCCCCGAACTTCCTCAGTCCGGCCTCTCCAGGCCCAGTTGCGGCCTCCCGGCCTCGTGTCCAGGCCCAGCTCGTTCTGCTCCTGCTGCGGCCGCGGGCCGATCTCCGGCCTCACGACAACCTCTTTGGACTCGGCTCCGGCCCAGCTCCCTCTCCGCGGCCTTTGTAGGCCCCAAACGTCCTGAAGCCGGGCCCCACGGTGGCCTCTCCGGGCCCGGCTCCTGCCCTCCAATGGCGTCTCCATGCCCCAGACTTCCTTCAGACAGCCTCTCCAGGCCCAGCTCCTCCTCCCGGCGGACTCTGCAGACCCAGGCTGTCCTCGACTCGGCCTCTCCAGGGCTCGCTCCTGCTCCCGGCGGCCCCTGCAGGCCGTGCTCGTCGCCCAGTCGCCTTCCGCCGGCCCAGCTCCTGCCTCTCCTCGGCCTCTCCAGCTGCCAGACTTCCTCAGGTCAGCCTCTCCAGTGCCCGCTCCTCCTCCCGGCGGCCTCTGCAGGCCCACGCTGGCCTCGACTTGGCCTATCCAGGGCTCGCTCCCGCTCCCGGCGGCCCCTGCAGGCCCAACTCGTCGCCCAGTCGGCCTCCGCCGGCCCAGCTCCTGCCTCTCCACGCCCTCTCCAGCTGCCAGACTTCCTCAGGTCAGCCTCTCCAGGCCCAGCTCCTCCGGCCTGCCACTGGCCTCTTGAGGCCCAGCCCCGATCACGCCTCTGGGCGACCTCCTCAGGCCCAGGACTTGACCTCCAGTCGGCCTCGCCAGGCCCAGCCTCCTGCCTCGCGAAGGCCTGCACGGGCCCAGCCTCTGCCTCACAGTGGACTGTCCACGCCCAGCTCTCGCCTGACCGCGGCCTCCCCAGGCCAGAGCTCCTCTTGCCTTTCGGCAGCTCCGCCACGCTCTCCTCCCGACTCCCCGTGGCCTCATTAGGCCCAACTCATTCGTCACGGGGAACGGCCTCTCCAGGCCCAGCCTTTGCCTTTCGGCGGCCTCTCCAGGCCCCGAACTTCCTCAGTCCGGCCTCTCCAGGCCCAGTTGCGGCCTCCCGGCCTCGTGTCCAGGCCCAGCTCGTTCTGCTCCTGCTGCGGCCGCGGGCCGATCTCCGGCCTCACGACAACCTCTTTGGACTCGGCTCCGGCCCAGCTCCCTCTCCGCGGCCTTTGTAGGCCCCAAACGTCCTGAAGCCGGGCCCCACGGTGGCCTCTCCGGGCCCGGCTCCTGCCCTCCAATGGCGTCTCCATGCCCCAGACTTCCTTCAGACAGCCTCTCCAGGCCCAGCTCCTCCTCCCGGCGGACTCTGCAGACCCAGGCTGTCCTCGACTCGGCCTCTCCAGGGCTCGCTCCTGCTCCCGGCGGCCCCTGCAGGCCGTGCTCGTCGCCCAGTCGCCTTCCGCCGTCCCAGCTCCTGCCTCTCCTCGGCCTCTCCAGCTGCCAGACTTCCTCAGGTCAGCCTCTCCAGTGCCCGCTCCTCCTCCCGGCGGCCTCTGCAGGCCCACGCTGGCCTCGACTCGGCCTATCCAGGGCTCGCTCCCGCTCCCGGCGGCCCCTGCAGGCCCAACTCGTCGCCCAGTCGGCCTCCGCCGGCCCAGCTCCTGCCTCTCCACGCCCTCTCCAGCTGCCAGACTTCCTCAGGTCAGCCTCTCCAGGCCCAGCTCCTCCGGCCTGCCACTGGCCTCTTGAGGCCCAGCCCCGATCACGCCTCTGGGCGACCTCCTCAGGCCCAGGACTTGACCTCCAGTCGGCCTCGCCAGGCCCAGCCTCCTGCCTCGCGAAGGCCTGCACGGGCCCAGCCTCTGCCTCACAGTGGACTGTCCACGCCCAGCTCTCGCCTGACCGCGGCCTCCCCAGGCCAGAGCTCCTCTTGCCTTTCGGCAGCTCCGCCACGCTCTCCTCCCGACTCCCCGTGGCCTCATTAGGCCCAACTCATTCGTCACGGGGAACGGCCTCTCCAGGCCCAGCCTTTGCCTTTCGGCGGCCTCTCCAGGCCCCGAACTTCCTCAGTCCGGCCTCTCCAGGCCCAGTTGCGGCCTCCCGGCCTCGTGTCCAGGCCCAGCTCGTTCTGCTCCTGCTGCGGCCGCGGGCCGATCTCCGGCCTCACGACAACCTCTTTGGACTCGGCTCCGGCCCAGCTCCCTCTCCGCGGCCTTTGTAGGCCCCAAACGTCCTGAAGCCGGGCCCCACGGTGGCCTCTCCGGGCCCGGCTCCTGCCCTCCAATGGCGTCTCCATGCCCCAGACTTCCTTCAGACAGCCTCTCCAGGCCCAGCTCCTCCTCCCGGCGGACTCTGCAGACCCAGGCTGTCCTCGACTCGGCCTCTCCAGGGCTCGCTCCTGCTCCCGGCGGCCCCTGCAGGCCGTGCTCGTCGCCCAGTCGCCTTCCGCCGGCCCAGCTCCTGCCTCTCCTCGGCCTCTCCAGCTGCCAGACTTCCTCAGGTCAGCCTCTCCAGTGCCCACTCCTCCTCCCAGCGGCCTCTGCAGGCCCACGCTGGCCTCGACTCGGCCTATCCAGGGCTCGCTCCCGCTCCCGGCGGCCCCTGCAGGCCCAACTCGTCGCCCAGTCGGCCTCCACCGGCCCAGCTCCTGCCTCTCCACGCCCTCTCCAGCTGCCAGACTTCCTCAGGTCAGCCTCTCCAGGCCCAGCTCCTCCGGCCTGCCACTGGCCTCTTGAGGCCCAGACCCGATCACGCCTCTGGGCGACCTCCTCAGGCCCAGGACTTGACCTCCAGTCGGCCTCGCCAGGCCCAGCCTCCTGCCTCGCGAAGGCCTGCACGGGCCCAGCCTCTGCCTCACAGTGGACTGTCCACGCCCAGCTCTCGCCTGACCGCGGCCTCCCCAGGCCAGAGCTCCTCTTGCCTTTCGGCAGCTCCGCCACGCTCTCCTCCCGACTCCCCGTGGCCTCATTAGGCCCAACTCATTCGTCACGGGGAACGGCCTCTCCAGGCCCAGCCTTTGCCTTTCGGCGGCCTCTCTAGGCCCCGAACTTTCTCAGTCCGGCCTCTCCAGGCCCAGGTGCGGCCTCCCGGCCTCGTGTCCAGGCCCAGCTCGTTCTGCTCCTGCTGCGGCCGCGGGCCGATCTCCGGCCTCACGACAACCTCTTTGGACTCGGCTCCGGCCCAGCTCCCTCTCCGCGGCCTTTGTAGGCCCCAAACGTCCTGAAGCCGGGCCCCACGGTGGCCTCTCCGGGCCCGGCTCCTGCCCTCCAATGGCGTCTCCATGCCCCAGACTTCCTTCAGACAGCCTCTCCAGGCCCAGCTCCTCCTCCCGGCGGACTCTGCAGACCCAGGCTGTCCTCGACTCGGCCTCTCCAGGGCTCGCTCCTGCTCCCGGCGGCCCCTGCAGGCCGTGCTCGTCGCCCAGTCGCCTTCCGCCGGCCCAGCTCCTGCCTCTCCTCGGCCTCTCCAGCTGCCAGACTTCCTCAGGTCAGCCTCTCCAGTGCCCGCTCCTCCTCCCGGCGGCCTCTGCAGGCCCACGCTGGCCTCGACTCGGCCTATCCAGGGCTCGCTCCCGCTCCCGGCGGCCCCTGCAGGCCCAACTCGTCGCCCAGTCGGCCTCCGCCGGCCCAGCTCCTGCCTCTCCACGCCCTCTCCAGCTGCCAGACTTCCTCAGGTCAGCCTCTCCAGGCCCAGCTCCTCCGGCCTGCCACTGGCCTCTTGAGGCCCAGCCCCGATCACGCCTCTGGGCGACCTCCTCAGGCCCAGGACTTGACCTCCAGTCGGCCTCGCCAGGCCCAGCCTCCTGCCTCGCGAAGGCCTGCACGGGCCCAGCCTCTGCCTCACAGTGGACTGTCCACGCCCAGCTCTCGCCTGACCGCGGCCTCCCCAGGCCAGAGCTCCTCTTGCCTTTCGGCAGCTCCGCCACGCTCTCCTCCCGACTCCCCGTGGCCTCATTAGGCCCAACTCATTCGTCACGGGGAACGGCCTCTCCAGGCCCAGCCTTTGCCTTTCGGCGGCCTCTCCAAGCCCCGAACTTCCTCAGTCCGGCCTCTCCAGGCCCAGTTGCGGCCTCCCGGCCTCGTGTCCAGGCCCAGCTCGTTCTGCTCCTGCTGCGGCCGAGGGCCGATCTCCGGCCTCACGACAACCTCTTTGGACTCGGCTCCGGCCCAGCTCCCTCTCCGCGGCCTTTGTAGGCCCCAAACGTCCTGAAGCCGGGCCCCACGGTGGCCTCTCCGGGCCCGGCTCCTGCCCTCCAATGGCGTCTCCATGCCCCAGACTTCCTTCAGACAGCCTCTCCAGGCCCAGCTCCTCCTCCCGGCGGACTCTGCAGACCCAGGCTGTCCTCGACTCGGCCTCTCCAGGGCTCGCTCCTGCTCCCGGCGGCCCCTGCAGGCCGTGCTCGTCGCCCAGTCGCCTTCCGCCGGCCCAGCTCCTGCCTCTCCTCGGCCTCTCCAGCTGCCAGACTTCCTCAGGTCAGCCTCTCCAGTGCCCGCTCCTCCTCCCGGCGGCCTCTGCAGGCCCACGCTGGCCTCGACTCGGCCTATCCAGGGCTCGCTCCCGCTCCCGGCGGCCCCTGCAGGCCCAACTCGTCGCCCAGTCGGCCTCTGCCGGCCCAGCTCCTGCCTCTCCACGCCCTCTCCAGCTGCCAGACTTCCTCAGGTCAGCCTCTCCAGGCCCAGCTCCTCCGGCCTGCCACTGGCCTCTTGAGGCCCAGCCCCGATGACGCCTCTGGGCGACCTCCTCAGGCCCAGGACTTGACCTCCAGTCGGCCTCGCCAGGCCCAGCCTCCTGCCTCGCGAAGGCCTGCACGGGCCCAGCCTCTGCCTCACAGTGGACTGTCCACGCCCAGCTCTCGCCTGACCGCGGCCTCCCCAGGCCAGAGCTCCTCTTGCCTTTCGGCAGCTCCGCCACGCTCTCCTCCCGACTCCCCGTGGCCTCATTAGGCCCAACTCATTCGTCACGGGGAACGGCCTCTCCAGGCCCAGCCTTTGCCTTTCGGCGGCCTCTCCAGGCCCCGAACTTCCTCAGTCCGGCCTCTCCAGGCCCAGTTGCGGCCTCCCGGCCTCGTGTCCAGGCCCAGCTCGTTCTGCTCCTGCTGCGGCCGCGGGCCGATCTCCGGCCTCACGACAACCTCTTTGGACTCGGCTCCGGCCCAGCTCCCTCTCCGCGGCCTTTGTAGGCCCCAAACGTCCTGAAGCCGGGCCCCACGGTGGCCTCTCCGGGCCCGGCTCCTGCCCTCCAATGGCGTCTCCATGCCCCAGACTTCCTTCAGACAGCCTCTCCAGGCCCAGCTCCTCCTCCCGGCGGACTCTGCAGACCCAGGCTGTCCTCGACTCGGCCTCTCCAGGGCTCGCTCCTGCTCCCGGCGGCCCCTGCAGGCCGTGCTCGTCGCCCAGTCGCCTTCCGCCGGCCCAGCTCCTGCCTCTCCTCGGCCTCTCCAGCTGCCAGACTTCCTCAGGTCAGCCTCTCCAGTGCCCGCTCCTCCTCCCGGCGGCCTCTGCAGGCCCACGCTGGCCTCGACTCGGCCTATCCAGGGCTCGCTCCCGCTCCCGGCGGCCCCTGCAGGCCCAACTCGTCGCCCAGTCGGCCTCCGCCGGCCCAGCTCCTGCCTCTCCACGCCCTCTCCAGCTGCCAGACTTCCTCAGGTCAGCCTCTCCAGGCCCAGCTCCTCCGGCCTGCCACTGGCCTCTTGAGGCCCAGCCCCGATGACGCCTCTGGGCGACCTCCTCAGGCCCAGGACTTGACCTCCAGTCGGCCTCGCCAGGCCCAGCCTCCTGCCTCGCGAAGGCCTGCACGGGCCCAGCCTCTGCCTCACAGTGGACTGTCCACGCCCAGCTCTCGCCTGACCGCGGCCTCCCCAGGCCAGAGCTCCTCTTGCCTTTCGGCAGCTCCGCCACGCTCTCCTCCCGACTCCCCGTGGCCTCATTAGGCCCAACTCATTCGTCACGGGGAACGGCCTCTCCAGGCCCAGCCTTTGCCTTTCGGCGGCCTCTCCAGGCCCCGAACTTCCTCAGTCCGGCCTCTCCAGGCCCAGTTGCGGCCTCCCGGCCTCGTGTCCAGGCCCAGCTCGTTCTGCTCCTGCTGCGGCCGCGGGCCGATCTCCGGCCTCACGACAACCTCTTTGGACTCGGCTCCGGCCCAGCTCCCTCTCCGCGGCCTTTGTAGGCCCCAAACGTCCTGAAGCCGGGCCCCACGGTGGCCTCTCCGGGCCCGGCTCCTGCCCTCCAATGGCGTCTCCATGCCCCAGACTTCCTTCAGACAGCCTCTCCAGGCCCAGCTCCTCCTCCCGGCGGACTCTGCAGACCCAGGCTGTCCTCGACTCGGCCTCTCCAGGGCTCGCTCCTGCTCCCGGCGGCCCCTGCAGGCCGTGCTCGTCGCCCAGTCGCCTTCCGCCGGCCCAGCTCCTGCCTCTCCTCGGCCTCTCCAGCTGCCAGACTTCCTCAGGTCAGCCTCTCCAGTGCCCGCTCCTCCTCCCGGCGGCCTCTGCAGGCCCACGCTGGCCTCGACTCGGCCTATCCAGGGCTCGCTCCCGCTCCCGGCGGCCCCTGCAGGCCCAACTCGTCGCCCAGTCGGCCTCCGCCGGCCCAGCTCCTGCCTCTCCACGCCCTCTCCAGCTGCCAGACTTCCTCAGGTCAGCCTCTCCAGGCCCAGCTCCTCCGGCCTGCCACTGGCCTCTTGAGGCCCAGCCCCGATGACGCCTCTGGGCGACCTCCTCAGGCCCAGGACTTGACCTCCAGTCGGCCTCGCCAGGCCCAGCCTCCTGCCTCGCGAAGGCCTGCACGGGCCCAGCCTCTGCCTCACAGTGGACTGTCCACGCCCAGCTCTCGCCTGACCGCGGCCTCCCCAGGCCAGAGCTCCTCTTGCCTTTCGGCAGCTCCGCCACGCTCTCCTCCCGACTCCCCGTGGCCTCATTAGGCCCAACTCATTCGTCACGGGGAACGGCCTCTCCAGGCCCAGCCTTTGCCTTTCGGCGGCCTCTCCAGGCCCCGAACTTCCTCAGTCCGGCCTCTCCAGGCCCAGTTGCGGCCTCCCGGCCTCGTGTCCAGGCCCAGCTCGTTCTGCTCCTGCTGCGGCCGCGGGCCGATCTCCGGCCTCACGACAACCTCTTTGGACTCGGCTCCGGCCCAGCTCCCTCTCCGCGGCCTTTGTAGGCCCCAAACGTCCTGAAGCCGGGCCCCACGGTGGCCTCTCCGGGCCCGGCTCCTGCCCTCCAATGGCGTCTCCATGCCCCAGACTTCCTTCAGATAGCCTCTCCAGGCCCAGCTCCTCCTCCCGGCGGACTCTGCAGACCCAGGCTGTCCTCGACTCGGCCTCTACAGGGCTCGCTCCTGCTCCCGGCGGCCCCTGCAGGCCGTGCTCGTCGCCCAGTCGCCTTCCGCCGGCCCAGCTCCTGCCTCTTCTCGGCCTCTCCAGCTGCCAGACTTCCTCAGGTCAGCCTCTCCAGTGCCCACTCCTCCTCCCGGCGGCCTCTGCAGGCCCACGCTGGCCTCGACTCGGCCTATCCAGGGCTCGCTCCCGCTCCCGGCGGCCCCTGCAGGCCCAACTCGTCGCCCAGTCGGCCTCCGCCGGCCCAGCTCCTGCCTCTCCACGCCCTCTCCAGCTGCCAGACTTCCTCAGGTCAGCCTCTCCAGGCCCAGCTCCTCCGGCCTGCCACTGGCCTCTTGAGGCCCAGCCCCGATCACGCCTCTGGGCGACCTCCTCAGGCCCAGGACTTGACCTCCAGTCGGCCTCGCCAGGCCCAGCCTCCTGCCTCGCGAAGGCCTGCACGGGCCCAGCCTCTGCCTCACAGTGGACTGTCCACGCCCAGCTCTCGCCTGACCGCGGCCTCCCCAGGCCAGAGCTCCTCTTGCCTTTCGGCAGCTCCGCCACGCTCTCCTCCCGACTCCCCGTGGCCTCATTAGGCCCAACTCATTCGTCACGGGGAATGGCCTCTCCAGGCCCAGCCTTTGCCTTTCGGCGGCCTCTCTAGGCCCCGAAATTTCTCAGTCCGGCCTCTCCAGGCCCAGGTGCGGCCTCCCGGCCTCGTGTCCAGGCGCAGCTCGTTCTGCTCCTGCTGCGGCCGCGGGCCGATCTCCGGCCTCACGACAACCTCTTTGGACTCGGCTCCGGCCCAGCTCCCTCTCCGCGGCCTTTGTAGGCCCCAAACGTCCTGAAGCCGGGCCCCACGGTGGCCTCTCCGGGCCCGGCTCCTGCCCTCCAATGGCGTCTCCATGCCCCAGACTTCCTTCAGACAGCCTCTCCAGGCCCAGCTCCTCCTCCCGGCGGACTCTGCAGACCCAGGCTGTCCTCGACTCGGCCTCTCCAGGGCTCGCTCCTGCTCCCGGCGGCCCCTGCAGGCCGTGCTCGTCGCCCAGTCGCCTTCCGCCGGCCCAGCTCCTGCCTCTCCTCGGCCTCTCCAGCTGCCAGACTTCCTCAGGTCAGCCTCTCCAGTGCCCGCTCCTCCTCCCGGCGGCCTCTGCAGGCCCACGCTGGCCTCGACTCGGCCTATCCAGGGCTCGCTCCCGCTCCCGGCGGCCCCTGCAGGCCCAACTCGTCGCCCAGTCGGCCTCCGCCGGCCCAGCTCCTGCCTCTCCACGCCCTCTCCAGCTGCCAGACTTCCTCAGGTCAGCCTCTCCAGGCCCAGCTCCTCCGGCCTGCCACTGGCCTCTTGAGGCCCAGCCCCGATCACGCCTCTGGGCGACCTCCTCAGGCCCAGGACTTGACCTCCAGTCGGCCTCGCCAGGCCCAGCCTCCTGCCTCGCGAAGGCCTGCACGGGCCCAGCCTCTGCCTCACAGTGGACTGTCCACGCCCAGCTCTCGCCTGACCGCGGCCTCCCCAGGCCAGAGCTCCTCTTGCCTTTCGGCAGCTCCGCCACGCTCTCCTCCCGACTCCCCGTGGCCTCATTAGGCCCAACTCATTCGTCACGGGGAACGGCCTCTCCAGGCCCAGCCTTTGCCTTTCGGCGGCCTCTCCAGGCCCCGAACTTCCTCAGTCCGGCCTCTCCAGGCCCAGTTGCGGCCTCCCGGCCTCGTGTCCAGGCCCAGCTCGTTCTGCTCCTGCTGCGGCCGCGGGCCGATCTCCGGCCTGACGACAACCTCTTTGGACTCGGCTCCGGCCCAGCTCCCTCTCCGCGGCCTTTGTAGGCCCCAAACGTCCTGAAGCCGGGCCCCACGGTGGCCTCTCCGGGCCCGGCTCCTGCCCTCCAATGGCGTCTCCATGCCCCAGACTTCCTTCAGACAGCCTCTCCAGGCCCAGCTCCTCCTCCCGGCGGACTCTGCAGACCCAGGCTGTCCTCGACTCGGCCTCTCCAGGGCTCGCTCCTGCTCCCGGCGGCCCCTGCAGGCCGTGCTCGTCGCCCAGTCGCCTTCCGCCGGCCCAGCTCCTGCCTCTCCTCGGCCTCTCCAGCTGCCAGACTTCCTCAGGTCAGCCTCTCCAGTGCCCGCTCCTCCTCCCGGCGGCCTCTGCAGGCCCACGCTGGCCTCGACTCGGCCTATCCAGGGCTCGCTCCCGCTCCCGGCGGCCCCTGCAGGCCCAACTCGTCGCCCAGTCGGCCTCCGCCGGCCCAGCTCCTGCCTCTCCACGCCCTCTCCAGCTGCCAGACTTCCTCAGGTCAGCCTCTCCAGGCCCAGCTCCTCCGGCCTGCCACTGGCCTCTTGAGGCCCAGCCCCGATCACGCCTCTGGGCGACTTCCTCAGGCCCAGGACTTGACCTCCAGTCGGCCTCGCCAGGCCCAGCCTCCTGCCTCGCGAAGGCCTGCACGGGCCCAGCCTCTGCCTCACAGTGGACTGTCCACGCCCAGCTCTCGCCTGACCACGGCCTCCCCAGGCCAGAGCTCCTCTTGCCTTTCGGCAGCTCCGCCACGCTCTCCTCCCGACTCCCCGTGGCCTCTTTAGGCCCAACTCATTCGTCACGGGGAACGGCCTCTCCAGGCCCAGCCTTTGCCTTTCGGCGGCCTCTCCAGGCCCCGAACTTCCTCAGTCCGGCCTCTCCAGGCCCAGTTGCGGCCTCCCGGCCTCGTGTCCAGGCCCAGCTCGTTCTGCTCCTGCTGCGGCCGCGGGCCGATCTCCGGCCTCACGACAACCTCTTTGGACTCGGCTCCGGCCCAGCTCCCTCTCCGCGGCCTTTGTAGGCCCCAAACGTCCTGAAGCCGGGCCCCACGGTGGCCTCTCCGGGCCCGGCTCCTGCCCTCCAATGGCGTCTCCATGCCCCAGACTTCCTTCAGACAGCCTCTCCAGGCCCAGCTCCTCCTCCCGGCGGACTCTGCAGACCCAGGCTGTCCTCGACTCGGCCTCTCCAGGGCTCGCTCCTGCTCCCGGCGGCCCCTGCAGGCCGTGCTCGTCGCCCAGTCGCCTTCCGCCGGCCCAGCTCCTGCCTCTCCTCGGCCTCTCCAGCTGCCAGACTTCCTCAGGTCAGCCTCTCCAGTGCCCGCTCCTCCTCCCGGCGGCCTCTGCAGGCCCACGCTGGCCTCGACTCGGCCTATCCAGGGCTCGCTCCCGCTCCCGGCGGCCCCTGCAGGCCCAACTCGTCGCCCAGTCGGCCTCCGCCGGCCCAGCTCCTGCCTCTCCACGCCCTCTCCAGCTGCCAGACTTCCTCAGGTCAGCCTCTCCAGGCCCAGCTCCTCCGGCCTGCCACTGGCCTCTTGAGGCCCAGCCCCGATCACGCCTCTGGGCGACCTCCTCAGGCCCAGGACTTGACCTCCAGTCGGCCTCGCCAGGCCCAGCCTCCTGCCTCGCGAAGGCCTGCACGGGCCCAGCCTCTGCCTCACAGTGGACTGTCCACGCCCAGCTCTCGCCTGACCGCGGCCTCCCCAGGCCAGAGCTCCTCTTGCCTTTCGGCAGCTCCGCCACGCTCTCCTCCCGACTCCCCGTGGCCTCATTAGGCCCAACTCATTCGTCACGGGGAACGGCCTCTCCAGGCCCAGCCTTTGCCTTTCGGCGGCCTCTCCAGGCCCCGAACTTCCTCAGTCCGGCCTCTCCAGGCCCAGTTGCGGCCTCCCGGCCTCGTGTCCAGGCCCAGCTCGTTCTGCTCCTGCTGCGGCCGCGGGCCGATCTCCGGCCTCACGACAACCTCTTTGGACTCGGCTCCGGCCCAGCTCCCTCTCCGCGGCCTTTGTAGGCCCCAAACGTCCTGAAGCCGGGCCCCACGGTGGCCTCTCCGGGCCCGGCTCCTGCCCTCCAATGGCGTCTCCATGCCCCAGACTTCCTTCAGACAGCCTCTCCAGGCCCAGCTCCTCCTCCCGGCGGACTCTGCAGACCCAGGCTGTCCTCGACTCGGCCTCTCCAGGGCTCGCTCCTGCTCCCGGCGGCCCCTGCAGGCCGTGCTCGTCGCCCAGTCGCCTTCCGCCGGCCCAGCTCCTGCCTCTCCTCGGCCTCTCCAGCTGCCAGACTTCCTCAGGTCAGCCTCTCCAGTGCCCGCTCCTCCTCCCGGCGGCCTCTGCAGGCCCACGCTGGCCTCGACTCGGCCTATCCAGGGCTCGCTCCCGCTCCCGGCGGCCCCTGCAGGCCCAACTCGTCGCCCAGTCGGCCTCCGCCGGCCCAGCTCCTGCCTCTCCACGCCCTCTCCAGCTGCCAGACTTCCTCAGGTCAGCCTCTCCAGGCCCAGCTCCTCCGGCCTGCCACTGGCCTCTTGAGGCCCAGCCCCGATCACGCCTCTGGGCGACCTCCTCAGGCCCAGGACTTGACCTCCAGTCGGCCTCGCCAGGCCCAGCCTCCTGCCTCGCGAAGGCCTGCACGGGCCCAGCCTCTGCCTCACAGTGGACTGTCCACGCCCAGCTCTCGCCTGACCGCGGCCTCCCCAGGCCAGAGCTCCTCTTGCCTTTCGGCAGCTCCGCCACGCTCTCCTCCCGACTCCCCGTGGCCTCATTAGGCCCAACTCATTCGTCACGGGGAACGGCCTCTCCAGGCCCAGCCTTTGCCTTTCGGCGGCCTCTCCAGGCCCCGAACTTCCTCAGTCCGGCCTCTCCAGGCCCAGTTGCGGCCTCCCGGCCTCGTGTCCAGGCCCAGCTCGTTCTGCTCCTGCTGCGGCCGCGGGCCGATCTCCGGCCTCACGACAACCTCTTTGGACTCGGCTCCGGCCCAGCTCCCTCTCCGCGGCCTTTGTAGGCCCCAAACGTCCTGAAGCCGGGCCCCACGGTGGCCTCTCCGGGCCCGGCTCCTGCCCTCCAATGGCGTCTCCATGCCCCAGACTTCCTTCAGACAGCCTCTCCAGGCCCAGCTCCTCCTCCCGGCGGACTCTGCAGACCCAGGCTGTCCTCGACTCGGCCTCTCCAGGGCTCGCTCCTGCTCCCGGCGGCCCCTGCAGGCCGTGCTCGTCGCCCAGTCACCTTCCGCCGGCCCAGCTCCTGCCTCTCCTCGGCCTCTCCAGCTGCCAGACTTCCTCAGGTCAGCCTCTCCAGTGCCCACTCCTCCTCCCGGCGGCCTCTGCAGGCCCACGCTGGCCTCGACTCGGCCTATCCAGGGCTCGCTCCCGCTCCCGGCGGCCCCTGCAGGCCCAACTCGTCGCCCAGTCGGCCTCCGCCGGCCCAGCTCCTGCCTCTCCACGCCCTCTCCAGCTGCCAGACTTCCTCAGGTCAGCCTCTCCAGGCCCAGCTCCTCCGGCCTGCCACTGGCCTCTTGAGGCCCAGCCCCGATCACGCCTCTGGGCGACCTCCTCAGGCCCAGGACTTGACCTCCAGTCGGCCTCGCCAGGCCCAGCCTCCTGCCTCGCGAAGGCCTGCACGGGCCCAGCCTCTGCCTCACAGTGGACTGTCCACGCCCAGCTCTCGCCTGACCGCGGCCTCCCCAGGCCAGAGCTCCTCTTGCCTTTCGGCAGCTCCGCCACGCTCTCCTCCCGACTCCCCGTGGCCTCATTAGGCCCAACTCATTCGTCACGGGGAACGGCCTCTCCAGGCCCAGCCTTTGCCTTTCGGCGGCCTCTCCAGGCCCCGAACTTCCTCAGTCCGGCCTCTCCAGGCCCAGTTGCGGCCTCCCGGCCTCGTGTCCAGGCCCAGCTCGTTCTGCTCCTGCTGCGGCCGCGGGCCGATCTCCGGCCTCACGACAACCTCTTTGGACTCGGCTCCGGCCCAGCTCCCTCTCCGCGGCCTTTGTAGGCCCCAAACGTCCTGAAGCCGGGCCCCACGGTGGCCTCTCCGGGCCCGGCTCCTGCCCTCCAATGGCGTCTCCATGCCCCAGACTTCCTTCAGACAGCCTCTCCAGGCCCAGCTCCTCCTCCCGGCGGACTCTGCAGACCCAGGCTGTCCTCGACTCGGCCTCTCCAGGGCTCGCTCCTGCTCCCGGCGGCCCCTGCAGGCCGTGCTCGTCGCCCAGTCGCCTTCCGCCGGCCCAGCTCCTGCCTCTCCTCGGCCTCTCCAGCTGCCAGACTTCCTCAGGTCAGCCTCTCCAGTGCCCGCTCCTCCTCCCGGCGGCCTCTGCAGGCCCACGCTGGCCTCGACTCGGCCTATCCAGGGCTCGCTCCCGCTCCCGGCGGCCCCTGCAGGCCCAACTCGTCGCCCAGTCGGCCTCCGCCGGCCCAGCTCCTGCCTCTCCACGCCCTCTCCAGCTGCCAGACTTCCTCAGGTCAGCCTCTCCAGGCCCAGCTCCTCCGGCCTGCCACTGGCCTC
Source organism: Chlorocebus sabaeus (assembly GCF_047675955.1). NCBI lineage: Eukaryota > Metazoa > Chordata > Mammalia > Primates > Cercopithecidae > Chlorocebus > Chlorocebus sabaeus. The sequence continues at coordinate 869,934 of NC_132924.1, forward strand.
TTGAGGCCCAGCCCCGATGACGCCTCTGGGCGACCTCCTCAGGCCCAGGACTTGACCTCCAGTCGGCCTCGCCAGGCCCAGCCTCCTGCCTCGCGAAGGCCTGCACGGGCCCAGCCTCTGCCTCACAGTGGACTGTCCACGCCCAGCTCTCGCCTGACCGCGGCCTCCCCAGGCCAGAGCTCCTCTTGCCTTTCGGCAGCTCCGCCACGCTCTCCTCCCGACTCCCCGTGGCCTCATTAGGCCCAACTCATTCGTCACGGGGAACGGCCTCTCCAGGCCCAGCCTTTGCCTTTCGGCGGCCTCTCCAGGCCCCGAACTTCCTCAGTCCGGCCTCTCCAGGCCCAGTTGCGGCCTCCCGGCCTCGTGTCCAGGCCCAGCTCGTTCTGCTCCTGCTGCGGCCGCGGGCCGATCTCCGGCCTCACGACAACCTCTTTGGACTCGGCTCCGGCCCAGCTCCCTCTCCGCGGCCTTTGTAGGCCCCAAACGTCCTGAAGCCGGGCCCCACGGTGGCCTCTCCGGGCCCGGCTCCTGCCCTCCAATGGCGTCTCCATGCCCCAGACTTCCTTCAGACAGCCTCTCCAGGCCCAGCTCCTCCTCCCGGCGGACTCTGCAGACCCAGGCTGTCCTCGACTCGGCCTCTCCAGGGCTCGCTCCTGCTCCCGGCGGCCCCTGCAGGCCGTGCTCGTCGCCCAGTCACCTTCCGCCGGCCCAGCTCCTGCCTCTCCTCGGCCTCTCCAGCTGCCAGACTTCCTCAGGTCAGCCTCTCCAGTGCCCACTCCTCCTCCCGGCGGCCTCTGCAGGCCCACGCTGGCCTCGACTCGGCCTATCCAGGGCTCGCTCCCGCTCCCGGCGGCCCCTGCAGGCCCAACTCGTCGCCCAGTCGGCCTCCACCGGCCCAGCTCCTGCCTCTCCACGCCCTCTCCAGCTGCCAGACTTCCTCAGGTCAGCCTCTCCAGGCCCAGCTCCTCCGGCCTGCCACTGGCCTCTTGAGGCCCAGCCCCGATCACGCCTCTGGGCGACCTCCTCAGGCCCAGGACTTGACCTCCAGTCGGCCTCGCCAGGCCCAGCCTCCTGCCTCGCGAAGGCCTGCACGGGCCCAGCCTCTGCCTCACAGTGGACTGTCCACGCCCAGCTCTCGCCTGACCGCGGCCTCCCCAGGCCAGAGCTCCTCTTGCCTTTCGGCAGCTCCGCCACGCTCTCCTCCCGACTCCCCGTGGCCTCATTAGGCCCAACTCATTCGTCACGGGGAACGGCCTCTCCAGGCCCAGCCTTTGCCTTTCGGCGGCCTCTCCAGGCCCCGAACTTTCTCAGTCCGGCCTCTCCAGGCCCAGGTGCGGCCTCCCGGCCTCGTGTCCAGGCCCAGCTCGTTCTGCTCCTGCTGCGGCCGCGGGCCGATCTCCGGCCTCACGACAACCTCTTTGGACTCGGCTCCGGCCCAGCTCCCTCTCCGCGGCCTTTGTAGGCCCCAAACGTCCTGAAGCCGGGCCCCACGGTGGCCTCTCCGGGCCCGGCTCCTGCCCTCCAATGGCGTCTCCATGCCCCAGACTTCCTTCAGACAGCGTCTCCAGGCCCAGCTCCTCCTCCCGGCGGACTCTGCAGACCCAGGCTGTCCTCGACTCGGCCTCTCCAGGGCTCGCTCCTGCTCCCGGCGGCCCCTGCAGGCCGTGCTCGTCGCCCAGTCGCCTTCCGCCGGCCCAGCTCCTGCCTCTCCTCGGCCTCTCCAGCTGCCAGACTTCCTCAGGTCAGCCTCTCCAGTGCCCGCTCCTCCTCCCGGCGGCCTCTGCAGGCCCACGCTGGCCTCGACTCGGCCTATCCAGGGCTCGCTCCCGCTCCCGGCGGCCCCTGCAGGCCCAACTCGTCGCCCAGTCGGCCTCCGCCGGCCCAGCTCCTGCCTCTCCACGCCCTCTCCAGCTGCCAGACTTCCTCAGGTCAGCCTCTCCAGGCCCAGCTCCTCCGGCCTGCCACTGGCCTCTTGAGGCCCAGCCCCGATGACGCCTCTGGGCGACCTCCTCAGGCCCAGGACTTGACCTCCAGTCGGCCTCGCCAGGCCCAGCCTCCTGCCTCGCGAAGGCCTGCACGGGCCCAGCCTCTGCCTCACAGTGGACTGTCCACGCCCAGCTCTCGCCTGACCGCGGCCTCCCCAGGCCAGAGCTCCTCTTGCCTTTCGGCAGCTCCGCCACGCTCTCCTCCCGACTCCCCGTGGCCTCATTAGGCCCAACTCATTCGTCACGGGGAACGGCCTCTCCAGGCCCAGCCTTTGCCTTTCGGCGGCCTCTCCAGGCCCCGAACTTCCTCAGTCCGGCCTCTCCAGGCCCAGTTGCGGCCTCCCGGCCTCGTGTCCAGGCCCAGCTCGTTCTGCTCCTGCTGCGGCCGCGGGCCGATCTCCGGCCTCACGACAACCTCTTTGGACTCGGCTCCGGCCCAGCTCCCTCTCCGCGGCCTTTGTAGGCCCCAAACGTCCTGAAGCCGGGCCCCACGGTGGCCTCTCCGGGCCCGGCTCCTGCCCTCCAATGGCGTCTCCATGCCCCAGACTTCCTTCAGACAGCCTCTCCAGGCCCAGCTCCTCCTCCCGGCGGACTCTGCAGACCCAGGCTGTCCTCGACTCGGCCTCTCCAGGGCTCGCTCCTGCTCCCGGCGGCCCCTGCAGGCCGTGCTCGTCGCCCAGTCGCCTTCCGCCGGCCCAGCTCCTGCCTCTCCTCGGCCTCTCCAGCTGCCAGACTTCCTCAGGTCAGCCTCTCCAGTGCCCGCTCCTCCTCCCGGCGGCCTCTGCAGGCCCACGCTGGCCTCGACTCGGCCTATCCAGGGCTCGCTCCCGCTCCCGGCGGCCCCTGCAGGCCCAACTCGTCGCCCAGTCGGCCTCCGCCGGCCCAGCTCCTGCCTCTCCACGCCCTCTCCAGCTGCCAGACTTCCTCAGGTCAGCCTCTCCAGGCCCAGCTCCTCCGGCCTGCCACTGGCCTCTTGAGGCCCAGCCCCGATCACGCCTCTGGGCGACCTCCTCAGGCCCAGGACTTGACCTCCAGTCGGCCTCGCCAGGCCCAGCCTCCTGCCTCGCGAAGGCCTGCACGGGCCCAGCCTCTGCCTCACAGTGGACTGTCCACGCCCAGCTCTCGCCTGACCGCGGCCTCCCCAGGCCAGAGCTCCTCTTGCCTTTCGGCAGCTCCGCCACGCTCTCCTCCCGACTCCCCGTGGCCTCATTAGGCCCAACTCATTCGTCACGGGGAACGGCCTCTCCAGGCCCAGCCTTTGCCTTTCGGCGGCCTCTCCAGGCCCCGAACTTCCTCAGTCCGGCCTCTCCAGGCCCAGTTGCGGCCTCCCGGCCTCGTGTCCAGGCCCAGCTCGTTCTGCTCCTGCTGCGGCCGCAGGCCGATCTCCGGCCTCACGACAACCTCTTTGGACTCGGCTCCGGCCCAGCTCCCTCTCCGCGGCCTTTGTAGGCCCCAAACGTCCTGAAGCCGGGCCCCACGGTGGCCTCTCCGGGCCCGGCTCCTGCCCTCCAATGGCGTCTCCATGCCCCAGACTTCCTTCAGACAGCCTCTCCAGGCCCAGCTCCTCCTCCCGGCGGACTCTGCAGACCCAGGCTGTCCTCGACTCGGCCTCTCCAGGGCTCGCTCCTGCTCCCGGCGGCCCCTGCAGGCCGTGCTCGTCGCCCAGTCGCCTTCCGCTGGCCCAGCTCCTGCCTCGCCTCGGCCTCTCCAGCTGCCAGACTTCCTCAGGTCAGCCTCTCCAGTGCCCGCTCCTCCTCCCGGCGGCCTCTGCAGGCCCACGCTGGCCTCGACTCGGCCTATCCAGGGCTCGCTCCCGCTCCCGGCGGCCCCTGCAGGCCCAACTCGTCGCCCAGTCGGCCTCCGCCGGCCCAGCTCCTGCCTCTCCACGCCCTCTCCAGCTGCCAGACTTCCTCAGGTCAGCCTCTCCAGGCCCAGCTCCTCCGGCCTGCCACTGGCCTCTTGAGGCCCAGCCCCGATGACGCCTCTGGGCGACCTCCTCAGGCCCAGGACTTGACCTCCAGTCGGCCTCGCCAGGCCCAGCCTCCTGCCTCGCGAAGGCCTGCACGGGCCCAGCCTCTGCCTCACAGTGGACTGTCCACGCCCAGCTCTCGCCTGACCGCGGCCTCCCCAGGCCAGAGCTCCTCTTGCCTTTCGGCAGCTCCGCCACGCTCTCCTCCCGACTCCCCGTGGCCTCATTAGGCCCAACTCATTCGTCACGGGGAACGGCCTCTCCAGGCCCAGCCTTTGCCTTTCGGCGGCCTCTCCAGGCCCCGAACTTCCTCAGTCCGGCCTCTCCAGGCCCAGTTGCGGCCTCCCGGCCTCGTGTCCAGGCCCAGCTCGTTCTGCTCCTGCTGCGGCCGCGGGCCGATCTCCGGCCTGACGACAACCTCTTTGGACTCGGCTCCGGCCCAGCTCCCTCTACGCGGCCTTTGTAGGCCCCAAACGTCCTGAAGCCGGGCCCCACGGTGGCCTCTCCGGGCCCGGCTCCTGCCCTCCAATGGCGTCTCCATGCCCCAGACTTCCTTCAGACAGCCTCTCCAGGCCCAGCTCCTCCTCCCGGCGGACTCTGCAGACCCAGGCTGTCCTCGACTCGGCCTCTCCAGGGCTCGCTCCTGCTCCCGGCGGCCCCTGCAGGCCGTGCTCGTCGCCCAGTCGCCTTCCGCCGGCCCAGCTCCTGCCTCTCCTCGGCCTCTCCAGCTGCCAGACTTCCTCAGGTCAGCCTCTCCAGTGCCCGCTCCTCCTCAAGGCGGCCTCTGCAGGCCCACGCTGGCCTCGACTCGGCCTATCCAGGGCTCGCTCCCGCTCCCGGCGGCCCCTGCAGGCCCAACTCGTCGCCCAGTCGGCCTCCGCCGGCCCAGCTCCTGCCTCTCCACGCCCTCTCCAGCTGCCAGACTTCCTCAGGTCAGCCTCTCCAGGCCCAGCTCCTCCGGCCTGCCACTGGCCTCTTGAGGCCCAGCCCCGATCACGCCTCTGGGCGACCTCCTCAGGCCCAGGACTTGACCTCCAGTCGGCCTCGCCAGGCCCAGCCTCCTGCCTCGCGAAGGCCTGCACGGGCCCAGCCTCTGCCTCACAGTGGACTGTCCACGCCCAGCTCTCGCCTGACCGCGGCCTCCCCAGGCCAGAGCTCCTCTTGCCTTTCGGCAGCTCCGCCACGCTCTCCTCCCGACTCCCCGTGGCCTCATTAGGCCCAACTCATTCGTCACGGGGAACGGCCTCTCCAGGCCCAGCCTTTGCCTTTCGGCGGCCTCTCCAGGCCCCGAACTTCCTCAGTCCGGCCTCTCCAGGCCCAGTTGCGGCCTCCCGGCCTCGTGTCCAGGCCCAGCTCGTTCTGCTCCTGCTGCGGCCGCGGGCCGATCTCCGGCCTCACGACAACCTCTTTGGACTCGGCTCCGGCCCAGCTCCCTCTCCGCGGCCTTTGTAGGCCCCAAACGTCCTGAAGCCAGGCCCCACGGTGGCCTCTCCGGGCCCGGCTCCTGCCCTCCAATGGCGTCTCCATGCCCCAGACTTCCTTCAGACAGCCTCTCCAGGCCCAGCTCCTCCTCCCGGCGGACTCTGCAGACCCAGGCTGTCCTCGACTCGGCCTCTACAGGGCTCGCTCCTGCTCCCGGCGGCCCCTGCAGGCCGTGCTCGTCGCCCAGTCGCCTTCCGCCGGCCCAGCTCCTGCCTCTCCTCGGCCTCTCCAGCTGCCAGACTTCCTCAGGTCAGCCTCTCCAGTGCCCACTCCTCCTCCCGGCGGCCTCTGCAGGCCCACGCTGGCCTCGACTCGGCCTATCCAGGGCTCGCTCCCGCTCCCGGCGGCCCCTGCAGGCCCAACTCGTCGCCCAGTCGGCCTCCACCGGCCCAGCTCCTGCCTCTCCACGCCCTCTCCAGCTGCCAGACTTCCTCAGGTCAGCCTCTCCAGGCCCAGCTCCTCCGGCCTGCCACTGGCCTCTTGAGGCCCAGCCCCGATCACGCCTCTGGGCGACCTCCTCAGGCCCAGGACTTGACCTCCAGTCGGCCTCGCCAGGCCCAGCCTCCTGCCTCGCGAAGGCCTGCACGGGCCCAGCCTCTGCCTCACAGTGGACTGTCCACGCCCAGCTCTCGCCTGACCGCGGCCTCCCCAGGCCAGAGCTCCTCTTGCCTTTCGGCAGCTCCGCCACGCTCTCCTCCCGACTCCCCGTGGCCTCATTAGGCCCAACTCATTCGTCACGGGGAACGGCCTCTCCAGGCCCAGCCTTTGCCTTTCGGCGGCCTCTCTAGGCCCCGAACTTTCTCAGTCCGGCCTCTCCAGGCCCAGGTGCGGCCTCCCGGCCTCGTGTCCAGGCCCAGCTCGTTCTGCTCCTGCTGCGGCCGCGGGCCGATCTCCGGCCTCACGACAACCTCTTTGGACTCGGCTCCGGCCCAGCTCCCTCTCCGCGGCCTTTGTAGGCCCCAAACGTCCTGAAGCCGGGCCCCACGGTGGCCTCTCCGGGCCCGGCTCCTGCCCTCCAATGGCGTCTCCATGCCCCAGACTTCCTTCAGACAGCCTCTCCAGGCCCAGCTCCTCCTCCCGGCGGACTCTGCAGACCCAGGCTGTCCTCGACTCGGCCTCTCCAGGGCTCGCTCCTGCTCCCGGCGGCCCCTGCAGGCCGTGCTCGTCGCCCAGTCGCCTTCCGCCGGCCCAGCTCCTGCCTCTCCTCGGCCTCTGCAGCTGCCAGACTTCCTCAGGTCAGCCTCTCCAGTGCCCGCTCCTCCTCCCGGCGGCCTCTGCAGGCCCACGCTGGCCTCGACTCGGCCTATCCAGGGCTCGCTCCCGCTCCCGGCGGCCCCTGCAGGCCCAACTCGTCGCCCAGTCGGCCTCCGCCAGCCCAGCTCCTGCCTCTCCACGCCCTCTCCAGCTGCCAGACTTCCTCAGGTCAGCCTCTCCAGGCCCAGCTCCTCCGGCCTGCCACTGGCCTCTTGAGGCCCAGCCCCGATCACGCCTCTGGGCGACCTCCTCAGGCCCAGGACTTGACCTCCAGTCGGCCTCGCCAGGCCCAGCCTCCTGCCTCGCGAAGGCCTGCACGGGCCCAGCCTCTGCCTCACAGTGGACTGTCCACGCCCAGCTCTCGCCTGACCGCGGCCTCCCCAGGCCAGAGCTCCTCTTGCCTTTCGGCAGCTCCGCCACGCTCTCCTCCCGACTCCCCGTGGCCTCATTAGGCCCAACTCATTCGTCACGGGGAACGGCCTCTCCAGGCCCAGCCTTTGCCTTTCGGCGGCCTCTCCAGGCCCCGAACTTCCTCAGTCCGGCCTCTCCAGGCCCAGTTGCGGCCTCCCGGCCTCGTGTCCAGGCCCAGCTCGTTCTGCTCCTGCTGCGGCCGCGGGCCGATCTCCGGCCTCACGACAACCTCTTTGGACTCGGCTCCGGCCCAGCTCCCTCTCCGCGGCCTTTGTAGGCCCCAAACGTCCTGAAGCCGGGCCCCACGGTGGCCTCTCCGGGCCCGGCTCCTGCCCTCCAATGGCGTCTCCATGCCCCAGACTTCCTTCAGACAGCCTCTCCAGGCCCAGCTCCTCCTCCCGGCGGACTCTGCAGACCCAGGCTGTCCTCGACTCGGCCTCTCCAGGGCTCGCTCCTGCTCCCGGCGGCCCCTGCAGGCCGTGCTCGTCGCCCAGTCGCCTTCCGCCGGCCCAGCTCCTGCCTCTCCTCGGCCTCTCCAGCTGCCAGACTTCCTCAGGTCAGCCTCTCCAGTGCCCGCTCCTCCTCCCGGCGGCCTCTGCAGGCCCACGCTGGCCTCGACTCGGCCTATCCAGGGCTCGCTCCCGCTCCCGGCGGCCCCTGCAGGCCCAACTCGTCGCCCAGTCGGCCTCCGCCGGCCCAGCTCCTGCCTCTCCACGCCCTCTCCAGCTGCCAGACTTCCTCAGGTCAGCCTCTCCAGGCCCAGCTCCTCCGGCCTGCCACTGGCCTCTTGAGGCCCAGCCCCGATGACGCCTCTGGGCGACCTCCTCAGGCCCAGGACTTGACCTCCAGTCGGCCTCGCCAGGCCCAGCCTCCTGCCTCGCGAAGGCCTGCACGGGCCCAGCCTCTGCCTCACAGTGGACTGTCCACGCCCAGCTCTCGCCTGACCGCGGCCTCCCCAGGCCAGAGCTCCTCTTGCCTTTCGGCAGCTCCGCCACGCTCTCCTCCCGACTCCCCGTGGCCTCATTAGGCCCAACTCATTCGTCACGGGGAACGGCCTCTCCAGGCCCAGCCTTTGCCTTTCGGCGGCCTCTCCAGGCCCCGAACTTCCTCAGTCCGGCCTCTCCAGGCCCAGTTGCGGCCTCCCGGCCTCGTGTCCAGGCCCAGCTCGTTCTGCTCCTGCTGCGGCCGCGGGCCGATCTCCGGCCTCACGACAACCTCTTTGGACTCGGCTCCGGCCCAGCTCCCTCTCCGCGGCCTTTGTAGGCCCCAAACGTCCTGAAGCCGGGCCCCACGGTGGCCTCTCCGGGCCCGGCTCCTGCCCTCCAATGGCGTCTCCATGCCCCAGACTTCCTTCAGACAGCCTCTCCAGGCCCAGCTCCTCCTCCCGGCGGACTCTGCAGACCCAGGCTGTCCTCGACTCGGCCTCTCCAGGGCTCGCTCCTGCTCCCGGCGGCCCCTGCAGGCCGTGCTCGTCGCCCAGTCGCCTTCCGCCGGCCCAGCTCCTGCCTCTCCTCGGCCTCTCCAGCTGCCAGACTTCCTCAGGTCAGCCTCTCCAGTGCCCGCTCCTCCTCCCGGCGGCCTCTGCAGGCCCACGCTGGCCTCGACTCGGCCTATCCAGGGCTCGCTCCCGCTCCCGGCGGCCCCTGCAGGCCCAACTCGTCGCCCAGTCGGCCTCCGCCGGCCCAGCTCCTGCCTCTCCACGCCCTCTCCAGCTGCCAGACTTCCTCAGGTCAGCCTCTCCAGGCCCAGCTCCTCCGGCCTGCCACTGGCCTCTTGAGGCCCAGCCCCGATGACGCCTCTGGGCGACCTCCTCAGGCCCAGGACTTGACCTCCAGTCGGCCTCGCCAGGCCCAGCCTCCTGCCTCGCGAAGGCCTGCACGGGCCCAGCCTCTGCCTCACAGTGGACTGTCCACGCCCAGCTCTCGCCTGACCGCGGCCTCCCCAGGCCAGAGCTCCTCTTGCCTTTCGGCAGCTCCGCCACGCTCTCCTCCCGACTCCCCGTGGCCTCATTAGGCCCAACTCATTCGTCACGGGGAACGGCCTCTCCAGGCCCAGCCTTTGCCTTTCGGCGGCCTCTCCAGGCCCCGAACTTCCTCAGTCCGGCCTCTCCAGGCCCAGTTGCGGCCTCCCGGCCTCGTGTCCAGGCCCAGCTCGTTCTGCTCCTGCTGCGGCCGCGGGCCGATCTCCGGCCTGACGACAACCTCTTTGGACTCGGCTCCGGCCCAGCTCCCTCTCCGCGGCCTTTGTAGGCCCCAAACGTCCTGAAGCCGGGCCCCACGGTGGCCTCTCCGGGCCCGGCTCCTGCCCTCCAATGGCGTCTCCATGCCCCAGACTTCCTTCAGACAGCCTCTCCAGGCCCAGCTCCTCCTCCCGGCGGACTCTGCAGACCCAGGCTGTCCTCGACTCGGCCTCTCCAGGGCTCGCTCCTGCTCCCGGCGGCCCCTGCAGGCCGTGCTCGTCGCCCAGTCGCCTTCCGCCGGCCCAGCTCCTGCCTCTCCTCGGCCTCTCCAGCTGCCAGACTTCCTCAGGTCAGCCTCTCCAGTGCCCGCTCCTCCTCCCGGCGGCCTCTGCAGGCCCACGCTGGCCTCGACTCGGCCTATCCAGGGCTCGCTCCCGCTCCCGGCGGCCCCTGCAGGCCCAACTCGTCGCCCAGTCGGCCTCCGCCGGCCCAGCTCCTGCCTCTCCACGCCCTCTCCAGCTGCCAGACTTCCTCAGGTCAGCCTCTCCAGGCCCAGCTCCTCCGGCCTGCCACTGGCCTCTTGAGGCCCAGCCCCGATCACGCCTCTGGGCGACCTCCTCAGGCCCAGGACTTGACCTCTAGTCGGCCTCGCCAGGCCCAGCCTCCTGCCTCGCGAAGGCCTGCACGGGCCCAGCCTCTGCCTCACAGTGGACTGTCCACGCCCAGCTCTCGCCTGACCGCGGCCTCCCCAGGCCAGAGCTCCTCTTGCCTTTCGGCAGCTCCGCCACGCTCTCCTCCCGACTCCCCGTGGCCTCATTAGGCCCAACTCATTCGTCACGGGGAACGGCCTCTCCAGGCCCAGCCTTTGCCTTTCGGCGGCCTCTCCAGGCCCCGAACTTCCTCAGTCCGGCCTCTCCAGGCCCAGTTGCGGCCTCCCGGCCTCGTGTCCAGGCCCAGCTCGTTCTGCTCCTGCTGCGGCCGCGGGCCGATCTCCGGCCTGACGACAACCTCTTTGGACTCGGCTCCGGCCCAGCTCCCTCTCCGCGGCCTTTGTAGGCCCCAAACGTCCTGAAGCCGGGCCCCACGGTGGCCTCTCCGGGCCCGGCTCCTGCCCTCCAATGGCGTCTCCATGCCCCAGACTTCCTTCAGACAGCCTCTCCAGGCCCAGCTCCTCCTCCCGGCGGACTCTGCAGACCCAGGCTGTCCTCGACTCGGCCTCTCCAGGGCTCGCTCCTGCTCCCGGCGGCCCCTGCAGGCCGTGCTCGTCGCCCAGTCGCCTTCCGCCGGCCCAGCTCCTGCCTCTCCTCGGCCTCTCCAGCTGCCAGACTTCCTCAGGTCAGCCTCTCCAGTGCCCGCTCCTCCTCCCGGCGGCCTCTGCAGGCCCACGCTGGCCTCGACTCGGCCTATCCAGGGCTCGCTCCCGCTCCCGGCGGCCCCTGCAGGCCCAACTCGTCGCCCAGTCGGCCTCCGCCGGCCCAGCTCCTGCCTCTCCACGCCCTCTCCAGCTGCCAGACTTCCTCAGGTCAGCCTCTCCAGGCCCAGCTCCTCCGGCCTGCCACTGGCCTCTTGAGGCCCAGCCCCGATCACGCCTCTGGGCGACCTCCTCAGGCCCAGGACTTGACCTCCAGTCGGCCTCGCCAGGCCCAGCCTCCTGCCTCGCGAAGGCCTGCACGGGCCCAGCCTCTGCCTCACAGTGGACTGTCCACACCCAGCTCTCGCCTGACCGCGGCCTCCCCAGGCCAGAGCTCCTCTTGCCTTTCGGCAGCTCCGCCACGCTCTCCTCCCGACTCCCCGTGGCCTCATTAGGCCCAACTCATTCGTCACGGGGAACGGCCTCTCCAGGCCCAGCCTTTGCCTTTCGGCGGCCTCTCCAGGCCCCGAACTTCCTCAGTCCGGCCTCTCCAGGCCCAGTTGCGGCCTCCCGGCCTCGTGTCCAGGCCCAGCTCGTTCTGCTCCTGCTGCGGCCGCGGGCCGATCTCCGGCCTCACGACAACCTCTTTGGACTCGGCTCCGGCCCAGCTCCCTCTCCGCGGCCTTTGTAGGCCCCAAACGTCCTGAAGCCGGGCCCCACGGTGGCCTCTCCGGGCCCGGCTCCTGCCCTCCAATGGCGTCTCCATGCCCCAGACTTCCTTCAGACAGCCTCTCCAGGCCCAGCTCCTCCTCCCGGCGGACTCTGCAGACCCAGGCTGTCCTCGACTCGGCCTCTCCAGGGCTCGCTCCTGCTCCCGGCGGCCCCTGCAGGCCGTGCTCGTCGCCCAGTCGCCTTCCGCCGGCCCAGCTCCTGCCTCTCCTCGGCCTCTCCAGCTGCCAGACTTCCTCAGGTCAGCCTCTCCAGTGCCCGCTCCTCCTCCCGGCGGCCTCTGCAGGCCCACGCTGGCCTCGACTCGGCCTATCCAGGGCTCGCTCCCGCTCCCGGCGGCCCCTGCAGGCCCAACTCGTCGCCCAGTCGGCCTCCACCGGCCCAGCTCCTGCCTCTCCACGCCCTCTCCAGCTGCCAGACTTCCTCAGGTCAGCCTCTCCAGGCCCAGCTCCTCCGGCCTGCCACTGGCCTCTTGAGGCCCAGCCCCGATCACGCCTCTGGGCGACCTCCTCAGGCCCAGGACTTGACCTCCAGTCGGCCTCGCCAGGCCCAGCCTCCTGTCTCGCGAAGGCCTGCACGGGCCCAGCCTCTGCCTCACAGTGGACTGTCCACGCCCAGCTCTCGCCTGACCGCGGCCTCCCCAGGCCAGAGCTCCTCTTGCCTTTCGGCAGCTCCGCCACGCTCTCCTCCCGACTCCCCGTGGCCTCATTAGGCCCAACTCATTCGTCACGGGGAACGGCCTCTCCAGGCCCAGCCTTTGCCTTTCGGCGGCCTCTCTAGGCCCCGAACTTTCTCAGTCCGGCCTCTCCAGGCCCAGGTGCGGCCTCCCGGCCTCGTGTCCAGGCCCAGCTCGTTCTGCTCCTGCTGCGGCCGCGGGCCGATCTCCGGCCTCACGACAACCTCTTTGGACTCGGCTCCGGCCCAGCTCCCTCTCCGCGGCCTTTGTAGGCCCCAAACGTCCTGAAGCCGGGCCCCACGGTGGCCTCTCCGGGCCCGGCTCCTGCCCTCCAATGGCGTCTCCATGCCCCAGACTTCCTTCAGACAGCCTCTCCAGGCCCAGCTCCTCCTCCCGGCGGACTCTGCAGACCCAGGCTGTCCTCGACTCGGCCTCTCCAGGGCTCGCTCCTGCTCCCGGCGGCCCCTGCAGGCCGTGCTCGTCGCCCAGTCGCCTTCCGCCGGCCCAGCTCCTGCCTCTCCTCGGCCTCTCCAGCTGCCAGACTTCCTCAGGTCAGCCTCTCCAGTGCCCGCTCCTCCTCCCGGCGGCCTCTGCAGGCCCACGCTGGCCTCGACTCGGCCTATCCAGGGCTCGCTCCCGCTCCCGGCGGCCCCTGCAGGCCCAACTCGTCGCCCAGTCGGCCTCCGCCAGCCCAGCTCCTGCCTCTCCACGCCCTCTCCAGCTGCCAGACTTCCTCAGGTCAGCCTCTCCAGGCCCAGCTCCTCCGGCCTGCCACTGGCCTCTTGAGGCCCAGCCCCGATCACGCCTCTGGGCGACCTCCTCAGGCCCAGGACTTGACCTCCAGTCGGCCTCGCCAGGCCCAGCCTCCTGCCTCGCGAAGGCCTGCACGGGCCCAGCCTCTGCCTCACAGTGGACTGTCCACGCCCAGCTCTCGCCTGACCGCGGCCTCCCCAGGCCAGAGCTCCTCTTGCCTTTCGGCAGCTCCGCCACGCTCTCCTCCCGACTCCCCGTGGCCTCATTAGGCCCAACTCATTCGTCACGGGGAACGGCCTCTCCAGGCCCAGCCTTTGCCTTTCGGCGGCCTCTCCAGGCCCCGAACTTCCTCAGTCCGGCCTCTCCAGGCCCAGTTGCGGCCTCCCGGCCTCGTGTCCAGGCCCAGCTCGTTCTGCTCCTGCTGCGGCCGCGGGCCGATCTCCGGCCTCACGACAACCTCTTTGGACTCGGCTCCGGCCCAGCTCCCTCTCCGCGGCCTTTGTAGGCCCCAAACGTCCTGAAGCCGGGCCCCACGGTGGCCTCTCCGGGCCCGGCTCCTGCCCTCCAATGGCGTCTCCATGCCCCAGACTTCCTTCAGACAGCCTCTCCAGGCCCAGCTCCTCCTCCCGGCGGACTCTGCAGACCCAGGCTGTCCTCGACTCGGCCTCTCCAGGGCTCGCTCCTGCTCCCGGCGGCCCCTGCAGGCCGTGCTCGTCGCCCAGTCGCCTTCCGCCGGCCCAGCTCCTGCCTCTCCTCGGCCTCTCCAGCTGCCAGACTTCCTCAGGTCAGCCTCTCCAGTGCCCGCTCCTCCTCCCGGCGGCCTCTGCAGGCCCACGCTGGCCTCGACTCGGCCTATCCAGGGCTCGCTCCCGCTCCCGGCGGCCCCTGCAGGCCCAACTCGTCGCCCAGTCGGCCTCCGCCGGCCCAGCTCCTGCCTCTCCACGCCCTCTCCAGCTGCCAGACTTCCTCAGGTCAGCCTCTCCAGGCCCAGCTCCTCCGGCCTGCCACTGGCCTCTTGAGGCCCAGCCCCGATCACGCCTCTGGGCGACCTCCTCAGGCCCAGGACTTGACCTCCAGTCGGCCTCGCCAGGCCCAGCCTCCTGCCTCGCGAAGGCCTGCACGGGCCCAGCCTCTGCCTCACAGTGGACTGTCCACGCCCAGCTCTCGCCTGACCGCGGCCTCCCCAGGCCAGAGCTCCTCTTGCCTTTCGGCAGCTCCGCCACGCTCTCCTCCCGACTCCCCGTGGCCTCATTAGGCCCAACTCATTCGTCACGGGGAACGGCCTCTCCAGGCCCAGCCTTTGCCTTTCGGCGGCCTCTCCAGGCCCCGAACTTCCTCAGTCCGGCCTCTCCAGGCCCAGTTGCGGCCTCCCGGCCTCGTGTCCAGGCCCAGCTCGTTCTGCTCCTGCTGCGGCCGCGGGCCGATCTCCGGCCTCACGACAACCTCTTTGGACTCGGCTCCGGCCCAGCTCCCTCTCCGCGGCCTTTGTAGGCCCCAAACGTCCTGAAGCCGGGCCCCACGGTGGCCTCTCCGGGCCCGGCTCCTGCCCTCCAATGGCGTCTCCATGCCCCAGACTTCCTTCAGACAGCCTCTCCAGGCCCAGCTCCTCCTCCCGGCGGACTCTGCAGACCCAGGCTGTCCTCGACTCGGCCTCTCCAGGGCTCGCTCCTGCTCCCGGCGGCCCCTGCAGGCCGTGCTCGTCGCCCAGTCGCCTTCCGCCGGCCCAGCTCCTGCCTCTCCTCGGCCTCTCCAGCTGCCAGACTTCCTCAGGTCAGCCTCTCCAGTGCCCGCTCCTCCTCCCGGCGGCCTCTGCAGGCCCACGCTGGCCTCGACTCGGCCTATCCAGGGCTCGCTCCCGCTCCCGGCGGCCCCTGCAGGCCCAACTCGTCGCCCAGTCGGCCTCCGCCGGCCCAGCTCCTGCCTCTCCACGCCCTCTCCAGCTGCCAGACTTCCTCAGGTCAGCCTCTCCAGGCCCAGCTCCTCCGGCCTGCCACTGGCCTCTTGAGGCCCAGCCCCGATCACGCCTCTGGGCGACCTCCTCAGGCCCAGGACTTGACCTCCAGTCGGCCTCGCCAGGCCCAGCCTCCTGCCTCGCGAAGGCCTGCACGGGCCCAGCCTCTGCCTCACAGTGGACTGTCCACGCCCAGCTCTCGCCTGACCGCGGCCTCCCCAGGCCAGAGCTCCTCTTGCCTTTCGGCAGCTCCGCCACGCTCTCCTCCCGACTCCCCGTGGCCTCATTAGGCCCAACTCATTCGTCACGGGGAACGGCCTCTCCAGGCCCAGCCTTTGCCTTTCGGCGGCCTCTCCAGGCCCCGAACTTCCTCAGTCCGGCCTCTCCAGGCCCAGTTGCGGCCTCCCGGCCTCGTGTCCAGGCCCAGCTCGTTCTGCTCCTGCTGCGGCCGCGGGCCGATCTCCGGCCTCACGACAACCTCTTTGGACTCGGCTCCGGCCCAGCTCCCTCTCCGCGGCCTTTGTAGGCCCCAAACGTCCTGAAGCCGGGCCCCACGGTGGCCTCTCCGGGCCCGGCTCCTGCCCTCCAATGGCGTCTCCATGCCCCAGACTTCCTTCAGACAGCCTCTCCAGGCCCAGCTCCTCCTCCCGGCGGACTCTGCAGACCCAGGCTGTCCTCGACTCGGCCTCTCCAGGGCTCGCTCCTGCTCCCGGCGGCCCCTGCAGGCCGTGCTCGTCGCCCAGTCGCCTTCCGCCGGCCCAGCTCCTGCCTCTCCTCCGCCTCTCCAGCTGCCAGACTTCCTCAGGTCAGCCTCTCCAGTGCCCGCTCCTCCTCCCGGCGGCCTCTGCAGGCCCACGCTGGCCTCGACTCGGCCTATCCAGGGCTCGCTCCCGCTCCCGGCGGCCCCTGCAGGCCCAACTCGTCGCCCAGTCGGCCTCCGCCGGCCCAGCTCCTGCCTCTCCACGCCCTCTCCAGCTGCCAGACTTCCTCAGGTCAGCCTCTCCAGGCCCAGCTCCTCCGGCCTGCCACTGGCCTCTTGAGGCCCAGCCCCGATGACGCCTCTGGGCGACCTCCTCAGGCCCAGGACTTGACCTCCAGTCGGCCTCGCCAGGCCCAGCCTCCTGCCTCGCGAAGGCCTGCACGGGCCCAGCCTCTGCCTCACAGTGGACTGTCCACGCCCAGCTCTCGCCTGACCGCGGCCTCCCCAGGCCAGAGCTCCTCTTGCCTTTCGGCAGCTCCGCCACGCTCTCCTCCCGACTCCCCGTGGCCTCATTAGGCCCAACTCATTCGTCACGGGGAACGGCCTCTCCAGGCCCAGCCTTTGCCTTTCGGCGGCCTCTCCAGGCCCCGAACTTCCTCAGTCCGGCCTCTCCAGGCCCAGTTGCGGCCTCCCGGCCTCGTGTCCAGGCCCAGCTCGTTCTGCTCCTGCTGCGGCCGCGGGCCGATCTCCGGCCTCACGACAACCTCTTTGGACTCGGCTCCGGCCCAGCTCCCTCTCCGCGGCCTTTGTAGGCCCCAAACGTCCTGAAGCCGGGCCCCACGGTGGCCTCTCCGGGCCCGGCTCCTGCCCTCCAATGGCGTCTCCATGCCCCAGACTTCCTTCAGACAGCCTCTCCAGGCCCAGCTCCTCCTCCCGGCGGACTCTGCAGACCCAGGCTGTCCTCGACTCGGCCTCTCCAGGGCTCGCTCCTGCTCCCGGCGGCCCCTGCAGGCCGTGCTCGTCGCCCAGTCGCCTTCCGCCGGCCCAGCTCCTGCCTCTCCTCGGCCTCTCCAGCTGCCAGACTTCCTCAGGTCAGCCTCTCCAGTGCCCGCTCCTCCTCCCGGCGGCCTCTGCAGGCCCACGCTGGCCTCGACTCGGCCTATCCAGGGCTCGCTCCCGCTCCCGGCGGCCCCTGCAGGCCCAACTCGTCGCCCAGTCGGCCTCCGCCGGCCCAGCTCCTGCCTCTCCACGCCCTCTCCAGCTGCCAGACTTCCTCAGGTCAGCCTCTCCAGGCCCAGCTCCTCCGGCCTGCCACTGGCCTCTTGAGGCCCAGCCCCGATGACGCCTCTGGGCGACCTCCTCAGGCCCAGGACTTGACCTCCAGTCGGCCTCGCCAGGCCCAGCCTCCTGCCTCGCGAAGGCCTGCACGGGCCCAGCCTCTGCCTCACAGTGGACTGTCCACGCCCAGCTCTCGCCTGACCGCGGCCTCCCCAGGCCAGAGCTCCTCTTGCCTTTCGGCGGCTCCGCCACGCTCTCCTCCCGACTCCCCGTGGCCTCATTAGGCCCAACTCATTCGTCACGGGGAACGGCCTCTCCAGGCCCAGCCTTTGCCTTTCGGCGGCCTCTCCAGGCCCCGAACTTCCTCAGTCCGGCCTCTCCAGGCCCAGTTGCGGCCTCCCGGCCTCGTGTCCAGGCCCAGCTCGTTCTGCTCCTGCTGCGGCCGCGGGCCGATCTCCGGCCTCACGACAACCTCTTTGGACTCGGCTCCGGCCCAGCTCCCTCTCCGCGGCCTTTGTAGGCCCCAAACGTCCTGAAGCCGGGCCCCACGGTGGCCTCTCCGGGCCCGGCTCCTGCCCTCCAATGGCGTCTCCATGCCCCAGACTTCCTTCAGACAGCCTCTCCAGGCCCAGCTCCTCCTCCCGGCGGACTCTGCAGACCCAGGCTGTCCTCGACTCGGCCTCTCCAGGGCTCGCTCCTGCTCCCGGCGGCCCCTGCAGGCCGTGCTCGTCGCCCAGTCGCCTTCCGCCGGCCCAGCTCCTGCCTCTCCTCGGCCTCTCCAGCTGCCAGACTTCCTCAGGTCAGCCTCTCCAGTGCCCGCTCCTCCTCCCGGCGGCCTCTGCAGGCCCACGCTGGCCTCGACTCGGCCTATCCAGGGCTCGCTCCCGCTCCCGGCGGCCCCTGCAGGCCCAACTCGTCGCCCAGTCGGCCTCCGCCGGCCCAGCTCCTGCCTCTCCACGCCCTCTCCAGCTGCCAGACTTCCTCAGGTCAGCCTCTCCAGGCCCAGCTCCTCCGGCCTGCCACTGGCCTCTTGAGGCCCAGCCCCGATGACGCCTCTGGGCGACCTCCTCAGGCCCAGGACTTGACCTCCAGTCGGCCTCGCCAGGCCCAGCCTCCTGCCTCGCGAAGGCCTGCACGGGCCCAGCCTCTGCCTCACAGTGGACTGTCCACGCCCAGCTCTCGCCTGACCGCGGCCTCCCCAGGCCAGAGCTCCTCTTGCCTTTCGGCAGCTCCGCCACGCTCTCCTCCCGACTCCCCGTGGCCTCATTAGGCCCAACTCATTCGTCACGGGGAACGGCCTCTCCAGGCCCAGCCTTTGCCTTTCGGCGGCCTCTCCAGGCCCCGAACTTCCTCAGTCCGGCCTCTCCAGGCCCAGTTGCGGCCTCCCGGCCTCGTGTCCAGGCCCAGCTCGTTCTGCTCCTGCTGCGGCCGCGGGCCGATCTCCGGCCTCACGACAACCTCTTTGGACTCGGCTCCGGCCCAGCTCCCTCTCCGCGGCCTTTGTAGGCCCCAAACGTCCTGAAGCCGGGCCCCACGGTGGCCTCTCCGGGCCCGGCTCCTGCCCTCCAATGGCGTCTCCATGCCCCAGACTTCCTTCAGACAGCCTCTCCAGGCCCAGCTCCTCCTCCCGGCGGACTCTGCAGACCCAGGCTGTCCTCGACTCGGCCTCTCCAGGGCTCGCTCCTGCTCCCGGCGGCCCCTGCAGGCCGTGCTCGTCGCCCAGTCGCCTTCCGCCGGCCCAGCTCCTGCCTCTCCTCCGCCTCTCCAGCTGCCAGACTTCCTCAGGTCAGCCTCTCCAGTGCCCGCTCCTCCTCCCGGCGGCCTCTGCAGGCCCACGCTGGCCTCGACTCGGCCTATCCAGGGCTCGCTCCCGCTCCCGGCGGCCCCTGCAGGCCCAACTCGTCGCCCAGTCGGCCTCCGCCGGCCCAGCTCCTGCCTCTCCACGCCCTCTCCAGCTGCCAGACTTCCTCAGGTCAGCCTCTCCAGGCCCAGCTCCTCCGGCCTGCCACTGGCCTCTTGAGGCCCAGCCCCGATCACGCCTCTGGGCGACCTCCTCAGGCCCAGGACTTGACCTCCAGTCGGCCTCGCCAGGCCCAGCCTCCTGCCTCGCGAAGGCCTGCACGGGCCCAGCCTCTGCCTCACAGTGGACTGTCCACGCCCAGCTCTCGCCTGACCGCGGCCTCCCCAGGCCAGAGCTCCTCTTGCCTTTCGGCAGCTCCGCCACGCTCTCCTCCCGACTCCCCGTGGCCTCATTAGGCCCAACTCATTCGTCACGGGGAACGGCCTCTCCAGGCCCAGCCTTTGCCTTTCGGCGGCCTCTCCAGGCCCCGAACTTCCTCAGTCCGGCCTCTCCAGGCCCAGTTGCGGCCTCCCGGCCTCGTGTCCAGGCCCAGCTCGTTCTGCTCCTGCTGCGGCCGCGGGCCGATCTCCGGCCTCACGACAACCTCTTTGGACTCGGCTCCGGCCCAGCTCCCTCTCCGCGGCCTTTGTAGGCCCCAAACGTCCTGAAGCCGGGCCCCACGGTGGCCTCTCCGGGCCCGGCTCCTGCCCTCCAATGGCGTCTCCATGCCCCAGACTTCCTTCAGACAGCCTCTCCAGGCCCAGCTCCTCCTCCCGGCGGACTCTGCAGACCCAGGCTGTCCTCGACTCGGCCTCTCCAGGGCTCGCTCCTGCTCCCGGCGGCCCCTGCAGGCCGTGCTCGTCGCCCAGTCGCCTTCCGCCGGCCCAGCTCCTGCCTCTCCTCGGCCTCTCCAGCTGCCAGACTTCCTCAGGTCAGCCTCTCCAGTGCCCGCTCCTCCTCCCGGCGGCCTCTGCAGGCCCACGCTGGCCTCGACTCGGCCTATCCAGGGCTCGCTCCCGCTCCCGGCGGCCCCTGCAGGCCCAACTCGTCGCCCAGTCGGCCTCCGCCGGCCCAGCTCCTGCCTCTCCACGCCCTCTCCAGCTGCCAGACTTCCTCAGGTCAGCCTCTCCAGGCCCAGCTCCTCCGGCCTGCCACTGGCCTCTTGAGGCCCAGCCCCGATGACGCCTCTGGGCGACCTCCTCAGGCCCAGGACTTGACCTCCAGTCGGCCTCGCCAGGCCCAGCCTCCTGCCTCGCGAAGGCCTGCACGGGCCCAGACTCTGCCTCACAACGGATCTCCACGCCCAGCTGTCGCCTCACTGCGGCCACCCCAGGCCAGAACTCCTCCTGCCTCTCGGCAGCTCCGACAGACCCCGCTCCTGACTCCCAGCAGCCTCTTTAGGCCCAGCTCATTCATCATGGGGAACGGCCTCTCCAGGCCCCGTCTTTGCCTTGTGGCGGCCTCTCCAGGGCTAGACATTTTTTAAGCTGGCCTCTCCAGACCCAGTTGCTGCGTCTCATCATCCCCTTCTTGCCCAGGTCTTCCTCCCAGTTTTGGCTGCTGCTTAAATTTTTCCTCACGACAATCTGTTTGGAGTCAACTCCTGTCCAGCTCCTCGTGGCCATTTAGACCGAGAAGTTTCTCAGGTCCAGCCCTCCAATTTCACTACCTTCCTCGTGGCAGCATGAGCTGTCACTGCTTTTGCCTGACTATTTTTTCTCCAGGCTGCCTTAGCAGCCTCACATTGGTGTTTCTAGGCCCGGATGCTGCATTTTGCTTTTTTTGCGTTGCCCGTCTCTTTCCTGGTGCCTGCCTCCCAAGTCCCAGCTCCTGTCTTATTGTGTTGTGTGTTATACTAGCTCCTGTCTCACGATGGCCTGTTCTGCCCCACCTTCGGCGTTATAGTGGACAGTCAAGCCCATCCTCTGCCTCTTCGTGGCCTTTTCTCCCTTTCCTCTTGCCCCACAGTCACCTCTTCTGGATCCATCTTTTTAATCTTTGTGGTCAACAGTATCAAGGAGCCTAAAGCTTCCCTGGACTCTTATTTGTTGGTAACTCTACATCAGAGTGCTTTAGCAAAACACCTCCCTCTTCTGTTAACCTTGACAATGGATTTATGACAAATTTATAATAAATTCTGCCTGCGTGGTTTCATACTGATTTTTGTTTTATTTAGTGTCTCATCATTTTTCTTTTCTTTTTTGGGTGGGAATGGGAATGAGCCTCTGCTTGGGCCCTTTTTCTTCACTATGGACATGGTAGCTTCTCACTTCCTGTCTTCTGTATTTATGTTGTTACAGTTATGTTTTTTTTAGGGTCTTGCTCTGTCACCCAGGCTGGAGTGGAGTCGTATGATCATGGCTCACTGCAGCCTTGGCCTTTTGGCCTGAAGTAATTCTCCCAACTCAGCATCTTGAGTAGCTGATACTACAGGCACGTGCCACCATTCCTGGCTAATTTCTGATTTTTTCTGAGAGGTTGGTTCTCACTATGTTGCTCAGGCTGTTCCCAGACTTTTGGACACCAGCAATCCTTTTGCCTGAGCCTCCCAAAGTGCTGAGATTATAAGCATAAACCACCATGCCCAGCTTGCTATTTGTTTGTCATAAACTATTAAGAGTTTGCTTTTTGATTAATATACTATTTCTATATAGATTTATGTAGATATAGATAGTTTCAATTTTTCATGGATACCAATTTTTTCCCTTTCTTTGAGGCAAAGTACCACTTTTCCTTCAGGATGGAGTGCAGTGGTATAATCCTGGCTCACCACAACCTCTTCTTTCTTGGCATAAGTGATCCTCCCCCCTCAGCCTGCTGAGTAGCTGGGATCCCAGGTTCGAGCTGCCATAGCCAGGTAATTTTTATATTTCTTGTAGAGAGGGGGTCTCACCATATTTCCCAGGCTGGTTTCAAACTCCTGGACTCAAGCAATCCTCCCCTCTCAGCCTCTTGCAGTGCTGGGATTACAAGTGGGAGCCACCACATCTGGCCTACCATTTTCTTTTAATGCATCATTAAGAATTTACTTTATGCCAGCACAGTGACTCACGCCTGTAATCGCAGCACCTTAGGAGGATGAGGTATGTGGATTACGAAGTCAGGAGTTCAAGACCAGCCTGTCCAAGGTAGTGAAACCACATCTCTACCAAAAATTAGTAGGTTTGGTGGCAGGTACCTATAATCCCAGCTACTCCAGAGGGTGAGGCAGGAGAATTGCTTGAGTCTGGGATGCGGAGGTGGCAGTAAGCTGAGATTATGCCACTGCACTACAGCCTGGGTGACAGTGAGACTCCATCTCAAAAAAAAAAAAATTTACTTTTTTTTAGTATAATGTAAATATATAAATATGTGTGTGTATGTATTCATATGTGAATATATGTGTGTATATATTTTCATAGCATACACACACGCACATATACAGTGTGAAATAGATATTTGAATACCTAGAAATTGATAAGCTTCTTCCTGGTTTTGAAACCACCTTTAGCACAAACACGAAAGAAGTACAAACTATCATTATTAATGACAATGGACCAAGATGACCGTGAGTGAATAGTACTTTGCACCTCAACCACCTTCCAGCAGAGCATCTCAAAGGGCTGGGTATATCTGAAAATCACACCCTTTCACATAGACTAGGATGATTTGTAATTCTAACTTATTTTAAGACCTCATTGTGATCCTTGTCATAATGAAATCAAACCATTTCTCAAATCACAGAGATACTGAATAACAGGTTTGGTCAGGAAATAGGTATTGCATTTGGTTTGTCATGACAAGCTCCTGGCCTAGGCAGATGGAATATAGCAGAAATGTGTGTGTGTGAACATTCTTACTCACAGGTGTGGCTGAGGAAGTGGGGGGTAGAATTTGATAAAACCAGCAGGGAGCAGGCTTCTGGGAAGAGGGCACTTGTTTTGGCAGCAGCTGTGTAACTCTAGAATGAACAAAGGCTTGTAATCCACAGTTTTTCCTCCTAGAAAATAAAGATTATAATTCCTGCCTTGATATGTGGACTACGTGATTTGCTACATGCAAAATATCTAGTATATAATAGGTGCTGAATTAATACTACTTTCTGTAGCTCATTCTTAATCACTGCTTAATTTTAAAAAGTTTAGAATGACTATTGCTTTTGTAAAAATTGTTTGTAGTTATTATATAAAATCTAAGTCCTATAGAAAAGTACAAAGCAGGCCGGGTGCTATACCTTACACCTGTCATCCCAGCACTTTTGAAAGGCAGGGTAGAAGGATTGCTCAAGGCCAGGAGTATGAGACCAGCATGAGGAACATAGCAAGATCTCATCTCTAGAAAAAATTAAAACCCAGTTATGATAATATGCACCTGTAGTCTCAGGTACTTGGGAGGCTGAGGCAGGTTGATGACTAGAACCCAGGAGTTTGAGACTGCAGCCTGGGTAACAGAGTGAGACCCTGTCAGATAGAGGGAGGGGGGGAGAGAGAGAGAGGGAGAGAGAAAAAAAAAGTACAAAGAAGCCAGTAATCATGAAATTTTCAGCCACCAAGAAATAACTCAACATTGAGTGACATCTCCAGGCCTGATAGTCCATGCCTGGCTGAGGCACAAGAATCACTTGAGCCTCGGAGGCAGAGGTTGCAGTGAGACAAGATTACACCATTCCACTCCAGCCTGGGCAACAGAGACAGACTCTGTCTCGGAAAAAAAAAAAAGAAGTTGATAATTCATACCCCATTTTTTGCAAATAGGTAGTTAGATAAGTTGATATATTAATGCATTAAAAATAACTTTGCCTGGTGTGGTGGCTCAGGCCTGTAATCTCAGCACTTTGGGAGGCCAAGGCGGGCAGATCATGAGGTCCGGAGTTAGAGATAATCCTGGCCAACAGAGTGAAACACTGTCTCTACTAAAAATACAAAAATTAGCTGGGCATGGTGATGGGTGCCTGTAATCCCATCTTCTTGGGAGGGTGAGGCAGGAGAATCGCTTGAACCTGGGAGGTGTAGGTTAGATTGAGCCGAGATCACGCCAGCCTGGCAACAGAGCGACACTCTAAAAAAAAGAACAAATATCTTTACATATTTTATATGTGTTTTAGTTCAAATATATATAACTTTCATTTTGCTTGATACAACAGAAGCTGAAGAAACTAAAGTAAGGTGGGAGAATTTCTGACCTTCAGATAAATGCCTATGTGAAAGTGATATCTTTTTATTCAACATTCATTAAAATTATGAAAAAAGATAATAAAAGTATCATGATTCTTTTTAATCTGCAGTTTCTATTTTCACCTACAGCTACTGTATTTTTTGAATTGGTGCATGTTTGAGAGATTCTGTTTAATGCGTTTATACTTGGATAGCTATTTCTTTTTGTTTTGATTATTTATTTTTTTGAGACAGAATCTTGCTCTGTCGCCCAGGCTGGAGTACAGTGGTGTGATCTCGTCTCAGTGCAACCTCCGCCTCCCGGGTTCAAGCGATTCTCCTGCCTCAGCCTCCTGAGTAGCTGGGATTACAGGTGCACGCTACCACGCTTGGAAATTTTTGTTTTTTAGTAGAGATGGGGCTTCACCATCTTGGCCAGGCTGGTCTCGAACTCCTGACCTCAGGTGATCTGCCCGCCTCGGCCTCTCAAAGTGCTGGGATTGCAGGCACTCAGCCATCGCACCTGGCCTGGGAGAATATTCTTGATTCATTTTCCTTTTCTTCAGTTTTTCCTTTAACTTCTGACTTTATTGTCATCTAGCTTTGGCTGGGGTTATGGGAAGCTCTGAGGCTGGCTGGAGGTTCTTCCCACATGTACTTATGTTTTCCTGCCCAAAGACCAGTGGAGTACTTTCATTATCACTGAAATTCAATAGTTTCGCCAAGGTTGGCTCCAGGCTAGTCATTCTGTACTAGTTTTTCCAGGTATATGGTTTGCCCTTTGATTACTATGTACTTCTCTATCTCTGCACACAATCTTTTCTTTCTTTCTTTCTCTTTCTTTCTTTCTTTCTTTTTCTTTCTTTCTTTCTCCTTCTTTCCTTTTCCTTCCTTCCTTCTTTCTTTTCTTTCTTTCTTTCATTTTTTCTCTCTCTCTCAACAGGAAAAAAAAATCTAATAATCTGATTTTAAAATGGACAAAAGACCAGAATAGACATTTCTCAAAAGAAGACATACAGGCTGGGCGCGGTGGCTCACGCCTCTAATCCCAGCACTTTGGAAGGCCGAGGCGGGCGGATCACAAGGTCAGGAGATCGAGACCATGGTGAAACCCCGTCTCTACTAAAAAATAGAAAAAAATTAGCCGGGCTCAGTGGCGGGCGCCTGTAGTCCCAGCTACTGGGGAGGCTGAGGTAGGAGAATGGCGTGAACCCGGGAGGCGGAGCTTGCAGTGAGCTGAGATTGCGCCACTGCACTCCAGCCTGGGCGACAGAGCGAGACTCTATCTCAAAAAAAAAAAAAAAAAAAAAAAAAGAAGACATACAAATGACAAATGGGTATTTGAAAATGTGCTCAACATCATTGATCATCAGAGAAACGGAAATCAAAACTACAATGAGCTATCATCCCACCCCAGTTAAAATGGTTTATATCCAAAAGACAGGCAATAACAAATGCTACTGAGGATGTGGAGAAAAGGGAACCCTGGTACACTGTTGGTGGGAATGTACATTAGTACAACCACTACGGAGAACAGTTTGGAGGGTCCTCAAAAAGCTAAAAGTAGAGCTACTTTATCATCCAGTAATCCTACTGCTAAGTATATATCCCAAAGAAAGAAAATCAGTGTATTGAATAAATATCTGCATTTCTGTATTTATTGCAACACTATTCATAATAGCCAAGATTGGAAGCAATCTAAGTGTCCATCAACAGGTGAATGGATAGAGAAGATGTGGTACATACCCACAATGGAGTATTATTCAGCCATGAGAAAGAATAGAATCCTGTTATTTGCAACAACATCGGTAGAACCGAAGATCATTATGTTAACTAAAATAAGCCAGACACAGAAATGCAAATTTTGCATGTTCCCAGTCATTTGTGGGTGCTAAAAATTAAAACAATTGAACTCAAAAATAGAGAGTAGAATGATGATTACCAGAGTCTGGGAAGGGTAGTGGGCTGGAGGGGGTGCACAGGAATAATTAACGGGTACAAAAATACAGTTAGAATGAATAAGATGTAGTATTTGGTAGTACAACAGGGTGACTGTGGTAAACAATAATTTATTGCATATTTAAAAATAGCTAAAAGAGGTCAGATGTGGTGGCTTATGTTTGTAATCCCAACACTTTGGGAGGCCAAGGCAGGTGGATCACCTGAGGTCAGGAGTTCGAGACCAGCGTGACCAACATGGCAAAACCCAGTCTCCACTAAAAATACAAAAATTGGCCAAGTGTGATGGCACATACCTGTAGTCCCAGCTATGCAGGAGGCTGAGGCAGGAGAATCGCTTGAACCTGGGGGAGGGGGGTGGAGGTTGCAGTGAGCCAAGATCACACCACTGCACTCCAACCCAGGTGACAGAGATAGACTCCATCTCAAAACAAAACAAACAAAATAAAGCAAAAAAGCGATAAGAGCATAATTGGATTGTTTGTAAAGCAAAGAAAGGACAAACACTTAAGGTGATGGGTATCCCAGTAACCCTCCTATGATTATTACACATTACATGCCTGTATCAAAACATCTCATGCACCCCATAAATATATATACCTACTAAGTACCCACAAAAATTAAAAGTAAAGCATTTATAACTCCCTATCTTGGCCAGATGTGGGGCATCCACCTGTAATGCCAGTGTTTTTTGAGGCCAGGATGGGAGGATCACTTGAGTCTGGGAGTTTGAGACCGAGACCCACCTAGGCAATATAACAGGACTCCTGTCTCTAATAATAAAAAACTTAGCCAGGCATAGTGGGGCTCATGCCAGTAGTCCCAGCTCCTTGGGAGTCTGAGACAACAGGATCCCTTGAACCCAGGAGGTTGAGGTTGCAGTGAGCTATGATTGCCCCACTGCACTCCAGCCTGGGTGACAGAGCGAGACCATATCTCTTAAAAAAGCAAACCAATCCTAGCATGATCTGACCCTGCCTGCCACCCTCTATTCTTTTCCTCTTGCTTATTGTGCAGCAGGCATCTGGGCTGCTTTTCTGCTCCTGTAAATGCCAAGTGGTTTCCCTCTTCAGGACCTTTGCACATGCTCCCCCCTGCCCGAAATGGACTTCCCATACCTCCTGCTGGAGCTGGATTTTTCTCATGTTTCAGACCTCAGCTCCCACATCACCTTGGCAGAGAAATCCTCCCTCATCCTGTGGAGGGGGAATCATCCTCCTTTTCATTGCCTCCTCCTGCCGGGTTCTCCCAAAGCAGATATCACACTCAAAATTCAGCTTGCTATTTATTGAATTGCTTGTCTGTATGTCCTCCTCCCAAACTCACATCAAATCAGAACAGAGGCTCCCTGCGGCAGGAGTCCCATCTTATTCATTCTCAGAACCTAATACAGTACTTGGTACATAGTAGGCACACAATAAATGTCATTAGAATGAATAAGTATCAAGGGGCTGGCTGTAGTGGCTCATGTCTGTAATCCCAGCACTTTGAGAGGCTGAGGCAGGTGGATCACCTCGGGTTAGGAGTTTGAGACCAGCCTGGCCAACATGGTGAAACCTCGTCTCTACTAAAAATACAAAAATTAGCTGGGCATGGTGGTGCACACCTGTAATCCCAGCTACTGGGGAGGCTGAGGCAGGAGAACCACTTGAATCTGGGAGGTGGATATTGCAGTGAGCTAAGATTGTGCAACTACACTCCAGCCTGGGTGACAGAGTGTGACTCCATCTCAAAAAATAAATAAATAAAAAGAACAAAAAATGAATGAATAAGTATCAAGGAAGGAAGATTTTGTGATTTGCCACCTTTACATGGAAATCCTGCTTAACATTGACATTTTCTATTTGATGGTATTTCTATAAGAAGAAATTGAAACTGAGCTAATTGAAAGAGAATGAGTTTGGGCACGGTGATTCATGCCTCGAATTCCAGCACTTTGGGAGGCTGAAGGGGGAGTATCATGTGAGGGTAGCATTTTGAGACCAGCCTGGGCAATGTACAGATAACCCTGTCTCTGCAAAAATAACATTTAAAAACTGAACCAGGTGTGCCAGGTGCAGTGGCTCATGCCTGTAATCCCAGCACTTTGAGTGGCTGAGGCTGGTGGATCACCTCAGGTCAGGAGTTCAAGACCAGTCAGGCCAACATAGTGAAACCCCATGCCTACTTAAAATACAAAAATTAGCCAGTGTGGTGGCAAATGCCTGTAGTCCCAGCTACTCGGGAGGCTGAGACAGGAGAATTGCTTGAACCTGGGAGGCAGAATTTTTAGTGAGCTGAGATCAGGCTATTTCACTCCAGCCTGGATAGCAAGGGTAAAACTTCATCAGATGTGGTGGCACATGCCTGTAGTCCCAGCTCTCAGGAGGCTGAGTGGGGAGAATCACTTGAGCCCAGGAGATAGAGGGTGCAGTGAGCCATGGTTGCACCACTGCACTCCAGCCTGAGGGACAGAACTAGACCTTATAGCTAAAAACAAAAAACAAAATAATCAAATGAAAAAAACCGGGCACGGTGGCTCATGCCTGTAATTCCAGGACTTTGGGATGCCAATGCGGGTGAATCACCTGAGGTCAAGAGTTCAAGTCCAGCCTGGCCAACATGGTGAAACACTGGATGTCTCCAGCCCACAGCCAGAGAGGACCTGAGGCCTGCCAGCAGCCATGGAAGGGGGTTTGAAAGAGGATTCTGAAGCCTTGAGAGAGCTGCAGCCCTGGTTGACAGCTCAATTGTATCCTGGTGAGAGCCTGAGCCAGAGGACACAGCTAACCTCACCCAGATTCCTAGCCCATGGAAACTGAGGAAAAAAAAAAAGTTTATTGTTTTTTAAGCTGCTGAATTGGGGGCAATTTTTACCCAACAACAGATAACGATTACAAGGATATTGCTTATTACTCAAAATCACTATATAAAGCCCCTGAAAAATTGAAAGCTGCAACCAGGGAAACACTGAAAATCTCCAAGAACACTGTGTTTCTTCTTGAAGACAGTGAGAAAGAATATACATTTGTTTCCCTTTTAGTTTTGGCCACCAGAAAGCTCAGAGCCAAATTTACGACACAATTTTTATAATTTTGTAAGCTCCTATAGCCTGCTTATCTGTGTTCTTATTCCTAGCCTTTCATTATATTCTGACTTTTGGTTTTCTTCGTCCTGATTGTATTAGCTCATCTTTATATTTTTCTATATTATTTGAATTATGGCAAACCACCTCAAATTCAGCTTACAGAGAAGCAAGGCATTTGTAAGTTTTTGTTGTTGTTGAGTCTTTCACTCTATCACCCAGACTGGAGTGCAGTGGCACGATCTCAGCTCACTGCAACCTCTGCCTCCTGGGTTGCAGCAATTCTCATGCCTCAGCCTCCGGAGTAGCTAGGATTACAGGGTCTCATCACTACACTCGGCTATTTTTTTTTTTTTTTTTTTTTGTATTTTTATTAGAGATGGGGTTTCACTATGTAGACCAGGCTGGTCTCGAACTCCTGACCTCAAGTGAGCCACCTGTCTCGGCCTCCTAAAGCATTGGGATTACAGGCTGTGAGCCACTGTGCCCGGCCCATAAATCATTTTATAAAAACAGTTTTTTAATTTAGAACATAGTTTTGCACATTAAAAAAAAAAAGTTTTGCACAGGTTGAACACAAAGTGCCTAGAGGTGGTAGTGGGAAGATGAGGTCATAGGAGTGTGGCTCTAAAGTTCCGAGCATTGGCCAGGGTTGATTTGGATTGGGTCAGAAATATCAAGTGATAACGACGAAAAAGGGAAAAAGGATGGGAATTCGGAGGGAGGGGCCGAGGTCTCGCCCAGTCACCCACAGTAGCATCCTTGCAATGTGTTGCTTGCACCGGTCCCCTAAGTCCCTCCTGCGCTAGCCGCCCGGCCTCGCCCAGCCCCGCCCCTCCCCGCCCCGCCCCTCCAGACCCCGCCCTTCCCCGCCCCGCCCCTCTCCCCCCGGGCCCCACCCCTCCCCAGGCCCCAAGCCTGGAGCGCGCCTCGCCCGGCATCCTCTGTCTCCGCCGGCCATCCGGCGTCCCGGCGGTTGCGTGCTCTGCCCCCTCCCTCCGCGCCGGCGCTCGCCTTCCCCGCCCTGCAGGCCTCACTAGGTTCGGGGCGGTTGGGGCGCACGCCTGTCGGGGCGGGGCTGGAGCGGGCGACCGAGCCAATGGGGCGAGGCGGCGGCGGCGGTGGCTGTTGCGGTGGCTGTTGCGGTGGCGGCTGTGTGGGACCCAGACGGGCTGGGATGGAGGCGGAGGGAGGCGGAGGAAGGCGGAGTCGGCGGCAGCGGCGGAGGGAGGAAGGTGGCGGCGCCCGTCCTGCTGAGAGTGTCGGTACGGCGGTGGGAGAGGGTAACCGACATGCTGCGTGCAGTGCCGCCGGGATCCTGCTCTCCATCTGCGCTTACCATGTGGAGCTGGAGAAGAAGCGGGACCACCGGCCCTCTGCGACCTGGGACCCTGGATGAAGTGCTCCGCTGCGCTTGCCTCCAGGTAGCCGGCGTTGGGGAGTGGGGCCGGGAGCGGCCGAGCGGGGCGAGCGCGGAGGCCGAGGCTGGGGAGCGCGCGGCTGGAGCTCGGGACTGGAGGCCGCGGGGACCGGGCCGCGGGGGGGACTGACGTGGTCGGGCCGGGCCGGGGGCGACCCGAGCCCAGGTCGCGGGGAGGAGGTGGCGGTGCCGCGAGGCCGCCGGGGAGGAATGAGGTGGCAGAGTGCAGCCGGGAGGCCGGGGCAGACGGGGAGCGGTCGGGCGGGCTGGGGCCGGGCTGGGCAGGAGCGCGAGGGGGCTGCGGAGGGTGGGTCTCGGCCGGCTTGACAGGTTTCCTGGTTGTCGGGAGGCGGCCGGGGGTGTGGGACCCTGTCCGCCGCACCCGCGAGACCAGCGGCCACCTCTTGTCCCCGCCATCGCTGCAGCCGAGGCTCTGGGGCCGGCTCCGACTCGAGGAGGGTTGCGTTTCCCACTGTCTTCGTGATGCTGGGTCAGGTGTTTCCGTGGTCAGGCCTCTTTGTACTCCAGCGCTGGTGAGAATTTGCAGACTTACTGGGACGGTGACATTTGCGGATAAACTCGAATTTGACCCTATTCTGGAAGAAGTTACCAGCACTTAACATATCTGATTTCTTGGATTCCCCCTCGTATATTTCAGTGTGTCAGGAAGGGGGCAAATGGTCTGAGTTTGAGTCTAGTTTAAGCTTCATTGGCATAAAGGACAAGTATGTATATGGCGATGTTTTAGGCATTGGGATGACTTTTAAGCATTGTTGCTTATTAGTATAATAGGATACCCATAACAGATTAAAAGCATACGCTTTGCTGAACTGCAGCTATTGGTTTGTGTTACTGATCATTTTAGTTTTTTTTTTTTTTAATGTTGTAATTAGTTTGTCTGTTAGGTTTTATTTTAATGCGTTAAATTTCCCTAGGCAAGTTACTTTGAAAAAGGGGGGAATTTACATTTTAAAAGAGGCTGTTTTTGTTTTTTTAACGGGGTGATTAAAAACATAACAAAAGTCGAAGGAATGATTTCAAAATTGGTAGGTTACGATTTTAATAGAGACTATGTCTGATATTTAGATGTTTGTTAACAGTAGTCACATTTGAGCGTTTTCTTCCCCTCCTGTTGATTGGCAAATTGGTATGTATCAGAAATGTATAGCTCACTAGTTTATTTCGACTCACATATTGTTGATTACATGAACAAGGTAGCATTGGAGTTTGTCTTGTTATTGGTTACAAACTTTAGGGAGCTGATCTTTCCACTTAGCTTTTTTCATGGACCAGATACTCTTATCTCATTTGCTCTTAAACAAAATTCCTGTAGCTTTTTACAGGGGAAATAATTGTCATAGGGCCAAATGAAATATTTTAAAAATGCATTTAAAATGTAGGTATCAGGTTACAGGGGAAAATACACGGATGTGACAAAAAGCTCGCATTTGTTGTTGGTTATTCAGAACAAAGTTAATAGGCTGATTGGACTCTCAGATACTCTTTGAGAACCATTGAGTGTCTTTTATGCAAATATTTTTGTTATTTCCACTGTCAGAAAGGACTTTTAAACTTGTAAGTACCTTTCACCCAAAGCTAGTTGAATGAATAAATACATAAGGAAAACATGTAACAGCACATTTCAGGTATTTAAGAAACAAGAAGAGCTAAAAATAACTTTTGATCCTAGTTTAATATGGAATTTTAGCAGAATTTTTACCAATTTTAGATTTTTTTTTTTAAATAAGTAGTCTATAATAAATGGACCTTTTAACATTGGGGCGTGGAAAGATTACTTTACTGTATGCTTAAGTTGTTCTATTTTTTGGGACGGAGTCTTCCTGTTGTCGCCCAGGCTGGAGTGCAATGGCGCGATCTTGGCTCGCTGCAGCCTCCGCCTCCAGGGTTCAAGTGATTCTCCTGCCTCAGCCTCCCCAGTAGCTGGGATTACAGACTCCCGCCATCATGCCAGCCTAATTTTTGTATTTGTAGTATAGGGGGGGTTTCTCCATGTTGGCCAGGCTGGTCTCAAACTCCTGACCTCGGTTGATTCGCCTGCCTTGGCCTGCCAAAGTGTGGGGTTACCACGGTGAGCCACTGCGCCCGCCCTTAAGAATTTTAAGTTCTTAAAATTGCCTTTTCTTGGCTGGGCGCGCTGGCTCACGCCGCAATTGCAGCACTCTGGGAGGCTAAGGCGGGCGGATCAACCGAGGTCAGGAGTTTGAGACAGGCCTGGCCAATATGGTGAAACCCCGTCTCTACTAAAAAATACAAAAATTAGCTGGGCTTGGTGGTGCATGTCTGTAGTCCCAGCTACTCGGTAGGCTAAGGCAGGAGAATCTCTTGAACCCAGGAGGCAGAGGTTGCAGTGAGCCGAGATCGCGCCATTGCACTCCAGCCTGGGCGACATGAGTGAGACTCCATCTCAAAAAATAAAAATAAAATAAAAATAAGAATGGACTTTTCTTTAAAAAAGAGAGTTTTGAACCATTTAATAAGCATATACTCTAAGTATTCTCATAGTTATATATCCTGCAAGAGCTGTGTGTGCACCATAAAACATCAAGTAGTATATTAAAAGTATGTATAAGAACTTGTAAGACTAAAAGTAACTGGATCTCTTTATAGTTTTCAATGTGAATTTAATATGTTGTGACTGAAAGTAGTGTTTCATTGTATAGCTTTGGACATAAAATAGTTTAACGTAGATGCTTGCTAAAGGAGGATGGGTAAAAATAAGATATGCCAATAAGAAGAGTAAATAACTTATTTGCTCTCTATACAGTGAAATTATTTTAAGAAATTTGTTCAATTTGATGAGCCTGTTTATAAACTACTTGCAAAAATTAAGTAGTTTATACACTAATTGTTTAATAAATGAATTTACATATCAACTTGTTTTGCAAGTAGTTTATAAACAGGCTGATCAAAATCACATGTGTGTATATACATATATAATCACAGATAGATGTACATATGTAGACTCATTTTCTTTTGGAAATGGGTAGACAAAACATTGAAAGTTTTTATTTTGTCAACCTGAAAGAGACTTTAAATGAAAGCTGATTATTGGAGACCTCAAGTTAGTTTATTATGATAGTGATTGCCATGTAGCAGTACTACTCAAAGATGTGACTGTTTTAGGAAAAGACAGTTTGAGCCCAGAGGAAAGTTAACAGATGAAAAAGATTCCGAAGAAAGTAATCTTCGAGGATCCAGAGTCACCACGTGGTTTTGGATTGCTTAAACTCACTTTCTTCTCATTTCACAATCCCTAAATGTCTTAATCCAAACAGAATAAGGTAGAGATTAATGAGAGAATCTTGAGGGGCATCTGTGTATAAAGTCCTCTATTATTCTGGGGAGGCATAATGATGGGAAGTTCCAGAGTTTTAGATTTCTGAAGAAATATTTTCCCCGAATTAGGAGGCTACAATAGAAATGCTGATTTTTAAATTCTACCGGGTACAGCCAATAAAAAGAGTAACACACCACTATCTCCTATCACCATCATTTCATTTAACGAAAGCGTATTTCTATTCAAAGAATTTGAAAGAACAGAATCTCTCAGAATAAAAGATCTTTAAATGGGGAATCATTTAGCTATATGGAAAAGTTTACTTTCAGACCAGCCTGGCCAACATGCTGAAAGCCCATCGCTAGTAAAAATACAAAATTATCTGAGCGTGGTGGCATACACCTGTAATCCCAGCTACTCCAGAGGCTGAGGCAGGAGAATCACTTAAACCCTGGAGGCCAAAGTTGCAGTAAGCTGAGATCGCACCCTTGCACGCCAGCCTGGGTGACAGAGCGAGACTCGGTCTCAAAAAAAAAAAAGTTTACTTTCATATTCTTACTATTCCCCATTTTCCCATAAATCATTGAAAACTCTACTGCAAACCTGCACCAGCCTGCCAGTTAACATTAAGTTAGCACTCCCTGCCCCCTTGGTTTGGTACACTGAGCTCAAATCTAAGGAATCTGTGTGGGCTTCCAGCCCTCTCAGTTCTTAGACTTGTAGCCTTATCTTCATGATGCCTCAGTTTCTCATCTTAACTAGGGATTTTAACACCTACTTAGGCCCTGGTGCAGTGGCTCACACCCATAATCCCAGCACTTTGGGAGGCTGACACCTGGCAGAGCTCTTGAGCTTAGGTTTCAGACCAGCCTGGGCAACAGGGCAAAACCCTGCCTCTACAAAAAACACAGAAATTAACTGGGCATGGTGGTGCATGCCTGTATTTCCAGCTTCTTGGAAGGCTGAGGTGTGAGGATCACTTGAGCTTGGGAGGCCGAGGTCCATAGTGAGCCTTGATGGTGCCACTGCACTCCTGCCTGGTTGGTAGAGAGAGACCCTGTCTCAAAAAAGAAACAAATAAACCAAAAAAACCTACTTTGCTAGATGAGTGTTAGGATGAAAAGTGGTACATGTATGTTCCTGAAATAAAGTTTGTCCTCAGTTGTAGCTGTCACCATTGATTGGAGATGTTCTTTTTTTGGTCAGTGTTTGATAATAAGTACCTTTAAGTATAATAAGTTTCTTGTATATACTTGTTTGTATATTTGGATATTAATTGTTTTAATGTAGCATATTGCTGACATAAAGACGAGTTCATTTAAAACAATTTTGAAGTTGTGCAAGAGAAACTAATATGCAGATTTTTTTTTTTTTTTTTTTTTTTTTTTTTTTAGATGGAATCTTGCTCTGTCACCCAGGCTGGAGTGCAGTGGCGCGATCTCAGCTCACTGCAACCTCCGCCTCGTGGGTTCGAGTGATTCTCCCATCTCAGCCTCCCGAGTAGCTAGGATTACAGGCGCCCGCCACCATGTCTGGCTAACTTTTGTATTTTCAGTAGAGACGGGGTCTCGCCATGTTGGCCAGGCTGGTCTTGAACTCCTGACCTCAGGTGATCCACCTGCCTCAGCCTCCCAAAGTGCTGAGATTACAGGCATCAGCCACTGTGCCTGGTCCTAATATGCAAAATATTCTATGTAAGTATTTCCTATATATTAGACCCCTTCTAAGAAGAGTTTCTGTGTAAGCATAGTACAAATGATCTGGAAAGGTTAATAGGCTTGGCAAATCTATGTTTCTTAAAACTATAAAAATAGTCCGGTTGTCCTATGGTATATGTATAGGACATATACTATAGGGGATGGGTTCTAGGACCCCTGTTTTTACCAAACTCCTGGCATAGTCAAGTCCCTACTGTGGGCCCTGCAGAACCTGGGTATATGAAAAGTTGAGCCTCCATATATGCAGGTTTCATTCTGCATTTGGTTGAAAAAGATCCACATGTAAGTGGGCCCACGCAGCTTAAACCTGTGTTGTTCAAGGGTGCACTGCATTTGAAAATCAAGTCCACCAAAAAGTTGCCATGTTTTACAAAATGTTGAATTACTACCTCCCCCATATCAAAATGTTGGATTATTACCTCCCCTGTATCTTAAAGTACAATCTATTTACTATCCCATTGAGATAATGAAACTTTTTGAATTAGAATAGAACCTAGGGCTGGACATACTGGTTCACGCCAGCACTTTGGGAAGCTGATGTGGGTGGGTCACTTGAGTTTAGGAGTTTGAGACCAGCCTGGCCAATACAGTGAAACCCCCTCTCTACTAAAATTGCAAAAAATTAGCTGGGTGTGGTGGTGGGTGCCTGTAATCCCAACTACGTGGGAGGCTGAGGCAGGAGAATCGCTTGAACCCAGGAGGCAGAGGTTGCAGCAAGCTGAGATCACACCACTACACTCTAGCCTGGGCAACAAGAGCCTTAAAATAAAAAAGCCGGGTATGGTGGCGGGCACCTGTAATCCCAGGCAGGAAAATCGCTTGAACCCGGGAGACAGAGGCTGTAGTTGGCTGAGATTGCGCCACTGGACTCCAGCCTGGGCAACAAGAGAGAACTCCTTCTCCAGAAGAAAGAACGTAGAAGAGTTTACTTCTCCTTGCTTTGTCAGAGATTCACAGGTTAAGTGACTTGCCCAACACAGGTTATTGTTACCTTGGGCAAGATATCTTGGGCAGGATATCTTGGACAAATTGAGACTTGACACCTGGCTTCCAGAGTACTTTAGAGTCCCCTTTGCACCCTACTTCCTGAGCCTGGAAGTTCTAGATGAGCTTGAACAACATAGTGAGGCCCTGTCTCTACAAAAAATACAAAAAATAGCCAGGCATGGTAGCATGTACTTGTAGTTCTAGCTACTCAGGAGGCTGAGGTGGGAGGATCGCTTCAGCCTGGGAGGTTGAGGCTGCAGTGAGTTGTGATCATGCTACTGTACTGCAGAGAGGGTCTCAGAGCCAGACCCTCTCTCTCAAAAAAAAAAAAAAAAAAAAAAAAAAGGGTTAAAAGTATATCTTCTTTTTAAAACATAGAAGGCCAATATAGATATAACAGAAATTGTCATATTGTCAGATTCTTTTCTGCACTCAGCCCTAACAAAACATGCTGTCTTCAACTCTACTTAGTTGGAGACAACTTTATTTAGTTGAAGAGAGAAAAAGTTCTAATTTGGGTTCTCTTTATCCAAGGAGTCTCCACTTTCACTGTGTATTGTTCAAACTGAAAAGAGACTTTGTATTTAATCTCAGATGTCATTAAGTACTTGAAATAAATTAGATTTCTAGTTAAATTAAGAGCTGCTTCAAGTTCTTAATTAGTAGTACATTCAATAGTCAGGAATACACGCTGTTGTTGTTGAGACGGAGTTTTGCTCTTGTTGCCCAGGCTGGAGTGCAGTGGCACGATCTTGGCTCACTGCAACCTCTGCCTCCTGGGTTCAAGCGATTCTACTGCCTCAGCCTCCTGAGTAGCTGGGATTACAGGCATGAGCCACCATGCCCAGCTAATTTTGTATTTTTAGGTGAGGTGGGGTTTCTCCATGTTGGAAATGGCTGGTTTTGAACTCTCGACCTCAGGTGATCCGCCTGCCTCAACCTCCCAAAGTACTGGGATCACATGCGTGAGCCCCCATGCCTGGCCAGGATACACACTCTTAATTTCATGGTCACCTGTTTTCATGAAGCCATTTTCCAGATATATAAAATCTCTAATTTTCACAAAACCAATATATAGAGTATGTAGCTACTGTCTTTTTTCTTTTTTTGAGACAAGGCTTCCCTCTGTTGCCCAGGCTGGAGTGCAGTGGCATGACCAAGGCTCACTGCAGCCTCGACCTTCCAGACCCAAGGGATCTTCCCACCTCAGCCTCTAGTATCTGGGACCACAGCTGTGTGCCCACACGCCTGGCTCATTTTTAGTTTTTTGTAGAGACGGGGATCTTGCCATATTGTCTGGATGGGTCCAGAACTCCTGGGCTCAAGTAATCTGCTGGCCTCAGCCTTCTAAAGTGCTGGGGTTACAGGCATGAGCCACCGTGCCCTGCTTGTCTTCTTTTTCAAGTTGGTCAGTTCTCCTTGCAATGAATGCTTTTCCCCTTACATTTGAACACTTGAAGAATTATTGACAGAACATTTCCATTTCTTTCTCTTTTTTTTTTCCTGACATGGAGTCTCTGTCACCCAGGCTGAAGTGCAGTGGCTTGATCTCAGCTCACTGCCACCTGGGCCTCCTGGGTTCAAGCGATTCTCCTTCCTCAGTCTTCTGAGTAGCTGGGTTTACAGGTGCCCACCACCATGCCCAGCTAATTTTTGTATTTTTTAGTAGAAACAGGGTTTTCACCATATTGGCGAGGCTGGTCTCAAACTCCTAACCTCAGTTGATCCACCCACCTCGGCCTCCCAAAGTGCTGGGATTATAGACTATGAGCCACCGCGCCCGGCCTGTCCATGGATTTTTTTAAAAATGTGCTTTGAGCAATCTAAAACGAAAGCAGTCTGCCTAAAATTTATATTCATATATTTCTACTATATTGTAGATGTTGATTTTGTGGAGCTATGATTTAATAAGATATTTTACCAGTAATAAGACGTTTTATAATTTTGTATATTGTTATTTTCTAAAAAGTTTATTTAAGTGCAAATGCAAAGGACAGGAGTGATCATATTGAAGCACTAGGAAAAGACTTTGTGGGTAAAAATTCGACCTCAAATATGCAAATATTTAACTTCCCATATGGAAATAATGTCTTTTTACAAAAGAAAAATAAACATATTTGTTTGCATGGTGTTCTTATACACGCACACATGCGCGCGCGCACACACACACACACGCCTTTAGAAATGGTAACCAGGCCGGGTGCCGTGGCTCACACCAGTAATCCCAGCACTTTGGGAGGCCAAGGTGGGTGGATCACCTGAGGTCAGGAGTTTGAGACCAGCCTGGCCAACATGGTGAAACCCTGTCACTACTAAAAATACAAAAATCAGCTGGGTGTAGTGGCATGCGCTTGTAATCCCAGCTACTCGGGAGGCTGAGACAGGGGATTGCTCGAACCTGGGAGGTGGAGGTTGCAGTGAGCCTAGATTACACCATTCTACTCCAGCCTGGGCGACAGAGCAAGACTGTCTCCAAAAAAAAAAAAAAAAAGGAAAAAGAAAAAGAAAGAAAAGAATATGGTAACCAGTCTATATTCTTTTTAGGTGATCTTTGAAAAGCAAAAGCAAATCTATCTGCAAACACATCTAGGTGTGGGGCAAGAGTGTGTGAAAATGGGACATTAAATAAGATTGATTGATGGAAAAAGTGATGTAGAATGTAGGCAAAATCCCTTCCACAATTTTGATGAAAGTTATTTTAATTTGTCTCATCACTCAGCTTAATAAGAAATAAAATTAAAAATAATTTACTTTGTCCTGGTATTTACATTTTACTAGCTCCATATGTGTAGAGGTGTAAGGGATTTTTAGAAGAGAAACAAGGTTAAGACTTTTAAACCTGAATTTGGATAAAAGATGAATCTTCAAAAGTATTGATAGTTTTGGAAAATAATTTTTAAGAAAGGCATGACAGCCAGTGATTATCTAGTTACGCAATTTGTTGCCAGGGATTGTGAAGCTTTACTATAAAAACTACAGGATGAGTGATGAATCCTTGATGCTGAGATTTTGTTCGTCTTCTTTTTCAATAGGTGAACATTGTACCACTGATTACCAAAGCAGACACAATTTCTAAAAATGATTTACAGATGTTTAAGAGTAAGATAATGAGTGAATTGATTAGCAATGGCATCCAGATATATCAGCTCCCAACAGATGAAGAAACTGCTGCTCAAGCAAACTCCTCAATTAATGTAAGTTTCAGTAACAATATCTGACAAAGAGGCTATAAATGAGTGTTTATCCAGAATCTAGTGTGAGAATTTTTACATTTGCTTTATTTTGAAAAGCTTCTGCTGAGAATTGAATATTTGTAAGCAGATTTATTTAAATTTAATTGAAGCACCGTGTTCCTCAAGGATATTGGCCTATAATTTTCTTCTTGGAAGTATATTTTCTTGCTTTGATATCAAGGGGATGCTGCCTCATAAAATGACTCTGAAAGTGTTACCTCTTTTTTCTATTTTTTCAAAGAATTTGAGGATGTTTTATATTAAAATTTCTTTGAATGTTTGGTAGAATTTACCCATGAAGTAATCTGGTCCTGGGCTATATTTTGGAGTTTTGAAAAATTACTTCTTTAGTTTCTCTATTTGTTATTAGTCTCTTTAAACTCTCCATTTATTCTCCATTCAGTCTTGGTAGGTTATATGTTTCTAGTCATTTCACCATTTCTTCCAAGTTGTCAAATTGGTTGATGTACAATTGTCCATAATAGTCCCATATAATTCTGTTTATTTCTGTAATAAGTTGTAATGTCTTCTCTTTCATTTCTTATTTTATTAACATATTCTCTATTTTTGTCCTAGGTCAAGGTAAGGGCTTTGATTTTGACTTTTTTCCCCCAAATTAACTCTTAGCTTAATTGATTAATGTTTTTGTTTTATTTTTTGAGACAGAGTCTCACTCTGTTGCCCAGGCTGGAGTGCAGTGGCACAGTCTTGGCTCATTGTAACCTCCATCTCCCGGATTCAAGTGATTCTCCTGCCTCAGCCTCCTAAGTAGCTGGGATTACAGGAGCGTGCCACCACGCCTGGCTAATTTTTGTATTTTTAGTTTAGATAGGGTTTCACTATGTTGGGTGGGCTGGTCTTGAACTCCTGAACTCAAGAGATCTCCTGGGATTACAGGCATGAGCCACCATGCCTGGCCGATTAAAATTTTTTAAATATTTCATGTATTTATGCTCTAATCTTTGTTTTTTCTTTCCTTCTGCTTATTTGTGTGTGTGTGTGTGTGTGTGTGTGTGTAAGGTTAGGTTGTTTATTTCAGATCTTTTTGGTTTTTTTTGAGTTGGAGTCTCCCTCTGTCACCCAGGCTAGAGTGCAGTGACGCAATCTCGGCTCACTGCAGCCTCCGCCTGCCAGGTTCAAGCAATTCTCCTCCCTCAGCCTCTCGAGTAGCTGGGACTACAGGCATGCACCACCATACCCTAATTTTTTTTCTATTTTTGGTAGAGACGGTGTTTCACCATGTTAGCCAGGCTGGTCTTGAACTCCTGACCTCAGGCAATCCACCTGCCTCGGCCTCCCAAAGTACTGGGATTACAGGCATGAGCCACCATGCACAGGCGAGATCTTTTTTTAAGAGATGTAGGTGTCTACTACTATAAACTTCCTTTGTTTTTTATTTTAGATTCAGAGGGTGTAAGTGCGTATTTGTCAAATAGATATATTGCATAATGGTGAGATTCAGCTTCTAGTGTAACTATTCTGAGATAGTAAACTTTGTACCCAACAGATCATTTTTTTTTTTTTTTTTTTGAGACATGGTCTCACTCTGTTGTCCCAGCTGGTGTGCAGTGCTGTGATCACATCTCACTACCAGTAGATAATGTTTTGACCATCAGCCTCCTCCCAATCTCTGCCTTTTGGAGTCTTGTTATCTATTGTTTCCATCTTTATGTCCTTGTGTACTCATTGTTTAGCTCCTGCTTATGAGAACATGTGGTACTTGAT
This sequence comes from Chlorocebus sabaeus, assembly GCF_047675955.1. Taxonomy (NCBI): domain Eukaryota; kingdom Metazoa; phylum Chordata; class Mammalia; order Primates; family Cercopithecidae; genus Chlorocebus; species Chlorocebus sabaeus. The sequence goes on from NC_132924.1 coordinate 911,028, forward strand.
TTTGTGTTTCTGAGTGATTTCACTTAGGATAATGGCCCGCAGCTCCATCCATGTTACTGCACAGAGCATGATTTCTTTTTTTTATGGCTGCATAGTATTCCATGGTGTATATATACTACATTAAAAAAATCCAGTCCACTGTTAATGGACATTTAGGTTAATTCCATGACTTTACAATTATGAGTAGGAATGTAATACACATATGAGTGAAAGTGACTTTTTTATATAATGTTTACTTTCAGGTACATGCCTAGTATAATCACTGGGTCAAATGGTAGCTCTATTTTTAGTGCTTTGAGAAATCTCTATATTGTATTTCATAGAGATTGTGCTAATTTATGGTCCCACCAACAGTGAATAAGCATTCATTATTCTCTGCATCCACACCAACATCTGTTGTGTTTGCAGTAGTAGCCATTCTGATTATGTAAGATGATATCTTATTTTGTGTGTGTGTGTGTGTGTGTGTGTGTGTGTGTGTGTTTTTGAGACAGAGTCTCGCTCTGTCACTCAGGCTGGAGTGCAGTGAAATGATTTCGGCTCACTGCAACCTCCGCCTCCTGGATTCAAGCGATTCTCCTGCCTCAGATCCCCGAGTTGCTGGGATTACAGGCACCCACCACCACGCCCAGCTAATTTTTGTATTTGTAGTAGAGTTGGGGTTTAACCTCATTGGTCAGGCTGGTCTCAAACTCCTGACCTCAGGTGATCCACTTGCCTTGGCCTCCCAAAGTGCTGGTATTACAGGTGTGAGCCACTGCACCCGGCCTTTATTGTGGTTTTAATTTGTGTTTCTTTTTTTTTTTTTTTTTTTTTTTTTGAGACGGAGTCTCGCTCTGTCGCCCAGGCTGGAGTGCAGTGGCCGGATCTCAGCTCACTGCAAGCTCCACCTCCCGGGTTTACGCCATTCTCCTGCCTCAGCCTCCCGAGTAGCTGGGACTACAGGCGCCCGCCACCTCGCCCGGCTAGTTTTTTGTATTTTTTAGTAGAGACGGGGTTTCACCGGGTTAGCCAGGATGGTCTCGATCTCCTGACCTCGTGATCCACCCGTCTCGGCCTCCCAAAGTGCTGGGATTACAGGCTTGAGCCACCGCGCCCGGCCTAATTTGTGTTTCTTGATGATTGGTGATGTCGAGTGATTTTTCATATGTTTGGTGGCCACTTGTATGTCTCCTTTTGAGAAATGTCTGTTCATATCCTTTGCAGTCTTTTTAATGGGGTTGTTTATTGTTGGTTGTTGTTGAGTTGTTTGTGTTCTTTATAGATTCTGTATATTAGTCTTTGTCAGATGCAAAGTTTGCAAATATTTTGTTCCTGTTGTGTAGATTGTCTCTTTACTCTGTTGATTATTTCTTTTGCTGTGCTCTTTAGTTTAAGTCCCATTTGTGTATGTTTGGTTTTGTTGCATGTTTTTCAGGACTAATTTATGAATTATTTGCCTAGGCCAATATCTAGAAGAGTTTTTCCTACATTTTCTTCTAGGATTTTTATAGCATCTGGTGTTTCATTTAAGTCGTTAATGCATCTTGAGTTAAAGTTTGCATATGGTAAGAGATGGGGATTCAGTTTCATTCTTTTGCCTATGGGTAGCCAGTTTTCCCAGCACCATTTATTAAATAGAATGCCCCTTCCCTATTGTTTGTTTTTGCCAACTTTGTCAAAGATCACCTGGATGTAGGCATGTGGCTTCATTACTGGTTCTTTATTCTCTTTTCTTTCACAATTTTTTTCTCCCTTTTTTAGCTGTATCCTTCCTAGCAACGGACTCTTTATTCTGTTCTATTAATCAATCAGTCTGTTTTTGTGCCAATGCCATACTGGTTTATTTAGTATTGCATTATAGTATAATTTGTAGTCAGACACATGATGCCTCTGGCTTAGTTCTTTTTGCTTAGGATTACTTTGGCTATTTAGATGCATTTTTGGTTCCATATGATGTTTAGGAACGTTTTTTTCTAATCCTGTAAAAAATGTTATTGGTAATTTGATAGGAATTGTGGTGAATCTTTAGGTTGCTTTGGTTAATATGGTCTTGGTAATGTTATTGATTCTTCCAATAGAAAAATTCCATAAATTTCTGGAATAGTTTCAGTAAGATTGATACCAGCTCTTCATTGTACTTCTGGCAAAATTTGGCTGTAAACCCATTTGTTCTTTTTGTTTGTTTGTTTGAAATTATTTTATTACTGAGTCTATTTCATTACTTGTTATTGGTCTATTTAGGATATCTATTTTTTTTCTGGTTCAGTCTTAAGAGGTTGTATGTTTCCAGGAATTTATCCATTTTCTTTCTTTCTTTTTTTAAGGAATATAAAACTTATTGACAGCTGTTCACCAGTATTTACAATAAGGTAAACAACATACAGTTGGATAATATTCTCGTTACCACAGAGGTGTTTTTCCTGCCTTTTACTAAACCAGTAAAGCAAATGCTGAAAAGATTGAGTCTACATGTAAGGAATGAGTTGGGGTAAAGAAAAACATGTAAGTCTTTTAGTTTACTTTTGTAATTTAAGCTATAAAAGGCTTTTTTTTTTTTTTTTTTTTGAGACAGAGTCTTGCTCTGTTGTCCAGACTGGAGAGCAGTGGCGCCATCTCGGCTCACTGCAATGTCTGCCTCCCGGGTTCAAACAATTCTCTAGAAGAGGCCATTTTTTATTGCAGACTTGAAGAGCTATTATTCACTGCCTCCAAGCTGCTCTGGGTTGAAGCTCTGCAGCATCTCTGGCCCTGTGCGCCTCTGGCTCAAGCCACATCTGAGCAGGGAGGGATAAATTTAACCATTTTGTCTAGGTTTTCTAGTTTGTATGCATAGAGATATTCATATTAGTTTCTGATCTTTTGTTTTCTGTGGTATCAGTTGTAATGTCACTTTTATCACTTCTGATTGTGCTTCTGCTTACTTAAATCTTCTTTTTTCTTGGTTAATCTAGCTAGCACCATATCAATTTTCTTTCCTTTCTTTTTTTTTTTTTTTTTGAGACAGAGTTTCACTTTGTTTTCCAGGCTGGGGTGCAGTGGCACGATCTTGACTCACTACAACCTCTGCCTCCCAGGTTCAAGCAATTGTTATGCCTCAGCCTCCTGGACCTGGGATTACAGGCATCCGCCCCCATGCCCAGCTGATTTTTTGTATTTTAGTAGAGACAGGGTTTCCCCATCTTGCCCAGGCTGGTCTCCAACTCCTGAGCTCAGGCAATTCACCTGTCTCAGCCTCCCAAAATGGTAGGATTACAGGCATGAGCCATGGTGCCTGGCCTAGCACCATATCAATTTTCTTATCTTTTCAAAAAAAAAAAAACAGGTTTTTTGAACTAACGCAGGTAAAAAATAAAGAAAATTTAAATAAATAAGAGGTCAAGAAATAGGAAATTATGTAAAGCAACCCAACTTATGAGTTGTAGGCATTCCTGAGAGAGAAGAGGAGAAGATAAAAAGATTAGAAACATATTTGAGGGAATAATCAGAAAAACTCTCTTGGCCTTGCTAGAAAGGTACACATCCAGATGCAAGAAGCTCAGAGAACACCTGGAAATACTTTGCAAGATGAACTTCACCAGACTATCTAAAGTCAACTAGAAGGAAAATACTCTGAAAGAAGCAAGAGAGAAATTTCAAATCATCTATAAATGAAATCACATTAGACTAACTACAGACTTCACAGAAGAAACTTTACAAGCCAGGAGGCACTGGGATTCTATTTTCTGTCTGTCTTCTGCTTAGTCTAGCCTATTGTTAAAGCTTTCAACTGTAAATCCGTCCTTCAGTGTGTTTTTCATTTCTAGAAATTCCATTCTTTTAATTTAAAGATATCTGTACTTAATTCACATTCTGCATTGTTCTGATATCTTTGTGATGATTTTCAGTCTTCTCTTGGATCTCATTGAGCTTCCTTATCCATATTTTGAATTCATTATCTTTCATTTCAGAATTGTCATTTTGGTTGGTAGGATCCATTGCTAGAGAGCTAGTGCATCCTTTGGTAATGTCAAAACATTCTGCATTTTTTTGTTTTGTTTTGTTTTGTTTTTTAATTCATGATGCCAAAGTTCTTATGATGGTTTCTTCTCATCCGGGAAAGTTGTCACTTCTTATTTTTGAATTTACTTTAATTTAGATGGGGCTTTTCCCCCTTGTGGGTGTAACTATAGCATCTATAGGGTAGGGGGCTTTGGCTTTGTTTCTTTAGCCCTGTACCCTTCTGTCAGTAGAATTGGTTTGTGCCATTTAACCTCCATGCCAGTAAGTGGCACTTATGAGTAAGAGCCAGCAGTGGCAGAAGTGGATGGTGTGTGTTTGATCTTTTTTTTTTTTTTTTGAGACGGAGTCTTGCTGTGTCACCCAGGCTGGAGTGCAGTGGCCGGATCTCAGCTCACTGCAAGCTCCTCCTCTCGGGTTCACGCCATTCTCCTGCCTCAGCCTCCCGAGTAGCTGGGACTACAGGTACCCGCCACTTTGCCCGGCTAGTTTTTTGTATGTTTAGTAGAGACGGGGTTTCACCGTGTTAGCCAGGATGGTCTCGATCTCCTGACCTCATGATCCGCCCATCTCGGCCTCCCAAAGTGCTGGGATTACAGGCTTGAGCCACCGCGCCCGGCCTGATCTTTGTTTACTGTGATTTCGTCTCTGTTGTTTCAGGTGATAGGCTGCTTTATGTAATGCCTAAACTCTGAGTTGCCTGTTCAGCCCAGAGGGGAAGACAAAGCTGGGCAGAGCTGGACCACAAAGCTTACCCACCAACATCTCAGTGATGAACATGAAGAGTAGCCTTTATAGGGGTGGCTGGAGCAGCTCCTGTTGAAATGCTCACAGGTCTCTGTAGGGAGGGAGGAGCTGTACCAGCTCTGCCTCCGACGTAGGTAGGAACATGATCTGTTTCCCTATCCTACCCCTGTCCCACAGAGCTCATGACTGTTAGTTCAGACGGACACTGTCATCTACCTCCAGGTCATAATGTAGCCAAGAGCTATTGAAAATGCCTGTCTGGTGACTCTTCGTAGGAGCAACCTCAGGGTAGGACCTCCTCTCTCAGCCCAATATAGGCAGCCCTGTGGCTTGCCTGTTCTCTCATGCAGGGACACTGCTACTTTGTGTACATAGGGGAAGCAGCTTCACCTTTCAGCACAGGAGGGTGGGTTTCAGCTGTTGTAGTGTCGGCCAGCTGGGTTAGCACAGCCTTAGTCTCTAGAAGGAGTGATCAGGTGCCAATGGTGGACTGGGCTAGCCATTTTCTTGATTCTCAGATCCCTATATGTTGTTCTAGATAGCATGCATAAGTACTGGAGGGACTGGATCAGAAACAGGCTGGCCTATGTGTCCTCAGGTACCCAGGGTTCAGATGCTGGCTGTGATAGAGAGGGGCAGGCTGGCCCCCACACAACTGGCAGAAAACTTAGGCAGGGGCAGGAAGAATGCTCAGGCAACTGCAGAATGCTAAAGCGACAGCAGTGCCAGGGCTGATTGCAAGTACCTGGGGCTGGGCTCTCAGAAGAGTGCCAGGCCACAGCTGAAATGATCAGATGGGAACATTGTTCTTAATTCTTTTTCTTTGAGACAGAGTTTTGCTCTTGGTGCCCAGGCTGGAGTGCAATGGTAGGACCTCAGCTCATTGTAACCTCTGCCTCCCGGGTTCAAGCAATTCTCCTCCCTCAGCCTCCTGAGTAGCTGGCATTACAGGCACCTGCCATCACATCGGCCAAATTTTGTATTTTTATTAGAGACGGGGTTTTGCCACGTTGGCCAGGCTGGTCTTGAACTCCTGACCTCAGGTGATTTGCCTGCCTCAGCCTCCCAAAGTGCTGGGATTACAGGCGTGAGCCACTGCACCCAGCCCATCCTTTGTTCTTAAAGGACAGTTTTTTGGGGATAAAGTATTCCTTTTGGTCTTTCTCTTTCTTCCAGTACATTGAATCATCCCACTGTTTATTGACCTGCAAGATTTCTGTTGAGATGTCCATTGATAGTCTTATGCAGGCTCCCTTATATGGGACAAGATGTTTTTCTTTTGCTGCTTTCAGAATTCTCTTTGTGATATGGGTCAGAGTATACAAAGATTCAGTTTGCAAAATGAGTAATTTCTTTTTTCTTTTTCTTTTTTTTTTTTTTTTTGAGATCTAGTCTCACTCTGTTGTCCAGGCTGGAGTACAGTGGCAGTGATCTTGGCTCACTGCAAGCTCTGCCTCCTTCTGAGATTTCTATAATGCGTACATTGGTTTTCTTGACGATTTTCTGTAAGTTCCATATGCTCTCTTCACTTTTTCCATCCTTTTTGTTTTTGTTCATCTAATGATAATTTCAAATAATTTGTTTTAGAGTTCACTCATTCTTTCTTCTGTTTGATTGAGTCTTGCATTGAAGCTGTCCACTAAAATTCTCAGTGCAATTATTTTACATTGTAGAGCCAGAATTTTTGTGTGTTTTTTATTTGTTGATTGAACTTCTAATTTTGTTCATGTATTGTTTTCCTGATTTCATTTTGTCATTTATCTGTATTTGCTTGAAGCTTATTTAGCTTTTTTTTTAGACAGTGATTTTGAATTTTTGCTGGCTGTGGTGGCTCACACCTGTCATTCCAGCACTTTGGGAAGCTGAGGTGGGCGGATCACCTGAGGTCAGGAGTTTGAGGCTAGCCTGGCTAACATGGTGACACCCCATCTCTACTAAAAATACAAAAACTAGCTGAGCATGGTGGTGCATGCCTGTAGTCCCAGCTACTCGGGAGGCTGAGGCAAGAGAATCGCTTGAATTTGGGAAGTGGAGGTTGCAGTGAGTTGAGATCACACCACTGTACTCCAGCCTGGGTGACAGAACGAGACTCTTGTCAAAACAGACAAACATAATTATTTTGAATTTTTTTCAAGTAGCACATGGATCTTCATTATTTTGGGACCTGTTAATGGCTCTATATTAGCGATTTTTTTCTCTTTTTGTTTTTGTGGGGTCATGTTTGACTTCTTCCTCATGATCTTCATAGTCTTGCATTGGTCTTTGCTTATTTAAAGGAGCAATCTTGTCTTCTCATCTTTACAGACTTGTTTTATTAGGTAAAGACACTCTCATCTTAGGCTCCCAACTGGTGTAACTACCTTAGGGACCATGGTCATGTGGGATGGATCGGGTCCTGGTCTTCTGTGAGTTCTGCAGTCAGTCTGTATGTGGGTGAAGCTCATGGAAGGACTTTGGACAAGGAGCTTCAGTGCTTCGGGCGTGTGCGGTTGAAGCCAAGTCCACAGAGAAATGTGGATGCTTATAGGTCTGCTGAGTCTGCCCTTAATGTATTTCCTACTAAGGTGTGAGTCTGTCTTCTTAAAGCGGCTTTCCTTGGTCTTCAGATATACTAGAATATCATAATCTGCTATCTGGATCCCAAAGCTCCCGCAATGGCACTTTTGTCTATAGATGCTTGCCAAATTAGTATTTTCTCGGGGGATAAGAAGTGGGATCTCCTAGTCTCTTATCTTGCAGGTGTCACTCTCCTTTAATTCTTTAATCTTGGTTTCTCTTAGATCTGTGGACCTAATTATAATGACTATTGGAAATAAAATATTTTTTTAATAAATCCAATATCTGAACAGTCTCACAGCCAGTTTCTGTTGACAACTTTGTTTCTTTTTTTAGGGGTATATTTTATTTTATACATTCCATGTAATATTTTGTTACAAATGGGGTATTTTAGATACTGCATTGTAACAACTTGGGATGCGAGTTCTATCTCCTCCCCTAGAGCTTGTTATTGTTATGTATTTGTTCAGTAACTGGCGGAATTGTTTGAGTAAAGTCTGTTTCTCCTCCTACAATGTTAAGCCTCTGATGTTGCTCCTTATTAAGGTGTAGTTTTAGGCAGGCCCATAGCCACACTGAGTGAAGTGATTTTGGTTGCCCTCTCTCTTTTCACATGATCATACCCAGCTGATAAGCTCCACTAATTGCCAGCTGATTGCTCAGTTGTTTGCAGCACTGCCCTGTTAAAGATAATGTTCTGTAAATGAATTCTATCAAATTATGTCTCCTTTTAAGGAATGATTTCTGAGGTCAGTGTTTGACATTTGTTGCAACCCCAGGATGCCTCCTCCCAGCTTTCTTATTGTTTGTTTCTCTCTTGCAAACGAATTGGACTACAATTTAGCCTTTATTGGAGTCTCCTTATAATTTTATTTTACCCCAACCTTCATCCTTTTTTTTTTTTTTTTTTTTTTTTTTTTTGAGATGAAGTCTCACTCTGTTGCCCAGGCTGGAGTGCAATGGCATGATCTTGGCTCACTGCAACCTCCGCCTCCTGGGTTCAAGCAATTCTCCTGCCTCAGCTTCCTGAGTAGCTGGGATTACAGGCACCTGCCACCATGGCTGGCTAATTTTTGTATTTTTAGTAGAGACAGGGTCTCACCACTTTGGCCAAACTGGTCTCAAACTCCTGACCTCAAATGATCCACCTGCCTTGGCCTCCCAAAGGGCTGAGATTACAAGTGTGAGCCACATGCCCGGCCCCATCCTTCTTTTTAAATGTAAAAGACTAGTTTTTTTCGAGTAGTTTTATGTTTGTAGAAAAATGGAGCAGAAAGAACAGAGACATCTTAAGGCTCTCCCTTGATTTTCTTCTATTATTAACATCCTGCCTTAAGTGTGGTGTATTTGTTACACTTGATGAGGCAATATTGGTAAGTTGTAAACTAAAGTTCGTATCTGACAATTCTTCACTGTGTTGAACATTGTATGGGTTTGAACAGATGTCTAGTGACCTCTATCCCATAGTACAGTAACATTCACCATAGTTTCACTGCCCTAAATATCACCTGTACTTGACGTATTCATTTCTGTCTCCTTCTCTTCCCTTTACCCTTGGCAACTATTGATCTTTTTACTCTTCATAATTTTCCATTTTGGGAATATCATATAGTTGGAGTCATAGTTCATGTAGAACTTTCGGATTGGCTTCACTCTACTTAGAAATATGTATTTAAGGTTTCTCTGTGTCTTTTTTGGTGGCTTGGTAGCTGATTTCTTGTTATTATTGAATAATATTTCATGTTTAGGTATGCCACAGATTGTTTATTGACTCACCGATTGAAGAACATCTTGGATGCTTTCAAGCTTTAGCAATTATGAATAAAGTTGCTATAAACATTTGTGTGCAGGCTTTTGTACGGATGCAAGTTTTCAACTTATTTGGATAAATACTGATGAGTGTACTTATGGATCATACGGTAAAAGTACATTTAGTTTTGAAAGAAACTGCCAAACAGTCTTACAGTGTGGCTATGCCATTTTGCATTCCCACAGGCAATGAGCGATAGTTCCTGCTGTTCTCTATCTTTCCCAGGATTTGGTGTTGTCAGTGTTTTGGATTTTGGAAATTAAAAAAATTTTTTTTGTTTGTTTTTGAGATAGAGTCTCATTCTTGTCACCCAGGCTGAAGATTACAGGTGTGCACCACCACAGCTGGCTACTTTTTGTGTGTTTTTAGTAGAGATGGGGTTTCACCATGTTGGTCAGACTGGTCTCAAACTCCTGACCTTGGGTGATCCACCCACCTCAGCCTTCCAAAGTGCTGGGATTACAGGGGCGAGCCACTGTGCCTGACCTAAAAATTTTTTTAACTCTTATTTTAGATTCAGTGGGTGGAAATTTAATAAATGTGTAGTATCATGTATTTTAATTTGCAATTCCTTGAGGATATATGTTGTTGATCATCTTTTTTACATGCTGGTTTGTTATCTGAATATCTTTTCTGTTGACGTGGCTATTTGGATCCTGTGCCCATTCTTTTTTTTTTTTTTTTTTTGAGACGGAGTCTCGCTCTGCCGCCCAGGCTGGAGTGCAGTGGCCAGATCTCAGCTCACTGCAAGCTCCGCCTCCCGGGTTCACGCCATTCTCCTGCCTCAGCCTCCCAAGTAGCTGGGACTACAGGCGCCCGCCACCTCGCCCAGCTAGTTTTTTTTGTATTTTTTAGTAGAGACGGGGTTTCACCGTAATAGCCAGGATGGTCTCGATCTCCTGACCTTGTGATCCGCCCGTCTCGGCCTCCCAAAGTGCTGGGCCTGTGCCCATTCTTAATTGGGTTGTTCATTTTCTTGTTGTTGAGTTTTAAGAGTTCTTTGTATATTTTGGACATCAGTGCTTCTTGAAGTGTGTGTTGTGTAAAGATTTTCTCTCAGTCGGTGGCTTATCTTGTTATCTTTAACAGTGTCTTTTGCTAGCAGAAGTTTTAGTTTTAATGAAGTCCAACTCATCAATTCTTTCCATTCATCGATGATGTTTTTGGTATTATATCGATGAAGTCATTGCTAAACCCAAAGTCACCTACATTTCCTTTTATGTTATCTGTTGCAAGGGAATGATGACCCTGTGGACTGGTGGTGTAGGCATAAAAGAATTTATCGGTTGGGTTTGGTGGCTCATGCCTGTAATCCCAGCACTTTGGGAGGCCAAGGTGGGTGGATCACCTGAGGTCGAGAGTTTGAGACTAGCCTGACCAACATGGTTAAAACCTTGCCTCTACTAAAAATACAAAATCAGCTGGGTGTGGTGCCGCATGCCTGTAATCCCAGCTACTTGGGAGACTGAGGCAGGAGAATCGCTTGAACCTGGGAGGCGGAGGTTGCCGTGAGCCAAGATCACTCCATTGCACTCCAGCCTGGGCAACAAGAGCAAAACTCTGTCTGCAAAAAAAAAAAAAAAAAAAAAAAGAATTTTCCTTGTTGAGGCAGAGGTTGCAGTGAGCCAAGATTGCACCACTGCCCTCTAGCCTGAGTGACAGAGTGAGACTCTCTCAAAAAAAAAAAAAAGTTTACCTTGTTGTAGGTAGGGAAGGTAGACTTATTAAAGAAAGTAGGAAAATACATTGCTAGGGAAGCAATAGGCAGCTTGCAAGAAAGAAGCTGACTGCAAACAAAGGATTGCCTGAGATTTTATAGGCTAGTTCTTAGGCTGTATGCTGAAGAGGGCTTTCTGTAGTGCTGATAATGCCAAGGTTGTGATGCAAGATTATTCTCAGTCATTTTGCCAGCCAGGGACCTCTGGCCAGTGACAAACCCACCTGGGCCTTGCTTGGGCATGCTACCTGCCACACAGGAGGCTTTCCATTCACTTGGCCCAGTCTGGCTTGCACAGCGGCTCTGCCTGTGGCTGGACCAGCATGCCCCAGCCTGCCGTGTTACAGCTTCTACCTGAGATGGGGGGTTCATGAGCTCTTTTCCCATGTCCAAGAAGAATGAGGATACCCTGACAATTGAAGGATGAGGAAGGCAGAGAAGAATTTTATTGAGTGATGGAATAGCTGTCATTGGAGAGGGGACCTGGGGGCAGTTTCTCTCCTTGTGTGGCTAAGCCCCGGGATTTTATGGGCTCAGAACAGGGGAGTACATGCTGATTGGTTTATGAGTATGCAAAAAGGTTAAAACAAAGGCACCACCCAAAGGTGGGCACAACAATGTGAAAAAACAATTAGGAAGTGTAGGTGTATGTAAACCAGGTGAAGGGTGGGGATCAGTCAGAGGAAAGAGCACCAGGCAGGGAGGCAGCTTCTCAGTCCAGTCCATGGATTTGACTTGTAGCTTGGCTTTCAGGGTTTAAACTGTCCTTGGCTTGGAGGTGGGGTTTCCCTGGGGACTTGCCCCTATCTGCCTAGGCATTTGTCTGCCTCCTGCCGCTATCAGTGCAGTGAGCTAACTTTCCATTTTTTTAATCAACCGAGGGTCTGCTGGTAGCCAGGCACAGGAAGATTGTGCGTTGTTTGTGCAGGCGGGCTGTGTGTTCTGAATTATGAAGAAAGACTTGTAGCTTATCTGCTTCCCTGTTTTTGATTTCCCCTGCTCCCACCAGCCTGACTCCCCTTCCCTAATTAGGACTCTACATTATCTTCCAGGAATTTTATCATTTTATGCTTTACATTTAGGCCTATGATCTGGTTTGAGTTAATTTTGTGAAATATCTAACGTCTGTTTATAGATTCTTATTTTTGCATGTGAATATCCAGTTCCAGCACCATTTGTTGAAAAGAATATCATTTCTCCATTGAATTCCCATTGCTTCTTTGCCAAATATCAATTGACTATATTTGTGTAGGCATATTTCTGGGCTCTCTATTCTGTTCCATTGATCTGTTTGTCTATCATTTTGCTCATGCCATGCTGTTTTGATTACTATGGATTTGTAGTAAATCATGAGGTTGAATAGTATGTCTTCCAACTTGGTTCTTCAATGTTATGTTGGCTATTCTAGTTCTTTTGCTTTTTCATATAAATTTTGGAGTTAGTTTATTATTTACAAAATAATTTGGTGAAATTTTGATTGGGATTGTGGTGAATTCATAGGTTAAGTTATGGAAAATTGACATCTTGACAATATTGAGTCTTTCTATCCATGTACATGGAATGTCTCTCCATTTATTTAAATGGTCCCTGAGTTTTTCTTTTGTTTTCTTTCTTTTTCTTTCTTTCTTTTTTTTTTTTTTTTTGTATTTTTAATAGAGATGGGGTTTCACCATGATGGCCAGGCTGGTTTTGAACTCCTGACCTCAGGTGATCCACCTGCTTTGTCCTCCTAAAGTGCTGGAATTGCAGGCGTGAGCCACGGCGCCCAGCCTGTCCCTGGTTTTTTCAATGGAGTTTTATAGTTTTTCTCATGTGGAACCACTATGAAAAACAGTACGGTGGTGGTGTGGTATGGCTGTGTCTCCACCAAATCTCAACTTGAATTATGTCACCCAGAATCTCCACATGTTTTGGGAGGACCCAGGGGAGGGTAATTGAATTATGGGGGCTGGTCTTTCCCATGCTATTCTCGTGATAGTGAATAAGTCTCACAAGATCTGATGCGTTTATCAGGGGTTTCTGCTTTTGCTTCTTCCTAATTTTCTCTTGCTGCTGCTGTGTAAGAAGTGCCTTTCACCTCCCACCATGCTTCTAAGGCCTCCCCAACCATGTGGAAGTGTAAGTCCGGTTAAACCTCTTTCTCTTCTTAGTTGCGGGTATATGTTTATCAGCAGTGTGAAAACAGACTAATACAGGTGGTTTCTACAAAATTGAAAATAAAATTACCATATGATCTCACAATCCTGTTTCTGGGTATATATCTGAAGGAATTGAAAGCAGGGTCTTAGATACTTGTAAAGGCATATAAATTGTGTTATTATTCACAGTAGCTGAGAGCTGCAAGCAACCCAAATGTCTATCAATAGAAGAATAGGTAAGGAAGGATTAACTCTGAGATCTGTATTTGATTCCATTGGTCTACCTGTCTGTCTTTATGCCACTTCCAAACTATTTTAATTACTGTAGCTTTGTAATATGTTTTGAATTCTAGAAGTGTGAGACCTCTAACTTTGGTCTTTCTTTTCAATTTTTTTTTTGGCTGTTCAGGTCCCTTGGGATGACATTTAAATTTTTGGATGGGCTTTCTCTGTTTCATGGCCTGTTTCCCTCCAAGGCAAAATCTCTGAGGCAGTGTTCTGTAATTGTGGGTGGAAACAATGACAGGTTACCCCCCCCCCCGCCCCCCCCCAAGCTTCAGGCACCCGCTGGTAACCTAGAGCTCATTGTGGAGGAGCAGCAGTCTGAGGTTCTTTGGATTGCTTCCCCACATAATGAGCCACTGCCTCATGAACTAGGCAAGGATGGTCAGGGACCCCATCTTCTCCATTTGCTGCATCGAAGGCAGGGCCCCTGTTTCACAAGTAGGTCTTGAGTGTTAAAAGGGAGCCTCCAACTCTCAAATGCACTTGCCTCAAAACAAATAGATGGGGGTTGGATGCGGAATGCTGTGTTGTCTCTGGTTTTAGAGTCAGGGCAGTAGTAAAGATGATTAAACTCTTTATTTGTATAAATATTTTTTGGTAGTAAATACCTAACATATTAGCTTAAAATGTGAAAGATGACTACTTTTTATTTATTTATTTATTTTGAGATGGAGTCTTGCTCTTGTTGCTCAGGCCAGAGTGCAATGGCGTGATCTCAGCTCACTGCAACCTCTGCCTCCTGGATTCAAGCAATTCTCCTGCCTCAGCCTTCTGAGTAGCTGGGATTATACATGCCCATCACCACACCCAACTCATTTCTCTATTTTTAATAGAGATGGGGTTTCACCATGTTGGCAAGGGTGGTCTCAATCTCCTGGCCTCAGGTGATCTGCCCACCATGGCCCTTCAAAGCGCTGGGATTATAGGCATGAGCCACCATGCCTGGCTGAAAGATGATAAATTTTGAAAGTATGTAGATTTAGATTTCCATCCTATCTTCTCTACTTAAAAGCCAAGAGATCCTGCGCAATTCACTCATCTTCCCTGAGACTGTTAACTTATCTATGCTATGGGATCAATGACACCTCTATTAAGCCTTTTTTTTTTTTTTTTTTTTTTTTTTTGAGACAGAGTCTCACTGTGTTGCCCAGGCTGGAGTGCAGTGGCCGGATCTCAGCTCACTGCAAGCTCCACCTCCTGGGTTTACGCCATTCTCCTGCCTCAGCCTCCCGAGTAGCTGGGACTACAGGCGCCCGCCACCGCGCCCGGCTAGTTTTTTGTATTTTTTAGTAGAGACGGGGTTTCACCGTGTTAGCCAGGATGGTCTCCATCTCCTGACCTCGTGATCCACCCATCTCGGCCTCCCAAAGTGCTGGGTTTACAGGCTTCAGCCACCGCGCCCGGCTTTTTTTTTTTTTTTTTTTTTTTTGTGAGGTGTAAGTGCCAAAATCTTTGTAAAGGATGTGAAACACGGAGTCTAAACTGTAACTGTTAATTCCATTTGTTCCATTTCTCTTTTCTTATTATTTACACATCCTTTTTTTTATTTCTTATTTTGTGTGTGTGTGTGTGTGAAACACCTCGTTTATTTTAAGATAACTGAAACACTAAATAGATTTCTGAATTGAAATGCTAAGTACCATAAAATTTAAAAAATTCTTTTTGCCGGGCATGGTGGCTCATGCCTGTAATCCCAGCACGTTGGGAGGCCAAGGTGGGCAGATCACCTGAGGTCAGGAGTTTAAGACCAGCCTAGCTAACATGGTGAAACTCAGGGTCTACTAAATAATCCAAAAATTAGCCAGGCGTGGTGGCAGGTGCCTGTAATCCCAGCTACTAGGGAGGCTGAGGCAGGAGAATTGCTCAAAACTGGAAGGTGGAGGTTACAGTGAGCCAAGCTCACACCACTGTACTCCAGCCTGGGTGACAGAGCCAGACTCTGTCTCAAAAAAAAAACATAATTTATCGAGGTATATACAGTATTGCTTATTAATACATTTTATATTGTATCCATTAATTATTCTAATAGTTGTTATTTTTAATATTTTTGTCTTTGAACTTTATACCAGAGTTACAAGTTATTTGTATGTTATTTCTTCAACATTCAGGGTAAAGATGGTTCAGGGTAAAGATAGTGTGAGAAAAATGATGTCTACTAAAAATCTTTTTTCTTTGTGTTTCCCACAGCAGGATACCTTGCTTTAGGCTCTGCTCAGTAGACAGTTTCCAACTGTGTGCACAGCCTGAGACTGATGCTGACAGAAACTAATTGGCGCATATTGTTAAGTCTTAAAATGAGATACAGGGTAGATCCCTAATTAAGTTTATTACAATATCATCATCACTGTCATTTTTATAACAGTAGTGAGAGTAATAGAGTGAGCTCTATTGGTGCTAGAGAATTCAATTGATATTCTTGTTTTCTAGGTGCTGTTACCCTTTGCTGTGGTGGGGAGTATAGATGAAGTGAAAGTTGCAGAAAGGATGGTCAGAGGCCGTCACTACCCTTGGGGAGTTTTGCAAGGTAAAAATGAAAGAGGGCAGGCTTTGGAATGATTAAGTTAAATATATGTGTGTCATTCATAGTCTCAAAGTAACATTTTAACTTGGGCTAATATTGGTAACTCTGGTAATCTGTAAGTTAACAGTTACTAATGAGGAACATAAACTCTGTTTTATTTAAACTAATGCTTACTTTGACCATGATTCATTCTCATAGAAGTTTGCTGAAAGCTCTTTAAGCCAAAATCTGCAGAGTCTGGGAAGAACCTCTTTGTTTATCCTAGTGCTCCCAATGCGCCATGTACATACTATCTGTCTCTGTGTCAATCATGACATTGAGAATGCTGGAAAGCACTTTAAACAAAATGGAAGCAAAAATACTAGTGTGTAGACATGTTACATAAACTCATTACTACCTAATGTAGAAACCATTTTAAACTGGTCACTAGAAAAAAGAGTGATAAACTTTTTAAAACAAGAAAGTACAATTTACCTTTGGCTAAAGATTATACCTTTGACATTTATATAATTATTTAGCATCATACTAAGTTAGAATAGTGTAGTAAGCAGTAATTTATTGTCTGATTCATATACTTGTGGTACTAATTATTGGACAATGGAAAATTTCTACTTGTACTGGTTTCCAAATGATATGTTTTGTTTTTTTGTTTGTTTTTTGAGACAGAGTTTTGCTCTTGTCACCCAGGCTGGAGTGCAGTGGCACGATTTTGGCCCACTGCAACCTCCACTTCCTGGGTTCAAGTGATTCTCCT
Source organism: Chlorocebus sabaeus (assembly GCF_047675955.1). Lineage (NCBI taxonomy): Eukaryota > Metazoa > Chordata > Mammalia > Primates > Cercopithecidae > Chlorocebus > Chlorocebus sabaeus. Next base: position 927,534 of record NC_132924.1, read on the forward strand.
GCCTCAGCCTTCCGAGTAGCTGGGATTACATGCGCCTGCCACCACACCTGGCTAATTTTTGTATTTTTAGTAGAGACAGGGTTTCACCGTATTAGGCTGATCTCGAACTCCTGATCTCAGGTGATCCACCTGCCTCAGCCTCCCAAAGTGCTGGGATTAAGGCGTGAGCCACCGTGCCCAGCCCCGAATGATGTTTTTAGTAAATTGACATATTAGAAATTTTAAAATTTGTTAAAGATACTTAAAATTTAATGTTTTAATATTTGTTGTATTATGTTGTATTACATATTAGTTTATGTTATAAAATATGTAACTATACTATATGTGGATGTATTAAATTTGGTCACAGTATTAATCACAATAAACCATATATTGTAGTCAGTTTTCTAGACATGATAAATATAGGAGAGAGCCATACAAATTATTTTTCATTAATTAATCTTCATTGACAAACTGTATGTACTTTTCATGTACAACATATTGTTTTGAAATACATATACATTGTGGAATGGTTACATTGATTTAATTAACATATGTGTTATCTCAATTATTTTTGTGATGAAAACTTAACATCTATCTTAGCAATTTTCAAGAATATAAAATATTGTTATTAACATGGTCACTATGTTGTACAATAGATCTCTTTAACTTTTTCGTATCTAACTAAAATGTTGTATCCTTTGACTAACATCTCTCCTACCATACCCTCTACCTAACTCACATAACCACAATTCTACTCTCTGTTTCCACAAGTTTAACTTTTAAAAATTTGATCTATTAGTGAGATCATTTACTGTTTGTCTTTCTGTGCTTGATGTATTCACTTAGTGTAAAGTCCTCCAGTTCCATCCATGTTGCTGCAAATGATAGAATTTCCTGATTTTTAAGGCTGAATAGTATCCCATTGCATACGTATGCCACAGTTTTTTCTTCATGCATCTATTCATGGACACTTAGATTGCTTCCATATCTTGGCTCTTGTGAATAATGGTAGTGTAGGTATCTCTCTGACATACTGACTTCATTTTTTGGAGGTAACATATCCAGTAGTGAGATGGCTGGATCATATGATCGTTGTTTTATTTTTAATTTTTTGAAGAAACTCCATACTGTTTTTCATAATGGCTATCCTAATTTACATTGCCACGAACAGTGTACAAGGGTTCTCTTTTTTCCATGTCCTCACCAGCACTTGTTTGTCTTATTGATAATAGTCATTTTAGCATGGGTGAAGTAACAACTTGTTGTGTTTTTATTTTTTTATTTATTTTTTTTGAGATGGAGTTTAGCTCTTATTGCCCAGGCTGGAGTGAAATGGTGTAATCTTGGCTCACTGAAACCTCCGCCTCCTGGGTTCAAACAGTTCTCCTTCCTCAGTCTCCCAAGTAGCTGGGATTTTTTTTTTTTTTTCTTTTTGTATTTTTAATAGCAACAGGGTTTTGGCATGTTGGTCAGACTAATCTCGAACTCCTGACCTCAGGTAATCCACCTGCCTCAGACTCCCAAAATGCTAGGATTATAGGTATGAGCCACCACACTGGGCCTGTGTTTTTAAATTTTTAATTTTTATGGATAGATAGTAGGTGTATATATTTATAGGGTGCATGAGATATTTCATACTGGCATTCAATGTGCAGTAATCACTTGAGGGTAAGTAGAGTACCCGTCAACTCAAGCATTTATCCTTTCTTTGTGTTACAAACAATCCAATTATACTCTTAGTTATTCTAAAATGTACAGTAAATTATTGTTGACTGTAGTCACCCTTTTGTGCTATCAAATACTAGATCTTATTCATTCTATTTATATATTAGTACCATCCCCACTTCTCTCCCTCCCAGTCCTTTCCTAGTTACTGGTGATTAACATTGCACTCTTTATCCCCATGGGTTCAATTGTTTTAATTTTTAGCTCCACAAATGAGTGAAGACATGTCTTCCTGTGTCTTGCTTATTTCACTTAACATAATGTCCTCGGTTCCATCCATGTTGTTGCAAATGACAGGATCTCATTATTTTTTATGACTGAATAGTATTCCATCATGTATATGTACCACATTTACTTTATTCATTCATCTGGTGATGGATACTTAGGTTGCTTTCAAATCTTGGCTATTGTGAATAGTGCTGTAACAAACATGGGAGTGGAGCTATCTCTTTGATATACTACTTTCCTTTCTTCTGGGTATACACCTACTAGTGGGATTGCTGGATCATGTGGTAGTTCTATTTTTTTTTTTTTTTTTTTTTTTTAGGAAACTCCGTACTGTTTTCCATAGAGACTGTACTGATTGACATTCCAACCAACGGTATACAGGGATTCCTTTTTCTCCACATCCTCACCAGCATTTGTTATTGCCTGTCTTTTGGATAAAAGCTTTTATAACTGGGGTGAGATGATATCTCATTGTAGTTTTTATTTGCCTTTCTCTGGTAATGAGTGATGTTGAAAACCTTTTCTTTTTTTTTTTTAAATTTATTTATTATTATTAAACTTCAAGTTGTAGGGTACATGTGCACAACGTGCAGGTTTGCTACATATGTATACTTGTGCCATGTTGGTGTGCTGCACCCATCAAAGGATATGAACAGACATTTCTCAAAAGAAAACCTTTTCATTTGCTTGTCTGGCATTTTAAAAAACTCACAATGAGCAGTTACTTCACACATGTTAAAATGGCTGTTGTCAATAAGACAAAAGAAGACATTTGTATGTCTTCTTTGGAGAAATGTCTATTCAGATCTTTTGCCCATTTTAAATCAGATTATTAGATTTTTTCCTATTGAGTTGTTTGAGCTTCTTAAATATATTCTGGTTATTAATCTCTTGTCAGATAAATTGTTTGCAAATATTTTCTCATTGTGTAGGTTATCTCTTCACTTTGTTGATTGTTTCCTTTGTTTTGCAGAAGGTTTTTAACTTGAGATGATCCCATTTGTCTATGTTTGCTTTGATTGCCTGTGCTTGTAGGATATTACTCAATAAATGTCCTAAAGAGTTTCCCCATTGTTTTTTGTAGTAGTTTCATAGTTTAGGGTCTTAAATTTAAGTCTTTAATCCTTTTGATATGATTTTTATATGTGGTGAGAGATAAAATCCTAGTTTCTTTCTTCTGCATATGGATATCCAGTTTTCCCAACACCATTTATTGAAGAGCTTATCCTTTCCCCAATGCATGTGCTTGGCACCTTTGTTGAGAATGAGTTCTCTGTGGCTGTATGGATTTATTTCTGTGTTCTCTATTCTGTTCAATTGGTCTATGTGTCTGTTTTTATACTGGTACCATGCTGTTTCACTTATCATAGCTTTGTGGTATAATTTGAAGTCAGGTAATGTGATTTCCTCCAGTATTGTTATTTTTGCTCAGAATTGCTTTCAGTGATTTTTTGTTGTTGTTCTATATATATCTTAAGATTGTTTTTTCTTTTTCTATGGAGAATGTCATTGGTATTTTGATAGGAATTACATTTAATCTATGGATTGCTTTGGGTAGTATGGACATTTCAATATTATTGATTCTTCCAATCCATGAATATGTTTTGTGTCCTCTTGCATCAGTATTTTATAGTTTTCATTGTAGAGATTTTTCATTTTTTTGGTCATGTTTATTTCTAGGTATTTTATTTTATTTATAGCTACTGTAAATTGGATCAGTTTTTATTTCTTTTTCAGATTGTTCACTTTTACTATAAAAATGCTACTGATTTTTGTAGGTTGATTTTTGTGTGTTGTAACTATTAATTTTGTTTATCAGTTCTAATAGTTTTTTTTTTGGTGGAGTCTTTAGGTTTTTCTGAATAGGAGATCAAATCATCTGCAAACAAGGATAATTTGACTTCTTCCTTTCCAGTTTGGATACCCTTTATATCTTTCTCTTGTCTTATTGCTCTAGCTAGGACTTCCAGTTTAATAACAGCAATGAAAGTGGACATCCTTGTCATTTTCCAGACCTTAGAGGAAAAGCTTTAAGTTTCTTCCCATTCAGTATGATACTAGCTGTGGTTCTGCGATACATGGCTTTTATTATGTGGAAGTATGTTCCTTCTATCCCCAGTTTTTTGAAATTTTTTATGATGAAGGGATATTGAATTTTATCAAATGCCCTTTCAGCATCAATTAAAATGATCATATGGTTTTTGTCCTTCATTCCCTGATATTATCCCTCTGAGTAGTCTTTCTCTTCCTATCCCTCTCTCTCCCTGCCTCCTTTTTTTTTTTTTTTTTTTTTGAGATGGAGTCTGACTCTGTCGCCCAGGCTGGAGTGCAGTGGCCAGATCTCAGCTCACTGCAAGCTCCGCCTCCCGGGTTTATGCCATTCTCCTGCCTCAGCCTCCCGAGTAGCTGTGACTACAGGCGCCCACCAACTCGCCTGGCTAGTTTTTTGTATTTTTTAGTAGAATCAGGGTTTCACTGGGTTAGCCAGGATGGTCTCGATCTCCTGACCTTGTGATCCGCCCATCTCAGCCTCCCAAAGTGCTGGGATTACAGGCTTGAGCCACCGCTTCCGGCCTCTGCCTCCTTTTTAAGGCCAATAACTCTTAGATTTGCTGTTTTGAGGCTATTTTTAGATCTCGCAGGCACACTTTATTTTTAGTTTCATTTTTCTTTTCTTTTTCTTTCTTTTTTTTTGAGACGAAGTCTCGCTCTGTCGCCCAGGCTGGAGTGCAGTAGCCAGATCTCAGCTCACTGCAAGCTCCGCCTCCCGGGTTCATGCCATTCTCCTGCCTCAGCCTCCCCAGTACCTGGGACTACAGGCACCCACCACCATGCCCAGCTAATTTTTTGTATGTTTTTTAGTAGAGATGGGGTTTCACCATGTTAGCCAGGATGTTCTTGATCTCCTGACCTCGTGATCCACCCGCCTTGGCCTCCCAAAGTGCTGGGATTACAGGCGTGAGCCACCACACGCGGCCTCATTTTTCTTTTGTCTCCTCTAACTGTATTTTCAAATAGCTTTCTTCAAGTTCACTAATTTTTTCTTCTGCTTGACCAGTTCTGCTGTTAAGAGACTCTGATGCATTCTTCAGTATGTCCATTAAATTTTTCAGTTTCATTATTTCTGCTTGATTTTTAAAATTATTTTAATCTCTTTGGTAAATGTATCTAATATAATTCTGGATTTCTTCTCTGTGTTATCTTGAATTTCATTGAGCTCTTCTAAAACAGCTATTTTGAGTTCTCTGAAAGGTTACATATCTCTGTCCTGAGATGTGTGATTGGGATTGGTCATTAGTGCCTTACATGGTTCATTTGGTGAGGTCATGTTTTCTGGGATGGTCTTGATGCTTGTCATTGTTCATCTATGTCTGGGCATTGAAGAGTTAGATATTTATTGTAGTCTTTGCCATCTGGGCTCAGTTGTGCCTGTTCTTCTTGAGAAGGTTTTCTAAGTATTCAAAGGGAATTTACTAGGGAGTACCCTAAGTCCAGTAACACTGTGACTCTAGCAGACTCATACTGCCTCAGTGGTCTTGGATAATATCTGGGAGAATTCCTTGGACTATTAGGCAGAATCTCTCAAACTCTTTTCTCACTTTCTCCCAAACTGAAGGAGTCTCTCTGTCTGTGCTAGGTTGCTTGGAGTTGAGGGAAGGGTGACATCATCGCTCCTGTGGACACCACAGCTGGTACTGTGCTGGGTCACGTATGAAGCCAGCAAATTACTAGGTCTTGCCCAAGGCCCATGGCAACTACTGCCTTGCTACTACTGATGTTTAAGGCTCAAGGGCTCTTTAGTCAGCAGGTGGTGAGTCCTGCCGGGCTGGGTCCGTCTCTTCAGTGCAGCAAGTTCCCTTCTGTCCCAGAGTGGGTCTAGAAATGTCCAGGAAGTAGGGCCTGGAATTGGGGGCTTCAGGAATCAGTTTAGTGGTGTGTTTTCCTGTGGCTGAGCTGCTACTCAATTTGTAAGACACAGTTCTCTTCTAATCTTCCTTCTCTTTCCCACAAGTGGAAGGAGTCTGTCTTTGAGCTGCACTGCCTGGAGTTGGGGGAGGTGTGATACAAGCACTTCTTGGCCACCAAAACTGATGGCTCACTGGGTCATGCGCATTCCCATTCCAGTGGCTCTGAGCGAGTTCAGCACCTGGATTTGCCCAGGAACTGCAGACCTTGTGGCCTGACTGCCTTTCAAATTTATTCAGGACCCCAGGGCACTTTAATTAACTAGTGGTGGAGGCAGCTGGAACTGAAGTTCCTATCTGTCTCTGGCTTGGGAGAGTCCTCTTTAGTGGGAGCTAGTTTAAATGCTCCCTTTGGCCGGGAGTGGTGGCTCACACCTGCAGTCCCAGCACTTTGGGAGGCCAAGGCGGGCAGATCACCTGAGGTCAGGAGTTCGAGACCAGCCTGACCAATGTGGTGAAACCCTGTCTCAACTAAAAATACATAAATTAGCTGGGCTTGGTGGTGTGCAGCTGTAGTCCCAGCTACTCGGGAGGCTGAGACAGGAGAATCACTTGAATCTGGGAGGTGGAGGTTGCAGTAAGCCGAGATCACGCCACTGCACTCCAGCCTGGTTGAAAGAGCGAGATTCCATCTAAAAAAAAAAAAAAAAAAAAAAAAAAATGCTCCCTTTGTGGGCACTAGCAGAATTCTGCCCTGTGTTGTGTTCCACTGTGACAGGGCAGTCACTGAGTTCCAATGCAAAGTCCCATAATCACTTCACTCTCCCTCCCCAAAGCACACAGATTCTCTCTCTGTTCAGTATGGTGCTGCTGGGGGATGAATGTCAGATGGTATAGGCTATGCAAGACTCTCTTTACTGCAATCTCCAGTGCCTCTTTTCTTGATATAATATTAAAACCAGGTACTGAGATTGCTCACCTGATTTTTCATTCTTACGAAGGTGCTTTTTTGCATGGATAATTGTTTAATTTGGTGTTTATGTAGGGGAATGATTGATGAGGGATTCTATTCAGCCATCTTGCTCCACCCCACTCCCCGTTTTAGCAATTTTGAAATATATAGTTGCTTAGTATTAACTATGGACACCATGCAATGCAATAGATCACTGAAGCTTATTCCTACAGTCTAACTACAACTTTGTACCATTTGATCAATATTTTCTGTTTCCCCATCCCTCTGCCTCCCCACTTTCCTCTACTCACCACCTGTCTACTCTCTATTTCTGTGAGACTTTTAGTTACCACATGTAAGTGAGATTATACAGTATTTGTCCTTCTGTGCCTGGTCTGTTTCTCTTAGCATAATGTCCTACGATTTCATTCATGTTTTACACATGACAGGATTTCATTCTTTTTAAAAGCTTTATAGTATTTTATTGTGTACCTTGTTGATGGGCACTTAGACTGTTTCCATATCTTGGCTATTGGGAATAATGCTGAAAAATAAAATGCTTAAGAATAAATCTAACCAAGGAAGTAAAATATCTGCACACTAAGAACAGTAAAACTTGGCCAGGCGCAGTGGCACATACCTGTAATCCCAGCATTTCGGGAGGCTGAGGCAGGTGGATCACTTGAGGCTCGGAGCTTGAGGTCAGGAGCCTGAGACCAGCCTGGCCCACATGGCAAAACTACTTCTCTACTAAAAATACAAAAACTTAGCCATGCGTGGTGGCGGGCACCTGTAATCCCAGCTACTCAGGAGGCTGAGGCAGGAGAATCACTTGAACCTGGGAGGTGGACGTTGCAGTGAGCCGAGATTGCACTACTGCACTCCAGCCTGGGCAACAGAATGAGTCTCTGTCTCAAAAAAAAAAAAAAATGCTGGGTGCGGTGGCTCACACCTGTAATCCCAGCACTTTAGGTGGCTGAGGCAGACAGATCACCTGAAGTCAGGAGTTTAAGACCAGCCTGGCCTACATGGCAAAACCCCTTCTCTACTAAAAAAAAAAAAAATAGAAAAATTAGACTCAGTGCAGTGGCTTATGCCTGTAATCTCAGTACTTTGGGAGGCTGAGGTGGGCGGATCACCTGAGGTTGGGAGTTCGAGACCAGCCTGACCAATATGGAGAAACCCTGCCTCTACTAAAAATACAAAATTAGCTGGAGGTGGTGGTGCATGCCTGTAATCCCAGCTACTCAGGAGGCTGAGACAGGAGAATTGCTTGAACCCGGGAGGCGGAGGTTGCGGTGCGCCGAGATCGCACCGTTGTACTCCAACCTGGGCAACAAGAGCAAAACTCCATCTAAAAAAAAAAAAATTTAGCCAGGCATGGTGGTGTGTGCCTATAATCCCAGCTACTTCGGAGGCTGAGGCAGGAGAATCACTTGAACCTGGGAGGTGGAGGTTGTAGTGAGCCGAGATCACACCACTGCACTCCAACTGGGCAACACAGCAAGACTCCGTCTCAAAAACAAACAAAAAAAAGAACTGTAAAACTACTTGATTTAAAATTGGAGAAGAGTTTGCCTTCCTGCCGATATCTGTTGCTTCCGACAGCCTCCACTGAGCACCATGGCTCCTGGGAAGGGCAGCAGTTGTGTAGCCAAGACCAACTCCTTAGGGAGGTGGAAGCTTACCTCCTTTGTTAAAGACTTTGACCGTGAAGTGGAAATACGAATCAAGCAAGTTGAGTTAGACAGGCAGAACCTCTTTAAGGAGGTAGATAAACTCTACAACATCCAGATCCTGCAGCTCCCCGAGGCATTGTGCAAAGATGAATGGCTCGATTGTTTCTCCCTTGGAGGAAACAAAGCTTGGTAGAGGCAGCAACAGCTGACCTGAATATCACCAAAATTGACAAACTAACCACCGAAGCTATTCAAACACCCCTGAAACCTGCTAAAACATGAAAGGTGATACAAGTAGATGAAATGATAGTGGAAGAGGAAGAAGAAGAAAATAAACATAAGAATCTTCAAACTGCAAGAGTCAAAAGGTGTCCTCCATCCAAGAAGAGAACTCGGTCTGTACAAGGAAAAGGCAGAAGGGAAAAGTCAAGCTGTGCCATCACTGTTACCCCAGCTTTGGGCCGATTAGACGTGTCCATAGTGAAACCAACTCCAGGCCTGACACCCAGGTTTGACTTGAGGGTCTTCATGATCCCTGGCCTGCACACTCCTGCCACAAGAGAGTGGATTTACAACATCTCAGGAAATGGCATCCCTCTTGCCCACAGCAAAGAGATCTTTCTCACTGTGCCAGTGGATGGCGAAGAGCACATGTGATTATTGGCCAGTGACTTGCAGAGGCTTAGCATCACCCAGCTAGATCCAGAGGCCTTGGGAAATGTTAAGAAGCTCTCCAACCATCTTGCCCAAATCTGCAGCAGCATACAGACCATAAATGAGAAGTCAAAGTTGACAGGGTGGACTTTTTTTTTTTTTTCTTGGGACAGAGTTTCACTCTCGTCACCCAGGCTGGAGTGCAGTGGCGTGGTCTTGGTTCACTGCAACCTCTGCCTCCCGAGTTCAAGCAATTCTCCTGCCTCAGTCTCCTGAGTAGCTGGGATTACAGGCGCCCTCCACCATGCCCAGCTAATCGTTGTATTTTTAATAGAGGCAAGGTTCCACCATGTTGGGCAGGCTGGTCTGGAACTCCTGACCTCGGGTAACCCCCTGCCTTGGCCTCCAAAAGTGCTGGGATTACAGGCTTGAGTCACTGTGCCCAGGCAAGACTTCTTCCCTTCAGGCTTGTTGTTTGAGTGTGAAGTTCCAACGCAAAGAGCCGTGTTCCTCTGTGGGAATTCAGGAAGGGGAGACATGCTGTTCCCACACCAGTTAGGTAGGGCTGTGCTCTTCAGCCCTCCATCCCAGCTGACCCCAGCAGTTGCTTGCAGGGGCCATGCCATGGAAACATCCTGTCAGTCTCCAGCTGAATCCTCCCTGCCCTCTGAGCTGCTGCCTTCTGCCCGCTGTACCTCAGCATCCTCTTTGCCCTGCCCTGCCCTGCCTGCAACCGAGGTGGTGCACAAGACCCCTGTGTTCTCCGGAAGACTCCCTCCACCACCCCTACCCAGAGAGCTTTTGCATCTGGCATTTCTGTTCTCTATGCTTGAGACTGGGAGGTTTGGGCTCAGAGAAGTGCACTTTGGGCCATGAGAGGGCTGGTCCAGAAAGTGGGGGGCACTGTACAAATCATCAGATCAGGACAGTTGGCAGCAGTGACCTCAGCAGGGAACATGCACGTCTCCCCTCTGGCACTCATCTCTCCTCCCCCTCCTCCCTTTCTTCCTCCTGCTGTTGGAGGTGCTCAATGGGACTTTGGGATCTTTCACCTGCTGTGTCCAGTAGTTCTTTCGAAGCCCACTTGTGAAACAGTGTTTGTTTGTTTGTTTTCCTTTTTTTGAAATGGAGTCTCAATCTGTTACCGAGGCTGGAGTGTAGTGGCATGATCTTGGCTCACTAAAACCACCATTTCCCAGATGGCAGAAATTCTCCTGCCTCAGCCTCCCGAGTAGCTGGGATTACAGGCACGTGCCACTACACCTGGAAAATTTTTGTATTTTTAGTAGAGATGAGGTTTCACCACATTGGCCAGGCTGGTCTTGAACTCCTGACCTCAAGTGATCCGCCTGTCTCGGCCTCCTGAAGTGCTGGGATTACAAGTGGGAGCCACTGTGCCCGGTCAACACAGTGTTTTATGTTTATCTCTGTTTTTTGAAGACCAAATACTGGTTTGGAGACAGCTTCCATGTCTTACTCTTCTACCTCACTAGTCAGTGGGAGTTTGGGTAAGGGAATTGTAGGGCTTAGATTCTAGGTTTTTTATGTGATTGATCACAGAATAATTCTCTCTAAGCTATCTATGGCCCAGTGTTCCCTGCCGAGTCTGTAGGTTTCACTAAGCACTTCTCTTTTATGGGGCTCGTGTTGGCAGGGGCAGGTATGATTTGCCTGGTAGCCTCATTCCCTGTGTTTAACCTGTGCCTGGGGCATGGACTTTGTTAAATGGAGTCAGCAGTGAGGCCCTCGTGCTGCAGCCAGCCTCTCTGTCCCAGAGAATCATGTGCTGTGTTCTAAGAATTTGAGAACCAGAGTCCTCACCCACAGGCTTGAAGGCACGTGGTTTTCTCAAGTAGGGCTCTTTGTGGTATTTGTTATTACTTTGCAACAAGACCATTTTCATAATATAGTCGTATTCAAGTTGAATTCTTTTGAGTTCTTTTATTGTCCTTTCCTTGAGATTTTTGTATATATTGTGTATCTACTATATATATATATATGTATATATATATTTTATATGTATTGTTCTTCTGAGTAATGGTATCTCTAAGCTGATTTGTTCTAATCAGAGCTAGTACCTGCTTTCAATAATTCTGGTTTTGTGTTTTAAAAATATTGGAGAAGACACAAATAAATGGAAAGTTACCTCATGTTCATGGATTAGAAGAAATAATATTATTAAAATGTCCGTATTACCCAAAGTGGTCTACAGATATAATACCATTCCTATCAAAATTCCCAAGTCATTTTTAACACAAATAGGAAAAAATCCTAAAATTATACGAAGCTAGAAAAAAACCCTGCATAGTGAAAACAGTCTTGAGCAGAAAACAACAAAGCTGAAAGCACTGTACTCCTTGATTGCAAGATATATTATAAAGTGATTGTAATCCAAACAGCATGGCACTGGCATAAAAGCAGACACATCAATCAATGTAATAGGATAGAATGCCCATAAATAAACTTAAGTAGTTATAGCCAATTGATTTTTGACCAAGGTGCCAAGAACATATACTGGGTACAGTATGATCTTTTCAATAAATAGTATTGGTTAAACTGGATATTCACATGCGGAAGAATAAAACTTTACTCTTATCTTACAGCATGTACAAAAATCAACTCAAAATGGATAAAAGTCTTAATACTTGAAATTGTAAAGCTATTAGAACAAAACATAGGGGAAAACCTCTATGACATTGATCATGACAATTATTTCTTGAATAGAATTCCAAAAGCTGGCCAGGTGCAGTTACTCATGCCTGTTATCCCAGCACTTTGGGAGGCTGAGGTGGGTGGATCACCTGATTTCAGGAGTTTCAGACCAGCCTGACCAACATGGTGAAACCTCGTCTCTACTAAAAATATAAAAATTAGCTGGGTGTGGTGGTGGGTGCCCATAATACCAGCTACTCAGGAGGCTGAGCAGGAGAATGGCTTGAACCCAGGAGGCGGAGATTGCAGTGAGCCGAGATCTTGCCACTGCACTCCAGCTGGGACAACAGAGCGAGACTCCACCTCAAAAACAAACAAACAAACAAAAAACTTCAAAAGCACCAGCAACAAAACCAAAAGAAATAACTAATAGCATGAAGATACAACCCAGAAATTGGAAAAAATATTTTCAAATTATACATCTGATAAGGGGCTGATGTTCAAAATATGTAATACTTTTGCTATGACTCTAACAACTCAATAGCAAGAAAACAAATAACAAAATAACACAAGGAAAAATGGACGAAGGATCTGAACAGGCATTTCTTAAAAGAAGAAATACAAATGGCCAAAAGAAATATGAAAAAAAATAGCATCTCTAATCATCAGGAAAATGCGAACTAAACACATGATGAAGTATCACTTCATGTCTGTCAGAATGACTGTTATCAGAAAGCCAAACTATCACCGGTGCTGGCAAGCATATGGAGAAAAGAATTCTTTTTTAAAAAAAAATTGTATTTTTGGTTCAGGGGTACGTGTGCAAGTTTGTTGCATAGGTAAATTGCATGTCATGGGGGTTTGGTGTACAGATTATTTCATCACACAGATAATAAGCATAGTACTGGCCGGATGCAGTGGCTCGAGTCTATAATCCCAGCACTTTGTCAGGCCAAGGCGGGTGGATCACCTGAGGTCAGGATTTGAGCAACATGTCAAAACTCTCTCTCTACTAAAAAATAACCAAAATTAGCCGGGCATGGTGGTGCGTGCCTGTAATCCCAGCTACTTAAGGGAGAATCACTTGAACCTGGGAGGCGGAGGTTGCAGTGAGCCAAGATCACACCATTGCACTCCAGCCTCGGCAACAGAGACTCCATCTCAAACCAACAGAAAAAAGTGCTCGCTTTGGTAGCACATATACTAAAAAAGAAAAAGAAAAAAAGAGTAAGCCTAGTACCTTTTCTATCCTCACTGTCCTCCCTCCCTCAAGGAGGCCCCAGGATCTATTGTTCCTTCTTGGTGTTCATGTGTTCTCAATATTTATCTCCCACTTATAAGTGAGAGTGTTTGGTTTTCTGTTCCTGCATTACATCGCTTCAGATAATAGCTTCAGCTCCATCCATGTTGCTGCAAAGGACATGATCTTGTTCTTTTTTTTATGGCTGTGCAGTATTCCATGGTGTGTGTGTACATTTTCTCTAACTAGTCTCCATTGATGGGCATTTAGGTTGATTCTGTCTTTGTTATTGTGACGAGTGCTGTGATACACATGCCTGTGTCTTTATGATAGAACAATATATATTCCTTTGGGTATAAACCTGGTAATGGGTTTGCTAGGTCAAATGGTAGTTCTGTTTTAACTTCTTTAAGAAATTGTCAGGCCAGTCATGGTGGCTCACATCTGTAATCCCAGCACTTTGGCCTGAAGAGGGTGGATCACTTGAGGTCAGGAGTTTGAAACCAGCCTAGTCAACATGGTGAAACTCCATCTCTACTAAAAATACAAAAATTAGCTGGGTGTGGTGGTGGATGTCTGTAATCCCAGCTACTCGAGAGGCTGAGGCCAGAGAATCACTTGAACCCAGGAGACGGAGGTTGCAGTGAGCCGAGATCACACTGCTGCCCTCCAGCCTGAGTGACAAGAGCGAAACTCTGTCTCATAAAAAGAAAAGAAAAGAAATTATCAAACTGCTTTTCACAATGGCTGAACTAATTTGTATTCCCACCAGCAGTGTATAAACATTCCCAAGAGAAAAGGGAATTCTTAAACATCATTGGTGGGAATTTAACTTGGTACAGTCATTTTGGGAAATAATATGAAGGTTCCTCAAAAACTAGAAATAGTATTACCGTATGATCCAGTAGTACCACTTCTTGGTATGTACCCTAGTGGAATGAAATTGATCTGTCAAAAGACATCTCACATTTTTATTTCAATCTTTTAAAATATATTAAGACTTAGTTTGTGGCCTAACATATAATCTATCCTGAAGAATGTCTTGTGTTTGAAAAAAATGTGTATTACTTTGCTGTTGGATGAAATATTTCACATATGTCCATTAGGTCTATTTGGTCTAAAGTGTAGTTTAAAGCTGACATTTTTAAACAGATATTCTGTCTGGATAGTCTATTCATTTCTGAAAGTAGGGTATGTAAATCCCTTACTATTACTGTAATATAGTGTATCTCCCCCTCAAGTCAACTAATATTTGCCTTATATATTTAGAAGCTCTGATATTGGATGCATATATATTTACAATTGTTAGTTTTTTGATAAACTGACCTCTTCGTCGTGATATGATGACCTTCTTTATATCATTTTACAGTTTTTGACTTCAAGTCTGTCTTCTGTGATAGGAGTATCGGTCTCTGTGCTCCCTCTTTTAGTTTCTAATTGCATGGAATATCTTTCCAACTGAAGTATGTACAATTGTAAGGCCTTTTTGCTAGCAGAATTTACTTTGATAAAATTATTTACACTAGTGATGTTATATTACATATTCTGTTAGCACTCCAAAATACCCAGAGGTAGTTTATAACATACTAACACAATTGTTAATAAAAACCAATAGCATATATGCATATAAAATATTATTTCACTCTTTCCTGCTTGTTCTTCAGGTAATAAGTTTAAAGCAAATTTGCTAACCTATAAATAATCTCTGCCTATAGTTGGTATGTATAGTGTAACCACACTTACATGGTTAAAAGAATTATAGCTATTAATCAAATTGTGCAGTTATGGGTTATTTTAAATGTGTTTTTTATTCATGTGTTCATTCATTATTTCATGATTTCATTCGTTCATGATTGTCAGGGATTGATAATGAGAGTTGTTGATTCATTACATTTTTTTACTAGTGGAAAATGAAAATCACTGTGACTTTGTTAAGCTCTGAGATATGCTTCTTTGTACCAATATGGAAAATCTAAAAGAAAAAACCCACACTCAGCACTATGAAAGTTATACCAAAAACTGGAGAAAATGGGTTTTACAGATGTGGGCCCAGACAATCAGCCTGTTAGGTGAGTAAAAATATTGCTAGCACAACCAAATGGACAATTTAGGAGTCCCCTACAAGCAGAAGACACAATAATTTGGGTATGAGAATAATTATACTTCTCCCATCTTGAGCCATCCTAAAGAAAACATCCTGAATGTTAGGTGTTTTTATCATCTTTTGATGAAGATAGAGATAGTAGGAACAACATCATGCGAGATCTCATTTTTATGCTGAAATATGTGTATTCAATATGTGTATATGCTGAAATGTGTGTTGAAGAAAAAACCCAGTATTTTGTTCTATTTTTTGTATTTATATGAAATGTGTATGTATTATATGAAAGAAAGGATAGGCTGGGCACGGTGGCTCTTGTCCGTAATCCCAGCACTTTGGGAGGCCGAGGCGGTTGGATCATCTGAGGTCAGGAGTTCGAGACCAGCCTGGCCAACATGGTGAAACGCTGTCTTCACTAAAAATACAAAAATTAGCCAGGCGTGATGGCATGCACCTGTAATCCCAGCTACTGGGGAGGCTGAGGCAGGAGAATCACTTGAACCCAGGAGGTAGAGGTTGCAATGAGCTGAGATCGCATTACTACACTCCAGCCTGGGCAACAGAGCTAGACTTGGTCTCAAAAAAAAAAAAAAAAAAAAGGATAAAGAAAAAGATGGAAAAATATTAGCAAAGTTTGACAAAAGATATTAAGAAGAGTTTGATGGAGGAACCAGCTGAAAAGCAGTAGTGCAGTGTCCTGGAAGTTAAATGAGAAAAATTTGAGAGCAGACATATTGCTCTAACTTGAAGAAGAATAGAACTGGGTGCGGTGGCTCCTGCTTGTAAGCCCGGTACTTTGGGAGGTCGAGGCAGGCAGATCACCTGAGGTCAGGAGTTTAAGATCAGCCTGGCCAAGATGGTAAACCCTGTCCCTACTAAAAATACAAAAAAAATTAGCTGGGTGTGGTGCTGGGTGCCCATAATCCCAGTTACTTGGGAGGCTGAGGCAGGAGAATCGCTTGAATCTGGGCGGCAGAGGTTGCAGTGAACTGAGATCATGCCACTGCACTCCAGCCTGGGCAACAAAGCGAGACTCTGTCTCAAAAAAAAAAAAAGAATAGGACTTGTGCTGCAAAAAAAATATGGAAATATGGCACTGTAGTGTATGTAATTCAGTTATTCATTGTTCTTTGCAGACACCAAAATTTAGCTATCTTAAATGAATAATATCTTGAAAGGCTCTTTGCTTTATTTTAGACAATTTTTGAAAATCGTCTCATACATTAGAGGTTTCGCTGAATTTTACTGTCAAAAGATGTGAAGAAGGTATGATATGCTGGAAAGTGGTGGGGATAAGAATTCACTCATACAAGTGTTGGAAAATTGTAGTATTCTTTACATGTACTCTCTATATAACATTTCTCTTTAGTTTTCAAGAAATCTTTGAAGCCAAAAAACAAGAGTTCTACAATCAATGTCAGAGGGAAGAAGAAGAGTTGAAACAGAGATTTATGCAGTGAGTCAAGGAGAAAGAAGCAACATTTAAAGAAGCCGAAAAAGAGGTCAGTACTGACATTTGATATAATTTGCATTAATTTTTAGGTGCCCTATTAATTTGGGGGTTTTAATCTCAAGAGTTTAGTTGATGTTTTTGGAGGATACTTGCTATTTTTCAAAAAGCAGCTTTTTACCATGTAAATTTGAAGATAGCCTTTACAAAATTGTAGTCTGTAATGTTTTTTTCTAGAGAACTTAGATAATTTTCCATTTAAGTAACTCTTAAGATAATTTTATAAAAATTTATTTATTTTATTTACAATTTAAATTTTCATGCATAAAGTTTAATTTGTGACAAACCCAAGCTATTTATTTTGAGAAGAGTCTTGTACTATCTAATGCTATTAATGCACTAGAAGATTGTCTTCACTTTTATAAATAAGCAAATGTTGACTAGTGCTGGCCTTGATTAATGAGAAAATTTTAAGTTGGTAAATTATGTAAATTATTTATTTATTTTATTCCATGCCATTTCTAATAAAATGGAAAAGAAGGCTATTAATATAGTTTTAATTATTTGCCACAAATATGTTTTTGGTGAAGATATATTTTTGAAACCATGATTTCTTTCTCTCAAGTGTAGGTGGCTTTAGTTTAAGAACATTTAGTTTTATTAGGTAAATTGGAACATGAACTTCCTTTTTCATAAAAATAAAATGGTAATTAGGTGCTAGAGGCCAGATGTCTCACTCAAAGACAGTTGAATTATAAGTAATAAAAATTTTGGCCGGGTACAGTGGCTCACACCTGTAATTCCAGCACTTTGGGAGATGGAGGCAGGCAGATCACCTAAGGTCAGGAGTTTCAGATGAGCCTGGCCAACATGGTGAAACGCTGTCTCAACTAAAAATACAAAAATTAGCCAGGCATGGTAGTGCATGCCTTTAATTCCAGCTACCTGGGAGGCTGAGGCAGGAGAATTGCTTGAACCTGGGAGGCAGAGGTTACAGTGAGCCGAGATCGCGTCACTGCACTCCAGCCTGGGCAACAAAGTGAGATGACTCCTAAAAAAAAAAAAAAAAAAAATTCATTAGCTTAGATGTAAAAAACAGTCTGGATGTATACATGGGTAAGTCATGGTATCCAAGGACAACAGATATAGCTGGATCTCATGAAGACTTAAATCAAAACTAGGAAGTGACCAGACACCAAAGCAACCATTTAAATTTTCTCTTTCTCTTCCACTTCACTTCCCTTAGTTATGAACTTTATTCCTGTACGTCTGCTTCTTTTTTCTTTCTGGAGATTAGTTTCTTTTCCGTATCTCAACTATGTGTTCTCTTAGGGTTGATTACATATCTTGATTATTGTCACTTAATGCTGCAATAAACATGAAAGTGTAGATATCTCTTTGACACACTGATTTTATTTCCTTTGAATATGTAACTATTAGTGGTGTTTAATGTTTAATGAAGTCCCATATTGTTTTTCATAATAGCTGTACTGATTTACATTTTTATCAAAAAATTGACATATAGTGGCAATTATTCATTGAATAAATGGACCCAGCAATAGTGCATTAGCTATGCTATATGCATACATTAAAAATGCAGATATATTGACTTTCGAAAGATAATGTAACTTCTTACTGCTTTTGAACATGTTTGTGAGTTATATTGCTGAGGGATCTTTATCTTCTCATTCTTTCATCTTAATCCAATGTTATTAAAATTGAAATCACCAATATTATTCCATATCTAAAAATAATATCTACCTTGTAAAAATTATCACTCTGGCCCGGGCTTGGTGACTAATGCCTATAATCCCAGCACTTTGGGAGGCCAAGGCGGGTGGATCACAAGGTCAGGAGTTCAAGACCATCCTGGCTAACACGGCAAAACCCTGTCTCTACTAAAAAAAAAAAAAAACAAAAAATTAGCTGGACGTAGTGGCAGGTACCTGCAGTCCCAGCTACTCAGGAGGCTGAAGCAGAAGAATGGCATGAACCCGGGAGGCGGAGCTTGCAGTGAGCCGAGATCACGCCACTGCACTCCAACCTGAGTGACAGAGCGAAACTCCATCTCAAAAAAAATAATTATCACTGCTGCATTTGAGAATAGACTTTTTAGGTAATAATGATATAATCCATAGGGTTTTTGGGGGGCACAGAAGGATTCATGTAACAGAATATTTTATTTTGTATTTTCCCAGAGCTATAAAACATGATGTTATAATAGTATAAGGCATATTTTTCCTCTTTTCATAATTTTTTCTAAAAAAAATTAGTGTTTGTTTCCCATATAACTTTTAACTTTATAAGTAAATATTTGTCTCTTTTAGCTCCAGTTTTATGTGAAACAGAGTTTCCAGATTTATGTAGCATGGAAAGTTTTTGTAAGTCAGAGTTACTGATTTTTGCTATTTTCTCAGTTATTTAGTTCTTTTATCTTTAGTTGATTTTTTTTTTTGTAGTGACACATTTTGTTTCCATTCTCATTTTCTTTTGTTTATATTCTATGTATATTTCATTTTTGGTTACTATGAGAATTACACATAACATCCTAGAGTTATAACATTCTAATTAGAATTTATTTCAACTTAAAAGTTCAATCACATACCAAAATTCTACTGCTATATAGCTCTACTGTTTTTATGTTATTGATGTAGCAAATTATATCTTTATTCACTGTATACCACTTAACAGATTTATAATTACAATTTATGCATTTGTCTTTTAAATCCTGTAGAAAATAAAAAGCAGTTACAAACCAAAATTACAATAATACTGTTTTTATGTTTGTTTACATATTTACCAGAAAGTTTTATATATTCATATAGCTTGCTTATTTACTTATATAGATACTGCCTAGAGCTCATTTATTTCAACCTGAAGGAGTTTAACACTTCTTGTATGGCAGATTTAGAGATAAATGGATTTTTTTCAGCTTTAAAAAAAAAATCTGGAAATGTCTTAATTTCTCCCTCATTTTTGAAGGACAAGTTTTCCAGCTGTAGATTTCTCAATTGACAGGTTTCTTCATTATTTTAAATATATAATCCACTGCCTATGGCCTTCAAGGTTTCTGCTGAGAAATCAGCTGCTAATGTTATCCAGATCCCTTGTCTGTGAGAGTTGCTCTTTTCTCTGAGCTTTCAGTATTCTCACATTGTCTTTTTGTTTGTTTGTTTGTTTGTTTTTTGAGACAGAGTCCTGTTCTGTCACCCAGGCTGGAGTACAGTGGTGTGATCTCAGCTCACTGAAACCTCCGTCTCTTGGGTTCAAGTGATTCTCCCATCTTGGCCTCCAAAGTGGCTGAGGCTACAGGTATGTGCCACCATGCCCAGCTAATTTCTTTGTATTTTTAGTAGAAATGGGGTTTTGCCATGTTGCCCAGTCTGGTTGCAAACTCCTGGCCTCAAGCAATCTGCCTAGGACTACCATTTTCCCAGCAATCTCATTACTTGGTGTATACCCAAAAGAAAATAAATCATTCTACCAAAAAGGCACATTCACTTGTATGTTTATCACAGCACTATTCACACTAATAAAGACATGGAGTCAACTTAGATGCCCATCAATGGTGGACTGGATGAAGAAAATGTGGTACATTTACACTGTAAAATACTACACAGCCATAAAAAAGAACATGTCTTTTGCAGCAACATGGACACAGCTAGAGGCCATCATCCTAAGAAAATTAACGTAGAAACAGAAAACCAAGTGCTGCATGCTCTTATTTACAAATGGGACATATGGACATACATTGGGTACATAAGGACATAAAGATGGGAAGAGCAGACACAGGGTACTACTGCAGGGGGCAGAGGAAAGAGACGGGGAAGGCAAGGACAGAAAAAGTACCTATTGGGTACTATGCTCACTATCTGGGTGATGGGATCGTTCATACCCCAAACCTCAGCATCTCACGATATACTCATGTAACAAACCTGCACATGGACTCTCTGAATCTAAAATAAAAGTTGATCATATTAAAAAAATTACATGCATATATACTTATTGGCACTCTTAAAGGCTGTCAGGGCTGGGCTTGATATAAGCACAAAATGACTCAATCACAGAACCAACCCAACCACAAAATTGATTGATTTAATCACAGTAAATAACTGATTTTTTTTTTTTCTTTTGAGACGGAGTTTCACTCTTGTTGCCCAGGCTGGAGTGCAGTGGTGCAATCTCGGCTCACCGCAACCTCCACCCCCCGGGTTCAAGTGATTCTTCTGTCTCAGCCTTCTAAGTAGCTGGGAATACACATATGCACCACTACGTCCAGCTAATATTTTGTCTTTTTAATAGAGGTGGAGTTTCACCATGTTGGTCAGACTGGTCTCAAACTCCTGACCTCAGATGATCTGTTCGCCTCGGCCTCCCAAAGACATTAATTGATTTAACTGGAAAGATGTTATGATGGAAAAGTGAAACCATCATAGAAATTTTGGATATCTAAAATAGCATATTTAGATATTTTTTAAAATATTTTGAAATAATACAAAATAAAAACAAAACCTTTTTATTGTGCATCACAGAAAGACACTTTCCTCAAAAATATATAGATCACATGAATTCATCACATAATACACTTTTTTTTTGTTTTTGAGATAGAATTTCACTCTTGTTGCCCAGGCTGGAGTGCAGTGGTGTAGTCTCAGCTCACTGCAACCTCCACCTCCCAGATTCAAGCCATTCTCTTGCCTCAGCCTCCCAAGTAGCTGGGATTACAGGCGCCTGCCACCATGCCCTGCCAAGTTTTTTTATTTTTAGTAGAGACGGCGTTTCACTATGTTGGCCAGGCTGGTTTCGAATTCCTAACCTCAGGTGATCTACCCGCCTCCGCCTCCCAAAGTGCTGGGATCACAGGCATCAGCCACTGTGCCCAGCACAAAATATACATTTGTAACACACAAGTCAAGAAACAGAACATTGACAGCACCACATAATCCCCCCACAGCGCTTCCCAAACACTGTCTTCTCTTTCCTCCTCAAGGGAACCGCCATCCTGACTTCTAACACTGTAGATCCCCTTAACTGGCTTTGTTTTTGTTTTAGTTTTTAACCTTATATAAATGGAATTACGCAGTTTGCGTGCTTTTGTGTTGGGCTTCTTTTGCTCAACATTATGCTTATGAGATTCATTTACACTGCTATATATAGCTGTGGTTTCTTTTTTTTCATTACTATGTGCTGTGCCCTTCTGTGATACACCAGAGTTTATTTAGTCCTTCAACTGCAAATGGACATTGGGTTGTTTCAACCTGGGCTATTACAAATAATGCTGTCATGCCCATTGTTTTTAGATGTCTCTGGCTGCACATTTATATTTAGAGAGAGACATTTAAAAACAAGATTAAATATATATTCTTGTTCCACAACCTTCTTGACTCTTTTAATTGTGGTAATTCTGGTGGGTTTGTGGTGGTATCTCATTATGGTTTAATGTGCGTTTTCTGATTTATTAATGAGGCTGAACACTTTTTCATGTTTACTGGTCATTTAACAATTCTCTTTTGTGAAGCATCTGTTCCAAATGTTTTCCTGTGTTTCTACTGGGTTGTCTTTCTTTATCGATTGGCTGGAGTTTATATATTATTGACATAAGTCCTTTCAGAGTTGTGAGTGCTGCAAATGTATTTTCTTCTCTGTGGCTTTTTAGTCTTTTAGTTATGTCTTTTTGACAGCAAAATTTCAGTGTGGTCAAATATTAATCTATTAGTCTTTTCCTTTATGATTCATGCTTTTTTTTTTTTTTTTTTTTTTTTGAATGGAGTTTTGCTTTTGTTGCCCAGGCTGGAGTGCAATGGCGCAATCTCGGCTCACCACAACCTCCACCTCCCAAGTTCAAGCTATTCTCCTGCCTCAGCCTCCCAAGTAGCTGGGATTACAGGCATGCACCACTACTCCTGGCTAATTTTGTATTTTTAGTAGAGACAGGGTTTCTCTATGTTGGTCAGGCTGGTCTTGAATTTCCAATGTGAGGTGTTCTGCCCACCTCAGCCTCCCAAAGTGCTGGGATTACAGGTGTGACCTACCGCACCTGGCCTGATTCATGCTTTTGAAAGGCAATTTAACAGACCTTTTCCTAATTTGGTGTCCTGAAGATATATGTCTCTGTTACCTTCTAGATTAGTGCTGTCCAATAAAAATAGGAAACCACACATGCAATTTAAAATTATCTAGTATTTACATTAAGAGAACAAAAATAATCAGATAAAACTAATTTTAGTAATGTTTAACTCAGTATATCCAAATTATTACTTCAAAATTTTAATGTTAAAATACAGATATTTTAAGTTTTTTTTCTACTAAGTGCTTAAAATCCAGTGCAAATTTTACACTTAATAGCACATCTCAAATGCTCAATAGTCATACATGAACAGAGTATTTCTAAAAGATTTATTGTTTTTACCTTTTCATATTCAGGACTATGGTCTATCTGCAGTTTATTATTATTATTGTTATTATTATTTTTAAGACAGAGTCTCACTCTGTCATCCAGGCTGGAGTGCAGTGGCATGATCTCAGCTTACTTCAACCTCCGCATCCCGGGTTCAAGCAATTCTCCCACCTCAGCCTCCCGAGTAGCTGGGATTACAGGTGACACTACCACACCCGGCTAATTTTTATATATTTTGAGAGACACAGGGTTACCATGTTTGCCAGGCTGGTCTCAAACTCCTGACCTCAAGTGATCCACCTGCCTTGGCCTCCCAAGGTACTGGGATCACAGGTGTGAGCCACTGTGTCCAGCCTGCAATTGATTTGCATGTAGTGTGATATAGGAGTCTAGCTTAATTTTTTTTCCAAATGAGTATCCAAGGGATTCAGCACCAATTTCTTGAGAAGAAATCCCCTCTGCTCCTTTTTTCTTAAAATGACCACATATGCATGAGAGTCTGTTTCCAAACTCTATTCTATGCCCTTTGTCTACTTGTTTATTCTTTCACCAGCACTACACTAGATTAATTACTATAATTTTCATCATAAGTCCTGATATCTGGTAAGAAAGAATGTATTCTTAGGAAAGTCTTGGCTATTCTTGGGCCTTTACATTTTCATATAAATTATAATCAGCTTATCAAGTTCCCCCAAAATTTGGAATTTTGATTGACATTATATTGAAACTAGATATTAGCTTGAAGAGAGCACGTTCAAAAACAGATTGGCCAGGCATGGTGGCTCACACCTATAATTCCAGCACTTTCGGAAGGTTGAGGTGAGTGGATCACTTGAGGTCAGGAGTTCGAGACCAGCCTGGCTAACATGGTGAAACCCCATCTCTACTAAAAATACAAAAACTAGCCAATCATGGTGGCGGGCGCCTGTAATCTCAGCTACTTGGAAGACTGAGAGAGGAGAATTGCTTGAACCTGGGAAGCAGAGGTTGCAGTGAGCAGGAATGGTGCCTCTGCACTCCAACCTGGATGACAGAGGGAGACTCCATCGCGAAAGAAAGAAAGAAAGGAAGGAAGGAAGGAAGGAAGGAAGGAAGGAAGGAAGGAAGGAAGGAAGGAAGGAAGGAAGGAAGGGAAAGAAAGAAAGAAAGAAAGAAAGAAAGAAGAGAGAGAGAAAAAGAAAGAAAGAAGAAAGAAAGAAAGAAAAGAAAGAAAGAAAGAAAGGAAAGAAAAGAAAGAAAGAGAGAGAGAGAAAGAAAGAAAGAAAGAAAGAAAGAAAGAAAGAAAGAAAGAAAGAAAGAAAGAAAAGAAAAGAAAGAAAGAAAGAAAGAAAGAAAGAAAGAAAGAAAGAAAGAAAGAAAGAAAAGAAAAGAAAAGAAAAGAAAAGAAAGAAAGAAAAGTAGCCTGGATGACAAGATTCTAGATAATGGCCCTACTTAGGACCCAAGTTCCCTTTTGCAACACAAGCGGTCAGCCCAACTTAGTGCTGTTTTTCTCTTATGAGCATGGATTTCCAGAAGTAGAGCTTCACTCTAATATCACTGGGAATTGTTTTGTAGCAATGAATGCATGGAACTGCCTCATTCTTTTTAAGAGGTTATTGTATGAAATAACCACAGGTTATTAAACTTGCCCACTATAGATGGGCATTGGGATGTTGCTAGTCTTCTGTGGTTACAAATACACTGCAGTGAACCTCCTTGTACACCTGCCCTTTTGCACAGGTGGAGTTGCTAGGTCAAAGGATACACAGGTGGGTTTGTCATTTTAAAAGATGCCATCAAACTTCCCCCTATTATGGTTGTACCAACTGACCCCGCATTGCAGGGAACAGAACCCACGAACTCTAACTCCAAAGCCAAGGCTGTCTCCCCATCAGGTTCATGACTACACCAAATGTCATGTTGAGGTCCAAAGGGAGCGGATAGATGAGCAGAAAGAACACTCAGGGGGCTGCAGGCAGGTAAAAGACTTTTATTCAGCAGCAGCTCTCATCAGCAGCTTTCTTACGCTGTCTTCCCTTGTCTGTTTTGTTTTTTTTTTTTTGTTTTTTTTTTTTTTTTTTTTTTGTGACAGAGTCTCGTTCTTTCGCCCAGAGCTGGAGTGCAGTGGTGTGATCTCGGTTCACTGTAACCTTCGCCTCCCGTATTCAAGCGATTCTCCAGCCTCAGCCTCCCTAGTAGCTGGAATTACTGGCACCCACCACCACGGCCCATTTTTTTTTTCTTTTCTTTTCTTTTTTTGTAGTAGAAACGGGGTTTCCACATTTTGTTCAGGCTGCCCTTGAACTCCTGGCCTTAAGTGATCCGCTTCGCTCGGGTTCCCAAAGTGCTGGTTACAGGCGTGAGCCACTGCGCCGGGCCCTCTCCCTGCATCCTTACGTGCCTGCAATGCCAAGAGGGAGCTCTTGGCCCCCGGGTTAGGATCAGGGCCCCAGAGGCCCAGGGTCAAGGCCACGGGCCGCATCACAAGGACGTGCATCCCTCCAAGAGGCTGCATCCAACAGGCATAGAAGAGGCTCTGCTGGAGCCTGCTCGGAGTCCGGCTGGGGAAAGCCAGTGGAAGTGTTTCTTGAAAGAGGGGAATCCCACCTATCTCAGGGGTTCTGTCCTGGCCTGCAGCCCTGGATCGTCAGGACTGGGCCGAGGTGGGGAGCAGACTTCACCCTTCTTGGCTGGGGCTGAGGGTGAGGGTCCTGCTTGAAGGGCCTAGCCCTGGGTTCCCAGCCACCGACTCCACTCTGTAGTGCCTGGCCCCGCCCAGCCCCTCAAGGCCTGGCAGTCGCCCTCAACAAAGATGGCGAGGATGGCCTCAGGCGCGTCGCGTGTCACGTCGCGCGAGATGCAGGGCTCCTCCCGCGCTGCTCTTAGACCCGTAGAGGGCGGCCCAGGGAGGAGCAGAAAGTGTGGTCTGTGGGGCTGCCTGACACCTGGTAGGCGCTCGGGCCGCTCTTGTGGGGCTGGCCGCTCTTGTGGGGCTGCGCCCTGGCGCTGCAGGGCTGAATGTTATACCCCCGAGAGAGGCCGTTGCGGGAGCGCAACGAGCTGGAGGCCTCTGGAGCTTCGGTGCCGCCTTCTTCGACATCAGGTGCGGTGGCTTCTAGGAGCGGTGTTAACGGTGTCCGCTGCGAGAGATGCGTGCTTGAGGCAGGGCCAGGAGGTCCCCGGAAGCCCGGGGGCGGGAGTGGAGGAGCCCGGCCCCCACCCCGCCCCCAGCAGGCTCCTTCACCTGGGCGTCCCGGGCTGGGGGCGCGGGGTTGGGGGACAGGTGGACGGGGGGACCCAGGATGGCCAAGGAGGAGGAGGAAGCGCTTCTGCGGAGTCCCCTCCGTGGGCGAAGGCTGAGCCCGGGCAGTATCTATCTTTCTAGTGTTTATTTTTAATTAAAAAATTTTTGAGACTGGGTTTGGCCCTGTCACCCATGTTGGAGCGCAGTGGTGCAATCCTAACTTCTGAGCTCAAGCGATCCTCCCACCCAGCCTTGCAAGTTAGCTGGAGCCACCATCCCTGGCTAATTAAAAAAAATGCAGAGGCCGGTCGCAGTGGCTCACACCTGTAATCCCAGCACTTTGGGAGACCGAGATGGGCGGATCACGAGGTCAGGAAATTGAGACCATCCTGGCTAACACCGTGAAACCCTGTCTCTGCTTAAAAAAAGAAAAAAAATAGAAAAAAGAAAGAAAGAAAATTAGCCTGGTGTGGTGGCGGGGCCTGTAGTTTCAGCTACTCGGGAGGCTAAGGCAGGAGAATGGCATGAACCCGGGAGGCGGAGCTTGCAGTGAGCAGAGATCGCGCCACTGCACTCCAGCCTGGGCTACAGAGTGAGACTCTTGTCTCGAAAAAAAAAAAAAAGAAAACAAAAAACGTGCCCGTGCTTGGTGGCGCACGCCTGTAATGCCAGCACTTTGGGAGGCTGAGACGGGTAAATCACCTGAAGCCAGGAGTTCAAGACCAGCCTGGCCAACATGGTGAAACCCCATCTCCACTGAAAATATAAAAACTAGCCGGGTGTGGTGGTGCATACCTGTAATTCTAGCTACTTGGGAAGCTAAGCCAGGAGAATCGCTTGAACCCAGGAGGCAGAGGTTGCAGTGAGCTGAGATCACCCCACTGCACTCCAGCCTTGGTGACACAGTGAGACTCTTGTCTTAAAAATAATAATAATAACTTTTTTTTTTTTTTTTAAGATATAGAGTCTCACTACGTTGCCCAGGCTGGTCTCGAACTCCTGGCCTCAAGCCATCGTCCCACGTTAACCTCCCAAAGCGCTGATTACAGGCATGAGCCACCCAGACACTGGGGGGGCCAGAGCGGCAGGCACTGCACAGAGCTGGGCCCAGGGATCGGGAGGAGGGGACAGTTTAGATGTCCTGAGGTCAGCTCTGCCAAGGAGGAAGGTCCTTTGGTTTTCAAGGTTCAGATACAGGACAGGATGTGACAGGCCGAGGACGCCACCCCTGTTCCCCTCCTGACTTGGATGTGGTCAGGAGAGAAGTGGGACCGGGTAAGGTCTGGGCCACTTTTGCCTGGTCTGCATCCTCTTTTTCTGACTTTGTGGCATTCGGTACAGGAGGAAGAGAGGAGAGAACTGGGTGCTAGTGTGTGCCCCACTCAGTGTCCTAAGGAAAGCCCCCCCAAACCCCCCAACCAGCCTTCCTCCCTGTGACAGGCAGTGGGTCATCTACCTCTTAGTCACCAGTCTAAACCTTCTTGCCTCGAGCTGGGATGCGGCCCTGGGCTCACTCGTGTCTCGAGAGATATTGGGCCCCATCCACTCCTAGGATGGACTCCTGGCCCCACTGGCCCAGGTGCACAAACTGTCCTCAGCAAGTTATCTGTCTGTTTTGCTAAGATTCCCCGCTATGTGTCAGGGCTTGCGCTAGGCCTGGGGGCACAGCTGTGCAGCACACTGGTCCCGGATCCCTTTGGGGGCCCAGGAGCTGAGACTGGACCTTCTTTCCACAGTCGGGCCCCACCCTGGACATGCCGGTTCCTTCCAGCTTCAACGACATTGGCCAGCACTGGCGGCTGTGGCATTTTGTCAGCCAGGTGTGGTATGAACAGGAGGTGACCCTGCCGGAGCAATGAACCCAGGACCTGCGCACAAGAGTGGTGCTGAGGCTTGGCAGTGCCCACTCCTATGCCATCGTGGTCAGTGCAGCCAGGAGCAGCCAGGGCGGGTGGGTGGGCACGGCGGCTGAACAGCCTTTCTCCTGGGGTGGGACTGTGGGGGGCCCTGCCCTGCCCTGGGGGCTGTGCCCTGTGTAGGGGGGTAGGTGGCCTGATCTACCCCATTGGGATGCCATTCTTCCCGTCTGACTGCCAGGCCCCTGAGCTCCATGCTGTAGTTTATGTGAGGGAGTGCCCAATAGCAGGGCCCCTCCTCATGCCCTGACCTGCCCCCCACCCTCCCCATATCCCCTGTGTCTACAGTGGGCAAATGGGGTCAATGCGCTAGAGCATGAGGGTCTACCTCCCCTTCAAGGCCGACATCAGCAGCCTTTTCAGGACATGCCTGTTGCCTGTTTTCCCCGGGGCAGGAATTGAAGGGAGCCGCCCAGGCTGGAGTGGTTCAGCCGGGCTGTCACAAGCCTTTGAAGCTTCCCATCTTCACGCCTGGCTGTTGGAGAGTGTGGGTTTGGAACTTGAGGATAGGGGGTTCTGTTCTGTCCCGTGCCAGCCACGGCCAGCTTTGAATGGGCAGAGCAATAATGGGGGGAGGGTGTAAAAGAAGAAATGAACTTAGGAAAGAGAAGAGGAAAAGAGGCTTCAACAACAGTCTAGGCCGAACATGATGGCTCATGTCTGTAATCCCAGCACTTTGGGAGGCCAAGGTGGGTGGATCACTTGAGGTCAGGAGTTCAAGACCAGCCTGACCAACAGATAGTGAAACCCCATCTCTGCTAAAAATACAAAGATAAGCCGGGAATGGTGGTGTGCACCTGTAATCCCAGCTACTCGGGAGGCTGAAGCAGGAGAATCACTTAAAACCAGGAAGGGAAGGTTGTACTCCAGCCTGGGCTACAGAATGAGACCCTGTCTCTAAAAAAAAAATTACTGTGGAGGCCTGGGGCGGGTGCTGGGAGCTCTGACCACAGGCTGGTCCCTCTGTTGGGTTTTTCTTCCCTTTATCCCTCCTGGTTAACTTGACCTGGCATAAAGGCTGTTTCTTCTAAGAGGCTGTCCCTGACTCTCCAGTCCAAGTTATGTTTATTGTCTTGCAGAGCCCAATTCCTGCCTCCACTTGTCATTTCCATTTGCAACATTTCTTTCATTGTTTGTTTTTCAGAGTCAGAGTCTTGCTCTGTTGCCCAAGATGGAGTGCAGTGGTGCAATCATGGCTTGTTGCCACCTCAACCTCCTGGGCTTAAGCGATCCTCCCCCTCAGCCTCCCAAAGAGCTGGGACCACAGATGTGTGCCACCATGCCAGGCTAAGTTTAAATTTTTTTTTTCCCCACTGAGAAGAAGTCTCTTGCTCTGTTGCGCAGACTGGAGAGCAGTGGTGCAATCTCGACTCACTGCAACCTCTACCTCCTGGGTTCAAGCAGTTCTCTTGCCTCAGCCTCCCGAGTAGCTAGGATTACGGGCAGGTGCTACCAGGCCCAGCCAGTTGTTTTTCTCTTGTATTTTTTTGTAGAGATGGGGTTTCACCATGTTGGCCAGTCTGGTCTTGAACTCTTGACCTCGTGATCTACCTGCCTTGGCCTCCCAAAGTGCTGGGATTATAGGTGTGAGCCACCATGTCCCACCCTAATTTATACATTTGTTGTAGAAACGGTCTTGCTATGTTGCCCAGGCTGGTCTCGAACTCCTGGTCTCTAGTAAGCCTCCTGAAGTGCTGGGATTCTAGGCGTGATCCACCTTGCCCGGCACTTGCACCATTTCTCTGTGCATGTTTCTCCATTCCCACTGCCCAGGACCTGTGGCCTTTGATTTGAGTCACTACTGAGCACCTCGCACCAAGCCCCATGCCTACCTCCCAGCCTGCACTCCCTGTTCGCTTGATGCATTAGTAAATATTCCTCCTGAATCTGCACCCATCCATTCCTGTGTTCAAGAGCTGTTTCAGAGAGTCAACCTCATTTTTGGCAGTGTCCAGCCCACTGACAGCTCTGTGTGCCTGGAAGGGTGGCTGCTCCTCTGGGGGGATAGGATTCGGAGGCAGGGGGAGAAAGAGTGATGTTAGAGAGCTCGGCCTAGGACTAGAGGATCACGTGCCCTTATGTAAAATACATCTCAAGTTAGGGAAGAAAGCAGTGGCTCCATGTTTTGTTTTTTTCTTTTTTTCCTTTTGTTTGTTTGTTTGTTTTGAGACAGGGTCTTGTTCTGTGGACCAGGCTAGAGTGCAGTGGCGTGATCTCGGCTCACTGCAGCCTCCACGTCCTGGGTTCAAGCAAGTCTCGTGCCTCAGCTTTCAAGTAGCTGGTGATACAGACGTGCCACCATGACCAGCTAATTTTTGTATTTGTAATAGAGATGGGGTTTTGCCATGTTGGCCAGGCTGATCTTGAACCCCCGACCTCAAGTGATCTACCCTCCTTCGGCCTCCCAAAGTGCTGAGATTAAAGGTGTGAGCCATCGTGCCTGGCCCCGTGTTGTGTTCTGATGGGGGAAGATGGGACAGAAAGGATGGGAGGGTGTCTGAGCCCTTCCTGGACTGACGGAACCTGTGCCTTCTGCCTTTTATGGACAGGATGGTGATCGCTCACACCAAAGCCTTGGACCCTTCCCGGCCTATGACCTTTGTGACCAACTCCAACTATGTAGCAGACAAGAGGGTGAACCTGGGGGTCCCCACCCCATTTTTCCCCACCTTTGCCTGGGCTTGTCCTGAAGTCTGCTCATGGGAACAGCTGGAAAGAACCATGAGCTGCCAGTGTGGGATTTTTTGTTTTGTTTTTTTACTTGAAAAAATAGAGACAGGGTCTTGCCATGTTGCCCAGGCTGATCTCGAACTCCTGGGCTCCAGTGAACCTCCTGCCTCAACCTCCCAAAGGGCTGGGGTTACAGGTGTGGGCCACCGCACCCAGCTGCAGCCAGTCTGTTTTCAAAGATGGTCTTTGGGTTAATGAGAATTCTCTCCCTGCTTACTCACCAGGCAGCGTGGCTTTCTGAATCCAGGGAGGCTGGGCATAGGGAGATGGGATTTGTTTGCTCAGTTTGGACTCAGCGTTTTTTGCACTTTGATTTACTAGACTCATAGAATGTCAAAGGTTTAAGGGGGCTTAGAGTTCATCTGGCCCACACCTGGCTGATCAGAATCTCTAGGGGAAGTTTTTTTGAAATGGCAGATCTCCACATTCTGAGATCCTGATTCAGTAATTCCTGGGTTGGAACCTGAGTTTTCTTTTTCTTCTGTAGATGCAAGGTGTTACTCTGTTGCCCTAGCTGGAGTGCAGTGGTGCGATCACAGCTCATTGCAGCCTTGAGGACTGTGGGCTCAGGAGAGAGAGGGAAGTCCTGTTTATTGTTGCTTCCAAGGTACTCTGCAATATCTGACACAGCATGCGGTAAATAATACCTATTGAGGGCATGGGTGAGATCTTAGAGCCACGTTTAATCACTCACTTTGTCCGGTTTTTTTTTTTTTTTTTTTTTTCGAGATGCAGTCTTGCTCTGTCACCCAGGCTGTAGTCCAGTGGTGTGATCTCAGGGCTTCTCACCAAGGCCGAGATGGACCGGATACTACATGGCCTAGACAAGGTACTTGCCGTGGCCCAAGCCCCACCTGAGACCCCCTCCCTGTGGCCACAGGCTCCCACCAAATCCCTGAGCAAATAGTGCAGTGTTACCAGTCTGTGGTTTCACGTTGAACTAAGTATATTCTCATGTGCTGTTTAACTGGGTGCCTTGATGACCGCCTCTCTCCATCCTTTAATGATCCCTGTGGCCTATATGGCTCATGGGTAAAGGTGTGCAGGGCCCCAGATGCACCTTCTCAGGGTGCGCTTTCAGGACTCAGCTCCTGGACAGGAACAGTCAGTCATCACGGATACCGTGGGACCAGGACAGGGGCCCTCTTGGCTGCTGATGCCTGCTCACCTGACCCCTGGCATTGCTGCTACCCGCTATAGGTGGTTGAGGAGTGGGCCCAGGGCACCTTCACACTCAACTCCAATGATGAGGACATCCACACAGCCAATGAGCGCCGCCTGAAGGTACGACCCATGGAGCCCCACCGCTTTCCTGGCCTCCCCTCTCCACCTTGCCCAGGGCATCATTCTGTTTACTTCGTCATTGGCAGACAGCAGGTGAGACCTCAGGACATGCGCCAGGCGCGGTGGCTCATGCCTATAATCCTAGCACTTTGGGAGGCTGAGGTGGGAGGATTGCTTGAACTGGGGAGATGGAGATTACAGTGAGCGGAGATCACGCCATTGCGCTCCAGCCTGTGTGACAGAGCAATACTTCATCTAAAAACAAAGGAAAAAAAAACTGTTTCTTGAAGCTAGTCAACTAGCAGCACCAGCATCACCTCAGAACTCCTGAGAAATGTGATGTGAGGCCCCACTCTAGATGGTTGAATCAGAGACTCTGGGGGTGGTCCCCAGGGATGTATATTTATTTTATTTATTTATTTTTTTGAGATGGAGTTTCACTCTTGTTGCCCAGGCTGGAGTGCAATGGCGTGATCTTGACTCACCGCAACTTCCACCTCCCAGGTTCAAGCGATTGCCTCAGCCTCCCGAGTAGCTGGGATTACAGGCATGCACTACCACGCCTGGCTAATTTTGTATTATTAGTAGGGACGGGGTTTCACCATGTTGGCCACGCTGCTCTCAAACTCCTGACCTTAGGTGATCCGCCCGCCTCAGCCTCCCGAAATGCTGGGATTACAGGTGTGAGCCACCATGGCTGTCCAGTAATTTGTATTTTTCATAAATTCTCCAGTCACTATGCCTGGTGGCTCACACGTGTAATCCCACCACTTTGAGAGGTTGAGGCAGGAGCATCACTTGAGCCCAGGAGTTCAAAACCAGCCTGAGCAACATAGCGAGACCCTGTCTCTAAAATTAAAAAAATTAAATTAGCCAGTCATGATGGCGTGTACCTGTGGTCCTAGCCACTCTGGAGACTGATGTGGGAGGATCCCTTGAGCCCAGGAGGTCAAGGATGCAGAGAGCCATGATTGCGCCATTGCACTCCAACCTGGGTGACAGAGCAAGACCCTGTCTCAAAAAAGCCCAAATCAGCAACAACAACAAATTAACTGGGTATGGTGCCGTGCGCGCTTGTAGTCCCAGCTATTCAGGAAGCCAAGGCTGGAAGATCCCTTGAGTTCAGGCTGCAATGAGCTGTAATGGCCACTGTACTCCAGCCTGGGCAACAGAGCAAGACCCTGTCTCCTACAACAGAAAACAAATCCTCCAGGAACATCTGATGCATGCTAAAGATAAGGACTCTTTGAAAACATAAAGGCCAGTAAAACCTACAGGCCAGTAAGCATTAATAGTGTATGTAAATATTATCAGTAATTATGGAGAAGATGGTTCAAGCTGAGAGTGAGACAGAGCCGAGTGGTAAGAGAGGATCTGCCCAAGGCAGGGACATCCTGGCAGAGGAACAGGTCCTGGGTTTGACAGCTTCAGACCCCAGGGTGCCCAGGGCTCACCACTTGCCTACCTGTGCCCTCAAGTTCACTGAGAGAACATGGACAGGCCCTCAACCCCGACATACTGGCCACTGACCTCGCCTACTACCTGGTCTGCAAAGAGGTGAGTGTGTATCAGCCAGGGGGAGGTTGAGGAGATGGGGTGCCCCTCAGAGGGTAGGGGAGCTCAGGGTGCATGTTCCCTGGCCTGGTGACTCACACCTGTAATCCAGCACTTTGGGAGGCCTAGGTGGGTGGGTAACTTGAGGTCAGGAGTTCGAGACCAGCCTGGTCAACGTGGTGAAACCCCCGTCTCTACTAAAAATACAACAGTTAACCGGACGTGGTGGCACAGTCATATAATCCCAGCTTCTCAGGAAGCTGAGGCAGGAGAATCGCTTGAACCTGGGAGGTGGAGGTTGCAGTGAGGTGAGGTCGGGAAACCACTCCAGCCTGGGCAACAGAGTGAGACTTTGTATCCAAAAAAAAAAAAAAAAAGGAAGAGGCGCAGGCAATGGTAGCAGATCAGGGCGTGGAGGAAGCTGCCTCAGTGCCACCTTCCTCCCCAGCACCCAGATGCCATTCTGCCAGGCCCACAAGGCCTCTGGGAAAGCCGTGTTCATGGCTGAGTCCAAGGGGGTCGCCCTCAACCGGCTGTCATTGCAGGAGCTGCACACCATCAGGTGCGGCGCACCCCTTTCCCGACACTGCCTTCTAAGAGGTGAGCTTGGTTGCCTGGAGGCCAGGGTGGCCCGGTGGCCTGGCCCACCTCTTCCTCTCTCCCCAGCCCCCTGTTCTCAGGTGACATGAGCCACGTGTGGGACTATGGGCGCAGTGTGGGGCAGTATCGTGCCCTGGGTGGCACTGCGTGCTCCGGCATCAATAGGCAGATCCACCAGGTGCGGGCACTATTGCAGGCACAGCAGGCTTAGGTCCTCCCATGCCTGGCCCCATATAAAGTGGGCACAAGAGGACACTGCTGCGTGTTTCTTGCCCCAGCCTGGCTCCCTCATTGCTGCGCTTTCCAGGGCTGGCCAGTGGGGATGGTCAGGGACTGGAGAGGCAGGGCGGGGTGGCCTGTAATCCTAGCACTTTGGAAGGGCAAGGTGCAAGGATGCTTGAGGACAGGAATTTGAGACCAGCCTGGACAACACAAGGAGACTCCTGTGTTATTACCTGTACCTAATAATAAAACAAATAATTAGTCCAGCATGGTGGGGCATGCCTGTAAGTCCCAGCTACTTGTAAGACTGCGGCGAGAGGATCACTTACGTTCAGGAGTGGAGCTGCAGTGAGCTATGATCACGCTGCTGCATGCCAGCCTGGACAACAGAGTGAGACCCTGTCTCTGAAAGAAAAACTTAAAAAAATAAAATGGAAGCAGAGAAAACTGGGCAAAGGCAATGAGAATCATAGATAGGAAGGGAAGAGGGGGCTCCTGTCCTAGCCTCCACCTGGTCCAGGCCCCATCCCCTTCAAACAGGGTATCACAGTGACCTCAGGCCAGGATCAGTGGCTCATGCCTGTAATTCTAGCACTTTGGGAGGCCTGGGCAACATAGCAAGACCTCAGCTAACACATTAAAAAAAAAAAAAATACCCAAGCGGGTGTGGTGGCTCACACCTATAATCCCAGCACTGTAGGAGGCTGAGGCTGGTGGATCATTTGAGGTCAGGAGTTCGAGACCAGCCTGGCCAACATGGTGAAACCCTGTCTGTACTAAAAATACAACAATTAGCTGGGTGTGCTGGTAGGATCCTGTAATCCCAGCTACTGGGGAGGCTGAGGCAGAATTGCTTGAACCCAGGAGGTGAAGGTTGCAGTGAGCCGAGATCGCACCATTGCACTCTAGCCTGGGTGAAAAGAGCAAGCCTCTGTCTTAAAAAAATGAAGAAGAGGAAGAAGAAACAGCCAGATGTGGTGGCTCACTCCTGTAAAGGTGGAGAAGGGAGGAGGAGGATGAAACAGCTGGGCATGGTGGCTTACGCCTGTAAAGGAGGAAGAGGAGGAAGAAACAGCCAGGAGCAGTGGCTCACCTTTAAATGAGGAAGAGGAGGAGGAGGAAAAGAAAGAACCTTGTGAGGTGACTCATGCTTGTGGAGGAGGAAACACCCAGCTGCGATGACTCATACCTGTAAAGGAAGAGGAGGAAACAGCCAGGCGTGGTGGCTCATGACTGTGAAAGAGGAGGAGGAGGAGGAAACAGCCAGGCGACCTGGCTCATGCTTGTAGAGGAGGAGGAGGAAACACCCATGTGTAATGGCTGACACCTGTTGAGGAGGAAGAAACAGCCAGGCGAGGTGACTCACATGCCTGTAGAGGAGGAGGAGGAAACAGCCAGGCGAGGTGGCTCACACCTGTAAAGGAGGAAGAGGAGGAGAAAGAAATAGCCAGGCAGTGGCTCCTGCATTTAAATGCCCAGGAGGAGGAAAAGAACCAGTCGAGGTGGTTCAGTCAAATGCGCATTTGTCTCAGATGAGCAGAGGAATGACTTAGAGTTCAGTAAAGTTTTCGGGGCTCACAAGGAATTTCCTAGCAGGCAAATTTGGTAAGAGGTATGTAGTGTTTTGTTTTTGTTTTTTCTTTTTCTTTTTTTTTTTTTTTTTTTAATTTATTTATTATTATTAAACTTCAAGTTGTAGGGTACATGTGCACAACGTGCAGGTTTGCTACATATGTATACTTGTGCCATGTTGGTGTGCTGCACCCATCAACTCGTCATTTACATCAGATATAACTCCCAATGCAATCCCTCCCCCCTCCCCCCTCCCCATGATAGGCCCCGGTGTGTGATGTTCCCCTTCCCGAGTCCAAGTGATCTCATTGTTCAGTTCCCACCTACGAGTGAGAACATGCGGTGTTTGGTTTTCTGTTCTTGTGATAGTTTGCTAAGAATGATGGTTTCCAGCTGCATCCGTGTCCCTACAAAGGACACAAACTCATCCTTTTTTATGGCTGCATAGTATTCCATGGTGTATATGTGCCACATTTTCTTAATCCAATCTGTCACTGATGGACATTTGGGTTGATTCCAAGTCTTTGCTATTGTGAATAGTGCTGCAATAAACATACGTGTGCATGTGTCCTTATAGCAGCATAATTTATAATCCTTTGGGTATATACCCAGTAATGGGATGGCTGGGTCATATGGTACATCTAGTTCTAGATCCTTGAGGAATCGCCATACTGTTTTCCATAATGGTTGAACTAGTTTACAATCCCACCAACAGTGTAAAAGTGTTCCTATTTCTCCACATCCTCTCCAGCACCTGTTGTTTCCTGACTTTTTAATGATCGCCATTCTAACTGGTGTGAGATGGTATCTCATTGTGGTTTTGATTTGCATTTCTCTGATGGCCAGTGATGATGAGCATTTTTTCATGTGTCTGTTGGCTGTATGAATGTCTTCTTTTGAGAAATGTCTGTTCATATCCTTTGCCCACTTTTTGATGGGGTTGTTTGTTTTTTTCTTGTAAATTTGTTTGAGTTCTTTGTAGGTTCTGGATATTAGCCCTTTGTCAGATGAGTAGATTGCAAAAATTTTCTCCCATTCTGTAGGTTGCCTGCTCACTCTGATGGTAGTTTCTTTTGCTGTGCAGAAGCTCTTTAGTTTGATGAGATCCCATTTGTCAATTTTGGCTTTTGTTGCCGTTGCTTTTGGTGTTTTAGACATGAAGTCTTTGCCCATGCCTATGTCCTGAATGGTACTACCTAGGTTTTCCTCTAGGATTTTTATGGTATTAGGTCTAACATTTAAGTCTCTAATCCATCTTGAATTAATTTTCATATAAGGAGTAAGGAAAGGATCCAGTTTCAGCTTTCTACTTATGGCTAGCCAGTTTTCCCAGCACCATTTATTAAATAGGGAATCCTTTCCCCATTTCTTGTTTCTCTCAGGTTTGTCAAAGATCAGATGGCTGTAGATGTGTGGTATTATTTCTGAGGACTCTGTTCTGTTCCATTGGTCTATATCTCTGTTTTGGTACCAGTACCATGCTGTTTTGGTTACTGTAGCCTTGTAGTATAGTTTGAAGTCAGGTAGCGTGATGCCTCCAGCTTTGTTCTTTTGACTTAGGATTGTCTTGGAGATGCGGGCTCTTTTTTGGTTCCATATGAACTTTAAAGCAGTTTTTTCCAATTCTGTGAAGAAGCTCATTGGTAGCTTGATGGGGATGGCATTGAATCTATAAATTACCTTGGGCAGTATGGCCATTTTCACGATATTGATTCTTCCTATCCATGAGCATGGTATGTTCTTCCATTTGTTTGTGTCCTCTTTGATTTCACTGAGCAGTGGTTTGTAGTTCTCCTTGAAGAGGTCCTTTACATCCCTTGTAAGTTGGATTCCTAGGTATTTTATTCTCTTTGAAGCAATTGTGAATGGAAGTTCATTCCTGATTTGGCTCTCTGTTTGACTGTCACTGGTGTATAAGAATGCTTGTGATTTTTGCACATTAATTTTGTATCCTGAGACTTTGCTGAAGTTGCTGATCAGCTTAAGGAGATTTTGGGCTGAGACAATGGGGTTTTCTAAATATACAATCATGTCGTCTGCAAACAGGGACAATTTGACTTCTTCTTTTCCTAACTGAATCCCCTTGATTTCTTTCTCTTGCCTGATTGCCCTAGCCAGAACTTCCAACACTATGTTGAATAGGAGTGGTGAGAGAGGGCATCCCTGTCTTGTGCCAGTTTTCAAAGGGAATTTTTCCAGTTTTTGCCCATTCAGTATGATATTGGCTGTGGGTTTGTCATAAATAGCTCTTATTATTTTGAGGTACGTTCCATCAATACCGAATTTATTGAGCGTTTTTAGCATGAAGGGCTGTTGAATTTTGTCAAAAGCCTTTTCTGCATCTATTGAGATAATGATGTGGTTCTTGTCTTTGGTTCTGTTTATATGCTGGATTATGTTTATTGATTTGCGAATGTTGAACCAGCCTTGCATCCCAGGGATGAAGCCCACTTGATCATGGTGGATAAGCTTTTTGATGTGCTGCTGAATCCGGTTTGCCAGTATTTTATTGAGGATTTTTGCATCGATGTTCATCAGGGATATTGGTCTAAAATTCTCTTTTTTTGTTGTGTCTCTGCCAGGCTTTGGTATCAGGATGATGTTGGCCTCATAAAATGAGTTAGGGAGGATTCCCTCTTTTTCTATTGATTGGAATAGTTTCAGAAGGAATGGTACCAGCTCCTCCTTGTACCTCTGGTAGAATTCAGCTGTGAATCCATCTGGTCCTGGACTTTTTTTGGTTGGTAGGCTATTAATTATTGCCTGAATTTCAGAGCCTACTATTGGTCTATTCAGGGATTCAACTTCTTCCTGGTTTAGTCTTGGAAGAGTGTAAGTGTCCAGGAAATTATCCATTTCTTCTAGATTTTCCAGTTTATTTGCGTAGAGGTGTTTATAGTATTCTCTGATGGTAGTTTGTATTTCTGTGGGGTCGGTGGTGATATCCCCTTTATCATTTTTAATTGCGTCGATTTGATTCTTCTCTCTTTTCTTCTTTATTAGTCTTGCTAGTGGTCTGTCAATTTTGTTGATCTTTTCAAAAAACCAACTCCTGGATTCATTGATTTTTTGGAGGGTTTTTTGTGTCTCTATCTCCTTCAGTTCTGCTCTGATCTTAGTTATTTCTTGCCTTCTGCTAGCTTTCGAATGTGTTTGCTCTTGCTTCTCTAGTTCTTTTAATTGCGATGTTAGAGTGTCAATTTTAGATCTTTCCTGCTTTCTCTTGTGGGCATTTAGTGCTATAAATTTCCCTCTACACACTGCTTTAAATGTGTCCCAGAGCTTCTGGTATGTTGTATCTTTGTTCTCATTGGTTTCAAAGAACATCTTTATTTCTGCCTTCATTTCGTTATGTACCCAGTAGTCATTCAGGAGCAGGTTGTTCAGTTTCCATGTAGTTGAGCGGTTTTGATTGAGTTTCTTAGTCCTGAGTTCTAATTTGATTGCACTGTGGTCTGAGAGACAGTTTGTTATAATTTCTGTTCTTGTACATTTGCTGAGGAGTGCTTTACTTCCAATTACGTGGTCAATTTTGGAGTAAGTACGATGTGGTGCTGAGAAGAATGTATATTCTGTTGATTTGGGGTGGAGAGTTCTATAGATGTCTATTAGGTCTGCTTGCTGCAGAGATGAGTTCAATTCCTGGATATCCTTGTTAACTTTCTGTCTCGTTGATCTGTCTAATGTTGACAGTGGAGTGTTGAAGTCTCCCATTATTATTGTATGGGAGTCTAAGTCTCTTTGTAAGTCTCTAAGGACTTGCTTTATGAATCTGGGTGCTCCTGTATTGGGTGCATATATATTTAGGATAGTTAGCTCTTCCTGTTGAATTGATCCCTTTACCATTATGTAATGGCCTTCTTTGTCTCTTTTGATCTTTGATGGTTTAAAGTCTGTTTTATCAGAGACTAGTATTGCAACCCCCGCTTTTTTTTGTTCTCCATTTGCTTGGTAAATCTTCCTCCATCCCTTTATTTTGAGCCTATGTATGTCTCTGCGTGTGAGATGGGTCTCCTGAATACAGCAGACTGATGGATCTTGACTCTTTATCCAGTTTGCCAGTCTGTGTCTTTTAATTGGAGCATTTAGTCCATTTACATTTAAGGTTAAGATTGTTATGTGTGAACTTGATCCTGCCATTATGATATTAACTGGTTATTTTGCTCGTTAGTTGATGCAGTTTCTTCCTAGCCTTGATGGTCTTTACATTTTGGCATGTTTTTGCAATGGCTGGTACCGGTTGTTCCTTTCCATGTTTAGTGCTTCCTTCAGGGTCTCTTGTAAGGCAGGCCTAGTGGTGACAAAATCTCTAAGCATTTGCTTATCTGTAAAGGATTTTATTTCTCCTTCACTTATGAAACTTAGTTTGGCTGGATATAAAATTCTGGGTTTAAAATTCTTTTCTTTAAGAATGTTGAATATTGGCCCCCACTCTCTTCTGGCTTGAAGAGTTTCTGCCGAGAGATCTGCTGTTAGTCTGATGGGCTTCCCTTTGTGGGTAACCCGACCTTTCTCTCTGGCTGCCCTTAAGATTTTTTCCTTCATTTCAACTTTGGTGAATCTGGCAATTATGTGTCTTGGAGTTGCTCTTCTCGAGGAGTATCTTTGTGGCGTTCTCTGTATTTCCTGGATTTGAATGTTGGCCTGCCCTACTAGGTTGGGGAAGTTCTCCTGGATGATATCCTGAAGAGTGTTTTCCAACTTGGTTCCATTTTCCCCCTCACTTTCAGGCACCCCAATCAGACGTAGATTTGGTCTTTTTACATAATCCCATACTTCTTGCAGGCTTTGTTCATTTCTTTTTCTTCTTTTTTCTTTTGGTTTCTCTTCTCGCTTCATTTCATTCATTTGATCCTCCATCGCTGACATTCTTTCTTCCAGTTGATCGAGACGGTTACTGAAGCTTGTGCATTTGTCACGTATTTCTCGTGCCATGGTTTTCGTCTCTTTCATTTCGTTTGTGAGCTTCTCTGCATTAATTACTCTAGCCATCAATTCTTCCACTTTTTTTTCAAGATTTTTAGTTTCTTTGCGCTGGGTACGTAATTCCTCCTTTAGCTCTGAGAAATTTGATGGACTGAAGCCTTCTTCTCTCATCTCGTCGAAGTCATTCTCCGTCCAGCTTTGATCCGTTGCTGGCGATGAGCTGCGCTCCTTTGCCAGTGGAGATGCGCTCTTATTTTTTGAATTTCCAGCTTTTCTGCCCTGCTTTTTCCCCATCTTTGTGGTTTTATCTGCCTCTGGTCTTTGATGATGGTGATGTACTGATGGGGTTTTGGTGTAGGTGTCCTTCCTGTTTGATAGCTTTCCTTCTAACAGTCAGGATCCTCAGCTGTAGGTTGTAGCTGTAGGAGATTGCTTGAGGTCCACTCCAGACCCTGTTTGCCTGGGTATCAGCAGCAGAGGCTGCAGAAGATAGAATATTTCTGAACAGCGAGTGTACCTGTCTGATTCTTGCTTTGGAATCTTCCTCTCAGGGGTGTACTCCACCCTGTGAGGTGTGGTGTGTCAGACTGCCCCTAGTGGGGGATGTCTCCCAGTTAGGCTACTCAGGGGTCAGGGACCCACTTGAGCAGGGAGTCTGTCCCTTCTCAGATCTCAACCTCCGTGTTGGGAGATCCACTGCTCTCTTTAAAGCTGTCAGACAGAGTCGTTTGCGTCTGCAGAGCTGCTGCGTTTGTTATTATTTACTGTGCCCTGTCCCCAGAGGTGGAGTCTACAGAGACAGGCAGGTTTCCTTGAGCTGCTGTGAGCTCCACCCAGTTCGAGCTTCCCAGCAGCTTTGTTTACCTACTTAAGCCTCAGCAATGGCGGGCGCCCCTCCCCCAGCCTCGCTGCTGCCTTGCCGGTAGATCACAGACTGCTGTGCTAGCAATGAGGGAGGCTCCGTGGGTGTGGGACACTCCCGGCCAGGTGTGGGATATGATCTCCTGGTGTGCCTGTCTACTTAAAGCACAGTATTGGGGTGGGAGTTACCCGATTTTCCAGGTGTTGTGTGTCTCAGTTCCCCTGGCTAGGAAAAGGGATTCCCTTCCCCCTTGCGCTTTCCAGGTGAGGCAATGCCTCGCCCTGCTTCAGCTCTCGCTGGTCGGGCTGCAGCAGCTGACCAGCACCGATCGTCTGGCACTCCCCAGTGAGATGAACCCAGTACCTCAGTTGAAAATGCAGAAATCGCCGGTCTTCTGTGTCGCTCGCGCTGGGAGTTGGAGACTGGAGCTGTTCCTATTCGGCCATCTTGCTCCGCCCCCGCCTGATTGTCGTTTTTTCTTTTTTTGAGACAGCCTAACTCTGTGGACCAGGCTGGAGTGCAGTGGCATGATCTCAGCTCACTGCAACCTCCTCCTCCCGGGTTCAGGCGATTCTCCTGCCTCAGCCTCCCGAGTAACTAGGATTACAGGCATGCACCACCATGCCCAGTTAATTTTTTACATTTTCAGTAGAGACAGGTGTATCACCAGGTTGGCTAACCTGGTCTCCAACTCCTGACATCAGGTGATCCACCCACCTCAGCCTCTCAAAGTGGGATGAGCCACTGCATTTGGCCCCTCTCCCTGTATCTTCATATGCCTGCAACCCCAAGAGAGGGCTCCTGGCTCCTTGGTTAGGGTCCGGGCCCCAGAGGCCCAGGGTCAAGGCTATGGCACCATCCCAAGAACATTCTTCTCTTCAAGTGGCTGCATCTGACAGGCATGGATGCTACAGGCTGGGGCCTGCTTGAATTCCTGCTGTGGAAGGCAAGAGAAGGTGCTCCTTGATGAACGAGAGATCCCACTGATCTCAGGAGTTCTGTCCTGGCCTGCAGCCCGTCTTCATCCAGCGGGTTCTTGGGTGGGGAGCCGACCTTGCCCTTGGCTAGGGTTGAGGGTTCCGCTTACCCAAAGGCATAGCCTGGGGTTACAGCTGCAGTTCCCACTGGGCAGCACCGGGCCCTGCCCTGCCCCTGCAGGCCTGGCACTTGTCCTCAGCAAAGATGGCTTGGACGGGCCTAGGCGCCTAACGCAACCCTTCCGCTGGGCTCCTCCCATGCTGCTCTTAGCCCGGCTGCTCTTAGCCTCATAGACAGCGGCCTAGCTGTGGAATGGAAAGTGTGACCCGGTGGACAGGGTGGCCTGGGCGGCGCTCTGGCCACTGTTGTATGGCTGCACTGTTGTATGGCTGCGCTTTGGCGCTGCAGGGCAGGATGCTGTACCCCTGGGAGAGCCTGTTGCAGGAGCGCAAGGAGCTGGGTGGCCTCTGGAGCTTCTGCTCCGACTTGGACAACTGAAGCGGGGCATTAATGAGCAGTGGTACCCCTGGCAGCTGCAGGAGGTGAGGACTCCGGGCAGGGCTGGGAGGCACTTCGTTGACTACCTACCCTGCCTTAAGATGTAGTTTACTGTAGCCCCAAACTCCTGGCTCAAGCAATCCTTCCACTTCAGCCTCCCAAGTAGCTGGGGCTGCTGGGGCTGCAGGCACGCACCACCACACTTGGCTCATTTTTTGTATTTTTAGGGAAGAAGTGGTTTCCCTATGTTACCCAGGCTGGTCTTGAACTCCTGGGCTCAAGCGATCCTTCCACCTCAGCCTCCCCAAGTGTTGGGATTACAGGTGTGACCACTGTGCCTGGCCAAAAAAATCTTTTTTTCAATTAAAAAAAAGCACTGGACATGGCGGCTAACGCCTGTAATCCCAGCACTTTGGGAGGCCGAGTCGAGTGGATTACCTGAGGAGTAGGTGTGACTTCTACAATTGGTTTGGTGGAAATCAAATCCAAGTACAACTACAACCGATGGCAAGGGGACCAGACCTTCTGCGATGGTGAGTGATAGCATCCCCAAAAGTTAAAAATGCCAGATGCATGACAATGCTCCCGTGACTGGTTAATAGGGTGATAGTCACTAGTCCATTGAGGTGTCTTATTTAAGGGGAACATGTGGGCGATCTTAGTTTTATGACCCTGAGGTAAGAACCAGATGCCAGGTATAGTTTCAGTATAGTCACCCGCAAGTATTCCGGGCCCGGAGCGAGGAGGGTAACACGCCCGAGTGGGATGATGATTTCTCAGAGGTTGGTAGATTAAGAGACCAAAATTCGGTAGGAGATATCCATGTTGGCGAGGGTGGTTTTGACTGAAATGTGCAATGTCCAATGAACAAATGAATGTACTATGTAATATTAAGAATTTTGAGTACTGGTCGATATTCATGTAGAACTAGTTCTATATGTAAGTGTAGTATTATGTATGATAGTTAAGAAATTGTGAACACTTGCTTATATGCATGTGGAGCAAGCTTGTAATGTATCTAATCTGTGAATGTACTGTGCACAATCAACCATTGGCAGTACTATATATTCATGGGGACTAGCAGTAATGCACAAAGTACATAGAAGTATTAATGTATTAGTGCTGATGGTCAGTACTTACATAGAAATTAAAATGCGTGCTGAAAAGAATATAGAGAATAGTTTAATTAGAATCTCAGCTTTGGGTGTTGATGGTGAAGCGGGAATGCTTTTTCTCTGAGTTGCCCTGGGGAGGGACTCTCCATTTCTGGTTTACAAGACTGGCGTATGGGATTATACTACACGGGCAGTTTCATTTAAGTAGTTTATTCTCGATTAGGGCAGTGAGTGGTATGAGAACAAGAATAATAGAGAAATATCTCATAGATGCTGTCTGTCCGATGGTAATGAAAGGATGTTCTTGGCTGTCCTCCGATCCATGTGAGTGTGAGTAGGTCGGTGACTGAGATTCAGAACAGATATTGCCTTAATGGGCAGAATATTATGTTTTGTTGTTTGGATGTGTGGAGTGCAGGAATAACTGCTAGAAGGAGAGTGGATAATAGAAGGGCCAGTACACCTCCTAGTTTATTGGGGATGGACCATAAGATTGCATATGCAAATAAAAAGTGTCACTCTGGTTTAATGTGGG
The DNA here is from genome assembly GCF_047675955.1 of Chlorocebus sabaeus. Taxonomy (NCBI): domain Eukaryota; kingdom Metazoa; phylum Chordata; class Mammalia; order Primates; family Cercopithecidae; genus Chlorocebus; species Chlorocebus sabaeus. The sequence continues at coordinate 972,517 of NC_132924.1, forward strand.
GCAGGGTATTTAGGGGGTTGACTAAGGTGTAATTATCTGTGTCACTCAGGAAGTCAGGCGAGAAACAATACTAGAATTATTAAAAGGAGGAGGAGAAAAATTAAACCTAGAATAGCTTTGGTTATATAGTAAGGGTGGAAGGTGATTTTGTTGGAATGTGATGGAATTTCTGAAGGGTTATTAGACCCTGTTTCATGTAGAAATAAAAGGTGGAGAATTGTTAGGGCTATGATGATGAAAGGTAAGATGAAATGGAAGGTGAAGAATTGTGTAAGAGGGGCTTTGGCAACTGAAAATCCACTTCTGATTCATTGGACAATGTCAGTTCCAGTATATGGGATGGCTGATAGGTTTGTGATTGCTGTAGCGCCTCAGAATGATATTTGGCCTCATGGAAGCACATAGCCTATAAATGCTGTTGCTGTGGTTGTGAGTAGGAGGATAATGCCAATATTTCTGGTTTCTAAATATATGAATAACCCATAATATAAGCCTCCACCAACGTGTAGGAAAAGGCAGACGAAGAATGTTGAAGAGCCGTTAGTGTGAAAATAGCGGACTCTTCAGCCGTAGTCCACATCTTGGTTAATATGGGCAACAGAAGAGAAAGCAATTTAGGTATCGGGTGTGTAGTGTATGGCCAGAAATAACGCTGTGATGATCTGGAGGATTAAGCAGGTACCAAGAAGTGAGCCGAAGTTTCATCATATAGAGATATTAGATGGTGTGGGGAGATCAATGAATGAGTAATTAATGATTTTTATTAGTGGGCTTGTTTTACATATAATGGTCATTAGTGTTCTTATAGTTGAATCACAGTGATGGCTTTTCATATCAGTCATGGCTATAACCCATGTGGAATAGTGACATAGGCTTTTTTATTACTAAGTATTCTTTTGTTATGGGATTTGTGGTTTTTTTCTAAACCTTCTCCTATTTATGGGGGCTTAGGGTTCATTCTTAGTGCTGCTGTAGGTTGTGTTATTGTGTTGAACCATGGTGGGGCTTTTATGGGATTAATAGTCTTTTTGATTTATTTGGGGGGGATGATGGTTGTTTTGGGTTATACTGTGGCAATGGCTATTGAGGAATACCCTGAGTAATGAGGATCAAGTATTGAAGTTTTAGAAACTTAATTATTGGGGCTACTAATAGAGTTGGTGTTACTTTGATGAATAGTGAGTATGATGGGGTGGTGATCATAGTTAATTTTATTAGTGTGGGAAGTTGAATCATCTTTGAGGGTGAGGGCCCAGGGCTGATTCATGAGGATTCTGCGGGTGCGGGTGCTTTATATAATTATGGCTGTTGATTGGTGGTAGTTGCTGGTTGAACATTGTTTGTTAGTATTTATGTTGCAATTGAAATTACTCGGGGTAATAGATAATTAAGAGTAAAGTTAGAAAGGATGGAATAAAAAAAGAGAGGAAATAAAATGTAATTAGGCCTCTTTGAGTAGTTATGGTAATGAGGCTGTGATTTGAGTCTGTGAAATTGTCTTTGGTAAGGACTTTTCTAGTCAAATTAGGTCTAGCAGAAGTGATGGTAGGTTTTGGCTTGTAGATAGGTTTGAGTGAGGGGTTGTGTGGTGAACTGTGATTGAGTAGAATCCTAATATATTGGAGAAGCTGAATGTTTGTAATGGATATTTTATCTTAAGATTATTAGTTATAAAACTAAGTTCCATTGCCAGTAAGAGTCCTAGGAGGGTTACCCCTTGGGCTGTGAGTTTTAGGGGAGGTGGTATTGTTGTTTGTGGGGGATGAAGTAGGGATTATGCTCTTGGTAATGAAAAAATCAGTGAAGATACTGCTGACTGTAAGGTATTTAATTGGGTTTATTAGGGAAGAGTTATTTTCATCAATGCTAATTAGGGTTGGGAAATGGGGTTGTCCTATTAGAGCAAGGAAAATAATTTGGATACTATAGACACTTGTTAGGGAAGTGGCAATAAGAGTAGTAGAGAGGGCTCAGGCATTGGTATATGATCTGTTTGCGGTTTCGATAATGAGATCTTTAGAGTAAAATCCTGTGAGGAAAGGCATACCTGTAAATGCCAGGCTGCCAATAATAAGGGAGGAGGAAGTAAGGGGTAAAGTCTTAAATAGTCCTCCTATTTTTCGGATACCGTGTTCATCATTGAGGTTATGGATAATGGATCCTGAACATATAAATAATATAGGTTTTAAAAAGGCGTGAGTGTAGATGCGTAGGAATGCCAGGTGTGGTTGATTCATGCCAGTTGTAACTATTATAAGGCCTAGTTGACTTGAGGTGGGGAATGCTACGATTTTGTTGATACCATTTTGTGTTAGAGCACAAATTGCTGTAAATAAGGTGGTAATAGCCCCTAAACACAGGGTAAGGGTTTGGATTAATATACTAATATTAATATTCTATTAAGGGGTAGAAGCGGATAAGCAGGAAAACTCCTGCTACAGCTATAGTGCTACAGTGGAGTAGGGCTGAGACTGGGGTTGGGCCTTCCATGGTCAAAGGAAGTCAGGGGTGGAGGCCAAATTGAGCCGATTTTCCTGCTGCTGCTAAGAGAAGGCCAATTAATGGAAGAAGATCGGGGTAGGATTTAGGATAAATGCCTGTTGAGGTTCTCATATATTGGAGGATGAGAGGAATCATGCTATAGCTAAAATGAAGCCAATATCGCCAATGCGGTTATGCAGAATCACTTGGAGGGCTGCTGTATTAGCATCTGCTCAGCTCTGTCATCAGCCAATTAGTAAAAAAGACTAATTCCTATGCCTTCTCATCCAATAAAAAGTTGAAAAAGATTGTTGGCAATGACTAGAATTAATATTTTGGTGAGGAAAATAAGTAAATATTTGAAAAATTGATGTTAGGATCTGATTTTATTTATCAAATATTGAGAATTCTCTAATAGATCAGATGACAAATAGTGCTACTGAGATAAATATTATGGAGAAGTAATCTAGTTTGAAGCTTAATGAGAGTTTAAGGGTTTGGATTGTTACTGGATATCAGTTTGAGATGATGGCTTCTGGGTCTATATACACAAACATTGTGGGAATGAGGCTAATGGTGAAGGTGCATGAGCTAGATATTTTCACGTAATATGGGTACAAGTTCTTGTGAGGGTTGATTAAGATAGTAATAATTGGTAAGGTTAAGGAGATTAAGGTTATAGTAATGGAAAAATACATGATTATTACTTTTATTTGGAGTTGCACCAATATTTTTGGTTCCTAAGACCAGTGGATAGCTCTTATCCTCTAAAACTTGAGAACACCATGTTGTTAGGCATGGGGCCAGGAGTTAGCAGTTCTTGCATAATTTCTCAGTAAATAAGAAGTTGCAGACTTCTGTTAGTAGACCCACAATCTAATGTTTTGATTAAAGTATCTTTACAGCGTATAAAACATATAATAATCTTAAGGTTTAGGGATAATAGAATAGGTGCAAGATGTGTAAGTATTGGTATATTTTCTCATGTAAAGGAAGTTTAATACTGTTAATGTAATATGTAAGTGTTCCTCATTGTGTTGTGATAAGCATATGTAGGGAATAAAGGGCTGTGATTAATATATTAAGTCCTAGAAACATAATGGTGATGTTTGATCAGGAGAATGAAGCCACTATTACAAAGAGTTCTCCTATTAGATTAATGTTAGGGCCTAAGGCAAAGTCAGTAAGATTTGCTACAAGTCATCAAATTGTAACAATTTGTGGGAGTTATGTGGGAGCGATTAGTGGGAGTAGTGTTTGAAGCCCTCGAGAGAGTAATATGATTCGGCTATGGATTCACTTGTAGTTTGAATTTGCTAGGCAGAATAGTAAGGACAAAGTAAGTCCATTGGCAATTATGAGGGTAATTGCACCGGTAAAGCTTCAGGGAGTTTGAATGAGAATAGCCATAATAACAAGTGCTACATGGCTTATGGAGGAATATGCAATAAGTGATTTTAGATCAGTTTGTCATAGACAAATAGAGCTTATCATAACTATACCTCATAAGGATAACATGAGGAAGGAGTAGGCTGTATATTCTGTTGGGTGCTGAGGATAAGGGTAAGCGTATTATGCCATAGCTGCCTAGTTTTAGGAGAACCGCTACAAGTACTATTGTGCTGGCAATAGGAACTTCTGCATGGGCTTTAGGAAGTCATGGGTGAAGTCCATATAGGGATATTTTAACTATACAACCCATAATACATGCTAATCATGTAAGGTTATTGGATCAGGAAATTAATAGTTCTTGGGTATTAAATATTATTATCATGTTCAGTAAACTGAGGGCATTTTGAGTATAAATAAGTATAATAAGTAGGGGGAGAGATCCCACTAGTGTATAAAATAAGAAATATGAACTTGCATTGAGGCATTCTGGTTGGTTACCCCAGAGGATGATAATAATTAAGGTAGGGATAAGTGTAGCTTCAAAGAGAATATAAAATGTAATTAGTTGTCTGGCTGTGAATGCCATAATTTTAAAAAATTGTAGGGAAATCAATAAGGAAATATAGAGCTTTTTCCATGGGGGTGACTCGTTGGAGAGGTGGTACTGGCTTGCTATAATTATAAGAGGTAGTAGTCAGGCTGTTAAGATTAGAAGGGGTGATGTCAGCGATCAGAAGAGAAGGTTAATGAGAAGTTGAATAGTTTGTCATTGAATTGATTAAAAAATAATAGGGCAATGAAGCTGATGATTAGGCTGTGAATAGTCTTATTGATTCAGATTGTAGAGTTTTTAGAGAGTCATGTTATTGGTAGCAGTATAATTGTTGGAATAATAATTTTTAGCATTGAAGTAAATTTAGGTTATGTACATAGTCTAGGCCATACATGTTGGAGATTGAAACTGGTAAGGCAAAGCCCACTGCGGCTTCACAGGCAGCAAATACTAGGAGGGTAATAGGTATTATGAATGCTAGGGTGAAATGGATATTTAAGGTTATAAGGGTATTTATGATGAATAATCATATTATTATTCTAAGTGTAATCTCATAATCTAATGAGTTGAAATCATTTATTTTGGCTTAAACTATCTACCAATTCAGTTCAATCTAATCCTTTTTGAGCTCATTCATAAGTTAACCCTAGGACTAAAATGATGACTAGTATAAGGGCTGTGCTGATTATTAGTGTCAGGTAGCTTGTTTGAAGGGCTCATGGCAAGAGTAGTAGTAGGGCAATTTCTAAGTCAAATAGGAGGAATGTGATGGCTACTAGAAAAAATTTTATGGAGAAGGGAATGTGGGTGGGTCAAATCTGCATTCGTAGGGGCTGGATTTTTCTATATAAATATTAAATTGTGGGAGCCAAAATGTAATAACTGTTAGTGATAGGGCTGATAGGGTGTTGATTACTAGGGCTAGTATTAAGTTAATTACTCTTTTTCAGATGTCAAAACTAATTGATTGGAAGTCAGTGGTACTGTTTATATTAAAAGAGTAAGATCCTCATCAGTAAATAGAAATATACAAGAATAGTCATACTGCATCTACAGAGTGTCAATATCAGGCAGCGGCTTCAAAGCCAACGTGATGGGTAGATGTAAAGTGGTATTTTAATTGGCAGAGGAGACAGATAGTGAGGAATGTTGATCCAATAATGACATGAAGTCCGTGAAAGCCTGTAGCTCTAAAGAATGTTGAGCCATAAATTCCATCAGAAATAGCAAAGGGAGCCTCAAAGTATTCTGAGACTTGTAGGAGGGTGAAGTAAATACCTAAGGTAATTGTGGTAAGTAGTGCTTGAATTATTTGTTTTCAATTATTTTCTGTTAGGCCGTGATGGGCTCAAGTAATTGAAACCCCTGATGCAAGTAATACAGATGTATTCAGGAGGGGTACTTCCAGAGGGCCGAGGGGAGAAATGCCTGTTGGGGGTCAGTGTCCTTCTGGTTCTGGAGTAGGGGCTAGACTAGATGGTAGAAGGCCCAGAAGAACCCAGCAAAGAACAGCGCTTCTGAGATAACAAATAGGACTATTCCATATCGGAGGCCTTTTTAAACAATTGTCGTATGGTGACCTTGAAATGTACTTTCTCAGATAATGTCACATCACCATTGATATATAGTCCGTGTATTGGTTAGTAGGCCTAAGGTTAAAAGAGTAATAGAGTTAAAGTGAAATCATATAGCTAGGCTGGATGTTATTAGGAGAGCTGAGAGAGCCCCTGTTAAGGCCAAGTACTGGGTTTGATTAAATGATAGGTGTGTGTTTGGTGGGTCATTATGTGTTGTCATATAAATAAAGGCTTACTAATAGCATAAAGACATAAGCTTGGATAAGGGCCACAGTGAAGACAGAATTAGAATAATAAGGGTGACTGAAGCTGTGGGAAGGTTAATAGTTGATACTAGTGCAGCTCCTCCAATTAAGTGTTATGTGTGACTGGCTGTAATGTTGACTGTTAAACGTACAGCTAGTGCCATTGGTTAAATAAGTAGACTAATGGTTTCATTGATTACTAGTATAGGGATAAGTGGTCTGGGTGTGCCTGGTGGTAGGAAGTGAGCTAAGGAGTTTTTAGCTTTAAAGTAGAAGCCTGTGATTACTGTGCCTGCTCATAAGGGGATTGCTATACCTAGGTTTATTGATAGTTGGGTAGTTGGTGTAAATGAGTGGGGTAGAAGCCCAAGGAGATTGATTAAGGCAATAAAGAGAATTAAGGATATTAGTATAAGGGGTCAGGTTCGTCCTTTAATATTATGTGTAATTATTATTTGTTTTAGAGCAAGTTGAACTAGTCATTGTTGAATAGAAATCAATTGGTTATTGATTAGATAGTTGGAGGTTGGAAGGAGTGTGGTGAGAAACAAGATGATTAGTGCTGCTGTGTGTAAACCTAGGATTATCAGGGCAGTAAATGAGGTGAACAAATTTTCATTCATTTTAGTTCTCAAGCATTGTTATATTTTTGCGTTTTAATTATTTTTGGTGTAAGGGGTGTATGGCAAATGAACTTTGATAGTTTTAATTGAATAATGGAGAATAAAGTTATGATTGTTGATATAATAATAATAGGTCATGTGGAAAGTACCTAGTTGAGGCATTCACTGTAGAGAAGTGTGATTTCTGTCGGCCTTTAACTGAAAAGGTTAACGCTGGGGTAGCTTTACAGTGAGATTATAGTGTGGATATAGACCGCGTTTTGAACGTTTTTAGTGGGACTAATTCTAGAATAACAGGTATAAAAACTGTGGTTAGATCCACAAATTTCTGAGCATTGTCCATAGTAGAGGCCTGGTCGTATAGCGGTTAAGGCAAATTGGTTTAAGTGTCCAGGTATTGCATCTGCTTTGAACCCTAATGAGGGAATAGTTCATGAGTGCAGGACATCTTCGGAGGAGATTAACATGCGGATGGGAGTTTCTATTGAGAGGATTGTTTGGTTATTGAATTCGAGGAGTTGAAGTTCATCTGGTTTTAAGTTGGCTGTTGGAAGTATATAAGAATTGAAGCTTAATTCTTCATAATCCGTATACTTGTAGCTTCAATACCATTGATGTCCAATTGTTTTAACAGTGAGAGGAGGGTTATTGATTTCATCTGTTATATACAGGCTGTGTAGGGATGGGAGGGCAATTAAGATTAAGATGATAGCAGGCAAGATAGTTCAGACAGTCTCTATTTCTTAGGCATCTGTGGTGCTAGTATGAATCAATTTTGTTGTGAGTATTAGAGAAATAATGTATAGAACCAGGGAGCTAATTAGGAAAATAATTATAAGAGTGTGATCATGAAAGGTAAGTAGTTCTTCTGTAATAGGGAATGAAGCATCTTGAAGACCTAATTGAATTGGATGGGCCATTAAGATACATAGGGCTTAACCTATAACTTAACTTTGACAAAGTTATGAAATAACTTTACTAATACGTTATTGAGAAAATCATAGAGGTTGTGGGATTGGCTTGAAACAGTCTGTGGAGGTTCAGTTCCTTCCTTTTTCGCTCAGGTCTTCATGTAGGTTGGTTGTTCAAATGCTTTATATTTTTGGAAAACCTGATAGGAGATAAAAGTAGGTTCCCAGTGAATTACCCATTTTATTATGATATAATATCCTTTTTTGTCTCGTGTGTTTTGACTTTATATATTATAAAATATGACAGCTTTTGACTTAATATAATTCTCCCCCTCTCATTTGGTTAACATTTGCATGGAATGTCTTTTTCCATCCTGCCACTTTCAGTCTATTTTCATCATTAGATCTGAGGTGAGTCTCTTGGAGACATGACATAGGTGGATTTTGTTTTCTAAATTAAAAAAAAAAATCCCTTTATGTAATATTTGCCTTTGATTGGGAAGTTTAGTCCATGCATATTTTAATACTTTTCTGAAAGGAAATGACTTACAATTACCATTTTATTGTTTTATTTGACTCTTGTACCTATTTTGTCCCTATTCACTTTGTATTCCTTTGTGTCTTGTTGATATTTGTAGTGACATGCTTTGTTCTTTTATTTTCTGTTGTGTAGCTGCATTTTCTTTATGGTTCCCATGTAAATTACATAAAAATCTCTTAAAGTTACAACTGTATATTTTAAACTGGTAACAACTTGCCCTCAGTTGCATACAAAAATGCTTGCTCATTACATCTGCCCTTAACTTATAATGTCACTAAGTATATCATATTTAATGGGTGTTTTAATTTTCATGATGTCTTTCAAATTTTAAAGCACAATTGTTTTCTGCCTAATTATCATAATACTACAAAGTTTTACTTTTGTGTACGTGCGTATCTTTCCCAGAGAGTCGTGTATTTTTTATATGATTTGGTTTGTTTTCTATTATTTTAAATTTTGAATGGGAAAGACTTCTTTTTGCATTTCTTGTAGGACAGTTATATTGCTGATGTACTTTCTCAGCATTTAGTTATCTTGGAAAATCTTTATTTTAAAAAATTTTGTAGGATAGTTTTGCTAAAAGTTTTTTTTTTTTTTACTTCAGCACTTGGAGTATGTAACTCAACTCTCTTCTGCAGGGTTTTTGTTCAAAAATTCACTGATAATCTTGCAGGAGCATGCATATAGGTGATTCATCTCTTTTGTCTTTCTGCATTCAAGATTATTTTCTGTGACTTTCAAAACTTTGCGTATATTATAGTGTCTTGTTATGTGTCTCTTTATCCCAGTTGGAGTTTGTTGAGCTTCAGTTTTTAATATTTTTTTCTTACATTAGATAATTTCTCAGTCATTTTTTGTATGTCTTCTCTAAAACTTGTTTCTTTTTGTCATTTTGTTGATATTCTTGTTTTTCTAGTTACCCTTAGTTGTCTGTGTTCCCATGTTAAACACTGAGCATAATTGAGATGGTTGTGTTGATTTTTTTCAGATAATTTATACAGCTTAGTTTCTTTAGGGTTGATTTCTGCATACTTGTTTCTTTGATTGGGCCATCTTAGTCTGATACTTTGTATATATTCTAACATTTGGTTGAGAAATGAGCCAGACTCCGTCTCAAAAAATAAATAAATAAATAAATAACCACCTATCACAGTCTGTATAAAGTGGCTTTCTTTCCTGCAGTGTCTGACACCAATTTACCAGGCTAGATATTGAGAATTTCTCAAACCTGTTCTTAAGATGTCTCTTCCCTAGATTTGTGTTCCCTTTATTGGGTTATGTGGATTTGCCCATATTTCTGCTTAAGAGCCTGTAATTAGTTGATATACCGGCTGTTTATCTGTGGTCCTACAGTCTCTCTGCTGCTTTAACAGTCATTTACCTTTTCTCTCACAAACACTACCCTGTCATTCAAAGTATAGCACCATTTCTTTCAGCACTCTGTGTCTCTGTAAACAGAAACCAGTCTTTGGAAAGACCCCACAAAGCTGGAAGTACGGACCATGTGCCACTATTTTTTTTTTTTTTTTTTCGCTTTTTAGAGAGAAGCCAAGAGTTGAGAGTTTACACTTAAAGGCATTATTCTGTATTGGGGAGGAGGTGGGTAAATGTAACAAATGTTCCATTGTCTTCTATGTGGCTCTTAGCATCATTCTCATCTATGGCACTGCCATCTCTTAACTGGTTTTTAGAACTCTTACAAACGCATTTTGGTCAATATATTTTTGTTATGTTTGCATGTCTATTAAGGAATTTGGGCATGTGGTATTATGCCATCTTATTGTGCTTGGTATAATTTTATATTTTGTATTTGTAAAGTATATTCTCCTGAGTCTAATCAGTGGTACAATTCATTTTTATTTCTTTTAGCTGTATCCTCTCATTTTACTCCAGACCTTTCGCCTGAGCAAAGCATAAAACATTTATTCCCAAAAGTGATACTGAGAAGATATGAAAGCTATGACACTGAAAATTTAAACTTAAGACTGGACAAGTGTGGGTGAGTGTAAGGGACAGAAAAAAAGTTATAATGGACTTAACCAATATTTATCAACTACTATTAGCAAAATCTTTCAATGCGATGAATGTAGCAAAGCTTTTAACTGGTGCTCAATCCTTACTTAAGAGAATTTTCATACAGGAGAGAAACCATACAAATGTGAGGAATGTGGCAAAGCTGTTAACTGGTTCTCAAACCTTACTCAAAATAAGATAATTCATACTGTAGGGAAACCCTACAAATGTGAAGAATGTGGCAAAGCCTTTAATCAGTGCTCACACCTTATTGGACATAAAAGAATTCATACTGGAGAGAAACCTTACACATGTGAAGAATGTGGCAAAGCCTTCACCCAGGGCTTACATCTCACTAGACACAAGGCAACTCATACTGAAAGAAACCCTACGCATGTGAAGAATACGGCAGAACTTTTAACTTGTTCTCATACTTTTCTCGATGTAAGGGAATTCATACTGAAGAGAAACACTACAATTGTGAAGAATGTGGAAAAGCTTTTATGCATGGCTCAATCCTGACTAAAAACAAGAGGATTCATACTGTAGAGAAATGCTACAATGGTGAAGAATGTGGCATAACCTTTAACCAGAGCTCACATCTTATTGGACATAAGAGAATTCATACTGGAAGAAAACCCTACAATGGTGAAGAATGTGGAAAAGCTTTTATGCATGGCTCAATCCTTATTAAACATAAAAGAATTCATACTGGAGAGAAATGCTACAGATATGAAGAATGTGGCAAAACCTTTAACCAGAGCTCACATCTTATTGGACACAAGATAATTCATACTGGAGAGCAACACGATAAATGTGAAAAATGTGGCAAAGCCTTTAACTGGTTCTCAAACTTTACTAAACTTAAGAGAATTCATACTGGAGAGAACCCCTAGAATTGTAAAGAATGGGGTAAGTCTTTGACCAATGCTCAGTCCTTACTGAATATAAGATAATTCACATGATAGAGAACCCCTACAATTGTAGGGAATATAGCAATAGTTTTAATTTGTGCTCAACTTTTACTGTAAGTGAATTCATTCTGGAGAGAAACCCTACCAAGGTAAAAAATGTGGCAAAACCATTAATGAATGCTGACATCACAATCTACAGCAATGATTTCATCCTAAATAAAAGTGGTATTAATGTAATGACTGTTGAAGCATCTTTCACAAAGTAGAACCCTTAATGTGCACGAGATTATTTTAGTGAAGGAAAGCATTGTAAATATAAAGAAAGGCACAATACCTTACTTATACCACAGATTTTATTGTACAGTGGAAAATTTATACTGAAGGGAAACTCTCCGGGAGTTCCTCAAACTTTCTGTTGGGGAGAAACCCTATGGATGTAATAAATGTGGAAAAACTTCTGTTCCATACATAACCTTACAAAACACTGGAGAGTTTCTAGTAGAATATATTATACAGATTTAGGAACTGTGAAAAATACATTAGAAACCAAGCCTAAGTAAACGTTATAGATTGACAGTAGAAAGCACCAAGGCAGTAACAATTTGAGACATTGCTCTAATCAGTGTTGATTATAGATAATAATTTAAAATAGGTTGCTTACTTGTATGTAAGTTTAAATGGAGAAGGAGATTGATTTTCTCTTTGGACAGTTATAAATTACATTCAAATTATGCTTTTGGGGATTGGAATAATTACAACTACTTTGAAAAGCAAATATTTATGTGAAGTAAACTCACAAATTTCTTGATGTTATATTGTCATTTCTAGTGCTCATGTGAAAGCATGTGGTTAATGGTTTCTGCATCAGAGCTCGGAGACATCTGCACCATTAATACACTTTTCCCTGGAACACTAAGGACACTTGAATATAAGACGCATGAAGAAAATCTAGGTGGAGAGGCCCTTTATAAAAGTGTAGTAAGTGATTTGTGAGGTAGTTGTTCAGGATAATATGATTATGCATTGTAGGAGAAGAGAAACATTTTGAATCTTAGAAGTGAATTGTTTTACTAGTTACACATAAAAATAATGAAATACTGTGGAGTTTAAAATGCTTTTCGACATATTATTTGAACTTAATTTATTTTAATGGAACAAAGTTGTTTTTAATGTCTTAAGACTATTTTCCATTGAATGAAATGCATCTTACCACCAACATTAACCTATCCCACCATATCCCATGTTGTAGGTAACTGATGGTCACAATATACTATTGGATAGCATAGTGGAAGGTAACATAGTACAATGACATCTTTTGTAATCCCTTCTCTCAGTGGAATATTGTTACCAGAGGTAATATTTTTATTTTTTTCTTCTTTTTGTAACTATAGGATCATTATGATGGTTACAATAAAGATTACATAAGACTATAATAAATTATATTCACATATTTCTGAATTCTGAATATTTTAAAATTTTATTATTTATTTTTTCTGAGTGTGCCCACTCTAGTCTGCAAAACACAGATTTTTGGTTTTGATTTACATGGGTTTACATATACAAATATATCACTTTATAGATAAACTTCAGGTGTAAGAGATTTGTGGTGAATGTAGTTATGTTTGTGTGTAAGTGTGTACCTATTTTGAGAAGAAAAATATCAGATCAATACAGATAAATTTTAAAAGTGTTGATAATTTACTAGGCAGGTCAAAACCTCAAAGATTCTGAAAACAAATCTGTTTTCTCTGCTTTGTATTGAATTCATTTATCTAAAATCTTATGGCCCCTTGGCTCAGAATCTCTTTGGAAATCCTTTGGTTTTTCTTGCCTGTTTCTTATGCTGGACCTAGTATATAATTTTCTCATTCCAAGGTTCATGTAGTATTCTTTATATGATGTCCTCTGTGATTATAAGAATGACTTTTATGAAATTTAATAGTGCTCAGAAAATAACTTTTAGACGTTAATGTTTCTACAGTGAGTGTTTTTAAGTTACATTCATTCTTTTTCTTTTCATTGGAGAACTCCATTTAAGCCACTTTTTCTTTTATGATTGTTCTTTTTGTGATTGACATAATCAAGTTTATTGAGCTAATTTGTTTATGTAAACAATAGGAGGCTTCATACATCATGAGGTTGTTTTGGCACATAAATGAACATACACAGGGCAGTGCTCGCTGTGTAATAGATGCTCCATAATTAGCAGTAAACATGCAGAGGCCCAGGGACTGTCATTTGTTCACGGAATTATGCCAAGCATCTAGAAAACTGACTTTAAACATTGTGCTGAAAATATGTGTCTTTAATAAACAAACCTCAACAAGAACCTCCTTAGATAGCTGAGTTGGGTAGGGACTCCTCTTTCAGCATCCTAGAAAGTTTGTTCATTCTGTGTCAAGGACAAAATCCAGCTAGAAAGAATCTCAAATGTGGTTTACCAATGCAAAAACAGCTTTGCTTTTTATGTGCATTTTCCAAATGTTGAGGGATGCAGACCAATGAGGCAGAGGACTTCTTGGGCAAAAAGACAGAGAAAAAAAAAAATATATATATATATATATATAAACAGAGCATCCTAAGTAGCCTTTGTACGGAGCCAGGCACTAGGCATCTGCTTACTGTGTCTTATGCCGTTTAGTCACTATAATAACTCTGAGGTTCATCTTTCCACTTTTCAGAGGCATAGACAGGCTCAGAGAGCTGCAGTTATATCCTTAATACCCACCTGGTAGCTAGCAGAGTCACCACTGTTTCTTGGAGGAGACAGACACCTACTAAATAGCTGGCCTGGGAACTGTGCATTGGTGGTGAAGTCCTGGTAGGAGCCCAGGAAGGTGGTAAAGGAGAAGATGGCTCAACCTGGAAGTCTAGTACCAGAGGCTCATTTAGCTTCTCCCTTGTACCTGACTGGGAGTATCTGGATTATTCTCAAGGTTTCGGGTAGACTTATTTTTATATGGAGGGGAACAAGAAGAGGCATATGGTCAATGACAGCACTGTGAACCACTGGCAGTTTGGGGGCTGCGGCTTATACCAAGAAGGTCCTATTTTTCAGAGACTTGTGCATGTGGAGGACACAGGTGTCCGTGGTGAAGGAGGTTCTAGGCTTCCAAAGTTTTATGTGGGCCAGGTGCAGTGGCTCATGCTTGTAATATCAGCACTTTGGGAGTCCAATGTGTGTGGATCACCTGAGGTCAAGAGATCAAGACCAGCCTGATCAACACGGTGAAACCCTGCCTCTACTAATAATATAAAAAATTAGCCAGGTGTGGTGGCAGGCACCTGTAATCCCAGCTACTCAGGAGGCTGAGGCAGGAGAATCACTTGAACCCAGGAGGTAGAGGTTGCAGTGAGCCAAGATCGCACCATTGCACTCCAGCCTGGGTGACAAGAGTGAAACTCCATCTGAAAATCAAAGAAACAATGACAAGAAAGTTTTATGTGGCGGTGTTAAGCCATTAACACTGTCAAGGCATCTTCATGTTACTTTGTCCTCTGTGGAGCACCAGCACCCACCTATATTAACAGCCTGTACAAAGAGAATTATCCCAGAGAGTCCTCAAAAAAGTCGTTCTTATAGAGTTGGGAAAACACAGACTCAACAGCACATAGGTCAGAACTGAGAACTGTAAACAGTGAGGCCTGCAAGAAATTTCCCTCAAGCTTCTGGAGACTCTGTCTGCTCCTCACGTGGATGGAAACGGCCTCAAGAAGCCTCATTTTCTATTTTAGAATAGAGGCAAGACAGACACAGGGCAAGACAGCCTAGGAATACTTTTTTGACTTTAAGCAATACAATTTTTTAACATTAAAAAGAACTTTGCCAAACAACTACAATTCCAGACATGACAAGGGGGCATATGCTGGGAGAGTCCAGGATGGGAGAAAGCCCATTTAAAGGGCCAAGAATCGAAGCAGATGACTCAGGGAAAACACATATATATTAAGCAATTCAAAGATGACTCAAAAATTTCGGTCGGAAAACTGGAAATCAACGTGATTTTATTTGCCACATGGATAACAGATTGGCAACAAATTAAAATAAAGTTAACATCCGGGAGAATCTAGATTCAGGGAAGTAGCTACATTCAGACATGCTGGTGGCAGTGTACCTTCCAAAGCCCTTTTGGAAAGTGATCAGTCTGTAGCTATTACAATTTTACATATGCATATCCTTCCACCGAGTAATCTCCTGGGAGTTTGTCATCTACAAGGGAATAATATGTCCAGTGGGCTGAGTGGTGTCCCCTCCCCAAAGTTCACGTTCTCACACTCAGTGCCTCAGAATGTCACTAGTTTTGAGTTTATTGGAGTAGACCCAAATCCAATATGACTGAAGTCCTTATTAGAAGAGGCAGTAAGAACGCAGAGGTAGAAGTCAGCTATCTACAAGCCAAGAGTTCGCAGAGAAACCACCCCAGCTAACAGCTTGTTGGATTTCTATTCTCCAGGATTGTGGAAAACTAAGTTTCTGCTGTTAAAGTCCTTCAGTCTGCAGTGGTGTGTATGGACGCTCTAGCAGATGGTTACAGACTACTGGGGCACATATAGAATGTTTCCTGAAGAGTGGCCAAAATTGAAACAGAAGATCATCATGTCCAGGCTCCACCTGCATTGCAAGGCTGAACTGCTGAGGGAAATGGCCTCCTTTATGGAATATTGTGAAGCTATGTGAGGTTGCAGCTCCAGCCCTGATGGGGCTACAGGAATGAGTTCTGTGGGATAACCAATACATAGAGCAGCTTAACCATCCTTCCTCCCCCTTTTAGCTCCCTTTTTGTGTAAAAAGCATACTAGAGTATGGACTTTTAAATCTTAAAGTTCTGGCAGGGCAGTGGGGTTGCCTGCTACAGGAAATATGTGGGGTGGGTGTTTAAGACAATATAAATAGGCTGGGCATTGTGTTTCATGCTTGTAATCCTAGCACTTTGGAAGGCTGAGGCAGGCAGATCACCTGAGGTCAGGAGTTCAGGACCAGCCTGGCTAACAAGGTGAAACCCTGTCTCTCCTAAAAATACAAAAGTTAGCTGGGTGTGGTGGCACCTGCCTGCAATCTCAGCTGCCTGGGAGGCTGAGGCAGTAGAATCGCTGGAACCCGGGAGGCAGAGGTTGCAGTGAGCAGAGATCGGGCCACTGCACTCCAGCCTGGGTGACAGAGTGAGACTCTGTCTAAAAAAAAAAAAAAGAAGAAGAATATAGATAGCAACATAAAAAGGCACTCATGGCCTAGTGTAAACAAGACAAAGCTATTTGTCTCCTCTTTCTACAACTGTATGAGCAAGAACTTAGCATCAAACCAAGTTTCTGTTGGAGACGAATGAAGGTCCAGTTCTTTTGGGCGGGAACTGGGGGTCACTTAGGTGTGAAAGCCCTGGGACAGAGGCAATGGAGTTTCCATATTTGAGTCTGGGTCCTGGGCCTGCCCTGATTTTCTTGGATTCCTGTCTGAGGTGACCCCTCTGTTCCTACTGTCGCCCCACAGCAACACTGGCCATGGTTGGTGGCATGGTGCTCCTGCCCTTTGTCCAAGGAGATGGAGTGGTTGAACCTATTACTTATTTTTACTGACCTGTGTGAAGCTGTGCAAGGAGAGTGCCCAGCAGCTGGGCCAAAAGGTGTCAGTAACCTGCCTGGCTATTTCTGCAAGGAGAAAGCCCAATTAGAAATTCTGCCCCCCAGATCACACACATAGGAGCATCTGCATAGACTTCCCAGCCAGAGAGAAAACCAGATTACAGTGTGAAGTCTTGGGGTTAGCATCTGAGTGGACAAACTTGTTCCCCAACACTCACTTCTTATCCTGCCAGCCATGACCTGGAATATGATCTTGGTAGACCCATCAGATTCCCAATGCCTGACAGCCTGCTCCTGTCCAGGGAGGGAAGCCTCATCTCTGGCTCCCATAACACATGGTGATGGGCAGGAATGTGGGGTTGCCCAGGTGGGATCTTAGGCAAGGTCTGGCCTGGATGGGTCTGCCCTGAGCTGCCCTGTGTTACCTATGGGTGCCCCCTGCCAAGTGACGCCCTCACTTTAAGCCTTCCACAGATGAGAACCTCAGGAAGTCAGGATATAGCAGGAGAACATCTTGCTCTTGAGCGTCTGCATGAAATTAGCTTGATACAGGGCTGTGTCTAGAATAAGGGTTTCTGGTTACCAGAGTTTGAATTCTGGTGGGTCTGTCACCAAGGACATGAAGTTACTTGAAGGTTCCATCACCTGGGCCCCTTCCTTCAGTACGACCTGCTCACAGGCTCTGCTGGGGTCCTGACTACTCAGCCTCCTTAACCATATCAACTTCTAGAACTGTCTTAATTGCAAATGGCATAATCCTTTATATAAAAATGTGTAAGAGTTTCACTAAGATACCACTAGAATTAAGTTAATCAGTGTCACAAGGTACAAGATACACATAAAAAAGTATGCTTAAAGCAACCAACAATGAAAATAAAATATATACATTTGATTTATAATAACTTCAAAAATATTTAGAAAAAGTAATGTAAGTGCAACAATTTTACACTTTTTTTTTTTTTTTTTTTGGACAAGGTCTTGCTCTGTTGCCCAGGCTGGAGTGCAGTGGTGTGATCACAGCTCACTGCAGTCTCGACCTCCTGGACTCAATTGATCCACCTGCCTCAGCCTCAGCAGTAGTTGGGACTACAGGTGTGCGCCACCATGCCTGACTAATGTTTGTATTTCTTGTAGAGACAGGTTTCTCCACGTTCCCCACGCTGGTCTCCAACTAGGCTCAAGCAATCTGCCTGCTTCTGCCTACTATAGTGTTGGGATTATAGTCGGGAGCCACCATGCCTGGCCTACACTTAATTTTTATTAATGCTGAAAGAAATCAAGATCTGAAATAATTGAAAGGTGTCTAATTTTTAAGGATGAAAATAATATTTCCAAGATAACAATATCCCACAAATGGACCGAGAAATTCGATATAATCCCTTCAAATTCCCAGCTATGTTTTTATGTAGAAATTGACAACTCTCCCCCCAGCAAAACCGATATAGATATGCACAGGAAACCAAATACAGGAAATGATCTTGAAGAACAACTGACTTCCACTTCCCAATACAAATTCTTATTGCAGGCCAGGTGTGGTAAGTCACACCTGTAATCCCAGGACTTTGGGAGGCCGAGGGGGGCGGATCACTGGAGGTCAGGAGCTCCAAATCAGTCTGGTCAACATGGTGAAACTCTGTCTCTACTAAAAATATAAAAATTAGGTGGGCGTGGTCGTGGGCGCCTGTAATCCCAGCTACTTGGCAGGCTGAGGCAGAAGAATTGCTTGAACCCAGGAGGAGGAGGTTGCTGTGGAGCTGAGATCACAGCAATACACTCCATCATGGGTGACAGAGTGGGACTCCGTCTCAAAAAAAAAAAAAAAAAAAAATCTTACTGCAAAGAATAATGGCTATTACCTCGCTTCCTCCCCACTTTTTTTCCTCTGTCAAGACAGAATTACAGAGTAACTTGAACACTCTTGTGATACGGCCAGCTTCAGCTTCAGGTTTTTCCCTGCAGGCTTCAACCCAAGCCAGGGTCTCGACCATTCCCAGGTGCTGATAAAAATGTTTAGGATGTTGCCCACAGCACTGAAAGAAACTAGCCCTGGCCCGAGGCCAAATTCCTTAAACCTTCATGTGAACTCCATAACCAGACCCACTCATTGCAGACATACTTGGGTAGAATATCGCTGATTCGTGCCTTGCAAGGATACGCTGCAGCCCCCTCTGTGTTGGTTCCTCTAATGCATGCTTTGGACAGACCACTCTGGGCTTCAGGGCTTCTTTCTTTGGAATTCCAACTGCCCCATTTCAGGGTGGTTTGGGGTAGTGTCTTGTGGGAATTCCGCTTCTGTCACTTTTGGGGCAACTCCAGCCACTGGTTCAGCCTGAGGGAAGAGCTGGTGTAGTCGGCATTACTCTAAAGAATGGGCTGGGAGGCCGGGCATGGTGACTCACGCCTGTAATCCGAGCACTTTGGGAGGCTGAGGTGGGCAGATCAGGAGGTCAGGAGTTTGAGACCAGCCTGGCCAACATGGTGAAAGCCTGTCTCTACTAAAAATACAAAAATTACCCAGGTGTGGTGATGGGTGCCTGTAATCCCAGCTACTCGGGAGGCTGTGGCAGCAAAATTGCTTGAACCTGGGAGGCAGAGTTTGCAGTGAGCCAAGGCCACTGCACTCCAGCCTGGGTCAGAGACTCTGTCTCAAAAAAAAAAAAAAAAAAGTGGGCTAGGGAAAGCAGGACTCTTCTGGGGAGATCCCAGGATGCCCGCAAGTGCCTATGTGAGGCTCTGTCAGCCACTGCCTGATGCCTGCAGGCTGCCCTGCGAGTGCCAAGATGCTCTGAAATCTCCAGCAGGCTGGAGGAGGCTGATGGGTTAAAAATTGCCAAGGAGCCCAGACCTCAGCGGGTGGAAAGGGGTTAGGCTGGCCTCTGCCATGGGCAGGCCACCTAGGAACAAAGGCTCTGCTGGGGGCCGAGAGCAAGGTCCCTGAGTTAGGGGAGGAGGAATTGCACCTAGAGAAAGACCTGCCCACTGTCGCCCCCTGTTAGTTGCCCCTGTGGAGGTTAAATGGAAGAAAGACTCTGTGGAGAGGTGCTAGGGGAGCCTGCAGCCTCAGGCCTACTTCTGAGGGTGGCTTTTGATGGTGGTGGCAGCAGGGGCTCTGAGTCCCGTTTTCTGTGGCAGGCAGAGAAAAAAAAGAGAAGCTGCCCCACCTGCCCCACACTCACCTCAAGCTCACTGTGGCTTTAGGTGGTCTGAGGCGGTAGCTGGGCCAGGCCTTGAGGGGCAGGGCTAAGGGCCCCAGCAGTGGCTGTTTTGGTGTAGACAGCAGGCATGGCTGATACTGGGACCCGTGCAGGCCAGGAGTAGAATTTTTGTGGCTGGGGATGGAGTGTGGGTGCCAGTGTGAGGAGCAGGCTGGTCCCGCCGCCTCTTCCCTCTTTCAGGAGGGGAGCAAACACTGCAGCCCCCAACATGACAGGAAGGCCAATGTTCTCAATGTTGGGCCATTGAAGGGGACCAGAGGCCCCACGTGGCTAGAATGAGTCACTGGCCCCTTCAGAGCAAGCAATGAGATTTGTCTCTGAAGGGTCTACATCTTCCCAATACCCGAGCACATGTTGGAGGCAAACATTCTCCTGGGAACTGTCCTTGAGGCAACCTTAGACAAGTTCTGTCTTTAGGTGAGGGTCGCAAAAGCCATGCTCTGAGGGGAAGCCAAAAGGAAACCAGTGACATTATCCTGCACAAGAGGAGTGGTATGCATCAAACAATGTCACCTCCCAGGAGGGCACAGGAGATCATGGCTTTTTCTTTTTTTTTTTTTTTTTGACAGAGTCCCTCTGTCACCCAGGCTGGAGTGTATGGCATGATTTTGGCTCATTGCAGCCTTCACTTCTCAGGTTCAAGTGATTCTCTTGCCTTAGATCCCCAGTAGCTGGGATTACAGGCAAGCACCATGATGCCGGTAAGTTTTGTATTTTTAGTAGAGATAGAGTTTCACCATTTTGACCGGGCTGATCTCAACCTCCTGACCTCAAGTGATCTGCCCACCTCAGCTTCCCAAAGTGCTGGGATTGCAGGCGTGAGCCACTGTGCTTGGCTTGAGATCATGGCTTCTGTTCAGGACTTCGAAAGGATGGGGATTGCATGTCTGCACAGAGCCCATAAAACAGGTTTGTGTGGTTGGTGCCAAAGCCTGATGGCACCTGGAGTATGACGGTTGATTCTTGGGATATTATGACAGTTGATCATTGATTATTTGGAACTGAATATGGTGACTCTGGCCATGCATGCTGCTGTCCCCCAAATGGCTCAAATCCTGGAGAAACTAAACACTTGCTCAGGTCCATGGCATACTGTCCTGAATTTGGCAAATGCTTTCTGCAGCATACCCTTAGACCCAAAGCCCCAGGACCATTTTGCCTTCAGCTGAGAGGACCAACAGTGTACCTTTTGATTGCTCCCAGAGAAACTTACACAGCGCAACTCTCTGACATGGTTTAGAGTGATGCGAGACATTTTGGAGTGATGTGCCCGACGTTCTCTGGGAAAACCATATGAATAATAATATTCTAATCTCTACAGATTGAAGTCTTTTGCAGAAACCTACCCAGAAACTTCTAGAGCATTTACAATCCAGAGGATGGGCCAGTCGTGCCCAGAAAGTCCAGGGACCATGGGGCACCATAACATTCCCGGGCATGGTCGGGTTAAATAAGACCCAAGTTTTTCCAACAGTTGTGATCATCAAAATCCAGCCATACCCACGGGCCTGTGTATAGTTTGGATCTGTGTCCCCACCTGAATCTCTAATTGTAATCTGCAGTGTTGGAGATGAGGCCTGGTGGGAGGTGATTGGATCATGGAGGTGGTCCCTCATGAATTGTTTAGCACCATACCTTCCGTGCTGTTCTTGTGATAGTGAGAGCTCTCACAAGATCTAGTTGTTTAAAGTGTGTAGGCCAGGTATGGTGGCTCATGCATGTAATCCCAGCACTTTGGGAGGCCGAGGCAGGTGGATCACAAGGTCAGGAGATCGAGACCATCTTGGCTAACATGGTGAAACCCCATCTTTACTAAAAATACAAAAATTAACCAGGCATGGTGGCATGTGCCTGTAGTCCCAACTACTCAGGAGGCTGAGGCAGGAGAATTACTTGAACCCGGGAGGCAAAAGTTGAAGTGAGCTGAAATCACACCATTGCATTCCAGCCTGGGTGACAGAACAACACTCCCTCTCAAAAAAAAAAAAATAAAATAAGTGTGTAGCACCTCTCCCCGCTCTCTCTTGTTCTTGCTCCAGTCATGTAACATGTGCCTGCCTGCTTCCTCTTCCCCTTCCACCATGATTTTAAGCTCCCTGAGGCCTCTCCAGAAGCTGAGCAGAAGCCACTTACCTTCCTCTACAGCCTGTGGAACTGTGAGCCAATTAAACCCAGTTCCACGTATTTCTTTATAGCAGTGTGAGCATGGACTAATATACCTTGTTTTATGAAAGGGATGTATCTGCAAAGGGATCCCCAACACAGGAGTCCAGAAATCAAAGACTGAGACAGACAAATCCAGTTTGTCAGTAAAAGGTAATTTATTGGGGGGAATTTGTGGCCAGAAGCATGGTCTTGAGTGGTAGCAAGACAGTAGTTCTCCAGGCTGTTACCCCCAAGATTTAGGGCTTACCTAGTGTAGGAAAAGAGTAAATATGCTCTATAAGGAATGTGCAGAGCAATTAAGACCAGCCTTCCAGAAAGAGAATGAGGTGCACATCGTAGCCTGTAGTTTGTGTGATGACATCTAGGTAGCTTTGACCTAAGGAAAGGGCTTTCAGTAAGTATGGGCTCTTACACAAGAAATAGTAGATCAATTAGAAATCTTAAAGGCATTCCCAGAACTGGGGTTAACCCAAAGTCAACATGGTGGATTCGCATCCAAGATGGAGCTGCTGTAGCTTCCACAGAGCTCCCTCCCCAGACCCATGGAGCCCTTAGGGTTTACAGGACTAGCGTAGAAATTCTCATCCAGGCAGTTTGATTCTTTTGGTTCTCAAAAGGGAAT
The DNA here is from genome assembly GCF_047675955.1 of Chlorocebus sabaeus. Taxonomy (NCBI): domain Eukaryota; kingdom Metazoa; phylum Chordata; class Mammalia; order Primates; family Cercopithecidae; genus Chlorocebus; species Chlorocebus sabaeus. Next base: position 995,347 of record NC_132924.1, read on the forward strand.
GGAATGTACACATCTGCTTCTTATTCTCAAATAATTTCTTCTTTCACTTTATTATTTCTTAAATCTTTCCTTCTTTTCCCTCTTCACAGAAAAAGTTCCAGAAAATTTAAAAATCTTTTCAGAAAAGACAGTACACTGAGCAGGATTTGCACATCAAGAAAAAGTAGAGGTGGGAGATGAGAGTCAAGTGTTTTGGGGGGTAGAGAAAAAGATTAGGCTGGAAGGGATACTGGGCCAGGTGTAGGGGTGTGCACATGTGTGTGCGTGTGTGTGTGTGTGTGTATCTTTCTCACTGAAGGTTTACTTGAAAAACTCCAGCCCTGTCTAGTCTGGATTAACAGAATGATGTGTGTTTGCCCATGGGCAGGTTGGGGGATTGAGGGCAGGAGACCCCGGAATGGAATGTGGTGTTGGCAGCTGGGCTGTTGGGCAGGTGAGATGAGCTGCAGAAGGAGCAGGGCTCTGGTTCCCATGCTCGTCCATCCTGCTGGCATGGAGCTTCCTCCAGGCTGTGGGGTGGGTGTGGTAGGTGGGGCTTCCTTCCTTCCCCAGACTAGCCCAGCAATTCCCCAGGAAGCCAGGCCTCTGCTACTGCTTCTTTCTGCACCTCTACAGGGAGGGTCACCCTGTCTGCACCAAGGATGGGGACAGCAGAGGAATCTCACAGGCCAGGTGGGTCTCAATTGGTAAACGAGGGGTGAACATATATGTGTTTGCTGTGGCTCCCCACTCTGTCCTTTGCAGACACTGCTAATCAGTCACAGTCACAGGATTCTCACCCCAGTGCTCATTGAGCACTACCAAAAGCTCCACATGGTTTATAAGTATCTGGAGACTCTTGCATTCCCTGTGGATCCTTCCTGACCAGATCTCAGAACCTTCCCTGGAAATGAGGAAGTGGCATGTCACCGCCCAGTACCTTAGGAAGACCCTGCCCTGTCAGTCAGAGATGGCATCTTGGGTGGCCACTCCCTGAGTGGAGGAAGAGAGGGTTTTGTGCAGGGAGCTTCCTTGGGGGATCATGGGGTAAGTGATGCCTTTGGTCTGACACAAAGCCTGGCGTGTGGAGCAGAAATTCCAGTGGGGCTGGGACAAAGAGGTGCTGCTCAACCAGGCCTCCAAATACACCTTGTCCCCCTCCCACCATAGCTGAGCCTGGATGGGAATGTGGACACCCATAGACTCCAGAGGATGGGACTCTGGTCAGCGGTGGTGTTGGGGTGTGGGGTGAAGGCAGGTGGGACAGGGCCTCCAGGTGTGGGAGGAGCCAGCCTTTCTTGTGAGGGCCTGGGCACATCGCTGCCCTCTTTGGGCCTCTGTTTCGTCCTCTGGCAAATGAACAAATGATGAGCCTGTTGTGCAGGCCCCACAGCGTCATGATGGGACTCGGGGAGGAAGGGAATTTGAGGATGCTTGTGCCTGGCTCTTCCCACGAAGGATGATGGTGAGAGCAATGCAGAGAGTCACATGAAACCGAGTCCTCAGGAGGCCCTGTGAGGAAGGTGTGGTTCCCATCACACTTCCCTTTTGAGAAAACAGTGTCAGGGAGGCCTGGCCGCCTGCCCAAAGTGACACAGGCAGTGTTGGAGCTGGGAGTGAATCTAGAATCAGGGCTCACTGAAGGTGGTGGGAGCATTGCAACAGCTGACTCAAGCCGGTTATCCAGGATCTGAGGTCAGGGGGGCTGATCCTGGCAGGTGGGGACCTCCAGATTGGCCATGCTGGAGACGAATCCCCAGACAGCGCAGATGAGGCTGTGGGGCAGCAGGTGAGTGGGTCTGTGGTGGGAGGGGCTCCAGGGAGTCCAAGAACAGACTTCTTTCCCCCCAGCTGGAGGCCTCCACACTAAGAGAGCAGGAGATCTTCGTCCCCCAGCCCTGCCCTCCTGTGGCCACAGGGCCTGAAATGCCTCCATTAGAGAGACCAGAGAAACCACCTAGGTGAGCTGGGCTCAGTGTAGATTTGGGGAACGATGGGACAGGGGACACCATGACCTTATGACTTGTTAAAATCCTATCATACAAGTAACTGGGGGTGTCTGGTGGCCTTGGAGCCCATCTGGGGAGATAGGGAGAGGAGGAGGAGGGCTGAGGGAGGCAGCTGAGGGTCCTGGGCTGTTGCAAGTGGGAGACCTGGGGAGGGGGTGTCCGGGCAGGAGTGGTTGGTGAGATTTCAGGGGACAGGTCCTGGGTGGGCACCTGACAATGGGAGCTCCCCACCACTACCACCCATTGGGTGGGCCACCCAATGGCCCAGGGGGATGTGCTGTCTCTGGGCAGTTTCCTCACTTACCTGGAGAAGCTGCACACTGCCGTGCAGGACTGTGTGAAAGGGAGTGAGGCTGGGGCAGGCAGGTCGGGTACCGGGATCCTGAGGCTTGGAAGGAGAAAGCCCTGGACCCAGCCCTTCCATCTCAGCAAGGCTCCTCCCTTGTGAGCCCCATGGTCCTCCCCATGCCCCGTGAGCTGGGGCGTCAGGCCTATCTTACCTCTGAATGGTGGAGGCTCCAGAGCAGCTGCCAGTCCCTGCTCCTTGAGTGGTGAAGCTGCAGAGCTGCCTGACTGCAAAGCTGCAGGAGCTGCAGGAGCCGGACTCAGCCTCCCACTCAGAGATGCCCATGGAAGGAGAGGGAAATTGGGCCCCTCCCAGGTCAGGCAGCTTCTAAGCATTTTCTTTCTATACAAGGCCTCCGTTTGCCTGTCTGTTTTCAGAGACTGTTGGGGCAGAAGGTCCCTGAGCCACAGCTCCCACACCTCCTCATCTAGAGCCCAGAGCCTGATGCAGGTCCCAGTGCTGTTCTGTGCACATTTCTCACCCCTGCTGGCCTGGCATCAGTGCAGGATGGGAGGGTGTGGGGATGGGGGCAAGTCATGGGCCAGGGGCCTCTCTGAGAGTCTTTGGCTGGCTGTCTTCCAGGGAAATATGATCAACATCCAGAAAGGAGAAAGGGGAGCAGGTGGGGCTCTCACTTGGGGGAGGGTGGGGATATGGAAGTCAGAGACTCCCACCCACTTACCCTGGGTACAACACTCCCTGGCTCCATCCTCTGCATCCTGGATTTATTGGGAGGGTTTGATACACAGAGGAGACCCATCCCAATGGAGGGTGTGGGTAGGGGACAGGAATCATGGACAAATTCCTAGGGGGGCTGTTTATCTGTTTATATCCAACTCTGAGAAAAGGCTGGGACTGCATGGGATTGGAGAAGAGGGGGCCCATTAAGAGAAAAGCCCTAGAGATCGGCCTCAGTTTACTCCCTCCCTAAGGGCCCTTCAGCATCTTCCACCCACGCCCTGTCAGCCTCCTATCCTTCCCTCTGGCTCCAGGAGATCAAAGTCCTCCAAAAATGCAGCTGCTTCAGTGACAAGAGGGAATTATCTTCAGACTCAGGAGGAATATGGGGTTTATTTCAAGTCCATGGAGTGGCACAGTCTGATTGAGAGGTGAGAACTTAGCGGACTGACAGAAGGTGGGTGGAGACTGTCTTGTGGTCAGTTTCAGACAGCCTGTGGCCACGGCTCCCTGGTCAGCAGCAGGCCCTGTTGAATGGGAACTCTGGGCAGGGACTGGGAGGGAGGCCTGAGGTGTGGCTCCTGCAGCCTCACAGCTGCTGCTCTGTCCTACAACTACAACCTGTCCTGCCACGGAGCCCCCATCCTAGGAGGCCAACCACGCCCTCAAGGCCAAGAAGACCAGGCCATGAAGAATCTCAGGTGCACTGAGTGCCCAGGTGGCAGGGGCAGAAGGCCTCAGGGCTCAGTGAAGTTTGGGCTGAGCATGGGCTCTGGGAGTCAGACAGTTGCACTGGACTCTCAGCTCCACCATGACCAGCCCTGTGACTGGAGGAGGGGACTCACTGCTGTAGTATTTGGGCATCATTTTAATAAATTTAATGTGTTCATCCAATCATTTTTTTCTTTATCTTCCTCTATAATCACCATGTACTAATGATCGCTGTTAGTGATTGTGTTCAAATGAATAAACTTGTTATATAGTGTGTATTATACTTCCTCATGATTTCTTCACTATACTGTATGACTCCACTCATACATGGTACTTAGAGTAGTTGACAGAAATACAAAGTAAAAGACTGGTTCCCAGGGCTACAGGAAAGTAGGTGCGGTGTTTAATAGGTACAAAGTTTGAGTTTTGCAAAAACACTCCCTATAAATGCGGAGGATGCTTGTAAAACAGTGTGAATGTACTTAATTCCTTTGACCTGCATACTTAAAAATTGTTAAAATGAAAAAAAAAATTGTTGGCTGGGTGCAGTGGCTCACGCCTGTAATCCCAGCACTTTGGGAGGCGGAGGTAGGTGGATCACCTGAGGTCAAGAGTTTGAGATCAGCCTGGCCAACATGGTGAAGCCCCGTATCTACTAAAAGTACCAAAATTAGCCAGGCATGGTGGGTCTTAAGGGTCTTAAGACAGAGGGTCTTAAAGGATTCTACCCTTACTACACCAGTCACCCTACACTGGTCATGCACTTAGCCTCTTGGGGCCCTGCATGTGTCCTCTTCATTGGAGCTGTGAAGAGTTCTAGTTAGGGATAGATCTCATTCTTACATGCCTCAGGCTGCTTAGAAAGCTGATCATCTTGTCTTTGGACTCATGGACATTGTTCCTTTTGTGTATTTTGAAGTCCGATGCGGTTTTTTTTTTTTTTTTTTTTTTTAAAACAACGTGGACGCTTGCATTAATAGTCACTTTTAAATATCTTTGTGAATTTAACTCTGGCAACAACTTGAAGTTGACATGCGATCCCCATTTTATAGGTGATGGAACTGACACTCGGAGAGGTAGAGTAGCTTTATTTACTTCACACAAGCTGTGGATGAATTTCAAATCTCAACCTAGAAGGCTTCCTCTAAGGTATGATCATGACATATTCTCCTTTGTTTCTCTGCCAGCATCCCAAAGGGGTCCACATCCCATTAGGACTCTATTTTCTTCTTAATGACAGGAAACTTGCAGAAACAGGCCTTTGGTTGGGGAGAGCACTTGCTGGCACTTGGCCTTCCCTGTCCTCTGCCTTCCCCTTGTCAGGGTGTAGGTGATTTGAGGGAGCTGGAGCAGCGGTAGATCCCAACCACCACTCACCTGGAATGCTTGTTGTTTTGTAAAGATAACACCCTCTCACTTTTTTAGGTGTGATTTTTTTTTCTGTTCTAATTATTCCTCTGGGCTTTCTCTTCTAGATTCATGCTGTGCACTAACATGCAATACAAATACTGATGAAAATAAAACTATTGCCCTCCTACCAAATGGTAATAGTGCTTACATTTTTCCTCTTTTTCTAATTATAAAAGAAATGCATGCTGTTTTAAGAATGTCAGATCATAGAGATCTTTATGTAGTGAAAATCTCCCATGTCTTCCTCTTTGTTCCAAACTCACTCCCTTCTTAGAAGGAATTATTATAGCTTGGGGTTTATTTTTCTGGATGTTTTCTATAAATTTATAAATACATATAAAGTTGGCCAGGTGCAATGGCTCACGCCTGTAATCCTAACACTTTGGGAGGCTGAGTAGGGAGAATCACTTGAGCTCAGGAAGTTGAGGCTGCAGTGAGTTGTGATCATGCCATTGCACTCTTATCTGGGTGACAGAGTGAGACCCTGCCTCCAAAAAAAAAAAAAAAAAAAAAAAGATAAATACCTGTACAGTTTTTGAACACATTATATCATACTATATTGTTTTTTATTTTGCTAATTCACAAGCAATATATCAGTTATGTTATTCCATATCAGTGCATGAGATTCTAACTCTCTCTATTTTTTTTTGAGATGAAATCTTGCTCTGTCGCCTAGGCTGGAGTGCAATAGCACGATCTCAGCTCACTGCAACCTCCACCTCCTGGATTCAAGTGATTCTTCTGCCTCGGCCACCCAAGTAGCTGGGATTACAGGTGTGTGCCACCATGCCTGTATTTTTAGTAGAGACGAGGTTTCACCATGTTGGTCAGGCTGGTCTTGAACTCTTGACCTCAAGTGATCCTCCCGTCTCAGTCTCCCAAAGTGTTGGGATTACAGGCGTGAGCCACAGCACCAGGCCTCTATTTTTAATGTCTCAAATATATTCCAAAGAATGGGTATACAAGACTTGTTTCACTGTTTATTCTTTGATAGAAACTTAGATTATTTCTAGTTTCATCGTTATTAAAAAATGCAGCGATAAGATTCCTTTAAATAATTTATTACACTGATGACTAACTGTTCAGTTTATCTTGCCTTCTTTTAGTCAGAGAATATGTCATGAGTTTAATATTTATTTTATGATTGGATTCTTAGGGAAATTAATGTTATGACTGGATAAAGACAATTGTGAAGAAACTGCGTTTCGAGGTTGTCTATCTCTGTATTCTGATGGAAAAGCGTGGAGTTTAGAAGCATTGCTCGCTCTTTCAGTTTCTAACAAATCCGTGTTCTCATAGCAATTTAAATTTAAATGTTTGAATTGCTTCTCCTTCCCTGGTTCAGAATAAGTATGTTGTTTTTCTGTTTGTGAAACTTCTGACTCCGGGTTTTTTCAGTTGGGCTTTAGAGAGGATAACTCCCATATTGCTGTTGTATCTATTTATCTTCAGCATCTGGCTGCGTGTGATAAAGATCATAGAATTAGACCTGGTCCTGTATGTATTTTGGGACCAAAAATTCAAAGTAATCAACTCAAGATAGAAGTCTCCAACTTTGATTCTTAATAAAAGATATCCTTTGATTTCCCTAAATCTTTATGATTCCTAGAAGAAATTCACCCATGGATGAAGCATGTGGCTGAAGAAATTCACCCGTGGGTGAAGCATGTGGTTCTGTTGAATAATGTTTTGTTGGGGATTTCCACATCGAGTTTCATGAGGCATATTGTTTTACGGGGTTTTTGTTTGTTTGTTTGTTTTTGGTACTGCCTTTCCCTGATTCTACTGGAGAGTAATACTATCTTCCTAGAATATATTGGGAAATGTTCCCTCTTCTATTTTTGGACAATATTAAACTCAAAATGACAAGTTTTTTTTGTGAAAATGCTCTGAAAAAAATGTAGGGTAGGCTGGGTGCAGTGGCTCACACCTGTAATTGCAGCACTTTAGGAGGCTGAGGCAGGCAGATCACGAGGTCAGGAGTTTGAGACCAGCCTGACCGACATGGTGAAATCCCGTCTCAGCTAAAAACACAAAAATTAGCCGGGCATGATGGCGTGTGCCTGTAATCCTAGCTACTCAGGAGGCTGAGGCAGGAGAATCACCTGAACCCAGGAGGCGGAGGTTGCAGTGAGCGGAGATCACGCCACTGTGCTCCAGCCTAGGCAACAAAGCAAGACTCTATCTCAAAAAAAAAAAAAAAGAAAAAAGAAAAGTGTAGGGTGCCTTTTCCTTTTGTACTGCATAATATTATTTATCTTGATTGTATTTACCCATATACCTGCCAATGCTTTAATGAGCCCTCGTCTTCTACCCTCCAGTCTCACCATACTTCAGCCCCTCCTCCCTACTTTCTGGTACTGAGCCCCGTGTTTTTCTCTCCTCACATTCTCAACCCTGTCTCTTTAACGTGAGGACTTCCATGCTCTGCCTATATCCTCCCACCCTGCACTGCCAGGAGGCTCTGCAGGCTCTAAGCTGGGGCAGCAACATGGTCCCCTCTCTGGGTTTCAGCCTGCAGACCACTGTCCTGTGCTTCTTGCAGAGGCTTCTAGTGTCTGGAAACATCTGGTTCATGTGGTTGGTCTGGCTTCCTGTGTGTTTGGTGCCAGAGGGAGTCTGTTTCTTGCTCTTCCACCATACAGAGAAGGCAGAGCTCTGAATTGATTTTGAAATAAATTATCGGTTATTTCGTTTGGACTGAAATAAATCATCTATTACTTTATGATGACATAAATACTGTAGCTTAGTTTGTGGTAGTTATAATTTCATGTTTATTTATTGTTTTACAGACCATGCCACCATGCCCAGCTAATGTTTTATTGTTTGGCAGAGGCATGGTCTCACTCCGTGGCCCAGGCTAGTTTCCAATTCCTAGGTTCATGCAATTGTCCCACTTTGGCCTCCCAAAGCACTGGGATTACAGGCATGAGCCACTGCGCTTGGCCAATAGTTAAAATTTTAGATTAATATGTACGGTACTGTGATTAGCCATATTTAACTTATTCAGAGACAAGGCTTTAATAAAAAATTACTTCATGTTAGAATATTTTTCTTTGATTTTTTCAAATTAGTTTTCATTTTTTTTCTCTAATCTTTTTGTTTTACCCTCAGTCATCCATCCTGGGCAGCAGAAGCAGCTCCATGGATGATGGGCCTGTGGCTCTCTACTTGGAGCTCTTACCAAGTAAGACTTTGAGACCAGGAGGGGGCCACAGGCCTCTTTTCAGGACAGATATATGAGCGAAAATCAAAGGAAGAGCCCTTCCAGGTTAGGAGTACTTGGCCAAAATCTTTTTGCTTTCAAGGTTTCTTTTTGTTTGTTGGTTTTTGTTTTGTTTTGTTTTGTTTTGTTTTAAGACAGGGTCTCACTCTGTTGCCCAGGCCAGAGTGCAGTGGGGGGATTTTGGCTCACTGCAACCTCTTCCTCCTGGGTTCAAATGACTCTCTTGGCTCAGCCTCTCAAATAGCTGGGTTTACAGGCTCACATCACCGTGCCCCAATAATTTTTGTATTTTTAATCCATGTTGGCCAGGCTAGTCTTGAACTCCTGACCTCAGGTGATCCACCTGCCTTGGCCTCCCAAAGTGCTGGGATTAAGGGCATTAGCAACTGTGCCCAGCGAGTTTTTGAGTCTTTATCCATCATTGAACACAATAAATATCCAGACACACAGATGTTTCCCGACACGTCTATGAGTTTAGAGATTGGCCATTTCTTTTTCCAGTGATCCTGGTTCTTGACCTTCTCATTTCAGGTTTTGCCATCTTCCAGCAGCAGATACAAGGCCTCCTTAAGCCCTTTTGGTGTAGAGGGAGGGTCTTTGAAAAGCACCAGGTATACACTGTATTTCAGGATGCATCCACATTTCTCTGTCTCTTCCAGGCCAGTTCTTGGAGAGACCAGGAAGCCAAGAGTTTCCTCCAAGAATGGGGATACCTTGGAAGAGAGATTCATTTTGAGTCAAGAAAGACGAATCACATGCAGTCATAGGCAATTGCCCAGGGTCTCAAAAACAGGGCCAGAAAGAAGAGCTGGGGCTGGTGGGATTGTGGGGGTCCTCTCTCCCACCTGAAAAGCTACTGCTGCCTGCTGACCCTCTCAGGAAGAGACCTCTCTGGTCTCCAGCACCTAAAACAGACAAAATTGGGAGGATGCTTCTCTCCTCTGTGTCACACATGTCCTAGAGAAAATCTGTGTATCTGAATGACCAAAGAAAACTATGAGAAAAAATGCAAAATCTGTGCCAGGCCATTCAGTGTCTAGTTGGGGCTCTGGGGTGTACGTACATTTGAAGAAAACTGAAGGGTGCTAAGCCTGCAGGAAATGTCCCTCAGACCTGCCTGTCACACCTGGAATATGACTGCCCATCCAGGTTCATGATACAGAACTGTCTTTAAAAGGCCACTGTAGATATGGAGTGATAGAACATGATAGAACATGTTCATCTAACACTGATAGAACATGACCAGTTCTCCTGCTGGGGAAAGCCACATCCACTAGTGACATGCTGCTTAAACTGGCCCAGACCACACTCTACTACCTAAGGAATAAACCCCACATTTGCTCTTTTTGGGTGAAGGCAGAAGGTGAGACAGGAGAGAAGTGTCCACACAGACATGAGAAGCCTGCAGATCCAGATGACCCCCTTGCTGATCAGCACATTAAAGATCGACGTATGGAAACAATGACCCTGTAGCAGATCAGCTTCTACAGCAGGCTTCAACGATGCGTCACCTGGACCCACTGGCAGAAAAGTCTGCCCCCACTCTATGTTGAGGATCTGGGGGATAAAATTACTGAGACAGACATAAGAAATGATCTCTATCTGTTGGCGAGATCCGGACAGTCACTGTTATGCAGAGACAGAAGTGTGCTCTCATCAGCTTTCCACAGGGCAGGCTGTGGAAATGTACATTGTACATTGATTGTCCATGGCTACAGACTCACCGTCAAATGGGGGAAGATTCCAAGCCTTCAAGGAAACCCTGAAGAGCGGTCACAGGGGACCCTCATTCACCGCTGTGCCTTCTCGCTGTTCCTAGATTTATTCCAGTTGTTAAGCATTCATGGCCATTTATCTGTGCATCTGATGCCGTGATGTTTTTGCTGTAGGTAACTGATGGAGTGAGCTGAGCTGCCAGGCTTCCTGGAGTGATTCTTGGATGCTGGGTCATGTGCTTAGGGGCCCTGATGGGACTGAACTGGAAGGAGCCAGAATAGGACAGAACCCAACCCCTGATGAGTGGCCACTGGTGGCCTGGCCTCAGGACCACAGGACACACTGTTCCCAGGGCACAGACACCCTGGGCTTTTGTTGGGTCCTGGCCTCCAGGTAGGGCCTGGTGGGCAGCGGGCAGCGACTCCTGAGACACTACTTTGATTCTCGGTGGTGGCTGTGGTAAAAGACTTGAAGAGCTAGAGTTTAGTGTGAGATTCAGGAGGAACTGTGGCCTCTCCCAGTGACAGTGCGTCACTCCCATTCCCAGCACGCATGCGCACAGGCCACGGCCTCCGCATCACACACCCCCTGCCAAGTCACCCATCCATGGGACAGCTCCCATGCAGCAGGGTCAGGCTCTTACCTCCACCTCCAGGGCACAGACAGGGGCAGCTCTGTCTCACTGTAAGGCAATGAGGAGAGCTGAGGACCTGGACAAGGCTGTGGGCCATCCCCTTTCCCGAGCAGGCCTCAGGGAAGGACCAGTCCCATCCCCATCCAACCCAGGTCTCAGCCCAGGAGGCTGCATAGGGAAGAACGGACAGCCAGGGCCTCCATGCTGGCTGACACTCAGGAGGGGCCGGGGCAAGAGAGCAGAGGCAGCCCAAGGCCAGGCAGGGGCTGCTGAGGATCCATGGGGGCTCAGGCTGCACAATGAGGCTGCCCCTCCTGGGTTGCAGGCAGCATCCCCTATGGGAGCTGAGAAAGTCCAGTCCTGAGATGGGACAGGGCTGCCCAGGGGTGTGTGGCTGGGCCCTGACAGCAGTCTCCCAAAAAGTGACCACATCACCAGGCTGAGTTCCAGGAAGCCTGAGAAGTGTCCAGTACACCAAGGATGCACCTGTAGCCCATTCTGTCTAACAGACTCTGACCATCTTGCATCCACCTGCCTCTCCTGCATATCAGCCACCACCCCTTCCCTTTTCCTCATTTCTCCATCGTGTCTAACCCAGAGACTGTGACCCTCTCTCCAGCCACAGTGGCCCTTCTTTTAGCCTTGTCCTGTCAGAGACCCTGAGCAAGACTCCCCAGATCCCATCCACAGGCCTGCCTTGTCCACTTACTAATTGCTTTGCTGTGCACTGCTGGGGTGGCACGACAGGCAGTGAGGGTAACTGAAGGCCCCACAGGTGGCCAGCTTGGCCCTTTACCGCATCGCTAGCCTCAGAGGGTTCTCAGGGTTGTCAACCAGCAGCCCTGGCTTGGGACACCTGGCTGTCCTCCTCCCACTGTTCTTTACTGACTCTTCTGATTCAGCCTCTCCCGCCTGTCCTCTGTCCATGGTGCTGACCAAGCCAGCAGGGAGCAGGTCCCCAGAGGGTGCTGCTGAGCTTTGGAGACCGACCTAGGCTCCTTTGCTGAGGGGTCCGAGGTGAGTCGCTGCCCCTGGTTCTACATCATCTGCCATCCTCTTCAGCACCATCCCCCTCACCCTAGGCCGGCTCCATGCAGATGTATCCCTGAGTCACCAGTCTCAGGGTCCTCTGTTGTAGGATGGAGATTGCTATACTTGCTGTACACATTCATATTTATAAAGTATAGAATCTAAAGTAAATGAGTACTTTGATTTGCAGTTTCCTGATGTTAAGCACTTATTAGCCATTTTTATATCTTTTTTTTTTTTTTTTTTTCCTGAGACGGAGTCTCGCTCTGTTGCCCAGGCTGGAGTGAAGTGGCACAATCTCAGCTCACTGCAAGCTCTGTCTCCTGGGTTCACGCCATTCTCCTGCCTCTGCTTCCCGAGTAGCTGGGACTACAGGCGCCCACCACCACGCCCGGCTAATTTTTTAAATTTTTAGTAGAGACAGGGTTTCACCGTGTTAGCCAGGATGGTCTTGATCTCCTGACCTCGTGATCTGCCCGCCTCGGCCTCCCAAAGTGCTGGGATTACAGGAGTGAGCCACCGCACCGGGTGCATTTTTATATCTTTTTTAAAAGATAAATGTTTATTCAGGTTCTTGTTTTTAAATTAGGTTGTTAGATTTTGGTGAGTTTTCTCTCTCGCTTTTTTCTATTTAGTTGTGTGGGCTTCTTATGTATTTTGATATTAACCCCTTATGAGATATATTGCTAGCAAATATTTTCTCCGAGTTCATAAGCTGCTTTTTAATTTCATTGATTGATTTCTCCTGTGCAGAAGCTTTCAGGTTAGATGTACTCCTACTTGTATTTTTGTTTTTTGTTGCTTGTGCTTTTAATGTCCTATTTAATAAATTATCTGAACCAATGTCAAGTAGCATTTACCCTTATGTTTCCTTCCAGGAGTTTTACAGTTTCTGGTTAAATGACAATGGGATATCACCTCCCATCTGTTAGGATGGCTGTCATAAAAAGGACAAAAGATAACAAGTGTTGGTGATGGTGTGGAGAGAAGGAAACCCTTGTATGCTGCTGGTTAGAATGTAAGTTAGTACAGCCATTATGGAAAACAGTAGGAAGGTTCCTAAAAATCTAAAACTAGAACTACCATGTGGCTCAGTAATTCCTCTTATAAGTTATATATCAACAGGAAATGAAACCAGCATCTTGTAGAGATATCTGCACTCCCCTCTTCCCTGTGCCCCACCACAGCATCGCTCCCAACAGCCAAGTTATGGGACCAAGTTACTGTACATTGATGGACAAGTGGAGAAAAAAATGTGTGGGGAGGTGTTTGTGTGTGTGTGTGTGTCTAAAATATCATATAATATTTTTCAACTTGTAAAAAGGAGAAGATACTGCCATTTGTGTAACATAAATGAACCTGGAGGATATTAAGCTAAGGGAAATAACGGAGAGAGAAAAATACTGCATAATTTCTGTTATATATAAAACCTCGAAAAAGATTAAATACCTATATAGAGACAGGGCAGAATGATGACTGGGGGAAAAAGAGACACAAGTCAACATTTCAGGTACATAAAATAAATGAAATCTAAAGGACTAAAGTACAGTTTAAAGGTTATAGTTACTATTTTTATATGATATACTGATAATTTTTTAACACGGTAAACTTTAGGTGCTTTGACACCAAAAGGAAACTACATGAGCTCATGCATATGTTAAATTGTTTTACTGTAGTCCTCATTGATATGTATATGTACATATACATATAAAATTATGGGCTCATTAAATTTAAATATTATAAATAGGTAACAAAGAGTAAAGTTAATTGGAAAACTGCATCATTAGACTTGATTTTGCCTAAATGACAAACTGAAACTATCTCCTAAATGTTAATATTTGTACATCATATACACTTCATATATTGGAAATATGTTTAAAGAAGAGGAATTATAAATTTTAATAAACACAAAATGACCCAGTAAATGCAAAATGGTAGAAAGAGAAGAAAATCTGATTAATCAGAGTGATTAATGCTTAGATATTATTAATGATGTGTTATGTGCAATTTCAAGCCACTTACATATAGATTTAATACCAAAGAGTTTAATGTGTACACACAGATTAAATAAAAAATTGATACATTTACAGTATTAATTGATATTAAAATGATCATGGAAATCAACTGTCTGGTATAGAAAAAATAAGGAGTGTTGAGTAACTATTAGAAAGTTTGAAATTTTATTAGAAAGTTAATCAAGTGGAAAAGTGATCAGCATTTTTGAGTACTAAGAAGAGGATGGATGTAATTTTCCAATAATTTTCCAATACCAAGAAAATCATTTAATATTGAAAGCTTTTAAACCTAAATTAGTGTCTTTAACTTCACAAAGGCAGAAATCCTATAAGCAATGTTTCTTGAACACTGTGTAAAATGACAATAAAAATTAAAGTGTAACCAACAAGTAAGGTGTAGCCACATGAAAATTTCCTTTCAGGTTGTTTTCTTATTTTTTAATTTTATGTGAATTTTTATTTCAGTAGGTTTTTGGGGAACAGGTCGTGTTTTTTTGGGGGTATGATTTCTCAGATCAGTTCATTGTATTTTTGCATTTAACGCTTGATATTATGAATTGAATAATTTTTTAGTTCTGTACACCTTAAGACAATAATATGTTTAATTTATATGTAAATTAGCCACATGTCTGTTGCCTATAGACATATCTGTGTGTTTTCACCTATGTAAATATTGTCCCTACTTTGATTATGACATCTTTTTTTCCTTTTTTTTTTTTCTTTTTTTTAGAAAGAAAATTTTAAAACAGAATCAAAATAATGGAAATCAGTTATCTGTCCTCTTACAGGGCAGGGAGAAAACCTCCTTCCCCGCAAGTTCAAGACTATGGTTAGGTGGTGAGGAAGGCGGGCTCAGCACCCAAGCCTTGGGGAGACACAGAAAGGGCCCATCCCAGGCACTCAGCTGGAGGTAAGCATAGCATTTGGGCCATAAGACCTCATGGTCCTAGGTTACTGGTCTGGAAACAGGTCCTCATCTTCCCAGAAATGTCATCTTTTGTCTGCAGCAGCTGGCTGGAGAAAGAGTTCAGAGAGGTGTGTGCCTGGGGCACCCAAAGGCATCCCCTTTCTTTCTCCTTGGCAGAGGCCTTACAACACTGAGGAAAGGCCATGGTTTGGTGATGGAGCCTTCAATAGTTTTCATCCCTATGGATCAAAAAGATTGTCCAAATAGAAGCTTATAGAGGATGTTAAAAAGTAAACTGATAGGTCTATGAAAATTGTCTCCCAACAGAGTACAACTATTTTTTTTTGACACAGAGTCTCTTGCTCTGACACCCAGGCTGGAGTACAGTGGCATGATCTTGGCTCACTGCCACCTCCACCTCTGGGGTTCAAGTGATTCTTCTGCCTCAGCCACTCGAGTAGCTGCGACTACAGGTGCATGCCACCACGCCCGGCTAATTTTTTGTATTTTTAGTAGAGATAGGGTTTCACCATGTTGGCCAGGATGGTCTTGATCTCCTGACCTTGTGATCCGCCTGCGTCTGCCTCCCAAAGTGCTGGGGTTACAGGCGTGAGCCACGGCGCCCAGCCCATTTTTAAAAAAATATAGAAATATTAGTAAAATTGTTATCAAAGTCACTGTGGAGCTTTCTAAAAACTTAAAATAGAATTACCACATTATCCAGCAATTCCATTTGCAGATATATAACCAAATGAAATAAAATTAGTATCTAGAAGAGACATCTCTGCTCCCATATTTATTGTGCAATTATTTACAATGACAGATATGCATATAACCTAAGTATTCATTCATAAATGAATGGATAAAATAATTGTGGTGTGTTTATATAATGGAATATTATTCAGCCATAAAAATAAGAAAATCCTGTTATTTACAACTATATCAATGAACCTGGAGAACAGTAGACTTAGTGAAATAAGCCAGGGAATAAGAAATATTGTTTGATTTCACTTATATGTGAAGCCTAGAAAGTCAAAGTCATGGAAACAGAGAATACAAAGTGGTTTGCAGGAGCTGTGGGTGGAGAAATGGAGGGTTGCTAATAAAAAGTGCAAACAGTGGGAGAAATGGAGGGTTGTTAATAAAAAGTGCAAACTTTCAGGTATAAAATAAACAAGTTCTGGTGGTCTACTGCACAGCATGGATGTTACTGAAAGTTATCTTAGTCTGTTCCAACTGCTGTAATAAAATACCTTAGAATAGATAATTTATAAACAGTATAAACTGAGTTCTCACAGGTATGGAGGCTGAGAAGTCCAACTCAAGGCATCAGCAGGCTAGGTGTCTGGTGAGGGTCCAGTCTCTGGTTCCAAGATGGCACATTAAAAGCAATGTCCTCACACAGCAGAAGGACAAAATAGGCCAAACTCATTTTCTCAAGCCATTTTACAATGGCAGCTAATTGCATTGGTAAGGGCAGATTTTTCACGACCTAGCCACCAACTAAAGTCTCCATATTATAATACTATTGTATTAAGGATTAAGTTTTAAAATAAATTTGGGAGGGACACAAATATTTGAACAATAGGACTTATATTAATTTAACTGTGAAAATGATTAGACAATGTGTGCATGTATCAAGTCAACACATTGCACACCCTGAATATATCCAAGCCTCACTTGTCAATTAACATTTTTAAATTAATAAAATAAAATAAAATGTGGAAGTAATTTATCCTTTGAGCAATAAAAAAGTCTACTGAAGATTTTTAACACCAAAACTCACTTTGGCTGTTTGGTGTGAGATTGCTAAAAACTGAAAAATGCAGAAAGAAACAGAAAGAATCACACACAGTCTTCACAAAAAAGTCAGCTCTGCGAATGAGGTGGTGTTAATTTGGGTGAGGCAATGACAAGTGATGGCAAATAAAAATAACCCTAAGATAACATTTTCAGAATAAATTAAATTTTGTTAGCTTTCTGGAAAAAATTACATTACTAGCCATGCAACAAACCTACTTTGTAAAGGTGTTGAAACCAAATTTTAAGTATAAATTATGATGTATTAAAAAACAAAAAGAATATCTTTGTGGTCTTAGAAAAAAATGTGTTAAATGAACAAGTAAGTAGAATATACATTTTCAAATAGAGAAAAAAATCATTGAAAATTGCAAAATTTTAGGCTCCAAAAGACTCACTAATTTAAAAAAAGCATAAATCTTATGATAAAAATCTACAGATAAAAAGTATATTTTTCAGCTTGGAAATCAAAATAGAAACTACAAATTCAGTTGTAACCAATAAATAATATATTTCTACATATCGTGTAATTTTTTGTTGAAAATGAGACATTTTGAATATTATAGTAATTTTGAAATCAGATTACCATCCTTCTTCTGTGTTTTTGTTGCTACGTATTGTGATGTGTGCTCTGTCATACATTGATGTCTCTGTTCCATTAGCTTGGTGGTAAGCTAGTGATTTGCAGAGATTTCCTTAAATGTTTGTTATTTCCCCACTTCCTCCAAATAAATTTTATAATGTTCTCTTTTGGGTATGTGTGTGTGTGTGTGTGTGTGTGTGTGTGTGTGTGTGTGTGCATGTGTGCTGGAGCATGCCTTTACTAATCATCCAGAAAGTTACAACTTGGTTCTTGCCTTACTTTCTGCTGATGCAGAGTTTGAAAGTCAAACAAGGGTGAATACTGAGGGTCTTCCTGGGATTTTCTTTTCTTTTTTCCTTTTTTTTTTTTTTTTTTTTTTTTGAGACGGAGTTTTGCTCTTGCTGCCCAGGCTGGAGTGCAATGGCGCGACCTCAACTCACCGCAACCTCCACCTCCCGGGTTCAAGAGATCCTCCTGCCTCAGCCTCCCGAGTAGCTGGGATTACAGGTGTGTGCCACCACACCCCACTGATTTTGTATTTTTAGTAGAGATGAGGTTTCTCTATGTTGGCCAGGCTGGTCTCGAACTCCTGACCTCAGGTGATCCACCCGCCTTGGCCTCCCAAAGAGCTGGGATTACAGGTGTGAGCTACCATGCCCGGCCCTCTTCCTGGGTTTTTCTAGACCACATACCTGGCCTTGAGCCTCCACATGACCTCCTAAATTTCCTAGACTATTATCACAGCCCAATCCCCAAAGTGTCCCATTCCCCAGTCTTTCCTTCTAGGGTTTTTTTTTTTTTTTTCATGATTATTTTTTTCTCTATTAGTATATTTTATCCCAGGACAGTCAGATAGTATATTCATTTAAAAGTTTGGGAGAACTATTATTGACTTGAGATTTTTTTTTGTTATTGAGTTTTTTTTGTTATTGACTTGAGATTTGTCTTTCTTTTATAAGGAAGAAATTCACTGGTATAGGTTTCCCTCAAAACACTGCTTTCACTAATTTCCATAAGGTTTATGTTTTGGTTATATTGTCATTTATGTTAAAACACTTTCTGATAGTATTTGTGGTTTTCTTTTGATCCATAAATTATTTGGGAGTTTGCCATTTAATGTCCACATACTTATAAGTCTCCTAAATTTCTTGCTTTCAGTGATCTCTGATTCTCTTTTATTATAATTAGAAATCACCCATTGTATTATCTCAATCTCTATTTTTACTGATGTATGTTTTATGGCCCAACAGGTGGTCTGTCCTAGAGAATGTTCCATGTGAATTTGCGAAGAATACATATTCTCATGTTGGATGCAGTGCTGCGTATATGTTTGTTAGGTTTAGTTGTTTTATAATGTTGTTCATGTTTTCTATTTATCTTCTGTCTACTTGTTCTATCCATTAATGTAAGTGGGGCATTAAAGTCTCCAACTATTGTTGTTGAATTATCTATTTCTCCCTTTATTTCTGTCATTTTTGCTTCATGTATTTCTGTGCTTATTTGATAACTGCATATATGTGAGTAATTTTTTATATTTTCCTGATGACTTTACCCTTTGCCATACAAAATGTCTTTGTCAGTATATATTTTTTTGTTTTGTTTCATTTCGTTTTTGAGACAGAGTCTTGCTCTGTCACCTAGGCTGGAGTGCAGTGGCACGATCTTGGCTCACTGCAACCTCCGTCTCCTGGGTTCAAGTGATTCTCCTGTCTCAGCCTCCTGAGTAGCTGGGATTACAGACGCCTGCCACCATGCCTGGCTAATTTTTGTATTTTTAGTAGAGATGGGGTTTCACCATGTTGGCCAGGCTGGTCCTGAACTCCTGACCTCAGTGATCCACTTGCCTCAGCCTCCCAACGTGCTGGGATTACAGGTGTGAGGCAGTGCCCGGCTGCTTCTTGCAAGTTTTTGAAAATGTCAGTGAAGAAGCAGTTGTGTCATGTTTTGAAATAAATTTCCATTTACAAACACAGGAAGAGGACACATTCCTGGATTCCAAACATAGGTCAAGCTGGCCCTCCTTATTTATTGGTTCTGCATTCCTGGATTCAACAAATGAGCCTCAAAAATATTTTTAGTAAGGTTTCTGTACTGAACATTTATAGAATTTTATTTTTCTTTTCACTATTCCCTAAACAATACAGTATAACAACAATTTAGGTATTAAAAGTAATCTAGAGAAGATGTAAAGTATGTAGGAGAATATGCATAGGTTTTATGTAAATATTATGCCATTATAAATAACTTGTGCATCCATGCATTTTAGTATACAAGAGGACTCCTAGAACAAATCCTCCAGAAATAGCAAAGAAATATGATAAAGAGTTTACAGTATTCATAAAACTCTAGCTCCTTACTAGAACAGCTCGATGAAATAAAAGATGGACTTGAGACTGCCCTTAGCCTGTATGGCTTGGCTGGCCGCCCCTGGCTTGCATGCCCCTTCTAGCAAGATGCACATGAAGGCCACCATGTGCAGCTGAGGGAGAGCCAGGTGGCTCTTCACCAAGAGCAAATCACATCCTTCTTTTGTCACATTCCTCCCTCTTAAGAGTGTCATGTTGATAGGCATGCCTTCTTGATGCAGGAAAGAATCTGTTGGCAAGCTCTGCCAAACATCGTTTTCCATGTACTTCCTATGTACCCACAGTTGCAGATCATGAGAGATTAAATAGGTTATCAAAAATAGCTTTCACTTTTTAAAATGTTCCTTTTTAGTTTCAGTTGAAAAAGGAGAAGAGACAGTACTAATTCTAGAAATGAAAGAGGATCTATCATTACTGAGCACATGAAGAATTAAAGAATAATAAAGAGACATTATAAAAACCACTCTATGCCCACAAATTTGATAACCTAAATGAAACAGACAAATTCCTGGAAAGAAACAACCTGCCAGAACTCAACACAATAAGAAACAGACAATTTGAATAGTACTACATCTATTAAAGAAACTGGGTCAATGATAAATAACCTCACCAAACAGAAAGTACCAAAGCCAGATGAGATAACTAGTACATTTATGCAAATATTTAAGAGAAATTATTCCAACTCTCTACAATCTGCTCCAGAGAACAGAAGCAGAGTGAATACTTTCAAACTCATTCATTGGGGCCAGAATTACCATAATACCAAATTTAGACAAAGATATTACAAGAAAAAAATGCAGAGCAATATCTCACATGAACAAAGATGCAAAAACCCTCACCCACATATTAGGAAATCAAGTCCAAAAATGTAAAAATAGAATTATTTACTACAACCCAGTGAGATTTATTACAGGCATGCCAGGCTGGTTCAACATTTGAAAATAAATTAGGCTGGGTGTGGTGGCTTATACCTGTAATTCTAATGCAGTAGGAAGCCAAGGAGGGAGGATCACTTTAGGCTGGGAATTCAAGATAAGCCTGGGCAACATAGCAAGACTCTGTCTTAAAAAAAAAAATCAGTTCATCATATTAAGTTAAAAAAGATAAGATCTTATCAATACATTCAGAAAAATCATTTGACAATATCCAAAACCTATTCATGAGAAAACCTCTCTGCAGACTAGAAATAGAAGAAAACTTCCTCAATTTCATAAATAATGTCTATAAAAAACCTACATCTGGCCAGATGCTGTGGCTGACGCCTGTAATCCCAGCACTTTGGGAGGCCAAGGCGGGTTGATCATGAGGTCAGGAGATTGAAACCATCCCAGCCAACATGGTGAAACCCTGTCTCTACTAAAATACAAAAAACTAACCTGGCGTGGTGTGGTGTGCCTGTAGTCCCAGCTAGTTGGGAGGCTGAGGCAGAGGAATTGCTTAAACTCGGGAGGCAGAGGTTGCAGTGAGCCAAGATCGTGCCACTGCACTCCAGCCTGGAGACAGAGCGAGACTCCATCTAAACAAACAAACAAACACCCTTCATCTAACCTCATACTGAATGTTGAAACACTAGATGCTTTCCTGCTAAGATCAGGAGCAAGGCAAAGATGTCTCTTCTCACCATTCCTATATGACATTATACTATAAGCCCTAGGTAATGCAATAAGACAAGAATAGAAAAGGTACGTAGATTGGGAAGGAAGAAATAAAACTGTCTTTTTACACAGATGATATAATTGCCTATGGATAAATACAAAAAGATCATAAAACAAAATCTTAGAATAACCAATTTTAATGAGAAATCATAGTAACTTTGCACAATATAAGATTTATATACAAATGTCAATTACTGTCCTATATATCAGTAATGTAGTTACAATTTGAAATTTAAAAATTCAGTGACATTTAGGCTAGCACCAATAACAATGAAATTCTTAGGTACAAACATAAAATAAATATAAATATAGAATCTATATAAAGGAAACTACAAAACTGTAAAAACATCAAAGAAGATCTAAATAAATGGAGAGATAATCCACATTCAAGTAAAGAAAGCTTCAACATTGTTAAAATGTCAGTACTTTCCAACTACATTTACATATTCAATGCAATCCCAATCAAAATTCCACAAAGTTAGTTTATGGATATTGACAAACTGATTCTAAAGTTTATATGGAAAGGCAAAAAGCTCAGAATAACCAAGAAAATATTTTAAAAGGACAGTTATAGGAATGATACTACCCAACTGTAAGCACTTCTATAAAGCTACAGTAATCAAAACAACATAGTACTGGTAAAAAATAACAGAGAAGCAGATCAATAAAACAAAAGAGAAAGCTCAGAAATTGACCTATAAAAATACAGTCAGCTTATCTTTGAGGAAAGAGCAAAGACAATTCAATTGAGAAAGAATAATTTTTCAACAAACAGTACTGAACAACTGGACATCCACATGCAAGAGAAAAAAAGAAAAAAACCCCTAAACCCAGACCTGACAACTTTCACAGAAATTACTCAGAATGGATCACAGACCAATATAAAAGGAAAAACCACAAAACTCCTAGAAGATAACAAAGAGCAGAATCTGAATTACCTCAGGTTTTGCTCCTTCGATAAAACACCAAAAACGCTGGGCGTGGTGGCTCACACCTGTAATCCCAGCACTTTGGGAGGCCAAGTTGGGTGGATCATGAGGTCAAGAGATCGAGACCATACTGGCCAACATGGTGAAACCCCGTCTCTACTAAAAACACAAAAATTAGCTGGGTGTAGTGGTGCGTGCCTGTAGTCCCAGCTACTCGGAGGCTGAGGCAGGAGAATCGCTTGAACCTGGGAGTAGGAGGTTGCACTGCACTCTAGCCTGGGTGACAGGGTGAGACTCTGTCATAAAACAAAACAAAACAAAAACACCAAAAACATGATCTATGAAAGGAAAAATTGCTAAGTTGAACCATATTAAAAATAACATTTCTGCACTGCCAAAGACACTGCTAAAAAATAAAAAGACAAGCCGCAGAATGGGAGAAAATATTTGCCAAACACATAACTGATAAAAGACTGGTATCAAAAACATGCAAAAAAATCCCAGAGTTCTTAAAACTCAAGAATAAGAAATGAACAACCCAGTTATAAAACGGTAAATGATACAGATCCTTACTAAAGAACATATAAGCATGGCAAATAAGGACATGAAAATATGCTCAACAGCATATGTCATTGGGAAATTGAAAATAACAATGGCATACTGCCACACACATATTAGAATGGCTAAAATCCAAAACAGCGGCTACACTAAATGCTGGTGAGGATATAGAGTAACAAGAGCTCTCATTTATTGCTGATGAATATGCAAAGTTTATGACTAGTTTGGAAGACAGTTTACCAGTTTCTTACAGAGCTAAATATACACTTACACACAATCCAGCAATCACACTCTTTGGCCTTAATCCAAAAGAGGTGAAAACTTGCATCTGCACAAAACTCTGCAGGTGACTGTTGAGAGCAGTTTTATACATAATTGCCAAAACATGGAACCAAACAAGATGGTCTTCAATAGGTAAATAATGTTCTTAATAGGTAAATAATGTTCTTCAATAGGTAAATAAATAAACTAGTTGTGGTGCAACCATACAACATTATTCACTGATTTTAAAAAAATGAGATTTCAAGGCTTGAAAAGACATGAGGAACCTTAAATACATACGGCTGTGAAAGAAGACAGTCTGAAAAGGCGACATACTACAGGATTCCAACTGTATGACATTTTGTAAAAGGCAAAACCATGGACACAGTAAGAAGATCTGTGCTTTCTAAAAGTTTGGGGGAAAAAGGGGTGAGATGAATAGATGGGGTACAGTGGATATTTTAAGACAATAAAACTATTTTGTATAATGCAGTAATGGATACGTGTCATGTCATTATGCGTTTGTCAACATCCACAGAATGTAAAACAGAAAACACGAATTTGAATGCAAACTTTAGATTTTAGTTAATAATAACTCTTCTATATTAGCTCATTAAGAGTAACAAATATGCTACACTAATGTAAGGTGTTAATAATAAGAGGAGAAGCTGGGTGTAGGGAGAGGATATATGGGAACTCTACGTTCCGCTCAATGTTTATGTAAACTCAATACTCACCTAAAAAATAAAGCATATTAAATATCCCAATGATGACTATCAAAAGTAGAATAGATTTAAAAATTATACTATGTTCATATAATTGAATATAGTACTATGCAGCAATTAAAATAAATAAATTCAGATGTTAAATGTCATCACCATAATGGTAATCACAAAAAGAAGCTATAGAATATACACAAAGGAAAATAAAAAGTTAAAATATTTTACTAAAAAAAACAACCCAATACATTAGAATAAAATAATGTAGAAAATGTAAAACAAAAAGACATAAAGTATACAGAAAACAAATAACAAAATGACAGAAGTCTACTTATGAATAATTATTTTAAATGTAAATGGATTGAACTATCGAATTAAAAGGCAGAGATCAGCAGAACAGACTAAAAAACATGATCCAACTATCACGTTTGTGCAAGACTCACATTAGATTGAAAGACACAACTAGGTTGAAAGTGAAAAGAGAAAAACAGTGCTTCAAGCAAACAATAAGCAAAAGAGATCTGCGCTGGCTATATTAATATCAGACCAAATAAGACTTCAAATTGAAAAATGTTACAAAAGAAAACAAAGGTATTACGTATTCAAATCCAATATGCAAACAAAAGTGAGGTTCTGACTTTCAGTAATGCTAGAGTTGTTTGTTAAACACTCTCACAGGTAACAATGATAAAATCTGGATAAAATATTATGTCTAGTTACATAGGAATGCACAACCATATACAATACATGTATGTGTGTGCGGTAACGGAATGAGGATTTCAACTGTGTCCACTGTAGGTGAGGTAGGTATTGCTGTTTGAATCCAGTCAGATTAACCCCTCTTCAAATAACAATCCTCTTCAAAGGAATACAACAGAATTTAGAGTCTCTATAACTACTATTTATAATTTCTAGTACACAATATTAAAATTCATGAAATGTGTGAAGAAATGATAAAATGTAATCTATACGCAAGATAAAAAGCAGGCAGCAGAAGCTAATTCTAAGATGTCCAAGACGATGTCATCAGCAGACAAGGGTTTGAGAGCAGCTATTATAAGTATGTTCATGGGGATAAAGGAAAATATCCTCATAATGAATTAACTCATGTGGAGCCTCAGCAGAGAAATGGAAATGATAAAAAGAATGGAATACAGAGATAATGAAATGAAAAACTAAAGAGACTGTTGAGTTTATAAATAGAGTAGAAACAGAAGACAGCAATAGAAATTATCCAATCTGAAGAGTGAAACAAGTTTGAAGAAAATGAAAAGTGCCTTAGAGACCTGTGGAATGACTGAGTCCGAGGAGAGGGAGGACAGAAAAATTAAATATAATACAAAAGCAAATACACAATAGCCGAAAACTTGCAAAATTTGGTCAAACCCCCAAATTTGTATATTCAAAAGGTGAGCACACTTCAAAAAGAAAATACACATAAAACCATACCAAGGCCCTATGAGAAGGCTGGCAGGGCAGGGTTTTCAAGGGACTTGTTATGATTTCTCATTTTCACTATTTATAATAATGGACAATATGCTCTCCTTAGAGTTTTCTTCCTGCAGAAAGTCCGATACGTCAGGCGCAGATGACTTTTTAGTCTAGTTTTCAAGGTTTAATTTCTTACCTTGTAAATCAATTAAATTTGTTTCTTTATAATTTTGCAGTAAATTTGATGCTCCAGAAAGATGCCCAGGGAGATTCTGTCCTGCTGCGTCCGCGCTGTACAGAACTGACGCTGCGCCTACGCCAGTTCCAGAAGCGTGTAGTTGTGGAGTACTTAAGAGTTAATCTTAAAAAGCAAATAGAAAAATGGATTCCAAAAAATGATCACTGTTAATTTCCACCGGCAAAGCCTTAAAAGTGGCACCAAAGAGAGTATTTAAAAATGGATAAAGATTTTCTAGGGAACCCTATTCAGGGCAGAAACACAGACACTGTCCAAACCTCACCACACAAACGTCCCTCATGTGTTGGAAGGGACCAAGGCGCTCTCTGGTCCTGCACCTGCGTTAATTACGGCAGGGAGGTCCACACTAGGACCCCAAGGCCTGGGAACCAGCCTGGGTAGGGGGCAGAGAAGTGGTGGATGTGGCTCCCAAAGTAGTTTAAGGGGGTCCCTTCCCCATGGCTGTTTCCTGACTGAATGCAGCAAGGTCAGGCCTTTCCCCTGGGACATTTTCTCCTCTTCATCACAGTGGCAGGAGCGTCTGCGTGCGAGGCCTGACCCAGACGCGGGCCATACAGCCAGCCCGGGGTCCAGTAGGTGCATCTGGGGAGCAAAGGGGTGCAGGAAAAAAGGTGGTTTTCAAAAGTGAAGTGCCAGGTTACCAGAGACTGGGTACCTTCACATGAGGCAGCAAACTAACGGTTTCGGACACTCAAAAGGGAGCTTCCCTCGCGGGACCGAGTGGCAGCACTGCGCATGTGGCGAGGGGAGGGACAATAGACGGCGGGGCCAAAAGGAGAGGTCCCTCAGAGGGACGGGGTGGGGTCGAGACGGCTAGTGGCGGGTGGGGCGGGGGGGGAAGAAACGAGCGTTACCATGGCAATCCTGCTGCGTAGGCTGCGAGAAGCTCTTGGCCTCTACCTGTTCTGCGGGAAATTAAACTTTGGGCACAACAAGTCATGAAGTCGGCACTTTGGGGAGACACCGTGTCACAATGACAAGGTGAGATCAGCCGCTCCTGCCCAGCTGTCTCCTCGAGGGCAGGAGAGGTTTGTGAACAGCCAAGTTTCCCTCCGCACGGCGGAACTGCACTGGAATCCTGGAGGAGCTCAGTAGCGGCGGGACCTTTGCTGGGAATGAGGGGAACTGTAGTCCCTTATCCGCACCCAGCTGTTAGTTGTAGGCTTGCAGGACTACAGTCCCAGCGTGAAACGGGATTGTAGGTGGTGCAGATCCCTGGAGGGAGACATAGCGCGGTGCACTACTGCAGGACATGCTGGCAAGAGCGGTGTCTTAGCCGCTCTCCGCCGTTAGTCGCAGGGCTGCGAGACTACAATCCCAGCATGCAACGGGAGTGGGGTTGGTAAGGACACCTGGAGGGAGGGGCAGCGCGAGGCGCGCCTCGCAAGGCATGCTGGGAGAAGTAGTTTCTTAACTGCTTTTGGCCTTTGTTCGCAGGGCTGCGGGACTACAATCCCAGCATGCAACGGGAGTAGGGTTGGTGATGATACTTGGCGGGAAGGGGAGGGCGGTGCGCGCCTCGCCAGGCATGCTGGGAGGAGTAGTTTTTTAACCGCTTTCGGCCATTGGTCGCAGGGCTACCGGCCCACAGTCCCAGCAATCGCCGGGCTAGCTGGTGGTGTGCAGCCTCAGAGGGAGGAGCAGGGCTGTGTGGACCTGTCTGCTTACAAACCCATGCTGTCCACTGATTCTGTGCCACCCCAGCTAAGGGAAGTGAGTCTGGAGAGGGATTTGAGGGGCAGGTCTGAGCTGAGTAGTGAGGTGGGTGTGACGCTGCGAAGTGCACCTCGCCTTTGCCCAAATCGGGCGAGTCTCAGCCTCACTCCACCTCCCGCTGCTCAGCTCGGTTTCCCTCCAAAGCGTCGCGCCTCCTTCAGCCCAGGGAGCCGCCTGCTTTCCTAAACTGCTGTGGAACTGGCCTGAGGTCCCAGACGCTGTCCATTGTGCTGCTGCCCTCCACGTCCTCCAGCCAGAGCGCCCGTTCACCCGCTTTTGGGAGAACTCTGCCGTTTTGCAGGGGGGTGACATGGGCTGTGGCTTCCTGGAAATGTCACCCCCACCAGCGCCTTTTACATGGATGTGAATTTTGAGACATGAGGGAGAGTAATTATTGGTTTACTCAGGAGATGAGCAGAGGAGAAAATCCTAATTTCCAGGCATGTGTCCTGAGCCAGGGACATGCTGGCCAGACTCTGCGCCCCCAGTGCCACCAGACAGCAGCCTACTGCCCTGGTTTCTGTGGAAGTCCGTTCATGCTGCTGGGCCTTAGCCTCAGGGACAGCCCAGTCAGGTGACGGTGAGGGTGACCCATGGGTTTCTGGAGCTGGGCCGGTGGTCCTGGAAGGGCTGGCCCTTGGAGAGGGTCTTTGTGCCGAGGGATGCCCACAGAGGCCTGGGTACCAGGAACACAGCTCCAGGCAAGGGGCCTTTCTTCCAGATTTGGCTGGAAGGAAGGAAGACTTGGTCAACTTTTCCACCCAACCCATCTGGCCCTTGCAGGGCTGCACCGCATGGACCTGGGTTCCTGGAGTCCTGGAGGGCCTTGTGTGGCCCACTTGTTCTGATACTGAGGACATCTCTGCAGGCTGTTAATTTCAGAGCAAGGAGTTTGTGCAGACTGGGGCATGGGTGCTGTCAGGGCACCCCAGGCTGCTCTGGGGACAGCACCCCAGTGTTCATCTTGGCTCAGGGCTTCCTGCCTCACGCCCTTTCCCCGGGGATATTTGGCCTAGGCTCAAGCCCTGGTCCAGAACTCAGTTGGGAAAGGCCGTAACTCTCACCTCGCCCTCTCGCCACCTAATGTAAGAGCCTGACTCCACAATGGGTGAGATGCCCCCGCACACTGGTCTCTTCAGCCATGCAGGGCCATCCACTCCATGCCGTGAGTTCCCACACTGAACTGAACTGTGTTCTGGCTCTGGGCTGGGGCCTCTCCTGTGCCCTTTCCCTGAATCCTCTCTGGGTCTGAGAGACTGATTCTCTCTACTCCCTGGCTTAAGTCTTGACATCCTTGGAGGGATTCTCAGAAATGAGGGGCTCTGCTGCTCTCTGGGGCTGTTGGTACTCGCAGGTGTGGATGTTGGCTTGCACTGACAACTGAACCCCTCCAGTGCCCTTCAGGGGTCCTTCCAGAGCAGGAGTGGTAGGGTGTGGGGGAGTGCCTTAGAGGGGTCTTGCCCTCATCCTCTGCCCTGTCTCTGAGATGTGTCCAGTAAACCCAAGGTCAGCACATCAGGATTGAAATAATGTCTTTTGCAGCAACTTCAATGAAGCTGGAGGCCATTATTCTAAGTGAAATAACTCAGGAATGGAAAATCAAATACCATTATTTCTCACTTATAAGTGGGAGCTAAGCTATGTGTATGCAAAGGCATAGAGAGTGATATAATGGACTTTGGAGACTCAGAACAGAGGATGGGAGGTGGATGAGGGGTGAAAAAAACTACCTATTTGGTACAATATATACTACTCAGGTGACAAGTGCACTAAAATCTCAGAATTCACCACTATATAATTCATCCAGGTAACCAAAACCACTTGTACTGTAAATGATACTGAAATAAAAATTAAAACAAACATAAAATTATATAATTATAAACAACAATTATAATAAAAAGCTTTTTTTTCCCCTAAAAAGAAACACCCAGTGCCACAGTTTTGAGTTCTGGTGTTTTGGATAGAAAGCCCCTTTTGCTCAGTAACACATACTACTGGAGAAGCAAAATCGTGAAAATTCAAGAACCTTAGCATAAACACTGCCTACGTGAGTATCACGGGTATGTTTTAAAGACAAAGATCCGTGTTAGACTGGGTCAGCTTTGTGCTTGGTCATTTTATTACCAATTCTTCTCCCCTAAAATACAAGTCATGAGTTGCCATGGTGATTATTCCAAATGCATTGTGATCATATGGAACTGGTGACGTATTCTAATTTCCCTCTCAGTTACAAAATGAGCCCGACGTTCTTAGCCATCAAAATCTCACCAACACCTGCTACTTCAGTTTCAACTCTGGTTCCTATTTCAAGGAAATCACTCAAGGTTGCAAATCACAAAAAGACAAAAATATTTTAATGAACCAAAAAACTTAAAAAATTATACCCTCCTGAAGCCATGTAATTTGATATTTACTTATTTTATTGTCTATTCAGGTTCATAAACCTGCAACTGTAGCAAAATATACCATTCATGATAAGTTAATATTTATTGAATAGTAAAATAAATACATGGTAAGGGTGCCCAGTAGTCAAGGACAAATGTCAATTATAATCTGACCTCCTCCACTCAAAACACACAATACTTTAAATGTCTGAAAAGGAAGTTACATAGGGGAATAAATGAAATAAAAGTTATGAATTAGATTAAGAAGGAATTAAACCTGGTTTAAAAATAGATAAAGACATACAAATATAAAAAATACTGAAGAACAATTAGCATAGATAGAGGAGCACTAAAAGTATGATAATGTGTTTAAAAATATTAGTTTCTGAGTTAAGTTTCAGAGACCTGACAGATACAGAGACCTGACAAAGAGTTGCGCCTACACATTAAACAAGCAAACAAATCCCTGGAGAAACTGCAAATGAACGGATGGTTTCTCCTGAGCCCTTTAGAGAACTGAGGTCACGGGGCCGACTACAAACCCAACATCAGGGGATGCAGAAGCTTGTAGGTCACAAAGGCCCCAGGTTTTTATGTGCACCCTGAAAACCATGAAAACTGATAAAATTAAGCCAGAACCTTTGAACTAGTTCCTGGTGGCTGTGTGTGGGTGGGTGAGGAGAATGTAAAACTTTGGAGTCTACAGCCATAGGGTTTACACCACTGTGTATAATTTTTCTAGGAAACCTACAAGGCCTGTCAGGGAAGCAGGATAGAATCCTGAGAATGCTTCCCCCACAGTGCTGATAGGGAGGAACCACTATCCCATCCACTGCTACAACTCTGGAGACAGGCTCCTCCCACCTCCCCTATATGATACAAGGCCTAATCTGCAGAGAAAGAGCATCCAAACCCGAGCCACAAGGCACTGGGGAAAAACTCCCAAAACTGAGGGTGGAGAAACAAGGCCAACACCCGCATTTCTGCACAGATGCATCTCCCATAAATGAAGGGGTGGCCTGCCCCTCCACACCTGTAGGCGTTTCTCGTTAGGTGGAATGAGAGATTTGAGAAAAGAAATGAGACACAGAGACAAAGTATAGAGAAAGAAAAAGTGGGCCCAGGGGACCCACGCTGGCACCGGTCTCTGAGTTCCCTTAGTATTTATTGATAATTATCTTTACCATCTTAAAGATAAGGGAGTGGCAGGACAATAGGATCATTTTAGGGAGAAAATTAGCAGTAAGACATATGGATAAAGATCTCTGTGACATGAATAAGTTCAAAGGAAAATGCTGTGCCTTGATATGCATACGCAAACATCTCCATAAACCTTTTAGCAGCATTGCGCCAGCAAGTCCCGCCAGCAAGTCCCACCTTATGCCCTAAGGCAGTTTTCTCCTATCTCAGTAAACAGCATACAATCGGGTTTTACACCGAGATGTTCCATTGCCCAGAGGCGGGCAGGATTTTTAACCAGCAAACTGCCTTCAGGCACTTGTTTAACAAAGACACATCTTGCACAGCCCAAAATCCATTAAACCTTGAGTCACCACAGCACATGTCTCTTGCAAGGACAAGGTTGGGGGTAGGGTCACAGATTAACAGCATCTCAAATACAGAACAAAATGGAGTCTCCCATGTCCACTTCTTTCTATATAGACACAGTAACAGGCTGATCTCTCTTTCTTTTCCCCACAATAAAGAAAATAAATTATTAATTGGCAGGGCACTGTTGCAGGCCAACTTCAACTGGGAGTTAAGAACATGGAGAAGGAGCATCTCTCCCCTATCATGGACAAGGAGGGACAGGAATGTCTCTTGTCCTGGCATTGCATCTACAGGAGGGGCAGGAAACTCTTCAAATGTCAGTAACCCCACACCCCAGCTGACAGTGCTAAGTCTGAGGCTTCCTCAGAACATTAGAGATCTCCTCACTCCCTCACCACTGCCACCAGGCTAAGAAGCATGGAGTCAAAAGAACAGTGGAATATAGCTGGGCCAAGTGCAAGAAACCATGTGTGGGAAGAGGCACAAAGGGAAGGCACAGCAAACCCAGGAGATGTTAGTAAACTACCATGAGAGGGGTTTGAATTTCCTGGTCTTCAGAAGGTTATTACTGCCATAACGACTTTTAATCCCTGCCTACCCTCTCAGCTACATGACCACAAACCCCTACACTAAGGCCTATCTGAGGGAAAATTGCTCATAGATAACCTAAAAACTATCCCCTTTCAATGTCAGTGGGCTGATGAAAAAAATAAAAATAATAACCCATTTACCCCAATGCACTATCTTATACAACATATGCTATTGCTTTTAACAAAAATTAGAAGCCAACACATCCCTTTTTATCTTTAGAGAGATCTTTATTTGTGTTAAAACCAAATTAAGGAATTCAGGAGACTGAATCAGTGCGGAATTCAGGAGGCTGGGACCTCAGACCACGTTGGGCGCCCGCCTCCCGCCCGCCGTGGCCCAGCCGCGTCCAGTAAGACCCGGCGGAGGCTACCGGTAAGGCGACCTTTCGACATCGAAATCGGTGTCCCTTCTCCATGGAGCGCGGGAGGATGTAGCTGCAGCCGGACGAGCGCTGGCACCCACCGGGCACCGCGCATGGATCCCGCGTGCACATTGTCGCGGCCACGGCGTCCCAGGCAGGCACCGCGGCGTCGGCTCCCTGCTCTGCTGCTCCATCCCCAAGGCGGCTTTGGGTTCCGAATGTCCCAGTTCCTCAGCAGCCAGAGGCGGGAAGCCCAGGGACGACTTTACAGCAGGGCAGGCTGCGGTGCCGCTGGGGCGCCGGCGTGGCGGAGGCCGTGGTGGTCGTATGTCCCATGGACACCATCAAGGTGAAGATCATCCACGGCCAGACACCCCCAGACCTCCAGTGCAGAGGAGTGTCCCACCGGGTTAGGGAGATGTGCGGAAACAAGGGGAACTCACCGGGGCCTCATGGCCCCCGCGCTGAAGCAGGGCTGGAACCGGGCCGTGCGCCTCTTCTCCTGACCCCCCTGCACAGCTTGTACCGAGGGGACAGCCCCAGCAAGCCCATTAACTGGCTGGTCGCTGGGGCCTTCGGAGCCATTGCGGGCGCAGCCAGTGTCTTGGGAAACGCTCCCATGCACGGGATTAAGACCCGGATGCGGGGCCTGGAGAAGCACAGACGCTGAACACACGGGACTGCCGGCAGATCTGAGGAAGGAGGGGCTCAAGGCCTTCTACGACGGCACTGTTCCCCCCGTGGGCCGGGTCTGCCTGGATGTGACCACAGTGTTTATCCTCTGCCATGAGGTGGGAAAGCTGCTCAACAGTGTGGAAGACGGACTAAGCCCAGAGGGGCCGTGAGGGACCGCCCCAGGGACCTCCAGAGCGGCCACCACTCTTGTCTCACAGGATTCCAGTGCAGAAATACCAAGCGGCCGCTGCCCAGGTCCCTCGAGCTCTGTGCCCTGCCCACATTGTGGCATCAAGTCTGTGTGTCCCCTAGTACCATGTCTCCCCGTGGTCTGTATGTGACACTGGCCCTGTGTCCACACGTCTGGCCCGGCCGTGGCTGGTTGTCTGTCTGGCCTGTGAGTCTGTGCCCACTTGTCCGTATGCTTACTGTGAGCCCTGGGCCTGTGATCCGCCTGCCTCTGCCGCCCAAAGTACTGGGAATACAGGCGTGAGCCACTGTGCCTGGCTGGGTTGGAAGAAATTTGATATCACATATACTTTGCATACTGGAAATATATTTATAATATTTTAAATGTAAAAAGTATTATAAATATATTTACATTTATAAATATTAATATAAAATATTAAATTTAAATATTTTAAATGTTTAAGTAAAAACAAATGGGGAAAAGGTATCAAAATAATTTTTGAAAGAGCAGGAAACTATAAACTGAGCAAGCAAATTTGGAAAAGAGTCAAATAGAAATTGAATGATTTAAACACAAATTTAACATACAATATGTGAGTTAATTATAAAATTAGACTAAGCTGATGATGAGAGAGTTAGTAAACTGAATTAATGAACTGGAATTTTGAGCAGAATGAATATAACCAAATAAAGAGAAACAAAATAACAGCAATATGAATGTAATTATACACATGCGAAGAATAGAATGACAAAGAATAAAGCACAATTATTTCACCTGAATCCATACAAATAATAAATCATACTAATAAATAATTATTTACAAATTTCTAAAATTAAAAACCAAACATGTGCCTAAAAGAGAGCAATGAAGAGGCCATGTGCAGTGGCTCACGACTGTAATCTCAGCACTTTGGGAGGCCAAGGTGGGTGGATCATTTGAGGTTAGGAGTTTGAGACCAGCTTGGCAACATGGTGAAACCTCATCTCTACTAAAAATACGGAAAAATTAGCTGGGCATGGTGGTGGGTGCCTGTCATCCCAGTTACTCCGGAGGCGGAGGCAGGAGAATCGCTTGAACCTAGGAGGTGGAGGTTGCAGTGAGCCAAGATTGCACTATTACACTCCAGCCTGGGTAACAGAGCGAGACTCCATCTCCAAGAAAAAAAAAAATGAGAGAGCAATAAAAAAAGATATCCAATATGATAAGTCAAACTGCATAACACCAAAGAGACTGAAGAAAATTAAAAACCATGAGACAGAGAATCTACACAGGTGAGAGTAAAATCTCCACAGCCCATGCAGAGCCAGAAAACTGAGAAGGAAATATTAAGAGTGCTGAAAAATTATTGTTCAACCTATAATTGAATACATAGCTAGCATATTTTTAATAAATAAGGAAGGGTAAACTAAACCTTCAAAAATAAAACACACACGTACACACACAAACACACACACAGAGAAATTTTATCTACCAACAGGAACATCTTAAGTATACACTTCAAGAAGATAGAAAAGTTGTCTTATATAAAATTTAGGGAATCAAAATTAAATATAAGAAACTTGTGGACACAGGGAACTACTATGGTGGACTTTGAACTAAAGAAACCACCAAGTTCTTAGCAGCATAGGTTTCAAAAATATTTAGATGAAATAAAAGTGTAATAAGATAATGTATTTTAAATTTAAAAAGTTTAAAAATTGCCTGCTTCTTGAAAAATTTGATGTCAAAATCTGTTTTTCAGATAATCATTTTCATTATTTATTAATCATCTATGATATATATATCACACATTATGCAAGATTTCGATTATTCTTTTATCAGAACTAATTAGCACAAAAGGGCGACAGAAATCGCCCACAAGCATCAGGATACCCACGATGGCTGAGTCATAAGCCCATGATAGGGTTGAAGGTGATGAGATTATGAGGCCCATCCAGTACATGACCACAAAGCAACTCACCAGCATCAGAATGGTTTGTGTGGTCCTTTCCTCTGGGGATGCTTTTGCAGAGAGGTTGGTGCTGGGAAGGTACTGGGGTTGTCTCTGATGCCTGGACAAAAGAATTTCCATGTATGCACTTGAGAGAAACATGATTGCTACAAAGAAGACATCTGTAAGTAGTGGCAGCATGAAAAACAGACTCCTGATGATGTAGCTTATGTAAGAAAGTGAAGAGTATTTATTGATACTTAGCACATTGCTATTGGTCACATTAGAAGAGGCCACAGTGGAAGAGGGCAGGTTACTACTGAGAAACAAACTGAGAACCCAAAGAAGTGAAAGATGCAACGTGTAAATTTCTGTTTAATTCTTGCCGACCAGGAGGTGCTGGGGCTAATGGTGATAGCCTAGAGCACACTCCGGAGGCAGGTGGTGCAGATGGAGAGCCCTCGTCCCTCTATGCATGTAGAAGAATACCTTATACTTGAAGTCATTCTGAGAATACAGTGAGACTTACAGGTCTGGAGATGCCAAGAAGCTCACAGTGAGGAGCATCACTAAGTGGACAAGGGCCAGATGGCAGGTGATGAGGTCAGTGGGCTTAGGCCTGCAGTCCAGAGGGAGTGTGAAGATACAGAAGAAAAGGAGGAAGGTGTTGGCTGTGAGTCTACTACCAGCTTGGAAAATAAGGGCAATTTTTAATAGTATCATACATGGAACATGGTCATCTTAATGGTGAAGAGAAATCATATTTTACATATCTGAAAAAAGCAATAGATATCCTATCATCAGTATTATTTATTGCATGGTCAAAATTATTACCAACATTATCATTTTAATTTTACCAGTTTATCTTGATTAACCCCAACTATCTCATATAAATTATTTAAAATGTACCTGAGCATTTTATTTTACAACAAATAAATTGTACGTATCTCAAACATCCACACATCCACAATCACACCTATGTAGGGTGCACATTGTCTATACTCACACAGTACCTGTGGTTCGCTCCTCAGAAAGCATTTCCTTCCTTTCTGAATTTCTCATGTCGCTGAACATTCTCAGGTCTTGAATTTTGTTTCTTCTTAAAAGCTTTTCAGCTTCTAAGAATATATGTATTTCAATGCTCAAAGACAAAAAACTGTCCACTAAAAATTTTATCCTCAGGAAAACTAGCAATTAAAAATAAATAAAAATAAAGACTTTCAGATAAAAACTGAGGCAGTTTCTTGATGCAGACAGATCATTTGAGAAAGAATAAAAATAAGTTTTCAGGCTGAATGCAAGTAATCCCAGATAATTTTTTATTTTTTTTGAGGCAGAGTTTTACTCATTGTCCAGGATGGAGTGCAATAGTACGATCTTGGCTCACCGCAAACTCCGCCTCCTGGATTCAAGGGATTCTCCTGCCTCAGCCTCCCGAGTAGCTGGGATTATAGGCATGCGATACTATGCCCAGCTAATTTTGTATTTTTAGGAGAGATGAGGTTTCACCATGTTGGTCAGGCTGGTCTCGAACTCCTGACCTCAGGTGATCCATCCACCTTGGCCTCTCAAAGTGCTGGGATTACAGGCATGAGCTACCGTGCCCGGCCTAATCCTAGATAATTTCAATGCCCAAAAAAGTCAAAGAGGACTAGTAAATGTAACAAATATTTAAGGCCGTATAAGAAATATTTTTCTCATATTATCTGATTGTCAAAAGCAACTTTGTAATATTGTTTGTAATTGAATCTTCAGTGCTATAATATAAAGAAATTTAATTTATTTGCCAATAACAGCACAGAGAAGGTGGGTTCAAGAAAAGATATATTGGGCTAAGAAAATTTTTCCACATAATAACTTGTATCCACAAAGATTTTAAAAAATACATTAGCAAAACTGAAAGATTAAAATAATACAATGAATAATAAGTTTAACAAAACAAACCTGTAAATCTACAAGTGCTCTTTTTTCTTATTTCAACTTATTTAAAACAAATAAAATTATATAAACAGATAACTATAAAAACATATTGTTGTATTTGAAACATATTTAGAGTTAAATGTTAGTACCCAAACTAGGAGGGAAAGAGAGAATAAAGTTGTACAGGAGTAACATTTTCATAAAAAGAACATAGGGTTAAAATGTGATGCTCCAATTAATATGTACATACATACATATAGTGTAATTATCAAATTAATGTGATTAGCAGGTATATTACGTGTACCTGCTGGTGCCCTGGTCTTGGACTTCTCAGCCTCCATACCTGTGAGAACTAAGTTTAGACTCTATGAATTACCTATTCTAAAATATTTTGTTACAGAAATAGGGATAGCCTAAGACAGCATTCATAGACATCCATGCTGTACATTAAATCACCAGAACTTGTTTATTTTATATCTAAAAGTTTGTACTTTTGATCAATATGTCTTCATTTCTTCTATCCACCACCCCCTAGGAACCACTGTGTACTCTCTGTTTCTATGACTTGACATTTTTGGCTTCATATATGCATGAAATCAAACAGTATTTGTCATTCTGTGTCTAGCTTATTTCACTTAAGCTAATGTCCTCTAGGTTAATTCATATTCTTGCAAATGGCAGAAT
This sequence comes from Chlorocebus sabaeus, assembly GCF_047675955.1. NCBI lineage: Eukaryota > Metazoa > Chordata > Mammalia > Primates > Cercopithecidae > Chlorocebus > Chlorocebus sabaeus. The sequence continues at coordinate 1,032,570 of NC_132924.1, forward strand.
TCTCTTTTTTATAGCTGAATAATATTCCTTTATATAAATGTTCCATAATTTCTTTATCCATTCATCTATTAATGGATACATAGATTGTTTGCATGTCTCAGTCATTGTAAATAATTCTGCAATGAATACAGAAGTGCTGATGTCTCTTCTAGAGACTAATTTTATTTTCTTTGGTTATATATCTGGAAGTGAAATTGGTGGATAAGATGGCAACTCTATTTTAATTCTTTGAAAAAGCTTCACAGTGTTTTTTATAATGGTTGTACTAATTTTTTTTTTTTTTTTTTTTTTTTTTTTTTGATACGGAGTCTCGCTCTGTCGCCCAGGCTGGAGTGCTGTGGCCGGATCTCAGCTCACTGCAAGCTCCGCCTCCCTGGTTCCCGCCATTCTCCTGCCTCAGCCTCCCGAGTAGCTGGGACTACAGGCGCCCGCCACCTTGCCCGGCTAGTTTTTTGTATTTTTTAGTGGAGACGGGGTTTCACCGTGTTAGCCAGGATGGTCTCGATCTCCTGACCTCGTGATCGGCCCGTCTCGGCCTCCCAAAGTGCTGGGATTACAGGCTTGAGCCACCGCGCCCGGCCTATTTTTGTATTTTTAAGGGGATGTTATGTTGTGTTGGGAGACAATTTTTGTAGACCTGGTGGTTAATTTGTTTTATGTCTTATATAAGCTTCTGTTGGGACAATCTTTTCAAGGATGTTTTTAAATAACTGACAGCCTTGTGCGAAGTAAGCAGTGTCTCTTTTTAGAGCAGAGGTCAAATACATACATAAATAATTTAATAAAAAGTATGTTTTCCCCAGAGGCAAAGGTTGAGAAGGTTTATTTGAAACACTTTATTGTTTTTTCAGCAAAATTCTCTGTATTTTGGTGAAGTAAGAGAGTAGTCCTTGAATGGAGGAGAGGACAAAAAGGAAACTCCCAAAATACATGATGTGCCGAGAACCCCAAAGTCCAGTGGAAGTCACATCAGGCACAAATTCCAGAGAGATTCTGAGTGAAATCTCTGCTAGAAAATTTAGCCATATGAGATGAAGGAGTTCCCCAAATTTAGAGGTATTTCCTAGGCCAAGAAACAAAATGATGGAGGGGGGCAGGGGCTCAATCCTTAAGGGTTTTTCAGTTTCAGAAGAACTGGGAAAGTACTTAGGGGCCCCCTCATCTAACAGGTGGGGAATATGAGATTCTGCTGCCACTTCAGGACAGAGATAAAACAGTGATAGTTGGTGGGCAAGGCTCCTTGGCATGGCGGGCTAAGATTGGCTCCCTAGTGGCTGGGAGTGAAGCCTAAGGCTCAAGACAGCCTGTGCTGAGTAGGCAGGAAGGCAACTCATCAGCCTGGGTTTGATAAAAGGAAGGTTTAGAGGTATTTCCCTCAATCTTGGGGAGTGACCCTCGCAGCAGAAAAATTGTGGCCAGAGTCTGGGGCCACTCCTTTTACTGGAACTTGAGGCAGTCAGACAGCAGGTCCCGCATGGTTTGGGGCAGTTGCTGGAGATTTTTCTGAGGTCCAGGGACAAAGAGTCACAGCCCGCCATAAAGATAATCTGGTCATAGCTGCCAATGTGGCTATAAGGCAGTGAGCCAGTCGTAAGCTTTTAGAGCACAACCGCACTGGCATAGACGTCTGACTGGAAGCTGAAGGGGTTCAGGTTCTGTATAAAAATCACCTCAGCTGCGATCCAGAAAACAGAACCTGAAGGCTGCTCCAAGGGCTGGGCCCTGCTTCATTGAGTCTTCACTGTGGTCAGACAGGAGTCACTCATCTTTACTGGGAACCCTTTGTGTCAAAAAATGTTATTAGACTTGAAATCTCCTTGGATAATATTCCTGTCATGGAAGTAGTTCATGCCCTGGGCAGTCTGCTGGGCCATGTCAGTTAGCTAGACTATGTAATGTAACATAATATAATATAATATAATATAATATAATATAATATAATACAACATAATATAATGTAATATAATATAATATATAATGTAACAATGTAATATAATATGTTGTGATATACGTCAGACATAATTTACATAATGATGTCATAATACATTGTGATATCATAATATATGTACTATGATACCACAATGTATTATATATATCATAAGTAATACATTGTGATATCATATTATACCATAATATATATGATATAATACATTGTGATATCATAATATAACATTTTGATTTGTTTATATATTTTATGGAATAACATACATTATAATATGACATCATATTGGACAAAATTTTATTATATTACTTTATATTACATATCATATTGTGATATTATAACATAAAATTTTGTCAGATAATCTTGTAGGAAAATTGATTTAAATTTTATAACAACATCGGCATATAAACTTAAAAGAACCTAAAAAAATTATCTGCTCTTGTGTAAATGACTGCTTTTTTGATAACTCTGTGAAGGCCAGCTCTGGGTGTGAAAAGGGGTCTGCTACTTTATGAGACATTGACTTCCAAATCATCACTGTTATTAACCAGTGCCCTTGCAAGATAAGAGAATATTTTACTCTAAGAAAGCATTTCCATAGATACCATAATAGGAATTCTGCTCACTTTAGTTAATAAGTTACTATAACTTTTTTGGTTATTAATAGTTTATGTCATTATTAAAAAATAAACTTCTACAGATAACACATTGTACAGGTGTTTTGATTTGTCCTCTAACCTCAGGTCAAATTTAAAAATTTTTATTCACCAAATTTTATTTATTTTAGATAAAAGAGACCTTGTATCTACCATGTGCTGTAATATCTGTACTTTATTAGAAAGACAAATTCTCAGACAAAACTCATACCTATTGTGAAATTCTCAGACCAAATTCAAGCCTATTTTAATCAAAATCTAGATTTTAGGTAACGTTTCTAGGTGTTTCCTTTCAATAAAAATCCAAACCAAAACAAATTAAAAATGTGTAGGTAATTCCCAGGCATATCAATAATTTTTAAGTGGGGTACTTTTATTTTTAAGAGAGGGATTGTTTATAGAGATGTATTGAGGTGTCAATCCAGTACAGTTAAGATTTACCTTTTTTTTTGACAGCATCTCAATCTGTCAGTCAAGGTGGAGTGTAGTGGTGAAATCACAGCTCACCGCAGCCTTGGCCTCCCAGACTTGAGCAATCCTCCCAAGTCAGCATCCCAAATAGCTGGGACTACAAGTGTGCACCATCACGCCCAACCAATTTTTAAAAATTTTTTGTAGAGATGAGGTCTCACTATGTTGCGCTAGTGAGGTCTTGTTATGTTGCCCGGGCTAGTCTCAAACTCCCAAGCTCTGGCTTCCCAAAGGGGTGGAATTACAAATGCAAGCCACTATGCCCAGCCAAGATTGGACCTTTCAATGAGCTCACATCTTATTTTTTTAAAAACCTAATTAAAAGGTAAAGTCTGAGTAACAAATGGATTTACAGTAATGATTATTAACTTGGATACTTCTATTCTTAAAAGAAAAAATGTTTATATGTGCATATTGATGTTTTAAAAAGTACAGTTAAGATTGAATCTTTCTCTTTTGCTTTTGAGACAGAGCCTCACTCTGTCACCCAGGCTTGTGTGTAGCTGCCCAATCACATCTCACTGAAGCCTCAACCTCCCAGACTCAAGGGATCCTGCTATGTCAGCATCCCAAGTAGCTGGGAGTACAGGCATGCACCATCATGCCTCATTTTTAAAAAATATATTTTTAGTAAAGATGTGGTCTCACTATGTTGCCCAGGTTGCTCTCAAACTCCTAAGCTCAAGTGAGCCTCCTGTCTTGTCATTCCAAAATGATAGAATTAGACAGGCTTAAGCCATTGTGCTCAGCCAAGATTTTACCTTCATTTAGCACACATGTTACCTTAGAAAAAAAAATAATAAAGAATAAAGTCTAGGTAGAAAATGGATTGGAGTGTAGATAAAATAAATTTGGTACATTATTAGTGGTTTTTGAGCCTGGGTAACAAGCATATTATACTGTTTTCTTTATTTTGCATATGTTTTAAATTTTCTGTAATGAAACACGTATACAAATACAAAGTTGATCTACAATGTTAGCTCTTAAGACCTTAGTGACTTTGGGGAGCAAAAAGAGAGAAAGTGGGATTGTTTGGGGCAAGATGGCTGAACAGGAGCAGCTCTTGTCTGCAGCTCCCAGCGAGACCAACGCAGAAGGCAGTGATTTCTCTATTTCCAACTGAGGTACCCAGTTCATCTCATTGGGACTGGTTAGGCAGTGGGTGCAGTCCATGGAGGGTGAGTAGAAGCAGAGTGAGGCATCACCTGACCCTCGAAGTGCAAGGAGCCAGGGGATTCCCTCCCCCAGCCAAGGGAATCCATGAGGGACTGTGCTATCTAGCCTAGATACTATGGTTTTCCCATGGTTTTTGCAATCCACAGACCAGGAGATTCCCAAGTATGCCTATACCACCAGGACTCTAGGTTTCTTTTTTCTTTCTTTTTTTTTTTTTTTTTTTTGAGACGGAGTCTCGCTCTGCCGCCCAGGCTGGAGTGCAGTGGCCGGATCTCAGCTCACTGCAAGCTCCGCCTCCCGGGTTCACGCCATTCTCCTGCCTCAGCCTCCCGAGTAGCTGGGACTACAGGCGCCCGCCACCTCGCCCGGCTAGTTTTCTGTATTTTTTTTAGTAGAGACGGGGTTTCACCGTGTCAGCCAGGATGGTCTCGATCTCCTGACCTCGTGATCCGCCCGTCTCGGCCTCCCAAAGTGCTGGGATTACAGGCTTGAGCCACCGCGCCCGGCCCAGGGCTCTAGGTTTCAAGCACAAAACTGGGTAGCTGTCTGGGCACATGCCAAGCTAGCCACAGGAATATTTTTTAGTACCCCAGTGGCACCTGGAACCCCAGCAAGACAGAACAGTTTACTCCCCTGGAAAGGGGGCTGAAGCCAGGGAGCCAAGTGGTCTGATCAGCGGATCTCACTCCCATGGAACCCAGCAAGCTAAGAACCACTGGTTTGAAATTCTCACTGCCAGCACAGCAGTCTGAAGTCAACCTGGGATGATCGATCTTGGTGAGGGAAGGGGTGTCTGTTATTACTGAGGTTTGAGTAGTCAGTTTTCCTCTGATAGTGCTAAAGAGGCCAGGAAGTTTGGACTGGGAGGAACTCAACACAGCCAGCAAAGTGGCTGTGGCCAGACTGCCATTCTAGATTCCTCTTCACTGGCCAGGGCATCTCTGAAAGAAAGGCAGCAGCCCCGGGCAGGGGCTTATAAATAAAACTCCCATCTCCCTGGGACAGAGCACCTGGGGGAAGGGGTGTCTGTGGGCACAACCTCAGTGGAATTTAACATTTCTTCCTGCTGGCTCTGAAGAGAGCAGCAGATCCTGACAAGGAGGATTCTCCCAGCACAATGCCCAAGCTCTTCTAAAGGACAGACTGCCTCCTCAAGTTGGTCCCTGATCCCCATGCCTCCTGACTGGGAGAGATCTCTCAGGAAGGGTCAACAGACACCTCACACAGGAGAGCTCCAGCTGGCATCAGGATGGAGCCCCTCTGGGATGAAGCTTCTAGAGGAAGGAGCAGGCAGCAATCTTTGCTGTTCTGCAACCTCTGCTGGTGATACCCAGGCAAACAGGGTCTGAAGTGGACCTCCAGCAAACTCCAACAGACCTGCAGAAGAGGGGCCTGTTAGAGGAAAAACTAACAAACAGAAAGCAACAACATCAAAATCAACCAAAAGGACCCCCACCCAAAATCCCCATCCAAAGATCATCAGCCTCAAAGATCAAAGGTAGCTAAATCCACAAAATGAGGAAAAAACAGCACAAAAATACTGCAAATTCATAAAACCAGGATGCCTCTTCTCCTCCAAATGATAGCACCTCCTCTCCAGCAAGGGCACAAAACTGAACGGAGAATGAGTTTGACAAATTAACAGAAGTAGGCTTCAGAAGGTGGATAATAACAAAACTCTTCTGAGCTAAAAGACTATATTCTAACCCAATGAAAGGAAGCTAAGAACCTTGATAAAAGGTTACAGGAACTGATAACTAGAATAACCAGTTTAGAGAAGAACATAAATGACCAGATGGAGCTGTAAAACACAACATGAGAACTTTGTGAAGCATACACAAGTATCAATAGCCAAGTTGATCAAGTGAAAGAAAGGATATCAGAGATTGAAGATTAACTTACTGAAATAAGGCAGGAAGAGAAGATTAAAGAAAAAAGAATGAAAAGGAATGAACAAAGCCTCCAGGAAATATGGGGCTATGTGAAAAGACCAAACCTATGATTGATTGGTGTACCTGAAATTGATAGGGAGAATGGAACCCAGTTGGAAAACACCCTTCAGGATGTTATGCAGGAGAACTTCCCCAACCTAGCAAGACAGGCCAACATTTAAATTCAGGAAATATAGAGAACACCACTAAGATACTGCTCAAGAAGACCAACCCCAAGACACATAATCATCAGATTCTGTAAGGTTGAAACAAAGGAAAAACAGTTAAGGGCAGCCAGAGAGAAAGGTCACATTATCTTCAAAGAGAAGCCCATCAGACTAACAGTGGATCTCTCTGCAGAAACTCTACAAGCTAGAAGAGAGTGGGGACCAATATTCAATGTTTTTAAAGAAAAGAATTTTCAACCCAGAATTTCATATCCAGCCAAGCTAAGCTTCATTAGTGAAGGAGAAATAAAATCCTTTCCAGACAAGCAAATGCTGAGGGATTTTTTCACCTCCAGGGCTGCCTTACAAGAGTTCCTGAAGGAAGCACTAAATATGGAAAGGAAAAACTGGTACCAACCACTGCAAAACATACCAAAATATAAAGACCAATGACCCTATGAGGAAACTGCATCAACTAATGTGTGAAATAACCAGCTAGCATCATGATGACAGGATCAAATCCACACATAACAATATTCACCTTAAATGTAAATGGACTACATTCCCCCAATTAAAAGACATGGACTGGCAAATTGGATAGAGTCAAGACCCATCAGTGTGCTGTATTCAGGAGACCCATTTCACATGCAAAGACACACATGGGCTCAAAATAAAGGGATGGAGGAATATTTACCAACCAAATGGAAAGCAAAACAAAACAACAAAAAACAAAACAAAACAAAAAAAACAGGGGTTGCAATTCTAGTCTTTGATAAAACAGACTTGAAACCAACGATGATCAAAAAAGACAAAGAAGGGCATTATATAATGATAAAGTGATCAATGCAACAAGAAGAGCTAACTATCCTAAATATATATGCATCCAATACAGAAACACCCAGATTCATAAAACAAGTTATTACAGACCTACAAAGAGACTTAGACTCCCACACAATAATAGTAGGAAACTTTGACACCCCACAGTCAATATTAGATCAATGAGACAGAAAATTAACAATGATATTCAGGACTTGATCTCAACTCTGGACCAAGCGGACCAAATAGACATCTATAGAACTCTACACCCCAAATCAACAGAATATACATTCTTCACAGCACCACACAGCACTTATTCTAAAATCGACCACATAATTGGAAGTAAAACACTTCTCAACAAATGAAAAAGAATGGAAATCATAACAAACAGTCTCTCAGACCACAGTGCAATGAAAATTAGAACTCAGCATTAAGAAATTCACTCAAAACTGCACAACTACATGGAAACTGAACAATCTGTTCCTGAATGACTGCTGGGTAAATAACAAAAGTAAGGCAGAAATAAAGAAGTTCTTTGAAACCAAAGAGAACAAAGACACAATGTATCAGAATCTCTGGGACACAGCTAAAGCCGTGTTAAGAGGGAAATTTATAGTACTAAATGCTTACATCAGAGAGTGGGAAAGATCTAAAATCGACGCCCTAACATCACAATTAGAAGAACTAGAGAAGCAAGAGCAAACAAATTCAAAAGCTAGCAAAAGACAAGAAATAACTAAGATCAGAGCAGAACTGAAGGAGGCAGAGACACAAAAAAGCCTTAAAAATAAATGAATCCAGGAGCTGGTTTTTTGAAAAGATTAACAAAATAGATAGACTGCTAGCTAGCTAGACTAATAAAAAGGAAAAGAGAGAAGAATCAAATAGACACAATAAAAAGTGAATAAGGGGATATCACCACTGATCCCACAGAAATACAAACTACCATCAGAGAATACTATAAATACCTTTATGCAAATAAACTAGAAAATCTAGAATAAATGCGTAAATTCCTGGACACATACACCCTCCTGAGACTAAACCAGAAAGAAGTTGAATCTCTAAATAGACTAATAACAAGTTCTAAAATTGAGGGAGTAATTAATAGCCTACCAACCAAAAAAAGCCCAGGCAGCACCAGACTGATTCACAGTCGAATTCTACCAGAGGTACAAAGAGGAGCTGGTACCATTCCTTCTGAAGCTGTTGCAAACAACAGAGAAAGAAGGACTCCTCCCTAACTCATTTTATAAGGCCAGCATCATCCTGATTCCAAAATCTGGCAGAGACACAACAAAAAAAGAAAATTTCAGGCCAATAACCCTGATGAACATTGATGTGAAATCCTCAATAAATTACTGCCAGACTGAATCCTGCAGTACATCAAAAGCTTATCCACTACAATCAAGTCGGCTTCATATTTGAGATGCAAGTCTGGTTCAACATAGGCAAATCAATAAATGTAATCCATCACATAAACAGAACCAATGACAAAAACCACCTGATTATCTCAATAAATGCAGAAAAGGCCTTCAATAAAATTCAATACCCCTTCATGCAAAAAACTCTCAATAAACCAGGTACTGAGGGAACACGCTTCAAAATAATGAGAGCTATTTATGACAAACCCATAGCCAATATGGGCAAAAGTTGGAAGCATTCCCTTTAAACCGGCACAAGACAAGGATGCCCTCTCTCACCACTCCTATTCAACATGGTATTGGAAGTTCTGGCTGGGGCAATCAGGCAAGAGAAAGAAATAAAGCGTATTCAAATAGGAAGAGAGGAAGTCGAATTGTCTGTTTGCAGACGACGTGATTGTATATTTAGAAAACCTTATTGTCTCAGCCCAAAAACTCCTTAAGCTGATAACCAACTTCAGCAAAGTCTCAGGATACAAAATCAATGTGCAGAAATTACAAGCATTCCTATACACCAATAATAGACAAGCAGAGGACCAAATAATGAATGAAATCCCATTCACACTTGCTACAAAGAGAAAAAAATACCTAGGAATACAACTTACAAGGGACATGAAGAACCTCTTCAAGGAGAACAAACCACTGCTCAAGGAAATAAGACAGAATACAAACAAATGGAAAAAATAAATTCCATGCTCATGGATAGGAAGAATCAATATTGTGAAAATGACCATACTTCCTGAAGTAATTTATAGATTCAATGCTATTCCCATCAAGCTACCACTGGCTTTCTTCACAGAATTAGAAAAAACTACTTTAAATTTCATATAGAACCAATAAAGAGCCCAAATAGCCAAGAAAATCCTAAGCAAAAAGAACAAAGCTGGAGGCATCATGCTACCTGATATCAAACTATACTACAAGGCTACAGTAACCAGAACAGCATGATATTGGTACCAAAACAGATAAGTAGACCAATGGAACAAAACAGAGGCCTCAGAAATACCACATATCTACAACCATCTGATCTTCTACAAGCCTGACAAAAACAAGCAACAGGGAAAGGATTCCCTATTTAATAAATAGTGCTGGGAAAACTGGCTAGCCATATGCAGAAAACAGAAACTGGACCCCTTCTTTACGCATTAGATAAAAATTAACTCAAGATGGATTAAAGACTGAAATGTAAAACCTAAAGCCATAAAAACCCTTGAAGAAAACCTAGGCAATACCATTCAGGACATAGGCATGGGCAAAGACTTCATGCCTAAAACACCAAAAGCAATTGCAACAAAAGCCAAAATTGACAAGTGGAATCTAATTAAACTAAAAAGCTTCTGCATAGCAAAAGAAACTATTGTCAAAGTGAACAGGCAACCTACAGAATGGGAGAAAGATTTTGCAATCTATCCACCTGACAAAGGGCTAATACCGAGAATCTACAAGAAACTTAAACAAATATACCAGAAAAAACTAAACAACCCCATCAAAAAGTGAGTGAAGGATATGAACAAATACCTCCCAAAAGAAGACATTTATGTGGCCAAGAAACATATGAAAAAAAGCTCATTATCACTGGCCATTAGAGAAATGTGCAAACCAACACCACAATGAGCTAACATCTCATGCCAGTTAGAATGGTGATCATTAAAAAGTCTGGAAACAATGGATGCTGGCTAGGATGAGGAGAAATAGGAATGTTTTTAACTTTTACACTGATGGTGGGAGTGCAAATTAGTTCAACCATTGTGGAAGACAGTGTGCCAATTCCTCAAGGATCTAGAACCATTTGAACCAGCAATCCCATGACTGGGTATACACCCATAGGATTATAAATCATCCTACTATAAAGACATATGTACATGTATGTTTATTGCAGCACTGTTTACAATAGCAATAACTTGGAGCCAACCCAAATGCCCATCAATGATAGATTGGATATAGAAAATGTTGCATATATATACCATGGAATACTATGCAGCCATAAGAAGGAATGAGTTCCTGTCCTTTACAGGGACATGGATGAAGCTGGGAACCATCATTCTCAGCAAACTAACACAGGAACAGAAAACCAAACACCACATGTTCTCACTCATAAGTGGGAGTTGAACAATGAAAACACATGGACACAGAGTGTGGAACATCACACACCAGGGCCTGTTGGGGAGTAGGGGAAGAGGGGAGGGAAAGCATTAGGACAAATACCTAATGCATGTGGGGCTTAAAAACCTAGATGATGGGTAGATAGGTGCAACAAACCACCATGGCACATGTATACCTGTGTAACTAACCTACATGTTCTGCACATGTATCCCAGAACTCAAAGTAAAATAAAATAAAATAAAAAAGTTGTAAAATGATGCCTTAAACGGATACAGAATTATAAAATTTTTCAAAAATTACCTTCAAATCACAAAAGGATTTTGCTCACGCAAAGATAATACAGATTTCTCAAGAAATACATTATAAAATTAAGTGTATTTTTATGACTTCTCACCTGAACAGGATAAAGCAACCTTTGACACTACTAGCAAAGAAATAAGAAAAAAATTAAACAAATTTAAAAGCATGTCATTCTCACAGATGGGAATAATCAATATCATTAAAATGGCCATACTGCCCAAAGTAACTTACAGATTCAATGCTATTCCCATTAAAGCACCATTAACATTCTTCACAGAACTAGACAAAAACTATTTTAAAATACATGTGGAACTAAAGTAGATCCAAAATTGGGGAAGCAATCCTAAGCAAAAAGAACAAAGCTGGAGCCATCATCATTGGGGAAACCAGGTCCCAATATTTCAACGTAGGTTCTTTTCTATTTTCCCTAAGTGTCGGCCAGTCTGAGAAATAAAGAGAAAGAGTACAAAAGAGAAATTTTACAGCTGGGCCTCTGGGGGCGACATCACATGTTGGCAGTTTCTGTGATGCCCCCGAGCCGCAAAGCCAGCAAGTTTTTATTAGGGATTTCAGAAGGGGAGGGTTGTACAAATAAGGAGTGGGTCACAGAGATCACATGCTTCAAATGGCAATAGAAGATCACAAGGGCAGAAGGGCAGAGCAAGGTCACAAGGCAAGGGCAAAATTAGAATTACTAATGAGGTTCCATGTCCTGCTGTGCATGCATTGTCATTGATAAACATCTTAACAGGGAACAGGGTTCAAGAGCAGAGAACTGGTCTGACTAGAATTCGCCAGACTGGAATTTCCTAATCCTAGCAATCCTGAGGGCACTAAAGGAGACCAGGGCATATTCCATCCCTTATCTTCAACCACATAAGGCAGACACTCCCAGAGTGGCCATCCCTAGGCCTCCCCTGGGAATGCATTCCCTTCCCAGGGTTGTTCCTTATTGGGAAAAGAATTCAGTGATACTTCTCCTACTCATTTTCTGCAATAAGAAAAATATGACTCTGTTCTGCCTGGCCCCGCAGGCAGTCAGACCTTATGGTTATCTCCCTCATTCTCTGAATGTCGTTGTTATCCTGTTCTTTTTCAGGGTGCCCAGATTTCATATTGTTCAAACACACATATTTTACAAACAATTTGTGGAGTTAACACAATCATCACAGGGTCCTGAGGCGACATACATCCTCAGCTTATGAAGATGAAAGGATTAAGAGATTAAAGTAAAGACAGGCATGGGAAATTATAAGAGTACTGATTGGGGAAGTGATAAATGTCCGTGAAATCTTTACAATTTATGTTCAGAGATTGCAGTAAAGGCAGGTTTGAGAAATTATTAAAGTATTAATTTGGGGAACTAATAAATGTCCATGAAATCTTCACAATTTATGTTCTTCTGCCATGGCTTCAGCCGGTCCCTCCATCTGGGGTCCCTGACTTCCCACAACACATCATGGTACCCAACTTCAAAGTGTAATACAAAGCTACAATAACCAAAAGGGCATGTTACTAGTACAAGAACATATAGACCAAGGGAATAGAATAGAAAACCCAGAAATAAGACTGTACACCTACAACTATCTGATCTTCAGCAAACTGGATTAAAACATGCAATGAGGAAAAGATTACCTATTCAATAAATGGTGCTGGGATAACTGGCTAGCCATATGCAGAAGATTCAAACTGGAAACCTTCCTTATATGATATATAAAAATTAATTCAAGATGAATTGAAGACTTAAATATAAAACCCCCAAACTATAAAAACCCTGGAAGACAACCTAGGCAATATAATTCAGGAGCTAGCCACAGGCAAAAAAATTATGACAAAGATGCCAAAAGCAATTGTAACAAAAGCAAAAAATAACAAATGGTATCAAATTAAACTAAAATGCTTCTGCACAGCAAAATAAACTATCAACAGAGTAAACAGACAATCTACAGAATGAGAGAAAATTTTTGCAAACTATGCATCTGACAAAGTTCTAATATCCAACAGTTATAAGTGGCTTAAACAAGTTTATAAGAAAAAGAAACCCTATTAAAAAGTGGGCAAAGGAGGTGAACAGACACTTCTGAAAAGAAGACATACATATGGCCAATAATCATGTGAAAAAAGCTCAACATCACTGATTATTAGAGAAATGCAAATCAAAACCACAATGAGATACCATCTCACACCAGTCAGAATGGCTGCTGTTAGAAAGTCAAAAAATAATAGATGCTGGTGAGATTGCAGACAAAAAGAAATGCTTATACTCTGTTGGTGGTAAAAATTAGTTCAACCAGGTGGAAGAGAGTGTGGCGATTCCTCAAAGACCTAAAAACAAAACTACCATTCAACTCAGCAATCTCATTACTGAGTATATACCCAAAGGAGTATAAACATTGCATTGTAAAGACACATGTTACTGCAGCACTATTCAGCAAAGACGTGGAATCAACCTAAATGCCCGTAAATGATGGACTGGATAAAGAAAATCTGGTAGATATACACCACAGAATACTATGCAGCCATAAAAAAGAATGAGATCATGTCCTTTGTAGGGACATGAATGGAGTTGGAGGCCATTATCCTTAATAAACTAATGCAGGAACAGAAAACCAAATACAGCATGTTCTCACTTATAAGTGGGAGCTACATTATGAGAACACATAGACACACAGAGAAGAACAACACACACTGGCGCCTATCAGAGGGTGGTAGTTGGAAGGAGGAAGAGGATCAGGAGAAATAATGAATGGGTACTAGGCTTAATACTTGGGTGGTGAAATAATCAGCACAATAAATCCCCATGACACATTTACCTTTGTAACATACCTGCACATATACCTCTGAACTCTGAACTTAAAAGTTAAATATATATATATACACACACATATACATACACACATACATACAAGACAAGACATGAACAAAATTGGGGCCTGTAGTCCCCAACTGGACACCTAACTTTTTTCTGGTGTGTGAAAGTTGTATTAGTCCTTGAGGCACAGATGACTTTTCTCCTGGCCTCCTTGCTTGCTTGTCCCACATGTTCAGGAACTAAGATCTGGGCTGGTCCTGTGTCTCTAAGAAGCCAGGCACCTCACTATGAGAATGAGGAGGAGTGGGGTTTGAGGAATGTCAGAGGAGAAGGTGAACTATGGAAGAAAAAACAGGACAACCAGGCACCTGGGGCCACTGGTGGCAGTGTGGGCAGGAATGGCTGTTGCCTGGGCAAGGTGATCCAGGGTGCCAGGAGTCATTGCTATTCCCAACTGCTATCTAAGAGCACCAAGGCAAATCTAAAGTCATTCCTAAACTGGGTGCTCAAGAAACTGAAGAAGCAGCTTCAGCTTGGAGTGGCATGTGGGTAAGTACCTTGCCTGGCACCTGATGGCCATAGCTTTGTCTGCAGCCTGGGCCAGGGTGCCCACCAAAACACATTGGTGCAGCTGCCCTTGTACTTCTCTTGCCTTCTTCTGTTGTGCAAAATGTTCAGGTGGCTGCATCTCAGGCAGAGGGGTCAGAGATGTCTATAAGAAGCCCTGCTTGTGTTGCTGGCATGGAGGAGAGAGAAAGGTGGCCAGCTAGTTTGGGTTTTAGAGGGTAAAAACGTATAAGACCCTGTCTCTTCAGGGGTCTTTCATTGAAGTCTTACCTGGACTCCACTCACCTGAGCCTCTGTAAACAGAAGAAATTGGCTCTTTTAGATTTTCCCAGCCAGAGTGGTCAGGACCCTTGTGTGTGTGGCTCTCTGGGAGCCAGTCTACTTCAGGAGTATCCAGTCCAGGTGTAGTCAGGGCCTCCCAGCAGAGTTGCTGAGATGTCTGGGCAGATCTTTTTATTGCAACTGGCCTATCTGACCTTCAGTGTTGCAGGCCATGTCTGTTGCTTTCAGAAGCCCCCTGCAAGCCTCAGTGTTGCTGGGCCCAGGCCCTTCTCTCTTTATTTGTGTCCCATCTTACCCCTCAACACATGATCCAGAGCACTGACTATGCCCTTCTTTCCCTTTCCCAGGACAGGCCCCACGCCCACTCCATTCTATCAGGGCATGTCTGGATCATATGTCTGTCTCTTTGTTGTTAAAAAAGGGAAAATGATTTCATTGGCTTTTTCTTTTAAATTCATAGAACTGATTTATTATTAAAATGTTCATTTTATGGGTAGATATACATGGAAATTTATACAAAAATGCTAATGATGTGAGATTAACATTCTTACACTTTGTTTGATGATTATGGAGTTGCTATTTCACCTTTCCCTATTTTTATGTTTATGTGTTCAGTGGAAAACTCTTCCAGTGAAGACTCCTCAGTATGATACACAAAATGCTGTGCAATCAATCATTGATAGATGCACAGTGAAGCGACTTCCAGTTCCCATTTGGAGCTAGAATTAAAAACTCCTGATGGTAAACTTGCATGATGAGGAGTTATAGGATGCCATCATTTTCTACACATCTATCTGCCTTCACAGTTGTTGTTTGAACTTGCCAAGGGAAAAAGTGGGAATATGTTTTCCTAAGACCTACTCTTCTCCATTTTATAGGTTTCTAGTTTGTGCTTTGTTCAGATTGCCCAGAAGCTGATGATCGCAGAGAAGAGGTCATATTGTCATGAGAAAGCTTTCCTGCAGATTCAGTAAAGGTGTTTACCACCAGGACCCGTGGTGCCTCCAGATGCAGGATGGGTCTCAAAACCCATCACTGAGGCCAGGAAATAAGGACCAAAGTTGAGGGCTGCCCACAGGAAAGAGAAAAATGCTCCCTTTGGGTTTCCAAGTAGTTACTGCTTATTCTTGCATCAGTCTTGCTCCTGACCACGATGTGTTCCTTGTTCATTCTCCTTGGTATCCCACTGATTGTGCATCTAGGAAAAAGAAGACTGGATGGGGGATGGTGCAAAGAACAACTGCATCCTTCCAGAGCTGATGCCCTGATGAGCTCTGAAGCACACAGCAGAGCCTGAAATCTCTGGGCTTCTCTACATGCATCTGGAAGACATTTAAATTAACTTATTAAATTTTTCTCTACAAAAACTCTGGGTCAATTCAAACCCCAACATATCCGTACAGCTGGCCTTCCTTCCTAAATCAGCCAAGGCATGGACTGACTAGCTTCCCTATTCATCTCCCTTTGACTGCAGGCTGCATGTTCTATCTCATTTTTCTTAGAGTTGCAGAACTTGGAGGCTTTTGCCTTCAGTTGGGCTGGTCAGGTTCATCTCCCTTACTTTGATTCTAGTGTGGCACCACATCTACCCTTGAGAGCTGTAAAAACCTAAGAAATGATGCTCCTATTATTATCAACCTATTGTAGGAAACCTCACCCTGCCAGATGTGCTGTCTTATCCTTCCTTCTTTCTGCTGCCTGTGCTTCTTCATTTATTTTATTTTATGTTTCTGAGGTGGAGTCTCACTCTGTCACCCAGGCTAGAGTGCATTGGTGCTATCTTGGCTCACTGCAACCTCTGCCTCCTGGGTTTAAGTGATTCTCCTGCCTCAGCCTCCCAAGCAGCTGGGACTATAGGCACAAGATTATCAATTTTGCTTTGTGATTAATCATTGGCTTCTCATGTTGATAACTCCTTTGAATCTTTTCTTGACTTATTTGTGTTCCTGCAAAGTCATGATTTTTTTTTAGCTCTATTTGGCATTGCAGGGATGCACACGCATTCACATTGCACACATAACAATGTGATTACTTTATTAATATGTGAAAATATTACTAGCTGCACATGGCTAAAATGAATGTTTCTGTCTTTAACAGTAAGTTAGTACTGGTAGAATTTGTTATGCAGTATTTGGTGATTTGGTTCCAGTCTCAATGCTTCCTTCTTGGCATGTCATTGAATATCTAAATTAACCTCAGTACAAATTTCCTTTGAAATTCAGTAATTATTCAACTTTGTCTTACACTTGTCTGTGGCTAGATATTGTTTATGGGTTATACTCCCAAACATGAGATCTAAATGATAAATTATGACATATACAAACAAATAAGTTCTCAGAATTTATTATTATTTTTTATTATACTTTAAGTTCTAGTATACATGTGCACAACATGCAGGCTTGATACATAGGTATATATGTGCTGTGTTGGTTTCCTGCACCCATCAACTCATCATTTAGGTATTTCTCCTAATGCTATCCTTCCCCCAGCCCCCTCCCCGTGACAGGCCCTGGTGTGTGATGTTCCCCACCCCGTGTCCAGGTGATCTTATTGTTCAGTTCCCATCTATGAGTGAGAACATGCGGTGTTTGGTTTTCTGTCCTTGCGATAGTTTGCTGAGTATGATGGTTTCTAGCTTCCTCCATGTCCCTGCAAAAGACATGAACACATTCTTTTTTATGGATGCATAATATTCCATGGTGTATGTGTGCCACATTTTCTTAATCCAGTCTATCGAGTTCTCAGAATTTAGAGTAAGAAGAAATTGATGTTACATACATTTATAATATTAAACTTGTATTTAAAATGTTTAAATCAATTAAATGGTAAAATAAGAAACCAAAATAATATTGAAAGAGGAAAAAACTTTATTTATTTATTTACTTATTTATTTATTCATTTATTTATTTTTGAGATAGTGTCTCCCTCTGTCATCAAGGCTGGAGTGCAGTGTCTGCAAACTCAGCTCACTACAACCTCTGCAATCTGGGTTCAAGCAATTCTCCTGCCTCAGCCTCCTGAGTAGCTGGGACTACAGGCACGTGCCACCATGCCTGACCAATTTTTGTATTTTTAGTAGAGATGGGATTTCACCATGTTGGCCAGGCTGGTCTCAAACTCCTGACCTCAGGTTATTTGCCCGCCTCAGCCTCCCAAAGTGCTGGGATTACAGGTGTGAATCATAGCACCTGGCTGAAGAAGAAACTTTAAAGTTGAAGAGTATACTTGGAAAGAGCCAAATATAAATTGAATAAAAATAAACTCTTTAAATTGAATATACATTGTAGGGGTTAACTATTAACTTATAATAAGCCAATGAGAGAAATAGTTAACTGGGAGATTAAGCAGAACAAATCTGTGGTAATAAAGACAAACTGATAAAAAAATGCAAATATATTTACAGATCTATAAAGACTAAAATTAGAAGGAATAAAATATACTTAATTGCTTTACTAAAATATATTTAAAAAATAAAATATAGCTTTAGTAAAAAAAAATTTTTTTTGGAAAACTAGAAGCCAGAAACAAATTCTTGAATGCAGAAATGCATAGTTTTCAACAAAAAAGCAAATTAAGGTAATAATTCCTGCAGAAATAATAGTCAAACTGTATAATATTAAAGGAACAGGGTGTCACCATGTTTGTCAGGCTGGTCTCGAACTCCTGACCTTGTGATTCATCTGCCTTGGCCTCCCAAAGTGCTGGGATTACAGGCATAAGCCACCATGCCCAGCCAGGATCACTAATATTTTAAGCAAAGTTAAAAAGACTACTTCAGTCTTATATTAGTTCACTCTATGCAGTTAGGTCCTGTTCTGCTTGATATTCATGAACATTTCAGCTCTCCATGAGAGTCCTGAAAGCTTTTTCTTTATTCTAATACCAAGATTTCCAAAGTTATCAGAAACCTGCATTTAAGAGCACCTGTCAACGTCCTATAGCTGATTATAAATTACCTTTCAAAGAGGATTAAAACAAGACAACAACTGTCTGTGGATGACAGAGAAGTCTTAGAACAGCCACTATTAAAGCCACAATTGACAGGGAGATTTTCGTTACTTCTGTTGCATGCAAGAATTTTACATAACAATTATTACTATTAATAACATACACTAAGTCATATCGGAATTACAGGATTTTCCATTATTTTGAAACACATACAAAATAACATATTTCTACAAGTACAGCCCAAGGAAAACAAAACACCATTTCATATTTGACAATGCCTTCTTTTTCGTTTTTGAGATAGTTTCGCTCTTGTTGCCCAGACTGGAGTGCAATGCTGCAATCTCGGCTTGCTCACTGCAGCCTCCGCCTCCTGGGTTCAAGTGATCCTCCTGCCTCAGCCTCCTGAGTAGCTGGGATTACGGGTGCCTGCCACCACACCTGGCTATTTGTGTGTGTGTGTGTTTTTAGTAGAGACAGGGTTTCACCATGTTAGCCAGGCTGGTCTTTTACTCCTGACCTCAGGTGATCCACCCTCTCAGACTCCCATAGTGCTGGGATTTCTGGTGTGAGCCACTGTGCCCAGCCTGACAATGCTTTCCGAGAATTCTTCCTGTATGATTTTTATACCAAATAAGCCAAATGTCATTTTTGTCCTTTAAGAGATCTACTGTCTAAAAGATATTTAGGTAAGAAAAATACATAATTTATAATTTGATTTTTAAAAGTTTGTCAAACATCAAATCTCAGGTTATCATAAGTCACTCATTAACCAAAATGATAACTCAAAATTTTAAGGCCGGGCATAGTGGCTCACACCTGTAATCCCAGCACTTTGGGAGGCCGAGGCGGGTCAGTCACAAGGTCAGGAGTTCAAGACCACCCTGGCCAAGATGGTGAAACCCTGTCTCTACTAAAAATACAAAATTAGCTGGATATGGTGGCACGTGCCTGTAATCCCAGCTACTCAGGAGGCTGAGGCGGAAAATTGCTTAAACCCAGGATGTGGAGGTTGCAGTGAGCCAAGATCACACCACTGCACTCCAGCCTTGGTGACAGAGTAGGACTCCATCTTAAAAAAAAAAAAAAAAAAATTTAAACAGGCAAAAACCTTTACTCATTAATAGAGGGAAGACTTCACTTCCCAAATAATCTTTTTTTTCCTTTCCCTTTGCTCCAGTTTATTCAAAAAAGCAGATAAAAATCTTTCATTTTTAAAATGTTACATGAAAATCTTGTTCATGTAGGAACCTAGTTTTTAGATTCCTTCCTGGGCAGGGGTCGTCACGAGAGACCACTCGACACGGAAGTCACAGTGGAGAGATTTATTGCTAGCGCGCTAGGGTCCTATGTCCGAAGTTGGCCACAGGACCCCGAATGCTTGTTACAGACAGTTTATAAAGGCAAAAACTACAAAAATTCACAAAGCTTGAGGCGCAAGATGATTGGAGCAGGTTATGGCCTGAGCAAGATGTCTTACTCTAATTGGTTGGTTTGAACCTGGTTTGAACCCGCGCGGGGTATTTCCCGGACTTGTTCTTCTGTTTGAATTCCAGGAATTTGGGTGGGTGTTTTAGATAGCCACACGGACATCGGGCGAGTGCTTTAGATGGCCACCTGGTCATTGGGTGGGTGCTTTTAGATAGCCACCTGGTGTGGCTTTTCTAAGCTTCTAAGTTTCTAAGTCTAAAAGTTTAAAGGTTTCTAAGTTTCTAAATCTATTTTCATTTCCTCCTCTTTTTGTGACCAAGAGGCTCAATCTTGAGCCTCCTCTTCTGTCCTGAGGGCTTGGTATTGTAGGGTCAGGACCATAGCCTGCAGAATGTTTAACTTACACGGCCGGAGAGTCAGGATGAGCATGAGTAGGATAAGGGGGCCTAAGATGGTGGAGACTAAGGTGCTGAACTAAGGGGACTGGTTGTACCAGCTTTTAAACCAATTTTGTTGAGACTCTCTCTTTTTTTTTTTTTCATCTGTCTAATCTTTTTTTTAGTTTTGCCATAGAATCTTTAACCACTCCTGAATGGTCTGCGTAAAAGCAACATTGTTCTTTGAGGGCTGCACAGAGCCCGCCTTCCTTTAAGAAGACAATTTTTAGTCCTCATCGGTTTTGCAATACAACTTCAGACAGAGAGGTTAGAGATTCTTCAAGTTTTGAAATAGAGTGTTCTATGGCTCTAAGGTCCTCATCTATGGCTGCCCTAAGTTGTTGCAGATGGTAGCTACCACGTACTAAAGCTGCTGTTCCGGTCCCAACCCCAGCTGCTACCCCCACTCCTAGCATTACAGCGAGGGTGAGTGAGACAGGTTCCTTTTTGGGTCTACTATAAGCTTTCTGTTCATACCGGAGGTCAAAGGAGTCTCCAGAGTGATAGTATACTCGGGGAACAACCTGTACTAACACGCAGTAGTCTGTGCTGCGGTTAAACGCTGCTGTGGATACACAGGGAGTGAGTCCAGTGTTGCAAGCCCACCAGTCTGTCCCAGAAGGGACTAAATAGTGATTGGAGCTAGGCACTGTCAGAGTCTTGTCACAGACATGCTGATGGCTAGTGGGCACCTTTCCTATACAGATTCCTGACCCAGAAACTTCAGCCAGGGTCAGCTTTTTATGCTGATCCCATGCACATCCAGTAGGATTAGTGGAGTTGGTGAAATTATTAGTGGAGGCAATGCCCTCATAATAAGGGGGGGCTGTCGCTAGGCACAGCCAACAAGAGGAGGTGGATTCTGGCCTGGTCTGGTTCAAG
Source organism: Chlorocebus sabaeus (assembly GCF_047675955.1). Lineage (NCBI taxonomy): Eukaryota > Metazoa > Chordata > Mammalia > Primates > Cercopithecidae > Chlorocebus > Chlorocebus sabaeus. The sequence goes on from NC_132924.1 coordinate 1,053,909, forward strand.
GCAAAGTAAGAGCCCTTTATGAGATTAAGGAGCCTGTCACCTAAGCCCGGAGAACTCAAGGGCAGGGTAGTGCCTTGAGGGGCCTTTGGCTGAGGGCCCTGAGGGGCCTCCGGCCGAGGGCCCTGAGGGTCCTCCGCCTGGGAGCCCTGAGGGTCCTCCGGCCGGGGGCCCTGAGGGGCCTCCGGCTGAGGGCCCTGAGGGGCCTCCGGCTGAGGACCCTGAGGGGCCTCCGGCTGAGGAGGCCTTGCTTCTGGTAAAACTGGGTTTTGCCCTATTGAGACAGGAGCTGAGGCAGGGCTAACTGCTAGTCTAATTTGGATGGGGATCCTAAACAGTGGCTTTTGGTGTAAATATAGGCCCCATATTAACCCTGACATCCAGTGGCCATCAGATTTCGCCGCTTTTTTGAATTTGATGCAGACCAGATTACAATCAGCCGAATACCGGGTTCTGGTGCAGGGCTTAACAAAGGACATGGATATGTACCATGGTGTTGTGGCCCATTTCCATTCTCCATCATTAGTAGTTACACAAGTCCAGCTAGCACAATACAGGGAAGTTATATCCCCGCAAGTTTGTTTCATTTTTCCTGTCCGGAATCCGGGGCAGGCATAGAACCCGTTCCGGCTTATGGACACCTTTCTAGCCTGTTTTCTCTATACTCCCCCTTCCATGTTATTTACCCCTGCTACTTTATCTAGGTTGAGATAAAGGTCAGGAAACCAAGTTCCCACAGGGGCAATTTGTGAAGTCTCATATAGGACTTCATGGGTATTAAAATTAGTTACTCTCCAGGTTAGGTTAAAAGGTTGGTGGGGGTTTTTGGTGTCAGCGACGCGAGGAAGGAGGGCTAGTAGTAAGCAAAGGGTTAGGTACGAGAGAGTCTTATCTTGAGGGGGTCCTCGGAGCGACGGAGTCTCCATGTCTCAGGTGGTCCGGGCGTCTCTGGAGCAGCCTTGGCGTGGGATGCGTGGATCCAAGTGGCGATTCCGTCAACCTTTATGGCTGGAAGGGGTGGCTGGTCTGCGAATGTCCTGGCCGGTACAGTTCTGCCAAGGGGGCCCAGATTTGGGCCTGTACTGCTTGTAGTCCTTTTAGCCGGGCCTGCAGGTCAGTCTTAGAGTTGGAGGGAGAAAAGGAGTCAAGTAGGGTCGACAAAGGGGGAGGTCCTCCGTAGAGGATTTCATATGGAGTGAGCCCAAAGCGGTTAGGCGTATTCCGGGCTCTTAAAAGAGCTAGAGATAGGAGGCGTCTCCAATCTTTTAAGCCAGTCTCTAAGGTCAATTTAGTAAGGGTCTCTTTTATTGTTCTATTCATTCTTTCTACCTGTCCTAAGCTCTGGGGTCTATAAGCACAATGCAATTTCCAATTAATCCCCAGTATCCTGGCTAGCCCCTGACTTACCTGGGAAACGAAGGCCGGCCCGTTGTCTGACCTAATTACCTTGGGAAGTCCAAATCTAGGAAAGATTTTTTCCAGAATCTTCTTGGCTACTATGTGTGCCGTTTCTTGCCGGGTGGGGTAGGCTTCTACCCATCCTGAAAAGGTATCTACAAACAGTAGTAAGTACTTATACCCAGCATAGTGAGGTTTTACTTCAGTGAAGTCTACCTCCCAATAAGCCCCCGGGCGGCTGCCACGGGTTCATATTCCTGCTGGCACTCGAGTAGCCCCAGCGTTCACCTGCTGACAGACCTTGCAGGCAGAAGTCACCTGTTCTATCAGAGTACTTGCCTTAGGAATTAGAAAGTCAGTTTTTTTCAATCAACATTTTTAACTTCTGGCTACCTAAGTGTGTCCAGGCGTGCATCTGCTGGATCATAGCCATGGCTTCTCTTTGTGGGAGGACTGTCTTCCCTTCTTTTTCCCAGTTCTTGGTGTCCTTGTTTTCTATAGCTCCTATGGCTCTTGCCTCTTCCTGGTCTTCTGGGGTGTAGGTGTGTCTATCCTGGTCGGTTTTGTTGGGTTCTGAGGCTAAGGTTAGTACTTTTGCCATGGCTGCCTGCTTGGCCACGTGGTCTGCCTGTCTGTTTCCCACTGCAACTGGATCCTGTCCTTTCTGATGTCCGGGACAGTGGATTATGGCTACTTCTCATGGGAGGAAGAGGGCTTTTAATAAGGCAATTATTTCAGCTTTGTTCTTGATTTCTTTCCTCTCTGATGTTAGGAGACCTCTTTTTTTATAAATACTTCCATGGGTATGAGCCGTTGCAAAAGCATATCGGCTATCTGTATAAATATTAGCCTTTTTCCCCTTGGACAGCTCTAGGGCCTTTGTTAGTGCTATTAGCTCAGCCTTTTGTGCAGACGTGCCAGGGGGCAGTGACTGTGCCCAAATGGTGGTGTGGTTATCTACCACTGCCGCTCCCGCCCTCCGGGTACCTGAGTCAAGATAGCTGCTGCCGTCTGTATACCATGTGTGGTCCGCGTCTGGGAGTTCTGTCTCTTTGAGGTCCTCCCGTGTTCCGTGGGTTTCTGCCAACACCTGCCGACAGTTGTGAGGGCTCAGTTGGTCTTCTGGTGGTGGCAGCAGCGTTGCAGGGTTCAGGGTGACCGGAGGGCCAAACCAGACACGGTTTGTGTCCAATAGGAGGGCCTGGTAGTGGGTCAAGCGTGCATTGGTAATCCACCGGTCCGGGGGCTGTCGCACTATGGCCTCTAGAGCATGTGGAGTAATAACAGTCAATGGCTGCCTAAGGGTTAACTTAGCAGAGTCTTTGACTAACATGGCAGTGGCTGCCATGATGCGGAGACACGGGGGCCGCCAGGAGGAGGTCATCTACATACTGGAGCAAGGTCACTTCTGGATGCTGGGTCCGGAAGTCGGTTAGGTCCCAGTGGAGAGCCTCATCGAAGAGAGTGGGAGAGTTCTTGAACCCTTGGGGAAGTCGGGTCCAGGTCAATTGGCCTGAGATTCCTTTCTCAGGGTCTTTCTACTCAAAGGCAAAGAGTTCCTGGCTTTAGGGGGCCAGGGGTAAACAAAAGAATGCATCTTTTAATTAAGGGGCTGAGCAAGTTGTAAGGCACTCAGCTCCTGAAGTAGATGCCTGGTAGGCACACTGGTCTTTTTTACCTTAGGCCGCCTCCGTTTTTTTCCCTTTCTTCCTGGCCCTTTCTCCGTTACTACTGCTGCCAGGATTTTTGTTAAATACTTATCTCTCTTTTATTTTTTCCATCCTCTTGTTCCTCCTGTTCTTTCGCTAGTCTGGCTTCCCTTTCCTCGGGAGTTTCTCTTTTATTATATACTTTTTCTGCCTCTCTGACTAATTTCTGTAATCCATAGGTCTGGATCCCATCTAATCTTTGGAGTTTCCCTTTAATATCTGGTGCTGCTTTGTCTATGAATGACATGGCCACGGTAGCCTTATGTTCTAGAGCCTCTGGATCAAATGGGGTATACATTCGGAACCCTTCCAGAAGTCTTTCCATAAAGGCTGCCGGGTTTTCGTCCTTTCCTTGAATTATGGTCCTTACCTTGGCCAAATTGGTGGGGCGTTTCTTTGCCCCCTTGAGACCCGCCAACAGAGCCTGGCGATAAATTCGGAGACTCTCCCTACCTGGTGCTGTCTCATAATCCTAGTCCGGGCGGGTGAGGGGAAATCCCTCGTCTATTTCGTTGGGGAGCTGGGTTGGAAGGCCTCTTGGCCCCGGCACATTTTTCCGGGCCTCCAGGAGGACTTGTTGCCTTTCTTCGGTGGTCAGAAGGACCTGCAAAAGCTGTTGACAATCATCCCAGGTAGGCTGGTGGGTGAGGAGAATGGATTCTATCAATGAGGTTAAGGCCTGAGGGTCTTGGGAAAAGGGGGGGTTGTGAGTTTTCCAATTGTAGAGGTCGGAGGCAGAAAAGGGTCAGTACTGGATTGCGCGGTTGACCGTGCGAAGGGGAAAAGGGAAGACTGCCAGGTGGGAGTGCCATCTGGGTCTTCAGTCCGCCGCAAGCGGAGACGAGGTGTTGGTGGCGGCACGGAACGGCGGCGGGGAGGAGGGGCGCGCGACCTCTCTTCCCCCGCCCCCCCGCGCAACCTTTTCGACCTCGCCTTTCCGCGCGACAGCAGACGCCGCCACGGCGTCCCGCGGGTTACCGCCGGAGGCACACAAACCCCGGGAACGCGGCTGCGAGCGCGGCCGGGCTGGCCGCGGGGCGGGCTTTCGGCCCCCTGATGCGCGGAGCGAGCGGGAAGGACGGGACGGTGGCGGCATTCTAGGGGTTAATTTGGGCGGCGTTGGAGAAGGAGGCGAGGTCGAGGAAGGGACCGATGAAGGGGCTGGAGAAAGAGTAGGGGCCGAGGGAGTAGTGGGAGGGATTGGGGATAGGGTAAGGGACGAGGGTGAAGCGTAAGGTGGAGGCCTCAGGAGGGGGTCGTGAGGAGGAGGAGGAGGCGGAGGGTCGAAAAGGAGGAGGTCTTGCTGAGTTCCATCAGGGAGGACTGGCTTAGGGGGATCCGAAGTCTGATTCTTTGGGGCTTCCACGGCAAGGAGGGTAGATTGGGACGGGGAGGGGGAATGAAAGAAGGGTTTCACCCAGGAAGGGGGGTTTCGGACCAAATCTTCCCAGGTGATTATGTAGGCCACTTGGTCCTGGTGTCCTTGTGGCCCACGATTCATCACTTTTGCTTTAACCTGTAAGATAATGGAGAGGTCAAATGTTCCGTCCTGGGGCCACCCAACCTGGAGGGTTGGCCATTCAGACGAACAGAAAGTTTGCCATCGTCCTTTACGGACTTCCACGGAGAGATCGCGGGCTTGTGCCCGGACGTCAGGGAAGTGGGTCAAAGTCAAGGCTAAAGGAGTTGTTAGTGTCTGTCCCATAGTTTCGTCCAGAAAGTCACGCACACACAAGGACAAAATGACAACAATAAACACAGTGACCAAACAAACACAGAGGAGCCGCGCGGCCCGAGAGTGGCGCCACAAGTTTACAAAAGATTCAGACGGCAGGGGGCGAGCTGCCTACCGATTTGAGGAGGCCAACAGAGTCGTCAGCTTTCCTCCCGACAACCGCCAGGGCGTCCCCCGGGGCGCAAGGGGGAAGGTGCCGGACACGTCTGTCCCCCTTCCCCACCTGATTATTCAGACGGAATACTCCTCAGAGCTAGCCGGCAAGACAAACAGAGCACAGAGTGAAACGAAAGTACCTGACAGAGTCCGTTCGTCAGCAGTCGGTGGCCCGGGCCAATTGTGTCTCCACCGGAGGGGTCGAGGGTCCTCGGGCGACCCCCATTCCCGGCCAATGCACCAAATGTAGGAACCTAGTTTTTAGATTCCTTCCTGGGCAGGGGTCGTCACGAGAGACCACTCGACACGGAAGTCACAGTGGAGAGATTTATTGCTAGCGCGCTAGGGTCCTATGTCCGAAGTTGGCCACAGGACCCCGAATGCTTGTTACAGACAGTTTATAAAGGCAAAAACTACAAAAATTCACAAAGCTTGAGGCGCAAGATGATTGGAGCAGGTTATGGCCTGAGCAAGATGTCTTACTCTAATTGGTTGGTTTGAACCTGGTTTGAACCCGCGCGGGGTATTTCCCGGACTTGTTCTTCTGTTTGAATTCCAGGAATTTGGGTGGGTGTTTTAGATAGCCACACGGACATCGGGCGAGTGCTTTAGATGGCCACCTGGTCATTGGGTGGGTGCTTTTAGATAGCCACCTGGTGTGGCTTTTCTAAGCTTCTAAGTTTCTAAGTCTAAAAGTTTAAAGGTTTCTAAGTTTCTAAATCTATTTTCATTCACAGTTTGCTAAATCTCACCCTTGTGTTAATGCACTATTGATGTCAAACCTAATTCTTAATAAAATCTTATAGGCAAATCTATTTAGTCTTAATCACTTTGATCATAAGGCAAGATTCCTGTAATCCTTTGATAACACTTTATAATTTTTGTGAAAAAGCAGATTAGTGCTCTAAGGAAAACCAGCTGTTCTTTTATTCCAGTGTTCAATTTATAAAAAAAACTGAATACCCCTTTAACTTTAGCCAATTTGTTAACACGTAGAATTTCTTTTACAAGATTTAATTTTTGACAAACCTTTTACAACTTGGTTAAACCTTCAGCTCTATAATTTAGGCCAAAAGTAATCCACATTCCCATGACTTCTTGTAATCTTTTACCAAAAACACATTTTACTTTTTTTACATACCTAGCATGTAAAACTGTTTTTATTTCCCAAAGATTACTAAAGTCATGTAAACTGAAACATGACTTTAGTAAAACACACCACGGTTTCTATTTTTCTGATAATTATTTGATTTAAGCTCTTATTATTTTTAAACTAATTATTCAAAGCTCTTTCTTATTGCACAACAACACTTATAAATACACGATGGAAGAAGAAGATCAAGTACCTTTAAGATTTTTCCTTTGTCAGTTTTTGAATTGGATTACCACCCTGGCTTCAGGGTGGATGCCTCGGAGAAACAGGGCCAGGAAAACAAAAACCAAGCATTTTCTACAGACTAGTAAGTAAGCACAGCTGGAGGGCAAAACAGATCCCTCCAAATTAAGACTACTATTTTTATACTAGAACCTGAATCCCAAAAAGAGAAAATTAGCCCATCTTCCATTGGCATCTTATCTCTCAGTTAGAGGGAGGGGACATTTTCATAGCTTCTAGGGAGCCAAGAGCACAGTTCTCTGATTCAAATTTGCAAAAAGCCAAGTATCCCCCCATAGCTGCTATTAGCCATCACTCAATGTATATTTCCTACTTAGTTATTACACATCTAAGTTCTCTCATAATGTGAAGTAATTTCTGATATTCCAGAAAGTGAAAACCATCAGACAACGCAATGCAAAATGGAACAGAGCCTTAGACTTTGAGAGGGATCTATCCACTTCCAGTTCCTGGGGTTTCATTAGGAAAATAGACGATTTCCACAAAATGCCTATTGTGGCACCTCCTCTGTTTTTTCCAAGGAGTTCTAGTTGTTACAGCTTGAATATCTGCATTTAATTAAGCCAATTTTTGGGCCAGGCATGGTGGTTCACACCTGTAATTCCAGCACTTTGGGAGGCCAAGGCAGGCAGATCATTTGAGGTCAGGAGTTCAAGATCAGCCTGGCCAACATAGTGAAACCCCATCTCTACCAAAAATACAAAAATTAGCGGGGTGTGGTCACGGGCGCCTGTAATCCCAGCTACTCCGGAGGCTGAGGCAGGATCATTGCTTGATCCCAGGAGGCGGAGGTTGCAGTAAGCCATGATTGCTCTACTGTACTCCAGCCTGAGTGACAGAGCAAGACTCTATCTCAGAAAAATAAATAAATACATAAATAAATAAATAAATAAATAAATAAACAAACATAAGCTGAATTTTAACCATGATGCACTTTTTTAAAAAAAATTGTCTATTTATTTATTTGTCTTGAGATGAAGCTTTATTCTTATTGCCCAGGCTGGAGTGCAATGGCATGATCTCGGCTCACTGCAACCTCCACCTCTTGGGTTCAAGCAATTCTCCTGTCTCAGCCAACAGTAACTAGGATTAAAGGTATGCGCCACCATGCCTGGCTAATTTTGTATTTTGAGTAGAGACAAGATTTTTCCATATTGGTCAGGCTGGTCTCAAACTTTCAACCTCAGGTGATCTGCTCACTTTGGCCTCCCAAAGGGCTGGCATTACAGGTGTGAGCCACTGTGCCTGGCAAAAACTTTATTTCATTCTCTTATTACTTGACTTAAGCCATACCAAAGTGTCAATATTTCTGACTTTTGAAGTTTACTAACATAACCTCCCAGGTGAAACCAATAAGCTTCTTTTTTTTTTTTTTTTTTTTTTGAGACAGAGTCTCCCTCTGCCACCCAGGCTGGAGTGCAGTGGCCAAACTCGGCTCACTACAACTTCTGCCTCCTGAAACCAATGAGCTTTAACTAAGGTTATGGACCTAACCATAAGTGTACAAGGTATTTTCAAAAAGGTGGCAAGCAGTTTTTACAAAATCTAGAATCTTTAAAAGTAGCTCAAGATGATTCATAGAGGGGAAGAGAATCAACAAATGTTCACACAGATATCAAATCACAAAGGACTCATTTCCTAAGCCAGAAATTGAACCCTGAACTCAGGCTGCCACTGTGAGACAGCAAAGCCCAGCTACTGAGCTACAGCACTGAGCAGGCTCCATTGAAGTCTCCCAGAAGAAGCCTCCAGCAGCCAATTTTGAGCTTGCAAAGGTTTTTAACTGCTCAAGATCATTTTTAGGGTTAACTAGAACACAAATTTAAAAGCTTCTGTATGCTGGATGGTAGAAACCAAGAGAACATGTTGCCACATGGCTACAAGGTCAAGCTCCCAAGAACATAAAACAAGAGGGAAACTTCATCCATTTTGTTGTTGTTTGTTTCGAGGCCTTCCTTTTTGTTTCTTTGTATCTTTGAGAGGGAGTCTTGCTCTGTCTCCCATGCTGGAGTGCAGTGGTGGGATCTTGGCTCACTGCAACCTCTGCCTCCCAGGTTCAAGCAGTTCTCCCTGCCTCAGCCTCCTGAGTAGCTGGGACTACAGGTGCCTACCACCACCCTGGCTAATTTTTGTATTTTTAGTAGAAATGAGATTTCACTGTGTTGGTCAGGCTGGTCTTGAACTCCTGACCTCAGGTGATCTGCGTGCCTCGGCCTCCCAAAGTGCTGGGATTACAGGCATGAGCCACTTTGCCAGGCCTGTTTCAGGAACTTCTGACCAGCAGTTTCAACATGTGGTCTCTGGGAAAGATGGTGGCCCAGAGTAACAGAAAAGACAGGAAATGGAAATACACATATGTGTGTGTGTGTGCGTATACATATATATGAAGGCAAACAGATCCCTCTCCAAATGAAGACTACTATTTTATACTAGAACCTGGATCCCAAAAAGAGAAAGTTAGCCCATCTCCCATTGGCGTATTACCGCTCTCTCTCTAGAGAGAGAGAGAGAGACACAAGCATTGCCTATGACAGGATGGGAAAGGCATTATAATGCATTATAATTAGTGTGCAACGATTCATGATGACAATCAGAGGTCACTTTCATTCCCATCTTGGTTTTGGTGGATTTTTGTGGTTTCTTTACTGCAAACTGTTTTATCAGCAAGGTCTTTGTGAACTGTATCATGAGCCAACCTCCTATTTGTCCTGTGACTTAGAATGCCTGACCTCATGGAAACGCAGTCCTGTAAGTCTCAGCCCCATTTTACCCAACACCTATTCCAGATGCAGTCGCTCTGGTTCAAACACTTCTGACATGGCCACAGGGTGCTGGAATGTGGCTGGTCTGAACTGCAATGTGCTAGAAAGGTAAAATACAAGGTTACATTGGAAGATTTAGCTTTAAAAATGTATATGCTTTATTAACCATTGAATACTAATCACATATTAAAATAATAATATTTGGACATATTGGGCTGATTAAATTGTTACAATGAATTCTACCAGTTATTCCATCTGTTTCCTTCTTTTTTATTTTGAGACAGTGTCACTCTGTCATGAGGCTGGAGTGCAGTGGTGTGATCTCGGCTCACTGCAACCTCTGCCTCCTGGGTTCAAGCAATTCTCCTGCATCAACCTCCAGAGTAGCTGGGATTACAAGTGCCTGTCACCATGCCCGGCTAATTTTTGTACTTAGTAGAGACAGGATTTCACCGTGTTAGCCAGGCTGGTCTTGAACTCTGCACCTCAGGTGGTCTGCCACCTCGGCCTCTCAAAGTACTGGGATTACACGTGTGAACCACTACACTCATCCCCACCTTTTTCTTTTTACTTTATTTGGCTAATAGAAAATGCAAAATTTACATGCGGCTCATATTTTACTGCAGAGGATTGCCTCCTTTTTGAAATCTCAGGCTACCTTCATGTATTAGTCCATTTTCACACTGCTATAAACAAATACCTCAGACTGCATAGTTTTTTTTAAGGTGGTTTAATTAAGTCATAGTTCTACATGGCTGAGGAATCTTCAGGAAACTTACAATCATGACCATGACGGAAGGTGAAGGGAAAGCAAGGCATCTTACTTGGTGGAAAAAAAGAGAGAACTGGGGATGGGGAGGGTAGGGGGGATGTGCCACATTTTTAAACCATCAGATATCTTGAGAGCTCCCTTACTATCACAAGAACAGCAAGAGGACAGTCCAACCCAATGATCCAATCACCTCCCACCCAGTCCCTGCCCTGACACGTAGAAATTACAATTTTTTTTTTAATTTTTATTTTTTAGATGGAGTCTCCCTCTGTCGCCCAGGCTGGAGTGCAGTGGTGTGATCTCGGCTCACTGCAAACTCCACCTCCCGGGTTCAAGTGATTTTTCTGCCTCAACCTCCCGAGTAGCTGACACTATAGATGCCCGCCACCACCCTGGCTAATTTTTGTAATTTTAGTAGAGACAGGGTTTTACTATGTTGGCCAGGCTGGTCTCGAACTCCTGGCCTCAAGGGATCTCCCCGCTCCCCCGGCCCCAGCCTCCCAAAGTGCTGGGATTACAGACGTGAGCCACCGCGCCTGGCCAGGAATTACAATTTGAGATGAGATTTGGGTGGTGCCACAGAACCAAACCATATCACTGCACAGGATCCACAGCAAGGAAGGTCACAAAATCCAAAATTTTAAAATAATTGTCTTTTTATTTTTTCAATTTCTGAATAACTACATTATATATCATTTATAAATGCATATGACATTATACACAAGGTTAAAAGCAAATATCCTCTGTGGTTGGCCTGTCTCAGATCAGGGAAGAAGCCTTGGCTGTAAAGGCTGCAGCCTAGCCTGTTATTTTTGCTTTATTCAGCTCAGTGTTTGATCAAATTTTCTGTTACTCAGGGCCTGAAGGGTGGGGCCTCAAACCTTATCCAGTCAGAGGCCATGGACTAGAAACTGTCCAATCAGGCATGCAGCTGGAGAGAACAGGACGCTTCGGTAATTTTGTGGGTCCTTTGTGTTTCTCTGCGCCCAGAGCTCCAGTCCAGTGCAGTGGCGTGATCTCACTTCATTACAACCTCGGCCTCCCGGGTTCAAGTGGTTCTCTTGCCTCAGCCTCCCGAGTAGCTGAGATTACCGGCCTGTACCAGCACAGCCGGCGAAGTTTTGTATTTTTAGTAGAGACAGGGGTTTCACGATGTTGGCCAGGCTGGTCTTGAATTCCTGACCTCAGGTGATCTGGCCGCCTTGGCCTCCCAAAGTGCTGGGATTACAGGCATGAGCCGCTGTGCCCGGCCTCAGCTGTGTCTTAAGCAGGGTCTTCAGTCAACCATGCTTTTCTCACAGACTAACTCTGGCTTGCAGTAAAGTATTAAATTTCCAATTTTTCTGACATTCCCAAATGCCAACTTTTTTCTAACTCACATTATTATTTATTTGTCCTTTCTTGTATATTTCAGACACAGTACTTACATTAATTATTATTTTTAAAAGCATTGGATGACATTTTAAAAGTGTCATTCAATGTCAAACGGGAAAAAAAGTTTCCCGTTTGTAAATATTTAACATAAGAAGAAAGTAGAGGCTGGGCACGGTGGCTCATGCCTGTAATCCTAGCACTTTGTGAGACCCAGGCGAGCAGATCACTTGAGGTCAGGAGTTGGAAATCAACTTGGGCAACATGATGAAACCCCATTTCTACTAAAAATACAAAAAAATTAAGCGGGCGTGGTGGTGGGTGCCTGTAATCCCAACTACTCAGGAGGCTGAGACAAGAGAATCGCTTGCACCCAGTAGAGGGAGGTTGCAGTGAGCCGAGATCGTGCCACTGCACTCCAACCTGGACAACAGAGTGAGACTGTCTCAGAAAGAAAAAAGAGAAAGAAAGAAAGCATAGATTAAGCCTCTGACACTGTATTGTAAAAAATCTCTGTGCCTCTTTTTTTGTCTTCTCCATGCACAGATATCTTATCATAATGTCTAGGTTGAGTTATTTGGGGGGAAACCTTACAGGGTAATGTTTCTTCAGACACACCTTAGGTTTTTCCTGGCCCTGGGTCTTAGTACTGCTTGTGGATAAACCAAGATACCCACTGCGGCTATGTCTGCTGGAGTGTCTAGTGAATATCATCTCCTGAGTTATTTTCTTTTTGAGAATAACACACGGTATAAAGTGTAGCCTTTCAGGAGAGCAAATGGATGCCCTGGGGCTGTGAGCAATCTCCTAGTATACTTTTCCTGTAAAAAGCTAATCCCTTGCGACATTAGGATTGTCTTTACCCAACTCAGCTTCCATTTCATGGAGACACATTGCTGGTCAGCCAATCAGATGCTGGTATTGAGGGAAAAACCCAGAAGTAATTTCTGCCCTCTGGATTCTGTCAGATTTGTGAAGGCAAAAAAAAAAAAAAAAAAAAAAAAAAAACCCGAAAAAAACAAAAAAACTATCCCTAAATCTGTAGCAGGACAAGCCGCAGACAAAACTCCTCAGACACCGGATTAAAGAAGGAAGAGGTTCTTTATTAGGCCGGGAGCATCCGCAGACTCGCGTCTTAAGAGCCGAGCTCCCCGAGAGAAATACTTGGCCTTTTTAAAGGCTTACAACTTTAAGGGGTCCACGTGAAAGGGTCATGATAAATCAAGCAAGCGTGGGAAACATGACTGGGGGCTACATGCATCAGCTAACAGAACAGAAAGTTTTACAATGCTCTTTTCATACAGTGTCTGGAATTTACAGATAACACAAGTAGTTTAGGTCAGGGGCTGATGTTATTATTATTACTTTGTCTAACACCTAGGGCTGGGTGGTGGTGCCAAGGTTGTCTGGCTATTTATCTTACTTTTGTTTCTTTCTCTCTTTCCTCCTGTCTTGTGAACTAGGCAAGGTGGGGGGAGGAGGGCAGCAGGAGTAGTAGTGGTCTCCTTCCTTATCCCCCACTTTGAGAATTTTACAGCGTCCTGTAAAAGCGTCCCCACCTTGCCTAGTTCACAAGAAGGCAAGGAAAACTGATCCCAATAAGATGGTGCAAGAATCTCAAAGTAATTGCACCTGGGGAACTCATTAAGGCACAGTGCTGCGTCTCCTGGAGTGGTTGTCACTGAACATTTCAGTGAGCAGGATGCACGTGGGAGACTCTGCAGTGATTGGATGGCTTGGCTTGACACATGAGTCAGACATGTCTGTGTTCCAATCAGCACTGCCACTCTCTGGGTGTGTCACCTTGAAAAGATGTTTTCACTTCTTTCGACTTAAGTTAGTTAACTGTAAATCACATTTTATCGGTAGAGGTCAATATGTAAGAAAATATTTACAAAGGGCATAAAAGAGATGAGTTCCACAAAAAAAAATGTAGTCATCTATTTGTTAAAAATTCTCATTTGCCCTTTTCTTTTTCAGAGTGAGTGTAGAAATTTTCTCAGGTGTGTTACTTTTTGGCTGCGTGATTTCACACGGTATTCTAAGCTTAGCTTTGGGAATATTACCAAGGGAAATAATATGAAAAATGTCTCTTCCATTATCGCTGTAGGAAATGAATACATTTGCACAAGAAAATATGGTAGATAACTGGGGAATTACACAGATTTGTCAAAACATCAGTCTCTCTTTTTGCAAAATTAATATGTGACAGTAAATACCTCTGTTCTACATCCTGTTATTTTTATTTTTGAGACCGAGTCTCTGTCGCCCAGGCTGGAGTACAGTGGCACGATCTCTGTTCAATGCAATCTCCGACTCCTGGGTTCAAGCGATTCTCCTGACTCAGCCTCCCGGGTAGCTGGGATTACAGATACCCACCATCATGCCTGGCTAATTTTTGTATTTTCAGTAGAGATGGGGTTTTGCCATGCTGGCCAGGCTGGTCTCGAACTCCTGACCTCAGGTGGTCCGCCCACCTGTGCCTCTCAAATTGTTGGGATTATAGGCATGAGCCACCCTCCTGGCCCTGTTATCTTGATTCTGAATTTTATGCTAAACTTTATGAGATGGGTCTGGGCACCTTCTAGAAGTTTGTTCATATTACTAATTGTTTACTGAATATTCTGTTATGGAAATAAGTTAGTGATATGTATATTGTCTGAAAGAGATAGATACTTTTGCTTTTCTCATTGAGCTATAAAATGTAAGCACCTAAAAATTTTTTCCCTTCCATAAGCACTGCGTTTCAGTAATTTTTCTGGATTTATCTTCCACTTAGTTTCTAAAACTAAGTGAACATCTCTGACTTGGAAATTAAAGCCTGAGCCCTGTGTCTCCAAGCTAAGAGCAATATGGAGCCTGCAAAAGGAGGTTATTGAAGACCTAGTCAGTTCTTTCTAGGGAGTCTCTCCTGCAGATGTCCCAACCTGCTCATCCCAGCCATGGAAGAAGCCGTTTTACTGAGATAAGCAACAGAGCTCAGAAAAACTGGGGACCCACAGGCAGATGCAGTTAGAATTAGAATGGATGGTAATTGGGAGGATCTTATTGAAATTAAAGGTGTTGCTGTTTTGGAGGCAGCTTCTAGACTTTGTAAAATAAAACAAGTTCAGATTTAGGTAAGAAGTTCTGAATCCCAACAACAGAAAAAAGTGCCAAGTATAAGATTTTTAAGGATATCAGCGTATAGGCAGACAAGGACTTTCTTTCATAGAGAATAGCAAACAAGTTTAGAAAGAAGGTGGAGTAAGAATGGTATGATAGAAGGGGACAAAATTAGATTCTAGATCAGAGAATGTTTTACCCTGAAGAAGCATGTTCTTAAGGAGAGACAGAAAATGGGGTTGTATGTTGGCTCAGACAGGGTACTCAAAGGTCAGGAGCCCTGAGAGAAGAGAAAAATTTAAGCAAAGTTGATTAAAAAATATTTTGACCACTGAAGAAAAGTATTTAGCTGATTCTTTTATAAGAGAGAGGTGAAAATTTGCAGAGTCTGTATCTGGCTATGTGATAAGTAAGAAAATACAAAACCATCTAAGTCATGATAGGAAAAAATATTTCTCTTAAGCTGTTGGTGAAGACCACAAAGGATGGAGAAATTAATTAATTAATTTAGAGACAGGCTCGCTCTGTCATCCTTGCTGGAGTGCAGTGGCATGATCTCGGCTCACTGCAACCTCCACCTCCCGAATTCAAGCAATTCTCCTGCCTCAGCCTCCAAAATAGCTGGGATTACAGGTGCCCACCACTGCGCCTGGCTTATTTTTTGTTGTTTTAGTAGAGATAGGATTTCACCACGTTGGCCAGGTTGGTCTCAAACTCCTGACTTCAGGTGATCCACCTGCCTCAGCCTCTCAGACTACTGGGATTACAGACATGAACCATCGCACCTGGCTGGAGAATTTTATTAATCACAGCTATTTACCAGGACTATCTATATGCCCCATCTTTCCCAAACTTTTTTTATACATCTTTTCTTTTCCATTTCACTGTTTCTTGGTTGCATGTTTTATAGTAAACTGGTTAACATAAGTACAGGATTTTGCAGAATTCTGTATCTCTATCAAATTATTGAACTTGAGGGAGATTATGGGAGTCCCCAATTTACAGACAGTAGCTGAGAAGCATAGATGGGTCCCTGGGATTTGTGACAGGCGTGTGCAGTGAGGGCGATATGGTGACACTGAGCTCTGAATTATGTCCGTGCCGACTCTGGGTGGTATCAGGATGGAAATGTTAGACAACAAGTTGGTGTTAAAAAATTGCTTGGTGCCAGCCTGGCCAACAGGGTGAAAAGCTGTCTCTACTAAAAATACAAAAATCAGTTGAGCGTGGTGACAGGCACCTGTAATCCCAGCTACTTGGGAGACTGAGGCAGGAGAATCACTTGAACCTGAGAGGTGGAGGTTGCAGTGAGCTGAGATGGTGCCACTGCACCCCAGCCTGGGTGACAGAGTGAGAGACTCCATTACAAAAGAAAAAAAAATTGCTTGGCGTTTAGCAAACTCTACAGATTTGGTGTCAGAAAAGAGATATTACAGAGGCCTGACCTGGAGGGGGACTCTGGGCATCTGGTAAGGGGGGGCTCTGTTCTCCTGCACACAGGCTGTCACACTGCACATTGTCCTGTGACTCTAGGTCTCCTCTCAGGGTGAAAGGGGACTAAAAGGAATTGTGATAACAGACCTCCTTTTTTCAGAGTTGCCACCACGTGATTCTCACCCATTCACAGACAGACCCACTAGACACTGATGCGTCCACACCCCTCCCAGGACTAGGCACCACCCTCAAGCATTCCACCACAGCGCTTTCGCTCTTAGTGCTTCTTGCCAAAATCCCATCAAAGTGCCTACAAGTTTCCTGGCATATCCCCAACCCCAGACACTGAATCTGCAGTAGCACCTGTTTCCTCCACTAATGTAGGGGTCCGTACCACTTGATCATGGTCTAATCTGCCTGCATGGACACAGGACTAAATCAGAGTATAGATCCACGTGGACCACTGTCTGTAGCATAAGCCAGTCCTACCACTGACCTTGCATTCTTTCCCACCCATGAATTTTTTTTTTTTTTTTTTTTTTGAGACGGAGTCTTGCTCTGTCACCCAGGCTAGAGTGCAGTGGTGTGATCTTGGTTCACTGCAACCTCCGCCTCCTGGGTTCAAGTGATTCTCCTGCCTCAGCCTCTTGAGTAGCTGGGATTACAGGTGCGTGCCACCACGCCCAGCTAATTTTTGTATTTTTAGTGCAGACAGGGTTTCACAATGTTGGCCAGGCTGGTCTTGAACTCCTGGCCTCAGGTGATCTGCCCGCCTCGACCTCCCAAAGTGCTGGGATTACAGGCGTGAGCCACCGTGCCCAGCCAAATTTTTTTTCTTTTACCTTTTATTTTAGGTTCAGGAGTACGTGTGCAAGTTTGTTATATAGGTAAAATCATATCATGAAGCTTATGTGTACAGATTATTTTATCACTCAGGTAGCAAGCATAGTACCCAACAGATTTGTTTTCTGATTTTCTTCATCCTCTGACCCTCCACCTTGAACTAGGCCTCAGTGTCTGTTTTTCTCTTATCTGTGTCCATGTGTTCTCATTATTTTGCTCCCACTTGTAAGTGACAACATACAGTATTTGATTTTCTGTTCCTGCACTAGTTTTCTAAAAATAACAGTCTTCAGTTCCATCTATGTTGCTGCAAAGGACACGATGCTGTTCTTTCTTATAACTGCATAGTATTTCATGGTGTATACATACCACATTTTCTTTATCCAGTCTACTATTGAAGACATACAGGTTTATTTCTGGTTTTTGCTATTTTGAATAGTGCTGTAATAAAAACATGTGTGCATGTGTCTTCATGGTAGAGTAACTTACATTTATTGGGTATATTCCTAGTTGTGGGGTTGCTAAGTCAAATGGTAATTCTGTTTTCAGGTTTTTGAAAAATTGCCAAACTGCTTTTCTCAATGTTTAAACAAATTTATGCGCTCACCAGCAGCGTATAAGCATTCCATTCTTCACAACCTCACAAGCATGTGGTTTCTGACTGTGTTTATTTGAATTATTTCTTTTTACTTCATTAGTGTTGTGTTTTATCTTTTACCAGAATCAACTTCTGGTTTCGTTGAACTTGTTTTTATTTATTTATTTATTTATTTATTTATTTATTTATTTATTTATTGTTATTTTTTGACATGGAGTTTCACTCTTTTCACCCAGACTGGAGTGCAGTGGCACGATCTCAGCTCATTGCAACCTTCACCTTCCAGATTCAAGCGATTCTTTTGCCTCAGCCTCCCGAGTAGCTGGAATTACAGGAGCCCACCACCAGACCCGGCTAATTTTTGTAGTTTTAGTGGAGGCGAGGTTTCACCATGTTGGCCAGGCTGGCTTGGAACTCCTGACCTTGTGATCCGCCCGCCTCAGCCTCCCAAAGTGCTGGGATTACAGGTGTGAGCCACCGTGCCCGGCCCGTTGAACTTTTTATAGTGATTTATAAATACTTATTTAACTATTTATAAATAGTGATTTGTAAATACTTATTTAACTATTTATAAATAGTGATTTGTAAATACTTATTTAACTATTTATAAATAGTGATTTGCAAATATTTATTTATAGTGATTTATAAATACTTATTTAACTATAGTGATTTATAAATACTTATTTATTTATAAATAGTGATTTATAAATACTTATTTAACTATTTATAGTGATTTATAAATACTTATTTAACTATTTATAAATAGTGGTTTATGTTTCAACTTTCTTCATTTCAGCTCTGATTTTGGTTATTTCTTGTCTTTTGTGAGTTTTGAAGTTGGTTTGCTCTTACTTTTGGAATTCTTTTAATTGTAACATTAGATTTTTAAATTAAGATCTTTCTAACTTTTTGATGTAGATGTTTAGTGTTATATATTGTGTTCTTAACACTGCCTAAGCTGTGACCCAGGGATTCTGGTATGTTGTTATTCAGGTCTAATTAGTTTCAAAATTTTCTTTATTTCTGGCTTAATTTGATTATTTACAAAATAGCCATTTGGAAGCTGATTATTCAATTTTTATGTAATTGTATCATTTCATATTTTTTGGATTATTATTCTATACATTTTCTTTTTTAAATTAATGATAGAGAAACATAAGAAGAAATGAAAATGCTGCGCTCTTAATCTAAATGCTAAAAATTATTCAACACTTAGTACCAACTCCCAGGATGCTAGGAAAATTAAATCACAAAATGTGTTATTCCCAGCACAGCGTTCTTTGACATGCTCCAGAGCACATAGTACCTGCTTAATAAAAAATTTTTAGTACATGTGTACAAGTTTCCCAAGTGCACATTTACTCGGACATTGCTGCCTTCTGTTGTCCCTGTAAACTTAAAAAAGTTAACAAAAAATATAATATTTCAGGATGGAGATTGGTTGTCTTTATTTGTATCACAAGTATGTGTATTGTGACAGACGTGGCGGGTGTAAGGGACTCTTTGCTGTGCCTGCTTTCTCTCGCTAATGCTAATAATGTGTCTGGGAAAGCACAATCAGCATTTACAGGGGACTTGTTGAAAAAGCCCATTCCCGGACCCTTTTGGATCCTGCAGAATCACTTTGCATAAAGCAGGGCCGAGATTACCAAGTAACTTATACACTTGAGGGGTTCAAGATACATTCAGGAGAGTTTAGTTCAACCTTCGCATCTAAGGAAGGCTGCACTGCCTGCCCTGTTTCCGTTTGGTAGGAAGAGGTCAGCGCAGTTCATGCTCCCATTACTGTAAAGAAGATTGCTGGTGTCTGACAGGGGAGGGCAGGGAAAAAGAAACATATTTTAATAGTTATGGAGAAGCTCATTGTTCTCCCATTGCACAACAAAAATGGGTGTTTTCAGCAAGTCTCGGTCTTTCTGCCCGTGGGTGTGTGTGGGGGTAGCAGGTGAATAGATTGTGCTTTAAAGGCATATTCTCAAGATGTGGGTTTGATATGTCCAGAGCATCTTATCTGAAAATACATTTCAGAGAAAGAGGAGGAAGAGAAAAAAAAATCACTTTTCATCAGGTGAGCATGTCTCAGATCAAGAGCAGTGTCGGGGCTGGGCGTGGTCTCTCACACCTGTAATCCCAGCACTTTGGGCGGCTGAGGCAGACAGATAACGAGGTCAGGAGTTAGAGACCAGTCTGACTAACATGGTGAAATCCCGTCTCTACTAAAAATACAAAAATTAGCCGGGCGTAGTGGCGTGCACCTGTAATCCCAGCTGCTCAGGAGGCTGAGACAGGAGAATCACTTGAACCCGTGAGGTGGAGGTTACAGCAAGCAAAGATAGCACCACTACACTCCAGCCTGGGTGACAGAGCCAGACTCTGTCTAAAAAAAAATAAAAAAAAGAAAAGAAAAGAAAAATGGAACAATGTCTACTCTGCCTTTTGGAATGCCATGTGTTTGGAACACGCAAATTTTTACTTCTCTACTTGTGCTGTTTATCCCTAATGAGTTTGTTTCAATTATTCTTTGTTATTTTTATGATAGTCAAGGGGTTCTGAACAAAATAATTTTTTTCTGTATACCACAGCCTTCTATACATTCTCTTGATCTTGGGTTCTTGTATGCCATGCAGAATTCTCACCACAAATTTACGACCCGTAATATTTAAAATGTTCCCATTGTAGCTGTTGAACGTGAGAAGGTGTGGATACTCAAGATTTCTATTGGGGAAACACAGTTGTCTTTGGTATTAGTGAAAAGTGAAACATGTCCTGTTGAGGTTTCATCTGTGTGCTCTATTAGTTCCATGCACAACAGGATTTCGAAAATGCTCATTTAAACAGGATGGCATTTATTACCCAGGAAGTCCTGAAAAAATCAGAAGATACTTGCTTTCCAGGGTGCTAAAGGAAGACTACTTAAAATTACCTTTAAAAATTACAGCACGGGGAAGTTATCTGCACCTTCAACTTTGCATAAAACTAATGTTTCTTTATAACTAAATTTAAGCCAGTCGCGGTGGCTCATGCCTGTAATCCTAGCACTTTGGGAGGCCGAGGCAGGCCGATCACATGAGGTCTAGAGTTTGAGACTAGCCTGGCCAACATGAAGAAACTCTGTCTCTACTAAACAAAATACAAAAATTAGCCAGGCGTGGTGGCACATACCTGTAATCCCAGCTACTCAGGAGGCTGAGGCAGGAGAATTACTTGAAGACAGGAGGCAGAGGTTGCAGTGAGCCAAGACCACACCACTGCACTCCAGCCTGGGCAACAGAGTGAGACTCAGTCTCAAAAAAAATTATATAGATAGATAGATAATTAAATTTAGATTACAATTTACTTCTCTGAGAGGAGAGAAATACTATAGCAATGATGTTGTGTCCTGTGTGGACCAGCAGATAATAAAAATGTGTCCCAGGACAGTTGATAACAGTTTTACTCACTTAGTTCAAGATGTCTCTGACATTTTTTTCCACTATAGAGTTAATTTTTATTCTCTTAATTATTAAGTACACATAGGAGATTTACAAGCTGAAGTGCATAAACCATCTCATTTAATATATTTGTCTTTTAAAAATGAAGGCTCTTATCTTTATTTACAAATAAGAGAAACTGGGATAAACTCAGACTCTGCCACTTACTGGATGTTAGACAGCGTATGCTTTCTAGGCTAGAAACATTGGTGAGCTTCCTAAAAACTCAGAAATTCAGACTTTATCCCAAATCTCCTGAAACAAAATCTGCACAACAAGATCTTTAGTTTATTGCACATATTAAGATTTGAGAGGAACCTTCCAACTCATCATGACTGTTATATCTGAGAAATATACACAATTTATTCTGCATGATGTAAATATAATGCTCAAAAATAGATATGTTCTGCTGGGTGAGGTGGCTCATGCCTGCAATCCCAGCATTTTGGGAGGCCGAGGCAGGTGGATTACCTCATGTTAGGAGTTCAAGACCTGCCTGGCCAACATGGAGAAACCCCGTCTCTACTAAAAATGCAAAAATTAGCCAGGCATGGTGGCTATGCCTGTAGTCCCAGGTACTTGGGAGGCTGAGGCGGGAGAATCGATTGAACCCGGGAGGTGGAGGTTGCACTGAGCCAAGATCACACCACTGCACTCCTGGGCAAGAGAGCGAGTCTCCGTCTAAAAAAAAAAGAAAGAAAGAAAGAAAAGAAAAGACAAAAATAGACATGTCCATGTTGATGTTCTTAATTTTATAATTTATCATCCAGAAAGGTATCATATCCACAGTACTATTGTGGATGTTATGCTATCCTCTTTTCTCAGAGTTAGAGAATACTGCAGCATTAAAAATTATCTTATTGAATAATTTTAGTCACTCTTATAAGTCAGAACCACTTCTCTTCACTCTGTTTTTTAACTTGAGTAACATAAAAATCTCTGCCTATGGCCACATTGTATTTGTGTGTTCATTAGCGTTTTTCGTGTGTGAGTGTGTGTGTGTGTGTTTTCTAGGACTGCTGACATTCAGAGATGTAGCCATAGAATGCTTTCTGGCGGAGTGGCAATGCCTGGATCATGCTCAGCAGAATTTATATAGAGATGTGATGTCAGAGAACTACAGAAACCTGGTCTCCCTGGGTGAGGAAAACTTCAATACACAATTTCTAATATACCCTGAAAATGTCCTTTCTCTCTTTTCTAAGATTTTTTTGGTAATTTCTGCTTTGCATGAAATTTTAGCTCTCAGATTTTAAGAAAATCTTGGGGATTCACTTGTGTAGAACAAATTCTTTAAGATGTTTTATCTTGACCTGAACTTTTCCCTTTCCTGAGCTTATGTATCTTTTGCTCTAGGTTAGTGGCAATTCCAAAAATGTCGTGGCATAAAATACTGTTGCCCACACCTTAGAATTCAGTTTCCACCACCAACGTTTGATTCAGTAGTACTGAGTAATGAAATTAAGGACCTACAAATTTAAAATATTTTCTAAATATGTAGAAAGCTTTGTTATGAACCAATATTACATTTTTAGAATTTTCTATTATATCCTCTCTACTAAGCATAATATTAGGTTGGTAATTAAAGAATTCAGTAAATTTGTGTTACTTTTTTTTCTTAATTAAACAGGTATGGCTGTCTCTAAGCCAGACTTGATCACTTGCCTGGAGCCGTGTAGGAGCCCTGTAATATAAAGAGAATTGAGATGGTAGCCAAACACCCAGGTAGGTGAGAGTGAATGAAGCAGATGACACAGATGAAAGGTACACAAATCAGGGAGGCAGCCAGTCTTTAAAATGTGGTCTGGGGAGCTGTGCTTTGATGGAAAGTTTCTGGGAAGCCCGAGTCATTTTATTCTTTTGCTCTCACATAGGGACACCTTCTGCCCCATGCTTTTAAATTCTCTAAGGATTCTATTTTCTCTTCAGTAATCTTCCTTCAAGTTCAGTGTGAGCCAAAGTTTTCTTTATGGCTTACCAAGGACTGCACAAACTGACTGCTTTGCTATTGCTTTTGGGGACATACAAATATCTGCATATTTTTTAGAAACTCTATGTTAAACTATTTTTAAAATTCTTTTTTTGCATCATGTCCAAAATATGTGAGAATAGTAGTTTCAGTTTCATTGGTGGTTGTCCACTTTTCTGCACTTGCCATTCTGTTTTTATTACTATAGCTTTGAAATATAGTTTAAAGATTTTTTACCAAATTTTTTTATTTTTAAATTTTTATCCACATATTTATTTATTTAGAGGCTGGGTTATGAGACTTGCTGTGGGGGGATATGCAAGCAGGGTACCGCTTATGTCTTCATTTTACTGTGTTGCATACTTTATATATAGATTCATAGATGGAATTGCTATATCATATGATAATTTCATTTTTAATTATTTGACGAACATTCATGATGTTTTTTATGATGGCTGCACCTTTTTTCTCACCAACAACTTACATAGGTTTCTATTTCTTTACATCATCAACATAGTTGGTGTTTTTGAAAAATTCAGAGTGGCCATTCTAATTGATATAAGGGAATTTTGTTTTGTATTGTGATTTTGTTTTTCATTTTTCTATAATTTATTAATTATGTGCAACCTTTCAAATGTTTCTTCCAATTTGTATATCTTTTTTTAATTAAAATTTAGTTTAATCATTTGTCCATTTTTTCTTTTTAAGATGAAGTTTCACTCTTGTTGCCCAGGCTGGAATGCAATTGCATGATGTCAGCTCACTGCAACCTCCGCCGTCTGGGTTCAAGTGATTTTTCTACCTCAGCCTCCCAAGTAACTGAGATTACAGGCATGCACCACCATGCCCAGCTAATTTTTTATTTTCAGTAAAGATGGGGTTTTACCATGTTGGTCAGGTCTCAAACTCCTGACCTCAGGTAATCCACTCACCTCGGCCTCCCAAAATGCTGGGACTACAGGCGTGAGCCATTGCACCGAGCTATATCAACTTTTTAAATTACAATTTAATAAAAGTAGAAAGCAATAGCCAAAGAAACATTTAAAAACTCACCAATATGTGAACAGCAAACATGTTCCTGGACAACGAATAGGTCAAAGAGAAAAAGCAAAGGGAAATCAGAAAGTATAATGAGAAAAAAGAAAATAGAAACATAACATACAATAACCCCTGGGATACCAAAAAAAAAAAAAAAAAACCCCACAAAATAGTTCTAAATCAGAAGTTTACAGTGATATATTTCTATATTAAGAAAAAAGAAAAGATGTCAAAAAACATAACTTTAATCCACAGAAATACTTGAAAAGAGCAACTAAATAATCCCGATGTAGGCATAATAAAGAAAATAATCTTAATTATGATTATTTTATAAATAATCATAAAAATTATTATTATTTTATAATCATAAAAATTATGATTTTTTTATGATCGGGTGCAGTGGCTCACACCTGTAATCCCAGCACTTTGGGAGGCGGAGGTGGGTGAATGACCTGAGGTCAGGAGTTCAAGACCAGCCTGGCCAACATGGTGAAACCCCATCTCTACTAAAAATACAAAAATTAGCTGGGTGCGCTGGTGGGCTCCTGTAATCCCAGCTACTCGGGAGGCTGAGGCAGGAGAATCGCTTGAACCTGCGAGGCAGAGGTTGCAGTGAGCCAAGATGTTGAATTGCACTCCGGCCTGGGCAACAAGAGTGAGACTCCGTCTCAAAACAAACAAACAAAGACAATAGTGGTTAACATTCCATAATGCCAAATCTTAGCTCAGAGGGACTTTACTGAGAGGGACCTCTAACCCCATAAATTTTAGGAAAGACTCTAACCTTTTGAAGTTGCACCTCAACCACAAGTTTTGTCAAGTGTTCTTGCCTTTTATTAAAGGGGACCTTTTATCTTAATTGTCTTAGGAGACACTCTAACTCCCCTAAATTGGGCTACTAACCCAATCCCATTCCATACCCCGGTATGCCACCACTTACAAAACGTTAGTCAGTTGGTGATTCAATCTATTTCCTGTGGGTTGGTGGTTTCCTTAGTATCATCCCTTTGTGATTCACTGAAAAGAAGCTTCCAGAAATGGTCCCAATTCACAACCGAAGAGTGGGGGTTCTTGGATCTCATACAAGAAATAATTCAGAGCCGTGGGTGCTGGCTCATACCTGTAACCGAGGCAATTTGGGAGGCAGAGGCAGGAGATCACTTGAGGTCAGGAGTTCGAGACTAGCCTGGCCAACATGGTGAAACCCCCATTTCTACTAAAAATGCAAAAATTAGCCGGGCATAGTGGTGTGTGCCTGTAATCCCAGCTAATCCAGAGGCTGAGGCGGGGGAATCTCTTGAACCCAGAAGGCAGAAGTTGCAATGAGCTGAGATGGTGCCACTGCACTCCATCCACCCTGGGCAACAGAGCAGGACTCTGTCTCAAAGGAAAAAAAAAAAGAAAAGAAAGAATTTTGGGCAAGTCTGCAATGCAAAATAAAAGTAAATTTATTAGGAAAGTAAAGGAATAAAAGAATAGCTACTCTATAGGCAGAGCAGCAGTGTGGGCTGCTCAACTAAAAATACTTACAGTTATTTCTTGATTATATGCTAACCAAGGAGTGGATTATTCATGAGTTTTACAAGAAAGGGATGGGCGATTCCCAGAACTGAGTGTTTCTCTTCTTTTTAGACCATGTAAGGTAAGTTTCTGATGTTGCCATGGCATTCGTTAACTGTCATGGTAAACATGACAATAACAAAACATAACTGGTTGAAATGTCTTTCACATGCGAATGCATTATAATTAGCATGTAACGATCCGTGAGGACAATCAAAGGTCCCTTTTGTTCACATCTGGTTTTGGTGGATTTTTGTGGCTTCTTTACTGCAAACTGTTTTATCAGCAAGGTCTTTGTGAACTGTATCTTGTGCCAATCTCCTATTTATCCTGTGACTTAGAATGCCTGACCTCATGGAAATACAGTCCTGTAGGTCTCAGCCCCATTTTACCCAGCACCTGTTCCAGATGCAGTTGCTCTGGTTCAAATGCCTCTGACATGGCCACAGAGTGTTGCAATGTGGCTGGTCTGAACTGCAATGTGCTAGAAAGGTAAAATACAGGGCTACATTAAAAGATTTAGCTTCAAAAGCGTATATGCTTTATTAACCATTACACACTAATCACAAATTATAATAACAATATTTTGGATCTATTGGACTGATTAAATTGTTACAATCAATTCCTCCTGTTATTCCACCTGCTTCTTTTTTTTTTTTTTTATTTTGAGACAGAGTTGCTCTGTTGCCAGACTGTAGTGCTGTGGCGGGATCTTGGCTCCCTGCAACCTCTGCCTCCCGGATTCAAGCGATTCTCCTGCATCAGCCTCTAGAGTAGCTGGGATTGCAAGTGCCTGTCACCACACCCAGTTAATTTTTCTATTATTGGTAGAGCCGGAGTTTTGCCATGTCAGCCAGGCTGGTCTTGAACTCCTGACCTCAGGTGGTTCGCCATCTCAGCCTCTCAAAGTGCTGGGACTACAGGTGTGAGCCACTGGGCCGGCCCCACCTTTTTCTTTTTACTTTTTAACATTTGGCCACTAGCACATTCAACAGTTACAAATGGTTCGAGCAAGCTCCCCCTCCCAGATTCACGCCATTCTCCTGCCTCAGCCTCCCGGGTAGCTGGGACTGCAGGCGCCCGCCACCACACACCGCTAATTTTTTTTTGTATTTTTAGTAGAGGCGGGGTTTCACTGCATAACATCCAAATTTTAAAAATAATTGTCATTATATTCTTTCAATTTATGAATAACTATATTATATATCATTTATAAATGCATATGACGTTATACACAAGGTTAAATGCAAGTATCCTCTGGTGTTGGCCTGGCTCAGATCAGGGAAGAAGACTTGCCTGTAAAGGCTGCTGCCTAGGCTGTTATTTTTACTTCAGTCAGTCCAGTGATCAAATATTCTGTCATTCAGGCATGAAGGGTGGGGCCTGAAACCTTATCCAATCAGGGGCCGTGGGCTAGAAACTGTCCAATCAGGCATGCAGCTGGAGAGAACAGGACGCTTCCGTAATTTTCCAGGTCCTTTGTGTTTCTCTGCGTCTAGAGCTCCAGTTCTTCTCTTCACGGCTCTGAGTCCTCTACTTCTAGAGGCCAAGACTCTGTGGCTTCGTGTCCTGCAGGTATTCGCAGATTTATGGCTAAAACACCGGAATCCCCTGGAAGCCAAGAAATGGTGAGTGCTGGGTCTGTCATCTGAGAGAGGGGCGGAAGCTGGTTGGAACCAGCTGAAAGTGGCTGTAGCAGGACCCAGACTTCCTCACAGTCCGCTCCGGGGTCTGAGGACCCATATCATCCTTGGCCCAGCTCGGCTCTTAGTCCCCTGGAAGCGTAAGATGCTGGGCAGCTCTGCCCTCCCAGCGCCTCATCTCACCCATTTTTGTTGTTTATAACGGAAAAGATTTAAGAGCAATGGGAGAACAATGAGCTTCTCCATAACTATTAAAATATAAGTTTCTTTTTCCCTGTCCTGCCCTATCAGACACCAGCAATCTTCTTTACAGTAATGGGAGCATGAACTGCACTGACCTCTTCCTACCAAACGGAAACAGGGCAGGCAGTGCATGCAGCCTTCCTTAGATGCGAAGGTTGAACTAAATTCTCCTGAATGTATCTTGAATCCCTCAAGTTTGTAAGTTACTTGGTAATCTCGGCCCTGCTTTATGCAAAGCAACTTCTGGTTTCATTGAACTTTTTTTTTTTTTTTTTTTTTTTTTTTTTTTTTTAAGATGAAGTCTCATTCTGTTGTCCAGACTAGAGTACAGTGGTGCAATCTTGGCTCACTGCAACCTCCGCCTTCCAGTTTCAAGCAATTCTCCTGCCTCAGCCTCCAGAGTAGCTGGGATTACAGGCATATGCCACACGCCCAGCTAATTTTTGTATTTTTAGTAGACACGGGGATTCCCCATGTTGGCCAGGCTGGTTTCGAACTCCTGACCTCGTGATCTCCCCACCTTGGCTCCCAAAGTGCTGGAATTACAGGAGTGAGCCACAGCGCCCAACCCCTTGTACTATTTATGTCTCAGCTCTGATTTTGGTTATTTCTTGTCTTTTGCGAGCGTTGAGGTTGGTTTGATCTTACTTTTGAAATTCTTTTAATTGTAACATTAGATTTTTAAATTGAGATCTTTCTAACTTTTTGATGTGGGTGTTTCCTGATACACATTTTATTCTTAACACTGCCTTAGCTGTAACAGAGATTCTAGTATGTTGTATTTTGGCTGTAACTAGTTTCAAAAATTTTTTTTATGTCTGCCTTGATTTCATTATTTACAAAATAGCCATTTGGAAGATGATTACTCAATTTTTATGTAATTGTATCATTTCATATGTTTTTTGTGGTAGTGTACTGAATTACTATTCTATACATTTTCTTTTTAAAAGTAATGATAGGGAAACATAAGAAGAAAAAAATGCTGTGCTCTTAATCTAAATGCTAAAAATTATTCAATACTTAGTACCAACTCCCAGGATGCTAGGAAAATTAAATCACAAAATGTGTCATTCCCAACACAGTGTTCTGTGACATGCTCCTGAGCACATAGTACCTGCTTAATAAACATTTTATTAGTACATGTGTACATATTTCCCAGGTGCAGATTTACTCAGACATTGCTGCCTTCTGTTGTCCCTGTAAACTTAAAAAAGTCAACAAAAAATATAATATTTCAGCATGGTGGTTAGTTGTCTTTATTTGTATCACAAGTATGTGTATTGTGACAGACGTGGCGGGTGTAAGGGACTCTTTGCTGTGCCTACTTTCTCTCGCTAATGCTAATAATGTGTCTGGGAAAGCACAATCAGCATTTACAGGGGACTTGTTGAAAAAGCCCATTCCTGGATGCTTTTGGATCCTGCAGAATCACTTTGCATAAAGCAGGGCCAAGATTACCAAGTAACTTATACACTTGAGGGGTTCAAGATACATTCAGGAGAGTTTAGTTCAACCTTCGCATCTAAGGAAGGCTGCACTGCCTGCCCTGTTTCCGTTTGGTAGGAAGAGGTCAGTGCAGTTCATGCTCCCATTACTGTAAAGAAGATTGCTGGTGTCTGATAGGGGAGGGCAGGGAAAAAGAAACTCGTATTTTAATAGTTATGGAGAAGCTCACTGTTCTCCCATTGCTCTTAAATCTTTTCCGTTATAAACAACAAAAATGGGTGAATGTTTTCTTCAAGTCTGGGTCTTTCTGCCCATGGGTGTGTGT
Source organism: Chlorocebus sabaeus (assembly GCF_047675955.1). Classification (NCBI taxonomy): domain Eukaryota; kingdom Metazoa; phylum Chordata; class Mammalia; order Primates; family Cercopithecidae; genus Chlorocebus; species Chlorocebus sabaeus. Next base: position 1,082,879 of record NC_132924.1, read on the forward strand.
GCTGGTAGCAGGTGAATAGATTGTGCTTTAAAGGCATATTCTCAAGATGCGGGTTTGATACGTCCAGAGCATCTTCTCTGAAAATACATTTCAGAGAAAGAGGAGGAAAAGAAAAAAATCACTTTTTCTCAGGCAAGCATATTTCAGATTAAGCGTGGTGTCCATTCTGCCTTTGGCAATGCCATCTGTTCAGAACTTGCAAATTTTTACTTCTCTGCTTGTGCTGTTGATCCCTAATGAGTTCGTTTCAACTATATTTTTGTCGTTTTTATGATAGGCAAGGGGTTCTGAAAAAAAATATTTTCTCTATATGCCATAACATTCTATACATTTTCTTCATCTTGGATTCTTGTATGCCATGTAGAATTCTTACTACAAATTTATGACCTGCAATATTTAAAATGTTCCCATTGTAGCTGTTAAACGTGAGAAGGTGTAAATACTCATTATTTCTACTGGGGAAACACAATTGTCTTTGGATATTAGTGAAAAGTGAAACATATCCTGTTGGGGTTTTATCTGTGTGCTCTATTATTTCCAGGCAGAACAGGATTTAGAAAATGCTCATTTAAACAGAAAGGCATTTATTACCCAGAAAGTTCTGGAAAAACTATTAGGAGATACTTGCCCTCCAGGGTGCTAAAGAAAGACTACTTAAAATTACTGTTAAAAATTACAGCACAGGGAAGTTATCTGCATCTTTGACTTTGCATAAAACTGATGTTTCTTTATAATTAAATTTAGGCCAAGTGTGGTGTCTCAGGCTTGTAATCCCAGCACTTTGGGAGGCCGAGGCAGGCAGATCACATGAGGTCAGGAGTTCGAGGCTAGACTGGCCAACATGGTGAAACCTCGTCTCTATGGAAAAAACAAACAAACAAAAATTAGCCAGGTGTGTTGCATGCATCTGTAATCCCAGCTACTTGGGAGGTTGAGGCAGGAGAATTGCTTGAACTCAGGAGGTAGAGGTTGCAGTGAGACAAGATTGCAGATTGCACCTCTGCACTCCAGCCTGGGTGACAGAGCGAGACTCCATCTCTTAAAAAAAAAAAAAAAAGAAAAACAAATATATGTACATACATATAATTAAATTTGGATTACAATTTACTTTTCTGAGAGGTGAGAAATACCACAGCAGTGATGTTGTGGCCTGTGTCCATCAGTACATAATACAAATGTGTCCTAATAAAGTTGATAACAATGTTATTCACTTGGTTCAAGATCTCAATGACATTTTTTCCACTATTAATTATTATTCTCTTAATTATTAAGTACACTTAGGAGATTTCCTAGCTGAAGTGCATAAACCATCACATTTAATCTGGAAGTTGTCCTTTCTTTTTTGATGACTTTTGCATATATTTGTCTTTTAAAAATGAAGGCTCTTATGTTTATTTACAGATGAGAGAAACTGGGAAAAACTCAGACTCTGCCACTTACTGGATGTTTGACAAAATACTCTTAGTAGGCTAGAAACATTGGTGAGCTTGCTAAAAATTCAGAAATTCAGACTTTATCCCAAATCTCCTGAAACAAAATCTGCACAAGATCTTTAGTTTGTTGCACATATTAAGACTTGAGAGGTACCTTCCAAGTCATCATGACTGTTCTATTTGAGAAATACACACCACTTATTCTGTGTGACGTAAATATAGCACTCAAAAATAGATATGTCCAGCAGGTGAGGTGGCTCATGCCTGCCATCCCAGCACTTTGGGAGGCCAAGGTGGGTGGATCACCTGAGGTCAGGAGTTCAAGACCTGCCTGGCCAACATGGAGAAACCCCATCTCTAGTAAAATTACAAAAATTAGCCAGGCATGGTGGCTTACGCCTGTAGTCTCAGCTACTTGGGAGGCTGAGGCAGGAGAATCGATTGAACCCAGGAGGTGGAGGTTGCACTGAGCCAAGATCATGCCACTGCACTCCAGCCTGGGCAACAGAGTGTGACTTGGTCTCAAAAAAAAGAAGAAAAGAAAAATAGAAAAAAAAGACATGTCTATGTTGATGCCCTTAATTTTATAATTTATCATCCAGAAAAGTATCACATCTACAGTTGTATTGTGGATCTTATGCTATTCTCTTTTCTCAGAGTTAGAGAATACTTCAGTGTTAAAAATTATCTTGTTGAATAATTTTAGTCACTCTTGTAACTGAAAACCACTTCTTTTTACTCTCTTAAGTCAAATACAAGTCTCTGCCTACAGATACATGGTAACTGTTTGTGTGTTCATGAGTGTTTTTGTTTGTTTGTTTCATTTTGTTTTTTCAGGGATTGTTGACATTCAGAGACATAGCTATAGAATTCTATCTGGAGGAATGGCAATGCCTGGATCATGCTCAGCAGAATTTATATAGAGATGTGATGTTAGAGAACTACAGAAACCTGGTCTTCCTGGGTGAGGAAAACTTCAATACACAATTCCTAATATATTGCCTTTCTCTCTTTTCTAAGATAATTTTGGTAATTTCTGCTTTGCATGAATATATTTTAGCTCTCCGATTTTAAGAAAATCTTGGGAATTCATTGGTGTAGAACAAATTCTTCACGATGTTTTATCTTGACCTGAACTTTTCCCTTTCCTGAGCTTATGTATCTTTTGCTCTAGGTTAGTGGCAATTCCAAAAATGTCATGGCGTAAAATAGCGTTTCCCATACCTTAGAATTCAGTTGCCACCACCAATGTTTAATTCAGTAATACTGAGTAGTGAGATTAAGGACCCACAATTTTAAAATATTTTGTAAATATGTAGAAAGTTCTGTTATGAATCAATATTAATTTTCTAGAATTTTCTATTATATCCTCTTTACTAAGCATAATACTAGGTTGGTAGTTAAAGAATTCAGCAAGATTTATGTTACGTTTTTTTCTTAATAAAACAGGTATTGCTGACTCTAAGCCAGACTTGATCACCTGTCTGGAGCAAAATAAAGAGTCTTGGAATATAAAGAGAAGTGAGATGGTAGCCAAACAGCCAGGTAGGTGAGAGCGAATGAAGCAGATGACACAGATGAGAGGTACACAAATCAAGGAGGCAGCCAGCCCTTAAAATGTGGTCTGGGGAACTGTGCTTTGATGGAAAGAGTTTCTGAGAAGCTCAAGTCACTTTTTTCTTTTGCTCTCACACAGGGACACCTTCTGCCCCATGCTGTTAAATTCTCCAAGGATTCTGCTTTCTCTTCAATAATCTTTTTTCAAGTTCACAGTGTGAGCCAAAGTTTTCTTTATGGCTTATCAGGGACTGAAAAAACTGACTGCTTTGCCATTGCTTTTGGGGACACATTAATATCTGTGTATTTTTGAGAAACTCTATGTTAAACAGTTTAAAAAAAATTTTTTTGTATCGTGTCTAAAATGTGTGAGAATAGTAATTTCTGTTTCATTGGTGGTTGTCCACTTTTCTACACAGACCATTCTGGTTTTTAATTACCATAGCCTTGAAATATAGTTTAAAGTTTTTTACAAAATTTTTTTTCATTTTTTAATTGTTATATATGTATGTATGTATTTATTTAGAGGCTGGGTTGTAATACTTGCTGTGGGGGGATATGCAAGCAGGGTATTGTTTATGTCTTCATTTTGCTGTGTTGTATGTTTTAGATATAGATTCATAAATGGTATTTCTGTATTATATGATAATTTCATTTTTAATTATTTGAAGAACATTTATGATATTTTTATGATGGCGGCATCTCTTTTCTCATCAACAACTTACATAGGTTTCAATTTCTTTATATTATCAACATAGTTGGTGTTTTAAAAAAATTTCTAGTGGCCATTGTAATTGGTGTAAGGTAATTTTGTTTTGTATTGTGACTTTGTTTTGCATTTTTCTGTAAATTATTAATTTTGTGCAACCTTTCAAGTGCTTCTTCCCATTTGTGTGTGTGTGTGTATATATATCCTTTAAGTTCTAGGGTACATGTGCACAATGTGCAGGTTTGTTACATATGTATACATGTGCCATGTTGATTTGCTGCACCCATTAACTCGTCATTTACATTAGCTATTTCTCCTAATGCTATCCCTCCCCCATTCCCCCACCCCACGACAGGCCTTGGTGTGTGATGTTCCCTGCCCTGTGTCCAAGTTCTCACTGTTCAATTACCACCTGTGAATGAGAACACGTGGTGTTTGGTTTTCTGGCATTCTGATAGTTTGCTCAGAGTGACGGTTTCCAGCTTCATCTGTGTCCGTACAAAATACATGAACTCATCCTTTTTTATGGCTGCATAGTATTCCATGGTGTATATGTGCCACATTTTCTTAATCCAGTCTATCCTTTATGGACATTTCGGTTGGTTCCAAGTCTTTACTATTGTGAATAGTGCCGCAATAAACATACGTGTGCATGTGTCTTTATGGTAGCATGATTTATAATCCTTTGGGTATATCTCCAGTAATGGGATGGCTGGGTCAAATGGCATTTCTAGTTCTAGATCCTTGAGGAGTCACCACACTGTCTTCCACAATGGTTGAACTAGTTTACAGTCCCACCAACAGTGTAAGAGTGTTCCTATTTCTCCACATCCTCTCCAGCACCTGTTGTTTCCTGTTTTAATGATCGCCATTCTAACTGGTGTGAGATGGTATCTCATTGTGGTTTTGATTTGCATTTCTTTAATGACCAGTGATGATGAGCATTTTTTCATGTGTCTGTTGGCTGCATAAATAAATGCCTTCTTTTGATAAATGTCCGTTCATATCCTTTGCCCAGTTTTTGATGGGGTTGATTTTTTTCTTGCAAGTTTGTTTAAGTTCTTTGTAGATTCTGGATATTAGCCCTTTGTCAGATGGGTAGATTGCAAAAATTTTCTCCCATTCTGTAGGTTGCCTGTTCACCCTGATGGTAGTTTCCTTTGTTGTGCAGAAGCTCTTTAGTTTAATTAGATCCCATTTGTCCATTTTGGCTTTTGTTGCTATTGCTTTTGGTGTTTTAGTCATGAAGTCCTTGCCCATGCCTATGTCCTGTATGGTATTGCCTAGGTTTTCTTCTAGGGTTTTTATGGTTTTAGATCTAACATTTAAGTCTTTAATCCATCTTGAATGAATATTTGTATCAGGTGTAAGGAAGCGATCCAGTTTCAGCTTTCTACTTATGGCTAGCCAGTTTTCCCAGCACCATTTATTAAATAGGGAATCCTTTCCCCATTTGTTGTTTCTTTCAGGTTTGTCAAAGATCAGATGGTTGTAGATGTGTGGTGTTATTTTTGAGGGCTCTGTTCTGTTCCGTTGGTCTATATCTCTGTTTTGGTACCAGTACCATGCTGTTTTGGTTACTGTAGCCTTGTGGTATGGTATAGTATAGTATAGTATAATATAGTATAGTATAGTATAGTATAGTATAGTATAGTAAAAGGTAGTATAGTATAGGTAGCGTGATGCCTCCAGGTTTGCTCTTTTTGCTTAGGATTGTCTTGGCAATGCAGGCTCTTTTTTGGTTCCATATGAACTTTAGTTTTTTCCAATTCTGTGAAGAAAGTCATTGGTAGCTTGATGGGAGTGGCATTGAATCTATAAATTACCTTGGGCAGTACAGTATGGCCATTTTCACAGTATTGATTCTTCCTATCCATGAGCATGGAATGTTCTTCCATTTGTTTGTGTCCTCTTTGATTTCGTTTAGCAGTGGTTTGTGGTTCTCCTTAAAGAGGTACTTCACGTCCCTTGTAAGTTGGATTCCTAGGTATTTTATTGTTTGTAGCAATTGTGAATGAGAGTTCACTCATGATTTAGCTCTCTGTTTGTCTATTATTGGTGTATAAGAATGCTTGTGATTTTTGCACATTGATTTTGTATCCTGAGACTTTGCTGAAGTTGCTTATCAGCTTAAGGAGATTTTGGGCTGAGACAATGGGGTTTTCTAAATATACAATCATGTCATCTGCAAACAGGGACTATTTGACTTCCTTTTTTCCTAATTGAATACCATTTATTTATTTTTCTTGCCTGATTGCCCTGGCTAGAACTTCCAACAGTATGTTGAATAGGAGTGGTGAGAGGGCATCCCTGGCTTGTGCTAGTTTTCAAAGGGAATGCTTCCAGTTTTTGCCCATTCAGTATGATACTCGCTGTGGGTTTGTCATAAATAACTCTTATTATTTTGAGATATGTTCCATCAATACCTAGTTTATTGAGAGTTTTTAGCATGAAGTGCTGTTGAATTTTGTCGAAAGCCTTTTCTGCATCTATTGAGATAATGACGTGGTTTTGTCTTTGGTTCTGTTTATGTGATGCATTAAGTTTTTTTTGTGTGTGTATGTTCAACCAGCTTTGCATCCCAGGGATGAAGCCCACTTGATCATGGTGAATAAGCTTTTTGATGTGCTGCTGGATTCGGTTTGCCAGTATTTAATTGAGGATTTTGCATCTATGTTCATCAGGGATATTGGTCTAAAATTCTTTTTTGTTGTATCTCTGCCAGGCTTTGGTATCAGGATGATGTTGGCCTCATAAAATGAGTTAGGGTGGATTCCCTCTTTTTCTATTGGTTGGAATAGTTTCAGGAGGAATGGTACCAGCTCCTCTTTATACCTCTGGTAGAATTTGGCTGTGAAACTGTCTGGTCCTGGACTTTTATTGGTTGGTAGGCTTTTAATTATTGCCTCAATTTCAGAGTCTGTTATTGGTCTATTCAGGGATTCAACTTCTTACTGGTTTAGTCTTCGGAAGGTGTATGTGTCCAGGAATTTATCCATTTCTTCTAGATTTTCTAGTTTATTTGCGTAGAGGTGTTTGTGGTATTCTCTGATGGCAGTTTGTATTTCTGTGGGGTCAGTGGTGATACCCCCTTTATCATTTTTCATTCTGTCTATTTGATTCTTCTCTCTTTTCTTCTTTATTAGTCTTTCTAGCGGTCTATCAATTTTGGTGATCTTTTCAAAAAATCAGCTTCTGGATTCATTGATGTTTTGAACCCTTTTTTTGTATCTCTATCTCCTTCAGTTCTGCTTTGATCTTAGCTATTTCTTGCCTTCTGCTAGCTTTTAAATTTGTCTTCTCTTGCTTCTCTAGTTCTTTTCATTGTGATGTTAGGGTGTCGATTTTAGATCTTTCCTGCTTCCTCTTGTGAGCATTTAGTGCTACAAATTTCCCTCTACACACTGCTTTAAATGTGTCCCAGAGATTCTGGTACATTGTGTCTTTGTTCTCATTGGTTTCAAACAACATATTTATTTCTGCCTTCATTTCATTATGTACCCAGTAGTCATTCAGGAGCAAGTTGTTCAGTTTCCATGTACTTGTGTGATTTTGAGTGAGTTTCTTAATCCTGAGTTCTAATTTGATTGCACTGTGGTCTGAGAGACAGTTTGTTGTGATTTCTGTTCTTTTACATTTGCTGAGGAGTGCTTTACTTCCAACTATGTGGTCAATTTTGGAATAAGTGTGCTGTGATGCTAAGAAGAATGTCTATTCTATTGATTTGGCTTGGAGAGTTCTGTAGATGTCTATTAGGTCTGCTTGGTGCAGAGCTGAGTTCAAGTCCTGGATATTCTTGTTAACCTTCTGTCTTGTTGATCTGTCTAATGTTGACAGTGGGGTGTTAAAGTCTCCCAATATTATTGTGTGGGAGTCTAAGTCTCTTTGTATGTCTCTAAGGACTTGCTTTATGAATCTGGGTGCTCCTGTTTTGGTTGCATATATATTTAGGATAGTTAGCTCTTCTTATTGCATTGATCCCTTTACCATTATGTAATGGCCTTCTTTGTCTCTTTTGATCTTTGTTGGTTCAAAGTCTGCTTTATCAGACACTAGGATTGCAACCCCTGTTTTTTTTTGCTTTGCATTTGCTTGGTAGATCTTCCTCCATCCCTTTATTTTGAGCCTGTGTGTGTCTCTGCATGTGAAATGGGTCTCCTGAATACAGCACACTGATGGGTCTTGACTCTTTATCCAATTTGCCAGTCTGTGTCTTTTAATTGGGGCATTTAGCTAATTTACACTTAAGGTTAATATTGTTAGGTGTGATTTTGATTCTGTCATTATGATGTTACCTGGTTATTTTGCCCGTTAGTTGATGCAGTTTCTTCCTAGCATCAATGATCTTTACAATTTGACATGTTTTTGCAGTGACTGGTACCGGTTGTTCCTTTCCATGTTTAGTGCTTCCTTCAGGAGCTTTTGTAAGGCAGGCCTGGTGGTGACAAAATCTCTCAGCATTCGCTTGTCTCTAAAGGATTTTATTTCTCCTTCACTTACGAAACTTAGTTTGGCTGGATATGAGATTCTGGTTTGAAAATTCTTTTCTTTAAGAATGTTTACTATTGGCCCCCACTCTCTCCTGGCTTGTAGAGTTTCTGCCAAGAGATCTGCTGTTAGTCTGATGGGCTTCCCTTTGTGGGTAACCTGACCTTTCTCTCTGGCTGCCCTTAACATTTTTTCCTTCATTTCAACCTTGGTGAATCTGACAATTATGTGTCTTGGGGTTGCTCTTCTTGAGGAGTATCTTTGTGGCATTCTCTGTATTTCCTGAATTTGAATGTTGGCCTGCCTTGCTAGGTTGAGGAAGTTCTCCTGAAGAATATCCTGAAGAGTGTTTTCCAGCTTGGTTCCGTTTTCCCCATCACTTTCAGGTATACCAATCAAATGTAGATTTGGTCTTTTCACATAGTCCCATATTTCTTGGAGGCTTTGTTTGTTTCTTTTTACTCTTTTTTTTTTTTTTTTTGTCTGAACTTCTCTTCTCGCTTCATTTCATTTCATTAATTTGATCTTCAATCACTGATACCCTTTCTTTCACTTGATCAAATCAGCTACTGAATCTTGTGCATGCGTCACGTAGTACTTGTTCCATGGTTTTCAGCTCCATCAGGTCATTTAAGGTCTTTTCTACACTGTTTATTCTAGTTAACCATTCATCTAATCTTTTTTCAAGGTTTTTAGCTTCTTTGGGATGGGTTCAAACATCCTCCTTTAGCTCAGAGAAGTTTGTTATTATTGATCTTCTGAAGCCTACTTCTGTCAACTCATCAAAGTCATTCTCTGTCCAGGTTTGTTCTGTTGCTGGCAAGGATCTGTGTTCCTTCAGAGGAGAAGGGGTGCTCTGGTTTTTAGAATTTTCAGCTTTTCTGCTCTGGTTTCTCCCCATCTTTGTGGTTTTATCTACCTTTGGTCTTTGATGATGGTGACCTACAGATGGGGTTTTGGTATGGTTGTCCTTTTTGTTGATGTGGATGCTATTCCTTTCTGTTTGTTAATTTTCCTTCCAACAGTCAAGTCCCTCAGCTGCAGGTTTGTTGGAGTTTGCTGGAGGTCCACTCCAGACCCTGTTTGCCTGGGTATCATCAGCGGAGACTGCAGAACAGCAAATAATGCAGAACAACAAATATTGCTGCCTAATCCTTCCTCTGGAATCCTCATCTCAGAAGAGCACCTGCTGTATGATGTGTCAATCGGCCCTTACTGGGAGTCGTCTCCCAGTTAGGCTACACAGGGGTCAGGGACCCACTTGAGGAGGCAGTCTGTCCATTCTCAGAACTCAAACACCATGCTGGGAGAACCACTGCTTTCTTCGGAGCTGTCAGACAGGGATGTTTAAGTCTGCAGAAGTTTCTGCTGCCTTTTGTTCAGCTGTACCCTACCCCCAGAGGTGGAGTCTACAAAGGCAGACAGGCTTTGTTGAGCTGCGGTGGGCTCTACCCAGTTCTAGCTTCCTGGCCGCTTTGTTTACCTACTCAAACCTTAGCAATGGTGGATGCCCCTCCCCTAGCCAGGCTGCCACCTCGCAGTTTGATCTTGGACTACTGTGCTAGCAGTGAGCAAGGCTCCATGGGTGTGGGACCTACTGAGCCAGGCACGGGATATAAACTCTTGGTGTGCCGTTTGCTAAGACCATTAGAAAAGCCCAGTATTTAGGTGGCAGTGTCCCGACTTTCCTGATGCAGTCTGTCACGGCTTCCCTTGGCTAGGAAAGAGAATTCCCCCAATGCCTTGCTCTTCCCAGGTGAGGCGATGCCCCACCCTGCTTTGGCTCACCCTCTGTGGGCTGCACCCACTGTCTAACCAGTCCCATTGAGATAAACCAGGCACCTTAGTTGGAAATGCAGAAAGCACCCATCTTCTGCATCAATCACACTGGGAGCTGCAGACTGGAGCTGTTCCTTTTTGGCCATCTTGGAACTGGGTGTATATCTGTTTTATTAAAATTTAGTTTAATCATTTGTCCATTTCTTTTCTTTTTCTTTTCTTTTCTTTCTTTCTTTTTTTTTTTTTTTTTTTTTTTTGAGATGGAGTTTCGCTCTTGTTAGCCAGGCTGCAGTGCAATGGCACAGTTTTGGTCATGGCAATCTCTGCCTTCCAGATTCAAACAATTCTTCTGCCTCAGCCTCCTGAGTAGGTGGGATTAGGGATGTGCCACAATGCCCAGCTAATTTTATATTTTTAGTAGAGATGGGTTTCACCATGTTGGTCAGGCTGGTCTCAAATTCCTGACCTCAGGTGATCTGCCCACCTCAGCCTCTCAGAGTTCTGGGATTACATGTGAGCCACTGCACCAGGCTTGTTTTTTCGTTTCTAAATCAAGTAATTATTAGATTATTAAATCATCAGTTATTGTCTAGTTCTAGGAGTTGTTTATATATTCTCAATATTAAGTCATCACATGTGATTTTCAAATATTGTCACCCATTTCTTGGGTGACACTGTCACTCTATTAAATGTTTTATTTGATTGCAGAAATTTTGAAGTTTAGTCCGGTTAAAGTTTTCTGTTCTCCTATTCGTGGCTCATGCATTTGATGGCATGTCTAAGAAAATGGTGCCAACACCAATGTCATGTCTTTCCACTGTATTTTTTTCTAAGAGTTTCATTAGTTTTTTTATTAGTCTAAGTATTTTGTTTAAAATATCTTTTGTATATGATGCAATTAAAATATTCAACTTCATTTTTTCAATGTAGATATCCAGTTTTCAACATTATCTGTTGAAGGGATGATATTTTCTCCATTGTCTGCTCATGGCAACCTTGTGGCAGATTATTTGGTCATACACAGAAGAGTTCATTGTTGGTCTCCCTATTTTATCATGTCTTTATCTGTCTTTTTGTGAATACCACGTAGTTACTGTTATTGCAGCTTTTTATTGTGTTTTGAAATTATGGAGCATAATGCCTCTGTGTTTTTCATGTGCGTTTCTCTAGATATAGTTCATAATAAAATTTAAAAATTTTAAACAATATTTCAGGAATAAATATACTTTTGGAATTTTGATACAGATTATATTAAATTTGTTCACCACTGTGGGTTATACTGACTTCTTAACAAATTAAGTTGTCACTTAAATATGTTGACCCCTGAGCAAAAATATTAAATTAAATTAAATTATATGACCTTGTGCAAGAATATATTGAAGAATGTGTTTATTTCCATATATTTTTGATTTGCCAGTTTTACTTTTATCCTTTTCAGTTTTATTTAGTTTTGATTAGAAAACATACACTGTATGATTTTGCTTTTCTTAAATTTTTTTTGACACAGCATTTCTCACTCTGTTGCCCAGACTGTAGTGCAGTAACACAATCTTGTCTCACTGCAGCCTCAACCTCTTGGACTCAAGTAATCCTTCCACCTTGGCCTCCTGAGTGGCTGGCACTACAGGCCTACCCTACCAAGCCCAGCTAATTTTTTTCTTTTTTTTTTTTTGAAATGGAGTCTTCCTCTGTTCCCCAGACTGGAGTGCAGTGGTGCAATCTTTGCTCACTGCATCCTCCGCCTCCCGGATTCAAGTGATTTTCCTGCCTCAGCCTCCTGAATAGCTGGGACTACAGGGGCCCACCAACACACCTGGCTTTTTTTATTTTTTATTTAAAAAATTTTTTTTATTTTTTAGTAGAGACGGGTTTTCACCATGTTGGCCAGGATGGTCTTGATCTCTTGACCTTGTGATCCACATGCCTTGGCCTCCCAAAGTGCTGGGATTACAGGCGTGAGCCACCCTGCCCGGCCATGCCCAGCTAATTTTTAATTATTTGTAGAGACAGGGTCTCACCATGTTCCCAAGGCTAGTATCAAACTTCTTGCCCCAAGTGATCCTTCCATCTTGGCCTCCCAAAGTTCTGGGATTACACCTGTGAGCCACTGCACCTGGCTGATCTTTTTAAATTTACTAAGACTCGTGTGTTCTAACAGAATGCACCAGGTGCAAATAAGAATATTGTGTATCCACTTGCTTTTGACTGGAGAGTTCTGTACATGTCTGTTTAGCCTATTTGGTTTGTGATATGGTATAGATGCCCTCCAAATCTCATATTGAAATGTAATCTCCTGTGGTGGATGTGGGGCCTAATGAGAGCTGTTTGCATCGTGGAGACAAATCCCTCATGAATGACTTGGCACAATCCCCTTGGTAATCATAGAGTTCTCAGTCTGTTAATTCACATGAGAGCTGGTTGCTTAAAGGAACCTGATTACTCCACCTCACACGTGCATCATCTTTTACCATGTGACATGTTTGGTTCTTTTTTGCCTTCCACTATAATTGTGAGCTTTTTCATATCCTCACCAGAAGCAAATACTGGCATATACTTCTTGTACAGTCTACTGAACTGTGAACCAAAGAAATCTTTTTCTTTATAAATTACCCAGTCTCCGGATCACGAGGTCGGGAGATCAAGACCATCCTGGCTAACACGGTGAAACCCCGTCTCTACTAAAAATACAAAAAAATTAGCCGAGCGTGGTGGTAGGCGCCTGTAGTCCCAGCTACTCAGGAGGCTGAGGCAGGAGAATGGTGTGAACCTGGGAGGCGGGGCTTGCAGTGAGCCAAGATTGCACCACTGCACTCCAGCCTGGGCGACAGAGCAAGACTCTGTCTCAAAAAGAAAATAAAAATTAAAAAAAAATTACCCAGTCTAAGGTTATTTTCTATAGCATTGCAAAATGAATTCATATACAATATAATGTTCCTCAGGTTTTCTGTTTTTTAATTGATTTTTTATTTAAATTTTTAATTTATTATTGAAAGTGAGGTCTTAATGTTTATAATTTTATGTTTCTATTTGATTTCTTGCTTCATTTTTGTAAATATTTGCTTTATACATTTTGAAGCCCTGATGTTATATATGCATATACATATAGATAGACATAATAGTTATAGATTCCTAGTAAATGGACTCATTTTACCATTATATAATGTCAGTCTTTGTCTCATGCTAGTAATCAGTCTTTGTCTCATACTAGTAACTAGTAACATCTCATGCTAGTAATAACATTTAAGATAATATGGATTATCTTAAATTTTATAAATTAATATATACATTTCTTTTGTGTGTCTATAAAGATTTTTTCTTTGTGCTACATTAGAGATTTTATAAAACCTGTTAATGCTACAACAGTATATTTTAACCTGGTTTAAAAAAATGACTTCAGTTGCATAGAAAAATGTGTCCTCATTATATCTACCCTATGCTTCTATTGATGTTGCTAATTGTATCATTTTATGCTTTATGATTATTTTTATGCTTATATCTTTCCAATTTTAAAGAATAACTAAAAATGTTTTCTGCAGCATCACAATAATACCACAGATTTGTTTTGTGTGTATATGCATGTTTCTCAAAAACATGTATTTTATATGATTATATATTTTTTTCGTCTATTATTTTAAGTTGAAAGACCTCTTTTCAGCATTTTATTTAGGGCACATGCAGTGCTTATATGCTTTTCCAGCATTTGGTTATTCTGGAAGATCTTTATTTTTTATTTATTTTATAGTACATTTTTGCTGGTTACATTATTCTCACAATGAAGATTTTTTCTTCAGCCTTTGACCATTTAACACAGTTCTTTTCTGACCTGCAAGGTTTCTGTTGACAAATTCACTGGTTGTCTCAGAGGACTAGGCTTATAAATAATACCTCACTTTTATCTTGCAGCTCCCAAGATTATATTCTGGTTTGTGACTTTTGAAACTTTGCTTAAATATGTTTTATGGATCTTTTTATATGTGTATATCCTGGTTTGTTTGTTTAGTTTCTTCATTTTTTACATTACTTTTTTCATACTTTAAATTTATTTCAGTTATTCTTTTTTACCTCCACAATTGTCTATTTTTATTATTCCAAGCCTTTTGTTGATATTCTCACTTATCTGATGTCTGATTTTCCAGTTTTCTCATTGAGCAAAATATAGATTATCTTACATTTTATAAATTAATATATACATCTTTATTTTTATAGTTGCTTTTGAAAATTTTGGTTTTTTTTATTGGACCATGTTGCCCAAATACTTCGTATACATTATAATCTTTGGTTAAGATTTAGACATTAACATAAAACTACCTTTCACAATCTTTATAATGCAGCTCTTTTCTGGTATAGTCTGAAACCAATTGTCTTAGGTAGAGGTTCTGGGAGTCTCCCAAATATGTTCTCATGATGTGTCTTGTCTGCAATTTTGTATTTATTTTTCAGTTAGAAGACTTCTTCACATTTCTTATTACTTGTCAATAACTACTTTCTACACCTATTTTCCATCCATGGTACTGCAGTCTTTCTGCTGTTGTAACATTCACTTTTGATCTCAAGACTTAAAGCTGTCATTAAAGGCACCATGTTCTATTGGGGATGAGGAAGGGCTGTGTTGGGTAAATGTAGCTGACTTTTCTTTTCTCTATATATGACTTTTGACATTGTGCTCACATCGGGCACACACTTACTCTATAAATTTTCACCAAAGGTATTTTGATTACTATGATGTTGTTACATTTATACATCTATGAAGGAATTGTGGCCTGTGGTATTTTGATATGCCATTTTGCTAATGTGCCTGTATAATTTTATATATTCGATTTGTAAAGTATATTTATCTGAGTCTAGTAAGTGCTGTAACTTGTGATTTTTATGTCTTTCAGTTACATGTTCTCATTTCACCCAAGAACTTCATCCAGAGCAGGGCATAAAAGATTCACTCCAAACAGTAATACCGAGAACATATGGAAAATGTGGACATGAGAATTTACAATTTAAAAAATGCTATAAAAGTGTGGGTGAGTGTGAGGTGCACAAAGGAGGTTATAATGAAGTTAACCGATGTTTGTCAAATGCCCAAAACAAAATATTTCAGACTCATAAATGTGTCAAAGTCTTTGGTAAATTTTCAAATTGCAATAGACATGAAACAAGATGCACTGGAAAGAAACATTTGAAATGTAAAAAATATGGCATATCATTTTGCATGCTTTCACACCTAAATCAACATCAGATAATTCATACCAGGGAGAAGTCCTACAAATGTGATGAATGTAGCAAATCCTTTAACCGCTCCTCAAACCTTACTGCACATAAAAGAATTCATACTGGAGAGAAACCCTACAGATGTGAGGAATGTGGCAAAGCCTTTAGGTGGCCCTCAAACCTTACTAGACACAAGAGAATTCACACCGGAGAGAAACCCTACACATGTGAAGAATGTGGCCAAGCCTTTAGTCTCTCCTCAACACTTACTAATCACAAGAGAATTCATACTGGAGAAAGACCCTACAAATGTGAAGAATGTGGCAAAGCCTTTAGCTGCTCCTCAACACTTAGGACACATAAGAGAATTCATACTGGAGAGAAACCCTACAAATGTGAACAGTGTGACAAAGCTTTTAAGAGGCATTCAAGTCTTGCTAAACATAAGAGAATTCATACTGGAGAGAAACCCTACAAATGTAAATAATGTGGCAAAGTCCAGCCCTCAGGTCTTATAATACAGAAAATAATTTATACTGGAATAAAACACTACAAGTGTAGAGAATTTGAGAATATGGACAAGCCTTTAACAAGTTCCAAACCTTAATAGAAAATTAGAGAATTCATATTGGACAAAAATTTTATAAATGTGAAAAAATGTAACAAAGCCTTTGACCAACCCTCAAACCTTAATGAACCCGAGAGAATTTATTTTAAAAAAATGTATTTTTTTGAGATGGCATCTCCCTTTGTCACCCAGGCTGGAGTGCAGTGGCACGAAGTCAGCTCACTGCAACCTCTGCCTTCCAGGTTCAAGTGATTCTCCTCCCTCACCCTCCTGAGTAGCTGGGATTACAGGCATGTGCCACCACTCTGGCTGATTTTTATATTTTTAGTAGAGATGGGGTTTCACCATGTTGACCAGGCTAGTCTTGAACTCCTGACCTCAGGTGATCCACCTGCCTCAGCCTCCCAAAACGTAAGAGAATTTATATTGGAGAGACCCTAGAAAGGTTAAAAAAAAAAAAAGTGACAAAACCTTTAAGCACATCTTAGGCCGTACACAATATCTGTTCATTCATTCTAGAGAGAAACCCTATAAAACAAAGAATGTGGTAACGCTTTTAACTAGTCTTGAACCCTCATTATACATAAGAGAATTAATATTAAAGAGAAACCCTACAATAAGGAATATGGCAATTTCTTTAAAAAGTCCTCAAACCTGAATAACTGTAAGATGATTGACATTGGAGAGAACCCTTGCAATTGTAGAAAAAAATGTGGCAAAGCCTTTAACTGGTTCTCCATCCTTATTTATTAAAAAATTTTATACTGGAGAGAAACTCTACAGATATAAAAATGTGACAGAGCATTTAACCTTATCTCAAACTTTTCTAAAAAATAGAAATCATACTGGTGAGAAACTAGAAATGTGTTAAATGTGGCAAGGCCTTTAAATGGTAGTCACACGTTATGGTAGGTAAGATAATTTATACTGAAGAAAAACTACAAATATGAAATGAAGAATGTGGCAAAACTTAATAAATTCTGACACCTTATGGCACAAGAAAACATTTATACTAGAGAAAAATTGTAGAAATACAAAGAATGTGAAAAGCCATTAATATCAGCTCACATTTTACTCAATATCAGAAAGTTTATACTTAGTAAAAGCATTATAGGTTGTGCGTGTTGGCTCATGCTTGAAATTCCAGCACTTTGAGAGGCCAAGGTCAGTGGATAATGAGTTCAGAAGTTCAAGACCAGCCTGGCCAATATTGTGAAAGCCCATCTCTACTAAAAATACAAAAATTACCCGGGGGTGGTGGCATGTGCCTGTAATCCCAGCTACTCTGGAGGCTGAGGCAGGAGAATTGCTTGAACCTGGGAGGTGGAGGTTGCAGTGAGCCAAGATAGAGCTGCTACACCGCAACCTGGGTGACAGAGTGAGACTCCATCTCAAAAAACCAAAAAAAAATTATAAATATGATTACTGTAAAAATACCTTCTGGAAAATATAGCCCTTTAAAGTAAAGACTATTTGTTCTGGAGACAAACATACGAACATAAAGAGGATTGTTGTATCTTTACTTGCATTACAGATATTATTGTATGCATTCTATATTAAAGGAAAACCCTGAAGCAGATGCTCAAACTTTGTTGAACATCAGAGCATTTATATTGCAGAGAAAGCCTAAACATGTAATGAATGCGAAAAAACATTTGTTCAAATACTACAGCTTAGAAAACATCAGTTTATACTAAATATTTTTGCAGATCCAGTAAATGGGGAAAATATATTTAACCAAAAAGTAAGTCTATATAAACATTTGAGGATTAACAGTAGAAAGAATGAAGGCACTGAAACTAGACATTATACTAAATCAGAGTGTTGAGTGTAAAAGAGATCCAAAGATAACACTATGTACATTTTAAAGAAGTAGATTTTTTTGGAGATTTATAATTATATTCGAGGTATGCTTTTTCTGTAAAAAAAAAAAAATACACATTTTCTGAGAAGCAAATAATATTGTAACTCAAGTCTCAGATTACTTCATGTTGATTCTTTCATCCCATTGTTTGTGAAAGTATTTGATCAATTGTTGCATCAGAGATATAAGAGATTGTTTATCAATTGTACCTTTATGTAATAAAATGCAATAAATTTAAAAAAGTTTTAAAGATTATGTGTGAACTTAATTTTTCATTAAACAGAGTTGTTTTTAATGTGTTAAAACTGTTGTGCTTTCAATGAAGTGTTAATTTGCCATCAACATGAATGTGTCTCATCTTACTCAAGGTTCTAAGTAAATGATGGGAACAATATACTATTTGTTAATGTAGGGGAGTGACATCTCTAGTAATCTCTTTTTTGCCAGTGTTTTTTGTTTGCTTGTTTGTTTTGAGATGGAGTCTTGCTCTGTTGCCCAGGCTGGAGTACAGTGGTGCAATCTCAGCTCACTGCAACCTCCGCTTCCTGGGTCAAAGCAATTCTCCTGTCTCAGCCGGCCAAGTAGCTGGGACTACAGGCATGTGCCACCACACCTGGCTAATTTTTGTATTTTTAGTAGAGATGAGGTTTCACCATGTTGGCCAGGCTGGTCTTGAACTCCTGACCTCAGGTGATCCACCTGCCTTGGCACCCCAAAATGCTGGGATTACGAATGTGAACTACCACGCCTGGCCCTCCAGTGGTTTTAAACTGGAAAGAAGTTGAAGAATTTTGTTCTCATAGGTGAAATTTGTATTCTTTTGTACCTTATTTAGATTTTTAAAAATTTTTTGTGGGTAGATAGTGTGCATACACACTTATGGCATATATGAGGTATGTTAACACAGGCATACATTATTTAATTATCACAGCAGAGTATATGAAGTATTCATCACCTCAAGCATGTATTTATACTTTGTATTACAAACATTTCCATTATACAGTTTTAGTTATTTCAGTATGTGCAATTGAATTATTAACCATAGGGTCATTTTATGATCATAAAAATTACATAAATATAATTAATATCCAGACATTTCTAAGTCTTGATTAAATATTTTTAAAAATTGGTTTTATATATTTTTTGTACATGTGGCCTCTCTGCTGACCAACAAAGACAGACTTTTAGTTTTTATTTGTATAGAGTTACATATGCAAATATCTTACTCTAAAGATGTACCAGCCAGGTGCAGTGGCTTATGCCTATAATCTCAGCACTTTGGGAGGCAGAAGTGGGCAGATAATTTGAGGTCAGGAGTTCAAGACCAGCCTGGTCAACATGATGAAACCCCATCGCTACTAAAAATACAAAAGATGATCTGGGCATGATGATGCGTGCCTGTATTCCCAGCTACTAGGAAGGCTTAGGCAGGAGAATTGCTTGAACCTGGGAGGCAGAAGTTGCAGTGAGCCAAGGTGGCACCACTGTACTCCAGCCTGGATGACAGAGTGAGACACCATTAAAAAAAAAAAAAAAATGCACCTTAAGTATAAAAAAAAGTTATATAGCAAGTGAGAGTGTTTGTGTGCAACTTTGTATATGCATTTTCAGAACAGAAAAACAATATTGAAACAAAAAAGATTATTTTATTAAGGGGGATAATTAATGAGAAACCTGGAAACCTTAGAGATTCTCAAAATAAATCTATATTCTGTGCCTTACATTGAATTCATTACTGTAAAATCTTATCCCACCCAAATCTTATCTCAAATGATAATCCCCACGTGTCAGTGGAGATACTTGGTGGGAGGTGATTGGAACAGGGGGGTGATTTCCCCCCATGCTGTTCTCATGATAGTGAGTTCTGAAAAGATCTGATGGTTTTGTAAGTGGTGGTTTTTCCTGCTTTCCCTCTCTCCTGCTGCCTAGTGAACAAGGTACTTGCTTCTCCTTTGCCTTCCACCATAATTGTAGGTTTCCTGAGACCTCCCCAGCCATACAGAATTGTGAGTAAATTAAACCTCCTTTCTGAATAAATTACCCATTCTCTGGTAGTGTCTTTGAAGTAGTGTGAAAACAGACTAATACAGAAAATTAATACTGGGGGTTTGGGGCACTACTATAAAGATAATTGAAAATGTGGAAGTGACTTTGGAACTGGGTGATAGGCAGAGGTTGAAACAGTTTAGAGAGCTCAGAAAAAGAAAGATGTGGGAAAGTTTGGAACTTCCTAGAGACTTGAATGCTTTTGACCAAAATGCTAATAGTGATATGGATGATAAAGTCCAGGCTGAGGTGGTCTCAGATGGAGATGAGAAACATGTTTAAAATGGAAGCGGAACATAAAAGTTTGGAAAATTTGCAGCCTGACCATTAGGTAGAAAATGAAACCCCATTTTTTGAAAAGAAATTCAAGCCACTGCAGAAATTTGCAACAGTAAAGAGGAGCTGAATGTTAATAGACAAGACAATGGGGAAAATGTCTTTAGATCATGTCAAAGATCTGAGACAGGTCCTTCCATCACAGGCCAGGAGCCCTAGGAGGCAACAATGGTTTCATAGTCGAGGCCCAGGGCCCCACTGCTCTATGAAGTCTTGGGACTTAGTGCCCTGCATCCCAGCTGCTCCAGATCCAGCTGTGGCTAAAAGGGGCCAAGGTACAGCTTGGGTTATTTCTTCAAAACGGCAGTCCTCAAGCATTGGTGGCTTCCATGTGTGCTGGGCATGTGAGTGCACATAAGACAAAAGTTGAGTTCTAGGAACCTCTGCCTAGATTTCAGAGGATGTACAAAAATGCCTGGATGTTCAGGCAGAAGTCTTCTACAGGGGCAGAGCCCTCATGGAGAACCTGTAATAGGGCAATGCAGAAGGGAAATGTGGGGTTGGAGCCCTCATGCAGAGTCCCCACTGAAGCTGCCTACTGGAGTTATGAGAAGTCCACTATACTCCAGACCCCAGAATGACAGATCCACCATGAGCTTGCACTGTGCACCTGGAAAAGCCACAGGTATGCAATTCCAGTCCATGAAGGAGCTGCCCAAGGCCATGAGGGCTTACCCCTTTATCAGCATGGCCCAGATGTGGGACATGGAGTCAAATGAGATCATCTGAGAGCTTTCAGATTTAATGACTACCCCAGTGGAATTCAAGCTTGCATGGGGCCTGTACTTCCTTGGTTTTGGCCAGTTTCCCCATTTGAAAGAGTTTGTCTGATTCCTGTACCCCCACTATATCTTGGAAGTTACTAACTTGCTTTTGATTTACAAGTTCATAGGCAGCAGACACTTGCCTTTTCTCAGGTGAGACTTTGGAGTTAGACTCTTGGATTAATGCTAAAATGAGTTGAGACTTTGGGGGACGGTTGGGAAAACATGTTTGGTTTTGAAATATAAACAGGGCATGAGATTTGGAAGGGGCCAGGAGCAGAATGACACTCATGGTGTTCTTGTGATACTGAGAGAGTTCTCATGAGATCGGAAGGTTTTATAAGTGGTCATTTTTCCTGCTCTCCTTCACCTAGTGAAAAAGATATCTGCTTCTCCTTCACATTCTGCCTTTATTGTAAGATACCTGCTTCTCCTTCACCTTCTGCCATTCTTGAGGCCTCCCCAGTCATGCTGATCTGTGAGTCAAATTAGCCTCTTTCCTTTATAATTTACCTAATCTTGGGTGTGTCTTTATAGCAGTGTGAGAATGGACTAATAGACACAGTAACTTAATAACAAAGGTATTATTATCCTCAATTTACAAAGAAAGAAACAGAGCCAAAGAGAGAAATAATTTGCTCACAATAGCAGAGCCAAAGTTGCTTTTGTGAGCAGAGCTCACAAAAACACGAGCAACTTTGACT
The DNA here is from genome assembly GCF_047675955.1 of Chlorocebus sabaeus. Classification (NCBI taxonomy): domain Eukaryota; kingdom Metazoa; phylum Chordata; class Mammalia; order Primates; family Cercopithecidae; genus Chlorocebus; species Chlorocebus sabaeus. The sequence goes on from NC_132924.1 coordinate 1,104,329, forward strand.
CCAGGGATAATACTCTTGAATACAACAATAAAAGCCCTTTCAAACAGAAAAGAAGTTACCTTTAACATCCATTCTTAAAAATTTAACAAAAATGAAAATGGATACATTTGTATTGTTATATATGTATATATGTGAATGTATATTATAAATAAGAAATACTTCATATAAGCCAGAAAAAAATAATTATTTTAATGAATAAAATTGAAAAGCAGGTCAATTAATTATTGTTTGCAGATAATATATGTGTTTACTTAGACAACAAAGGCAACTGAAAGGCTATTTTACAAATCTATTCAGGTGGGTAGGCAAAATTCTCAGATGACCCTCAGGTTCCCACTTCAGTGCACACCTGCTGTGTATCCTTCTCTCTGGAGTGTGAGAAAATGTGTGCGACTGTGGTGGAACATTATTCATGTAATTAGGTTACTAAGGTATTGGCTTCCTGTTTATCATAAGAGAGATTATCTTTATTATACTAAACTTAATCAGACATGTTTTTAAGAAAAAGGGTACATCATAGAAAAACACCCCTGTTTCCCTGAAATTAATCAAACTTCTAGGTAAGCCAGGATGTAACCTGCTTATGGTGGGCACATGGCAAGGGATATATTTGTATATTGTCTCTATTTTTGCTTTCAACATGTTGCTTTCAGAAGGAAGAATAGGAGGATCCTACAGCAGAGGAAAATGAAGGGATCTCATTTAGGCAAGAAATAATCACACCTTAAGTGAGACAGCTCAAGAAAAACAGAGACTGGGGGGATGGGGGTGGGTGCCCAAGATGGCCAAATAGGAACAGCTCCAGCCTCCAGCTCCCAGCATGAGCAACGCAGAAGATGGGTGATTTCTGCATTTTCAACTGAGGTACTGGGTTCATCTCACTGGCGCGTGTCGGACAGTCGGTGCTGGTCAGTGGGTGCAGCCCAACCAGCGAGAGCTAAAGCAGGGTGAAGCTTTGCCTCACCGGGGAAGTGCAAGGGGGAAGGGAATTCCTTTCTCTAGTCAAGGGAAACTGAGACAACACCTGGAAAATTGGGTAACTCCCACCCTAATACTGCACTTTACCAAGGGTCTTAGCAAACGGCACACCAGGAGATTATATCCCATGCCTGGCCCGGAGGGTCCCACGCCCATAAAGCCTCCACATTGCTAGCACAGCAGTCTGAGATCTAACTGCAAGACAGCAGTGAGGCTGGGGAAGGGGCTCCCGACACTGCTGAGGCTTAAGTAGGTAAACAAAGCCTCCAGGAAGCTCCACCTGGGTGGAGCCCATGGCAGTTCAAGGAGGCTGGCCTGCCTCTGTAGACTCCACCTCTGGGGACAGGGCATAACTAAACAAAAAGCAGCAGAAACCTCTGCATAGGTAAATGTCCCTGTCTGACAGCTTTGAAGAGGGCAGTGGTTCTCCCAGCATGGAGGTTGAAATCTGAGAACAGACAGACTGCCTGCTCAAGTGGGTCCCTGACCCCTGAGTAGCCTAACTGGGAGACATCCCCCACTAGGTGCAGACTGACACCTCACACCTCACACCTCACGTGGCTAGGTACACCTCTGAGACAAGCCTTCCAGAGCAAGAATCAGACAGTAACATTGCAGTTCAGCAATATTCTATCTTCTGCAGCCTCCCCTGCTGATACCCAGGCAAACAGGGTCTGGAGTCGACCTCAAGCAAACTCCAACAGACCTACAGCTGACGGTCCTGACTGTTAGAAGGAAAACTAACAAACAGAAGGGGCACCCACACCAAAACCCCATCAGTACGTCACCATCATCAAAGACCAAAGGCAGATAAAACCACAAAGATGGGGAAAGAGCAGTGCAGAAAAGCTGGAAATTCAAAAAATCAGAGTGCATCTCCCCCTCCAAAGGAATGCAGCTCATCGCCAGCAACGGAACAAAGCTGGATGGAGAATGACTTTCACGAGTTGAGAGAAGAAGACTTCAGTCAATCAAACTTCCCAGAGCTAAAGGAGGAACTACGTACCCAGTGCAAAGAAACTAAAAACCTTGAAAAAAGAATGGATGAATGGATAACTAGAATAATCAATGCAGAGAAGACCGTAAAAGAACTGATAGAGATGAAAAGCATGACATGAGAACTATATGACAAATGCACAAGCTTCAGTAACTGACTCGATCAACTGGAAGAAAGATTATCAGTGATTGAAGATCAAATGAATGAAATGAAGTGAGAAGAGAAGTTTAGAGAAAATAGAGTAAAAAGAAATGAACAAAGCCTCCAAGAAATACGGGATTATGTGAAAAGACCAAATCTACATCTTATTGGTGTGCCTGAAAGTGATGGGGAGATGGAATCAAGTTGGAAAACACTCGGCAGGATACTATCCAGGAGAACTTCCCAACCTAGCAAGGCAGGCCAACATTCAAATTCAGGAAATACAGAGAATGCCACAAAGATACTTCTCGAGAAGAGCAACTCCAAGACACATAATTGTCAGATTCACCAAAGTTGAAATGAAGGAGGAAAAAATGTTAAGTGCAACCAGAGAGAAAGGTCAGGTTACCCACAAAGGGAAGCCCATCAGACTAACAGCAGATCTCTCGGCAGAAACTCTACAAGCCAGAAGAGAGTGGGGGCCAATAGTCAACATTCCTAAAGAAAAGAATTTTCAACCTAGAATCTCATATCCAGCCAAACTAAGTTTCGTAAGTGAAGGAGAAATAAAATCCTTTACAGACAAGCAAATGCTTAGAAATTTTGTCACCACCAGGCCTGCCCTACAAGAGCTCCTGAAGGAAGCATGAAACATGGAAAGGCACAACCGGTACCAGTCATTGGGAAAACATGTCAAAATGTAAAGACCATCGATGCTAGGAAGAAACTGCATCAACTAACGAGCAAAATAGCCAGCTAATATCATAATGACAGGATCAAGTTCACACATAAAAATACTAACCTTAAATGTAAATGGACTAAATGGTTCAATTAAAAGACACAGACTGACAAATTGGATAAAGAGTCAAGACCCATCAGTGTGCTGTATTCAGGAGACCCATCTCACATGCAGAGACACACATAGGCTCAAAATAAAGGGATGGAGGAAGATCTACCAAGCAAATGGAAAACAAAAAAAGGCAGAGGTTGCAGTCCTAGTCTCTGATAAAGCGGACTTTGAACCAACAAAGATCAAAAGAGACAAAGAAGGCCATTACATAATGGTAAAGGGATCAATTCAACAAGAAGAGATAACTATCCTAAATATATATGCACCCAATACAGGAGCACCTAGATTCATAAAGCAAGTCCTTAGAGACTTACGAAGAGACTTAGACTCCCACGCAATAGTAATAGGAGACTTTAAATCCCCACTGTCAACATTAGACAGATCAACGAGACAGAAAGTTAACAAGCATATCCAGGAATTGAACTCAGCTCTGCACCAAATGGACCTAATAGGCATCTACAGTACTCTCCACCCCAAATCAACAGAATATACATTCTTCTCAGCACTACATCACACTTATTCCAAAATTGACCACATAGTTGGAAGTAAAGCACTCCTCAGCAAATGTAAAAGACAAGAAATTATAACAAACTGTCTCTCAGATCACAGTGCAATCAAACTAGACCTCAGGACTAAGAAACTCAATCAAAACCGCTCAACTACATGGAAACTGAACAACCTGCTCCTGAATGACTACTGGGTACATAACGAAATGAAGGCAGAAATAAAGATGTTCTTTGAAACCAATGAGAACAAAGATACGACATACCAGAATCTCTGGGACACATTTAAAGCAGTGTGTAGAGGGAAATGTATAGCACTAAATGCCTATAAGCGAAAGCAGGAAAGATCTAAAATTGACACACTAACATCACAATTAAAAGAACTAGAGAAATAATAACAAATACATTCAAAAGCTAGCAGAAGGCAAGAAATAACTAAGATCAGAGCAGAACTAAAGGAGATAGACACACAAAAAAGCCTTCAAAAAAATCAATCAATCCAGGAGCTGGTTTTTTGAAAAGATCAACAAAATTGATAGACCGCTAGCAAGACTAATAAAGAAGAAAAGAGAGAAGAATCAAATAGATGCAATAAAAAATGATAAAGGGGATATCACTACCGACCCCACAGAAATACAAACTGCCATCAGAGAATGCTATAAACACGTCTATGCAAATAAACTAGAAAACCTAGAAGAAATGGATAATTTCCTGGACACTCACACTCTCCCAAGACTAAACCAGGAAGAAGTTGAATCCCTGAATAGACCAATAGCTGACTCTGAAATTGAGGCAATAATTAATAGCCTACCAACCAAAAAAAGTCCAGGACCAGATGGATTCACAGCTGAATTCTACCAGAGGTACAAGGAGGAGCTGGCACCATTCCTTCTGAAACTATTCCAATCAATAGAAAAAGAGGGAATCCTCCCTAACTCTTTTTACAAGGCCAACATCATCCTGATACCAAAGCCTGACAGAGATACAACAAAAAAGAGAATTTTAGACCAATATTCCTGATGAACATCAATGTAGAAATCCTCAATAAAATACTGGCAAACTCAATCCAGCAGCACATCAAAAAGTTTATCCACCATGATCAAGTGGGCTTCATCCCTGGGATGCAAGGCTGGTTCAACATACGCAAATCAATAAATGTAATCCAGCATATAAACAGAACCAAAGGCCAAAACCATATGATTATCTCAATAGAGGCAGAAAAGGCCTTTGTCAAAATTCAACAGCCCTTCATGCTAAAAGCTCTCAATAATTTCGGTATTGATGGAACGTATCTCAAAATAATAAGAGCTATTTATGACAAACCCACAGCCAATATCATACTGGATGGGCAAAAACTGGAAGCATTCTCTTTGAAAACTGGCAGAAGACAGGGAAGCCCTCTCTCACCACTCCTATTCAACATAGTGTTGGAAGTTATGGCTAGGGCAATCAAGCAAGAGAAAGAAATAAAGGGTATTAGGTTAGGAAAAGAAGAAGTCAAATTGTCCCTGTTTGCAGATGACATGATTGTATATTTAGAAAACCCCATTGTCTCAGCCCATAATCTCCTTAAGCTGGTAAGCAACTTCAGCAAAGTCTCAGGATACAAAATCCATGTGCAAAAATCACAAGCATTCTTATACACCAGTAACAGACAGAGAGCCAAATCATGAATGCACTCCCTTTCACAATTGCTTCAAAGAGAATAAAATACCTAGGAATCCAACTGATGAGGAATGTGAAGGACCTCTTCAAGGAGAACTACAAACCACTGCTCAGTGAAATAAAAGAGGACACAAACAAATGGAAGAACACACCATGCTCATGGATAGAAAGAATCAGTATCGTGAAAATGGCCATACTGCCCAAGGTAATTTATACATTCAATGCCATCCCCATTAAGCTACCAATGACTTTCTTCACAGAATTGGAAAAAACTGCTTTAGAGTTCATATGGTACCAAAAAAGAGCCTGCATTGCCAAGACAATCCTAAGCCAAAAGAACAAAGCTGGAGGCATCACGCTACCTGACTTCAAACTATACTGCAAGGCTACAGTAACCAAAACAGCATGGTACTGGTACCAAAACAGAGATATAGGCCAATGGAACAGAACAGAGCCCTCACAAATAATACCACACATCTACAGCAATCTGATCTTTGATAAACCTGACAAAAACAAGAAATGGGGAAAGGATTCCCTATTTAATAAATGGTGCTGGGAAAATTGGCTAGCCACAAGTAGAAAGCTGAAACTGGATCCTTTTCTTACTCCTTATATGAAAATTAATTCAAGATGGATTAGAGACTTAAATGTTAGACTTTATGGTTAAAACCCTAAAACCCCTAGAAGAAAACCTAGACAATACCATTCAGGACGTAGGCATGGGCAAGGACTTCATGACTAAAACACCAAAAGCAACGGCAACAAAAGCCAAAATTGACAAATGGGATCTCATTAAACTAAAGAGCTTCTGCACAGCAAAAGAAACTACCATCAGAGTGAACAGGCAACCTACAGAATGGGAGAAAATTTTTGCAATCTACTCATCTGACAAAGGGCTAATATCCAGAACCTACAAAGAACTCAAACAAGTTTACAAGAAAAAAACAAACAACCCCATCAAAAAGTGGGCAAAGGATATGAACAGACATTTCTCAAAAGAAGACATTCATACAGCCAACAGACACATGAAAAAATGCTCATCATCACTGACCATCAGAGAAATGCAAATCAAAACCACAATGAGATACCATCTCACAGTAGTTAGAATGGCGATCATTAAAAAATCAGGAAACAACAGGTGCTGGAGAGGATGTGGAGAAATAGGAACACTTTAACTCTGTTAGTGGGACTGTACACTAGTTCAACTATTGTAGAAAACAGTGTGGCAATTCCTCAAGGATCTAGAACTAGAAATACCATTTGATCCAGCCATCCCATTACTGGGGATATACCCAAAGGATTATAAATCATGCTGCTATAAAGACACATGAATGCGTATGTTTATTGCGGCACTATTCACAATAGCAAAGACTTGGAATCAACCCAAATGTCTATCAGTGACAGACTAGATTAAGAAAATGTGGCACATACACACCATGGAATACTATGCAGCCATATAAAAGGATGAGTTCGTGTCCTTTGTAGGGACATGGTTGCAGCTGGAAACCATCATTCTCAGCAAACTATTGCAAGAACAGAAAACCAAATACGGCATGTTCTCACTTATAGGTGGGAATTGAACAATGAGATCACTTGGACACAGGAAGGGGAACATCACACACCAGGGCCTATTGTGGGGAGGGGGAAGGGAGGAGGGATAGCATTTGGAGATATACCTAATGTAAATGAGGAGTTAATAGGTGCAGCACACCAACATGGCACATGTATACATATGTAACAAACCTGCACGTTGTGGACATGTACCCTAGAACTTAAGTATAGTAATAAAAAAAAAGAAAGAAAGTGATGTCTTAATGTTTATAATTTTATGTTATTATTTTATTTCTTGCTACATTTTTATCAATATTTGCTTTATGTATTTTGAGACCCTGATGTTATAGATGCATGTACATATAGATAGACATAATAGTTATAGATTCCTAGTAAATGGACTCATTTTACCATTATGTAATATCAGACTTTGTCTCATGCTAGTAATGGACTCATTTTCTTTTGTGTGTCCATAAAGAGTTTTTCTTTGTGCTACACTGGAGATTTTATAAAACCTCTTAATGTTGCAATAGTATATTTTAAACTGGTAAAAAAAAGACTTCAGTTGCATAGAAAAATTTGTCCTCATTATATCTACCCTATACTTCTTATTGATGTTGATAATTATATCTTTTTTATGTTTTATGATTATTTTTATGCTTACATCTTTCAAATTTTAAAGAATAACTCAAAATGTTTTCTGTACATCACAATAATGCCACAGAAGTTTATTTTTTGTGTATGCATATGTTTTTCAGAAAGTTATGTGTTTTCATATTTTTTGTTCCCATTATATTATTTTAAGTGGAAAGACCTCTTTCAGCATTTTGTTTAGGGCACATGCAGTGCTTATATGCTTTTCCGGCATTTGTTTATTCTGGAAGATCTTTATTTTTTCTTTATTTTGTAGTATATTTTTGCTGGTTATATTTTCACCATGAATATTTTTTTCAGCACTTTGACCATTTAACACAGTTCTTTTCTAACCGGCAAGGTTTCTGTTGACAAATTCACTGGTTGTCTTGGAGAACTAGGCTTATAAATAATACCTCACTTTTATCTTGCAGCTCCCAAGATTATCTTCTGGTTTGTGACTTTTGAACTTTGCTTAAATATGTGTTATGGATCTTTTTGTGTATATCCTACTTTGTTTGTTTAACTTCTTCATTTTTTACATTACTTTTTTCTTACTTTTAAATTATTTCATTTTCTTTTCTACCTCCACAAATGTTTATTTTTATTATTCCAAGCCTTTTGTTGACATTCTCATTTATCTGATGTCTGGTTTTCCATTTTTTCTCATTGAGCAAAATATGAATTTTCTTAAATTTTAAAAATTAAAATATACATCTTTATTTTTATAGTTGCTGTTTGAAAATTTTGATTTTTTTTATTGGACCATGTTGCCCAAATATTTTGTATACATTGTAATCTTTGGTTGAGATTTAGACATTAACATAAAACTACATTTCACAGTCTTTATAATGCAGCTCTTTCTTGGCATAGCCTGAAACCAATTGTCTTGAGTAGAGATTCTGGGAGTCTCCCAAACATGTTCTCAGGATGTTGTCTTGTCTGCAATTTTGTATTTATTTTTCAGTTAAAAGACTTCTTCATATTTCTCCTTACTGGTCAGTAACTACTTTCTACACCTATTTTCTGTCCATGGTAGGGCAGTCTTTCTGCTGTTGTAACACTTTTGATCTCAGAAGACTTAAAGCTGTCATTAAAGGCACAATGTTCTTCTATTGGGGATGAGGAAGGGCTGTGTTGGGTAAATGTAGCTGACTTTTCTTTTCACTATATATGGTTCTTGACATTGTGCTCACATGGTGCACACACTTTATTTATAAATTTCCAACAAAGGTATTTTGATCACTATGATTTTGTTACATTCATATGTCTATGAAGTAATTATGACCTGTGGTATTTTGATATACCATTTTGCTAATGTACCTTGAATACTTTTATATATTTGATTTGCGCAGTGTATTTATCTGAGTCTAGTAAGTGAAGTAACTTGTGATTTTTATGTTTTTCAGTTACGTGTTCTCATTTCAACCAAGACCCTCAGCCTGAGCAGGGCATAAAAGATTCACTCCAGAAAGTAGTATCAAGAACATATGGAAAATGTGGACATGAGAATTTACAATTAAAAAAATGTTGTCAAAAAGGGGATGAGTGTGAGGTGCACAAAGGAGGTTATAATGAAGTTAACCAACATTTGTCAAATACCCAAAACAAAATATTTCAGACTCATAAATGTGTCAAAGTCTTGGATAAATTTTCAAATTCCAATAGACTTAATACAAGATATACTAGAAAGAAACATTTGAAATGTGAAAAATATGGCAAATCATTTTGCATGCTCTCACACCTAAATCAACATCAGATAATTCATACTACGGAGAAGTCCTACAAATGTGAAGAGTGTGACAAATCCTTTAACCGCTCCTCAAACCGTACTACACATAAAAGAATTCTTACTGGAGAGAAACCCTACAGATGTGAGGAATGTGGCAAGGCCTTTAGCTGGTCCTCAAACCTTACTAGACATAAGAGAATTCACACCGGAGAGAAACCCTACACATGTGAAGAATGTGGCCAAGCCTTTAGGCGCTCCTCAACACTTACTAACCACAAGAGAATTCATACTGGAGAGAGACCCTACACATGTGAAGAATGTGGCAAAGTCTTTAGTGTATCCGCAGCCCTCACTTACCACAAAAGAGTTCATACTGGAGAGAAACCCTACACATGTGAAGAATGTGGCAAAGCCTTTAACTGCTCTTCGACCCTTAAGACACATAAGATAATTCATACTGGAGAGAAACCCTACACATGTGAAGAATGTGGCAAAGCCTTTAGCTGCTCCTCAACTGTTAAGGCACATAAGAGAATTCATACTGGAGAGAAACTATACAAATGTGAAGAATGTGACAAAGCTTTTAAGTGGCATTCAAGTCTTGCTAAACATAAGATAATTCATACTGGAGAGAAACTCTACAAATGTGAATAATGTGGCAAAGTCCATCCCTCAGGCCTTATAATACATAAAATAATTTATACTAAAAAAAAAGCACTACAAGTGTAGGGAATGTGGCCAAGCCTTTATCTAGGTCCAAACCTTAATTGTACATAAGGGAATTCAAATTGTGAAAAATCTTATAAATGTATAAAAATGTAACAAAGCCTTTAACCAACTCTCAAACCATAATGAATCTAAGATAATTTATTTAAAAACAGATGAAGTCTCACTCTGTCACCCAGGCTGGAGTGCAGTGGCATGATCTCAGTTCCCTGCAACCTCCACCTCCTGGGTCCAAGTGATTCTTCTGCCTCAGCCTGCCAAGTAGCAGCGACTACAGGCACTTGCCACTATGCCTGGCTAATTTCTGTATTTTTAGTAGAGATAGGGTTTCACCATGTTGGCCAGGCTGGTCTTGAACTCCTGACCTCGGGTGATCCACTCACCTTGGCATCCCAAAGTGCTGGGGTTATAGCTGGGGATCACCACACCTGGCCTGCCAGTGGTTTAAACTGCAAATAAGTTGAAGAATTTTGTTCTCATAAATCAAGTTTGTATTCTTTTTTACCCTATTTAGATTTTTTTAAAAAATGTGTGGGTAGATAGTATGCATACACATGCTGAGACCAGTTCAGTTGGGGAGACCCTAACCCAGTGGTACTAGAGGAATTAAAGACACAAACACAGAAATATAGGGGTGTGAAGTGGGAAATCACAGATCTCACAGCCTTCAGAACTGAGAGCCTCGCATATTTATTAGCAGCAAGCCAGTCATTAGCATTGTTTCTATAGATATTAAATTAACTAAAAGTATCCCTTATGGGAAATGAAGGGATCAGCCAAATTAAAGGAATAGGTTGGGCTAGTTAACTGCAGCAGGAGCATGTCCTTAAGGCACAGATTGCTCATGCTACTGTTTGTGGCTTAAGAGTGTCTTTAAGCTGTTTTCTGCTCTGGGTGGGCCAGGTGTTCTTTGCCTTCATTCTGGTAAACCCACAACCTTCCAGCATGGGCTTTATGGCCATCATGAACATGTCACAGTGCTGCAGATATTTGATGGCCAGTTTTGGGGCCAGTTTATGGCCAGATTTTATGGGGCTTGTTCCCAACGTACACACTTACAGCATATGTGAGACATTTTAATGCAGGCATACACTATTTAATGATCACAACAGAGTAAATGAGGTATTCCTCACCTCAAGCATGCATTTATTGAACAATCCCATTATACAGTTTTAGTTATTTCAATATGTGCAATCCACCATGAGCTTGCACTGTGCACCTGGAAAAGCCACAGGCACTCAATTCCAGTCCTTGAAGGAGCTGCCCAAAGCCATGAGGGTCCACCCTTTGCATCAGCATGCCCCACATGTGAGACATGGAGTCAAATGAGAACATCTCAGAGCTTTAAGACTTAATAACTGCCCTGTTGGAATTCAAACTTGCATGGGGCCTGTAGCTCTTTGGTTTTGGCCATTTTCTCCCATTTGAAATGGCAGAATTTATCTAATGCCTGTAACCCCATTGTATCTGGGACGTTTCTAACTTGCTTTTGATTTACAGGCTCATAGGTACTTGCCTCGCCTCAGATGAGACTTTGGAGTTAGACTTTTGGGTTAATGCTAATTAAGTTAAGACTTTGGGGGATTCTTGGGAAAGCATGTTTGGTAAAAAGGGCATGAAATTTGGAAGGGGCCATGGGTGGAATGATACTCATGGTGTTCTCATGATAATGCATGAGTTCTCACTAGATCGGATGGTTTTTTAAGTGGTCATTATTCCTGCTCTTCTTCACTTAGTGAAAAAGATACCTGCTTCTCCTTCACCTTCTGCCATTATTGTAAGGTTCCCAGCCATGCTGAACTGTGAGTCAAATTAACCTCTTTTCTTTAAAATTTACCTAGTCTTGGGTGTGTCCTTATAGCAATGTGAGAATGGACTAACAGACACAGTTACTTAATAACAAAGGTATCATTATTATCTTTAATTTACAAAGAAAGAAATCTCTTCAGGTGGCTAGGCAAAATTCTCAGGTGACCCTCAGGTTCCCACTTCAGTGCACACCTGCTGTGTATGCTTTTCTCTTTAGTGTGACAAAATGTGTGACTGTGTTGGGACATTATTCATGTAATTATGTTACTAACGTATTGGCTTCCTGTTTATCATAACAGAGATTATCTTGATTAGACTAAACTTAATCAGAGGTGTTTTTAACAGAAAGAGCACATCATGGAGAAACACCCCTGCTTCCCTGAAATTAATCAAACTTCTTGGTAAGCGATGCTGTAAGCTGTTTATTGTGTCACATGGCAAGGGATATATTTGTATATTGTCTCCATTTCTGCCTTCAACATGTTGCTTTCAGTAGAGAGAATAGGAAGATCACATGGCAGAGGAAAAAGAAGGGATCTCATTAATGCAAGAAATAATCACCCCTCATCTGGGACAGCTTAAGAAAAACAGAGACCAGAACATGACCACATCAATGGGAAACAAAGGCAACTTGGTTGAAAGGGTTCACTGGCATTATGAAGCAATGTCTACACAGCCGAAGTAAATGATCAGCCTCTGGGATACCAATAGTCTACCAACACAGCTGAATTCATTCTCATTCTGATTAAGTTAGCATTCTGCACCATTCTGGTAACTCAGTTTTACATAATTCATGACGAAAATACCATCAGGGTGTGGTGGCTCACGCCTGTTATCCCAGCACTTTGGGAGGCGAGGCGGGTGGATCACCTGAAATTGTGAGTTCGAGATCAGACTTACCAACATGGAAAAACGCCATCTCTACTAAAAATACAAAATTAACAGGGCATGGTGGCGCATGCCTGTAATCCCAGCTAGTCAAGAGGCTGAGGCAGGAGAATCGCTGGGAGAACCCGGGAGACAGAGGTTGCGATGAGCTGAGATCGTGCCATTGCACTCCGTCTTGGGCAACGAGAGTGAAGCTCCATCTCCCTCCCACCAAAAAAAAAGGAAAAGAAAAATACCATGTAGACCAGTGAGTACTATCCTAGAATTGAACTTATCATGAAAAAGCATAGCCAATTCTTTAATTTCAACATTGGAAAATGTTGAAAAAATAATGAATTCATTAATAATAATCTGACTTTCTAATTTTAGAGTATTCTACCATTCTGTAATACAATATTGACCTTTGATCACCTTAACATGAATATTTCTTAAATACGTATATTTTTATGTAGTTTCTCTTTTAGATTAAGACACTTAGAGCAAACAATTAGAGAAAACATTTGAAATAAAATAAAAGTCATCAGACCCACTTCTTTAAATGGCTTGGCATAATTGGTTCTTTGAAAGATGCAAAGACAAGATTTTGGCTTAGCCCAATTATTAAGTCCTTGACCTTTTGAAATCTAATATCCTGGCTAAAAAATTAGGAGGGAATATGTTTTAGGTGACTGCCTAGATTGTCCAAGGCAATATGAGAAGAATTTTAAAAATTAAGCAAGAAAATGCATACTACATACACACATTACTCTTCTCTGCTTTGCTTTAACATTGAAAGATTGGAAATTGCAAATCTAGTCCCTCAATTTAGGGAAAATTAACAAAAGATTCATGCTTCAGCTGTGCAAGTTATTGTATGAAACTTATAGGTAACAGATGACTTTATCTGCAAAAAACAAAATAGTGTGACTAGATTCAGTAACTATCTAGCCATGCAAATGATAGATCAATTAGGTTAAGATCCTAACAGGTGCATGTAGAAAGCATTTATGTGCAATCTCTCTATTGTCTTTGTCCAGGTATGACAGTTATTACCTTACCTGTGTTTTGGGACCAGGTATATGTACCGTTTGAAATCTGGGCAATATTATGACCCTCCCCCAAACACCTTTTTCTGTCTCCTTACAGAGATACCAATTTTTCCTGAATGACTCAGGGTGAATACTGGGAACTGAGAATGCTCAGTGTTCAGAGTTGATTACTTGGAACAGAGTTAACACATTTCTTCGATATTATGAAGACATTTTATGAATCTTACTCTGCCTCAGAAAGGCATTTTTTTTTTCTTGAGACGGAGTTTCCCTCTTGTTGCCCAGGCTGGAGTTCAATGGCACTATCTTGGCTCTACTCAACTCTGCCTCCTGGGTTCAAGCCAGTCTCCTGCCTCAGCCTCCCCAGTAGTATATGAAAGAGATCTGTTTCATATAATGTAAATATGCTTAAAAGTACTAAACATAGAGCTTAAGTATATAACTTTAAAATGTTTAAGATGGTAATTATATGTTTTTAATCACAAATATTTACATCTTTCAAAAAATAGTTACATTTATAAAAAATTACTTCAAATAACAATTGTTTTTCTCACACAATAACATATATTCACACAATAAATAGATGGTAATTTTAGACTGTCTTTCTGACTACTCATCCAGACAATAAAACACTGACAACCACCCGAGAAAAGAAATAAACAAGATAATTAATAAACAAAATGGGACAATATTTACACAGGCAAATATCACATAAGTAACTTTTATAGGCAATAGGAACGTCTGACTTGTGGAGCTGGGCACGGTGGCTCATGCCTGGAATCTCAGCACGTTGGAAGGTCAAGGAGGGCAGATCACAAGGTCAGACATTCGAGACCAGCCTGGCCAGCATGATGAAACCCCATCTTTACTAAAAATACAAAAAATTAGTCGGGCTTAGTGGTGCGCGCCTGTAGTCCCAGCTACTCAGGAGGCTGAGGCAGAATTTCTTGAACCGGGGAGGCAGAGTTTGCAGTGAGCCTGGCACCTGCCACTACACTCCAGCCTGGGCGACAGAGTGAGACTCCATCTCAAAAAAAAGAAAAAAGAAATATCTAACTTATACTTGTTTTTAAAAATTTTCCCCAAGTGAAACCCAGTGATTTATATTTGAGTTAAACACCACATTTTTTTTTTAGATGGAAGTTCACTCTTGTTGCCCAGGCTGGAGAGCAATGGCATGATCTTGGCTCACCACAACTTCCGCCTCCCGGGTTCAAATGATTCTCCTGCCTCAGTCTTCCAAGTAGCTGGGATTACAGGCATGTGCCACCATGCCTGACTAATTTCGTATTTTTAGTAAAGACGGGGTTTCTCCATGTTGGCCAGGCTGGTCTCGAACTCCTGACCTCAGGTGATCCACCTGCCTCGGTCTCCCAAAGTGCTGGAGTTACAGGTGTGAGCCACCTTGCCCGGCCCTCTTAAACATCACATTTTTATAAATAATTCGGAGTGAAAAATTACCATCCAAATCATAAATGTAAGGTTAAAAACAAAATACAATTAAATAATCAAAAGGAACCTATATGAAAAAACCATGAAGTAAAATGGAGTTAAAAACAAAAATAAAACATGTTGAAATACTGAGTATTAGCATAGATGTATCAGAATATAATTTTTTAAATAACTACAGTTTTCAAATGTGACTATGAACTTATGAAAATCTGGCATTTTAAATTATTGGCATGCAATGTATAGCAGTAAAAATTTCACAAAAAAATATATTAGAAGAATTAGTAAAAGTCTAATGAAAATAGAACCTTTTTTTTTTTTTTTGAGACAGAGTTTTGCTCTGTTGCCCAAGCTGAAGGGCAGTGGCATTATCTCGGCTCACTGCAACTTCTGCCTCCCAGGTTTAAGCGATTCTCCTGCCTCAGCCTCCCGAGTAGCTGGGACTACAGGTGCATGCCACCCTGGGACTACAGGTGCATGCCACCATGCCCAACTAATTTTTGTATTTTTAGTAGAGACGGGGTTTCGCCATGTTGGCCAGGATGGTTTCGATCTCGTGACCTTGTGATCCGCCTGCCTCAGCCTCCCAAAGTGCTGGAATTACAGGCGTGAGCCACCGTGCCCAGTTGAAAATGGAACCTTTTAATTAATAAATATTTAAAAGATACTAGGTAAAGTTATTTCTGTTATTAATATATGCTTGCTATTACACAAATTATAAGATCTATAATATAGCCATATGAACACAAGAAAATAATATGGCAAAGCAAAAACAATATTTTTTATAATACTGTGAGATTAATTATATATAAAATAAATATTGGAATTAAATTGTATCATTATTTAGGTATAGGTGGAGAAAAATGAGTAAAATACTAATGATGCCTGTAATGGTGGTGCATGAATTACTTTTAACTCAGGGATAAAAGATACGAGGCAAAAGTATTAAAAATACAGATAGCTTAAACAATTTATTATGAAATGCACAATATAAAAAATGTAGTGTAATAAAAATCATTTATTGAAGAGAGTAACATTGTTGAGTCTTTCTATACATCAAAGTTGAATTGTTATTATCATAAGCTAGACTCTCCTGAATGGGCCCGGCTCTCAGAGAGGATTTTCACCCATCGCTGGGCCAGTCATATAGGTGATGTGTCTCTCCTCTGTTGCCTGGACCCTGCCCAAGTAAGAATTGTGTTGTATCACTTACCCAGCACCCAGGTGATATGACTCCCATGTCTGGTTCCTGCGCACAGGTGAAATTGTGACATATACATGGTCACAGCTCAAAGGTGAGATGATGACTCTCATACTTAGATCCAGCTAAGAGAACAGATTTTGACTCTGATATCTAGACTTGGGACAACAGTCCTGGGTCTCCTACTTAAATAAAGGACATAGTGTATTATGATACTGAGGCACATTGTATGAAGCCCGCATGTGATACAGTGTCATAACAGGACCCAGAACAAAGGTGAGATTGTGACTGTCATGCACATCCAGCTGAAAGAATTGTCACCCTCACACATAGACAGTGCTCACTGGTGAGGTCCTAAATCTCACATGCAAACTCAATCCAGACTTGGAATTGTGACTATCATATGTAGATGCAGCTACAGGTGAGATAGTGACTGATTTTTTCTTTTTTTTTTTTTTTTTTTTGAGACGGAGTCTCGCTCTGTCCTCCAGGCTGGAGTGCAGTGGCCGTATCTCAGCTCACTGCAAGCTCCGCCTCCTGGGTTTACGCCATTCTCCTGCTTCAGCCTCCCGAGTAGCTGGGACTACAAGCGCCCGCCACCTCGCCCGGCTAGTTTTTTGTATTTTTTAGTAGAGACGGGGTTTCACCGTGTTAGCCAGGATGGTCTCGATCTCCTGACCTCGTGATCCGCCCGTCTCGGCCTCCCAAAGTGCTGGGATTACAGGCTTGAGCAACTGTGCCCAGCCTGATAGTGACTGGTTTTTGAACCCAGCTCACAGGAATAGCAATGGAACTCATACCTGGACCCAGTCAATAGCAGAAATTCACAATCTGGGACATTTTCCAGCTAAAGGTATAAGAGTCAACACCTCTTGTGGGTTGAGTTCAACTATGCAAGTCAATCACAACAGTAGACTAAATCAATGCATGAGAGCCCAAATCTCACCAACAGACTGTGTTTTGATAGGGGAAGCACATCCCCTAGGTGTTCTGAATCCTGGACTTGGTGTTATCATCTCATCTGTCGATTGGATTGATGTATAAGATTCACAGTTCCAACTCCATTGGCTCTTGGTGTGTGATTCAGAACCTCAACAGTGGGTTCTGTTAATGTGGAAGGATGATAATCCTTACTTTTGTCTGAGTTTGCATACAACAGCCACAATTTTCCCTGTGTGCTGGCCTCTGTTATGGCACTCTTTATAGCACTTGAGGGCTTCATACAATGTGCATGGAAATCATAGTTCTCTGTGACTATACTACAATTTGAAGACCCAGGACCTTAGTTTTTGCCTTAAGACTAACTACAAGAGTCAATATATCTCTAGATGAGTCATCAGTCCACCCGTAAGCTGTGCCCATGTGTATTTCCCAATTCCAACTGTGGAGACAGACCAGGCACAAGGGTTGCATCACCTGGGTGCTGGCCAGAGATATGTCACAATTGCCACTTTGGGCAGGGTCAAAATCTCCTGAGTGCAGAGACAATTCAGGAGGGTCACGTCACCTATGTGCTCGGCCAGCAATATGTCACAATGCCCTCTGTGGGCAAGGCCAAGCAGGACAGTTACATTACCTAGAAGCTGGAGCCAGTGCTATGTCACAATGCCTCTTGGGGGCAGGGATCAGGCAGGAAAGAAGAGTCACATCACTTAGCTGATGGGTCTAGAGATATTTCACAATGTTCACAATGCCTTCTGTAATAAGAACCCAGGAAAAATAGTTGCATAATTTGGGTTGGAGTCACTTCACTTTGATGATTGGCCCAGAGATATATTGCAATTTCTCCTGAGAACAGGGCTCATGCAGAAGAGGAACACCTGGATACTTGGCCCAGTGGCATTACCATCCCTTATGTAGAAAGGGCACAGGTAGCAAAAGAAAGTCACATTACCTAGCTGTATATCACAATCATTTGGTTAGCAGAGCACAGCCAATAGAGGAGAGTCATATTCCAAACTGGTGAGCTCAGTGACATGTCAAAATCCTTAATGGAGGCAGAACATAAGTAAGAAAGTAGAGCCACATCATATAGGTGATGGGCCCAGAGACATGTCACTATGTACCCTGTGGGCAGAGCCCAGGTTGGAGAGTGACATTCACCTAGGGGCCTGGTTCAGGTATATTTCAGAATCTGAACTCCCAATTGTTAGCTAGGCTTCCACAGAACAGAAAAATCAATCAGCTGCTGGGTAAAAGTATATGTTACACCTGCAGGAAGGTCTGTGAATAAGATTCATAATCCCACATATTTCAGGGTTCAGCTGTAAGAGTCAACACCTTCTGTGAGTTGTGTCCAAGCGTGAGAGACAGAATCTCAGTGGTGGACAAGATCCATGAGGGAGAGCCTCCGCTCCACATGTCAACAGCGTCTCAGTAGGGTAGCCACATGCTCACAGTTTTGCTGAATCTTGGTTTGAGAGTCACCCTCCTAACTGTGGACCAGATCCACATAGGAGAGTCACAATGTCACCCTTCAACTTCCTTCAGATGTAAAATTCAGAACCGCATTAGTGGGCTGTGTTTATGTGAGAGGATGACAATCCTTACTGTTGGCTGGGTGTACATAGCAGGGTAACAATCTCCCCTGTGTGCTAGGCTGTGTTATTACACTCTTTGTACCACAGAGAGTTCCATAGGGTATGTGTGAGTCTGCTCGGAAACTTTAGTGGTGATATAATCCCATGATACTGCCCATGGCCTTAATTAGGCCCAGGCACAAGAGTCAATACTTCTCTTATTGGCTGGATTCAAGTATGAAAGTTATCACCTTGCCTGTAAGCTGGGTTCAGAAATGAGTCACCATCTTATCTGTGACTGGATCTACACACAATAGGCATAATTCCAACTCTAGACTCTGCCTACAAGTGAGATTCAGGATCTCACCAGTGGTCTCTGTCCGTGTGTGAGGGTGACAATCCTGTCAGCTGGGTGTGCATAGGAGAGGAGTAACCTTATCTCTGTGTTAAGTCCTGCTGTGACACTCTGTGTACAACCCGAGGGCTTTATATGATATCTGTTAATGTTATAATCTTCTGTGAACTTTGTTCAAGTAGGAGATCCTGGACATACCCATTGTTCTAAGCCTAGCTACAAGACGCAAAATCTATTATCTTCATCCAGGTATGAGAGTTATTACCTTACCTGTGTTTTGAGCCCAGATATATGTCACAATTTGAACTCTGGGCAGGACCCAGGAAGAAAAATCACATCACCTAGGTGCTGAGTACAGCAATGTATTAAAATCCTCCATAGTACAGGGCTCGCCCTGGCAGGAGAATCACATCACCTAAGTGCTTGGCCCAGGTGTATGTAACAATCCCATCGGATGCATGCTGGGCCCACACATGAGAGTCACATTACTCAGATGTTAGACAAAAGTATATGTCACAATCACACCTTCAGTAAAATCCACAAATGAGATTCACAATCCAGCACATGTCTCAGCTCCAGGTATGAGAGTCAACATCTCCTGCGAGTTGGGTTCAAATACACGAGTCACAATCTTAACGTTGGACATGATTTGTGCATGACAGCCCCAATCACACCTGCACACTGTGTCTTGGTAGAAAAATCACAGCCTAATGGGTGTGTTTAATCCTGGTATGAGACTCACCATCCAACTTGTGGACTGCATTCACATACGAGGGTCACAGTTCCAACTTCTGACTGTCTCCGGTTGTGAGATTTAGAACCTCAACAGTGGGCTGTGTTCATGTGGTAGACTGACAATCCTTACTGTCAGCTGGGTGTATATATGAGGGTCACAATCATAGCTGTGTGCTGGGCTCTGTTATGACACTCTCTGTACCACTGGAGAGCTTTATATGATACACATGAAAGTTGCAATCAGCTCTGAGACCTTCATTGTGCTATGGACCCTTCATGTTACCTGATTTTCCTAATTTTCCCTTTTGAGGTACACTTTTTTTTGTTGGCTAGGTCCAGGATAACAGTCATCACCATGCCCGTGAGCTGAGTCCACACATAGGTAACAATCCCACCTGTGAGCACTGACCAGGTAGAAGGGTCATATCACCTGGGAGCTGGGCCAGAAAAATGAACCCATTGTTCTCAGCCTAGCTACAAATGTCTAAATCTCTCTATTGTCTTGGTCCATCTATGAGAGTTATTACCTTACCTGTGTTTTGGGTCCAGATATACATCACAATTTGAACTCTGGGCAGGAAACAGGAAGAAAAATCACATCATCTAGGTGTCCCCTGTGGGAGAGGTCCAGGTAGGAGAGTAACATCTTCTTGGTGCTGAGCCAAGTGAAATGTTCCAGTGCCCCATGTGAGGGGCTCGGCAGGAGAGTAGAGTCACATCGCCTAGATGTTGAGTTCAGCAACATGTAAAAATATTCCCTTAGGGTAGGACTCATGCAGGAGTGTCACATCACCTAGGCGCTTGGTCCAGGCATATGTCACAATCCCTCCTGAAGGCAGCACTTGGGCACAAAAGGAGAATTACATCACCTAAGGGATGGGCTGAGAGATGTCACAATGCCTCTGTGGGCAGGGCCTAGGCAGGAGAGTCACATTACATGGATACAGGGCCCAGGGATATTTACAATCCCCACTGAGAACAGGGCCCAGGGATATTTACAATCCCCACTGAGAGCAGGACCCAGGGATATTTACAATCCCCACTGAGAGCAGGACCCAGGGATATTTACAATCTCCACTGAGGACAGGACCCAGGGATATTTACAATCCCCACTGAGGGCAGGGCCCAGGGATATTTACAATCCCCACTGAGGGCAGGGCCCAGGGATATTTACAATCCCCACTGAGGGCAGGGCCCAGGGATATTTACAATCCCCACTGAGGCAGGGCCCAGGGAAAAAGACATGAGTCACATCACCAGGTGCTGGGCCCAGTGATATATCACAGTCCCCTTTGAGGACAGCACGAAGGCAAGAGTTACATCACCTAGGTGGTGTGCCAGGTATACGTCACAATTCTATTTGTGGGATTAGTCTGGGCTAAAGAAGCAAATCACTCAGGTGCTAGGAAAACGTATATATCAAAACCCACAACCTGTGGGTGTGAACCAGAAAACATGTTACATCACCTGGTGCTGAAGCAGGGAGATGTAAAAAGTATTTCTGTTGGCTGGGCCTAGGCAGAAGAATAATATCTCTTGGATGCTGGGTCTAGTGATAAGTCACAATTATTTTTGTGGGCTGGCCCTAGGTAAAAATGGAGGGTCATGTGACCTAAGGACTGGGCCCAGGAATATGTCACAATTCTCCTCGTGGGGAGGGCCCAGTTAGGAGAGTCACAGCACTTGAGTGCTGAGCTTAGAAATATATCACGCCAGGTGCTCTGGCTCATGCCTGTATTTCCAGCACTTTGGGAGGTCAAGGTGGGTGGATCATTTGAGGTCTGGAGTTCGAGACCAGCCTGGCCACCATGGTAAAATCCCATCTCTACTATAGGTGGGCGTGGTGGCACATGCCTGTAGTCCCAGCAACTCGGGAGGCTGAGGTAGGAGAGTCACTTGAACCCAGAAGGCAGAGGTTGCAGTGAGCCGAGATCACACCATTGCACTCCAGCCTGAGTGACAGAGCGAGACTCCGTCTGGAAAAAAAAAGAAATATGTAACAATGCGCTTTGTTGACAGATCCCAGACAAGAGAGTCACACCACCTAACAGTTGGGGCCAGTGATATGTCACAATTATCCTATGGGCAGGGCCTAGGCAGGAGAGTCACATTACATGGATACAGGGCCCAGGGATATTTACAATCCCCACTGAGGACAGGGCCCAGGGATATTTACAATCCCCACTGAGGGCAGGGCCCAGGGATATTTACAATCCCCACTGAGGACAGGGCCCAGGGATATTTACAATCCCCACCGAGGCAGGGCCCAGGGATATTTACAATCCCCACTGAGGACAGGGCCCAGGGATATTTACAATCCCCACTGAGGGCCCAGGAAGAAAAATGACAGTCACATGCCCTGAGTGCTGAGCCCATTGATACGTCACAAATGTTGCTGTAGGCAGGCCCCATGTCTTGACTCCAGGCAAAAGATTCATCATTGTGCTTGTAATTGGGTCCCAGGTATATGGCACAATAAACCTGTGGGGAGGGAGAGGCCAGAAAAGGCACATCACTTGGGTGCTGGTCCAGAAATATGTCACAATCTGGAAAACTTGTTCCCAACTCACAAGTGTTTATTCTCATACCTGGTGTTGGGACCAGTGTGAGATTGTGAACCTAATCTCAGTGAGATTGTGAATGTAATCTACAAGATAAGTTTTGTAAGCAGGATCCTGGCAGAAGAGTCACATCAGCTGGCCGCTGGGCCCAGTGATATATCAAAATCCCCCCTGTAGGCAGAGGTTAGGCAGGAAAGGGGACTCACTTCACCTAAGTAATTAGCCTAGACATGTGTCACAGGGGTCCCCATGGGCAAAGCCAAGGCAGGAGAGTGACATCACCTTGGTGCTGGGCTCAGCAATGGGTCACAGTCTCTCCAGTGGGCAGGAACCAGGTAAGAGAGGGGAATCACATCACCTAGGTGCGGGGCTAAGTGATATGTTCCACTGCTTCCTGTAGGAAGAACTCAGTCAGGAGAGTCACATTACCTAGGTGCAGTACCCAGCTAAATGTCACAATGCACTCTAAGTGCAGAGCCAAGGCAGTAGAATGAAGTCACATCATCTACATAATGAACCCGGAAATAAGTCACAATGCTCTTTGTACGCAGGGAGCAGGCAGGGAAGTCACATCACCTGGGTGGATGTTGGTCATAGTGAAATGTAAAAATGCCCTTGGAGCATTTTTGGAGGCAGGGCCCAGGAAGGAGTTTCACATTACTTAGGTGATTGGTGCAGGTATATGTCACAATTTTATCTGTGGGCTGGGCCTAGGAAACAGTCAAATCACTCAGGTTCTAAGCAAAGGTATATTTCCCAATCACACACTTGAGAATGTATAGAAATGAGTTTCACAGTTTCACACAAGTCCTGGCTTCATGTATGAGAGGCAACCCCTCCTGTGAGTGGGGTTCAAGCAAAGGAGTTACAGTCTCAACAATGCACAAATCCGTGCATAAGACCCCCAATGTCACCTGCAGATTATGTTCCGATAGGGAACTCACAGCCTCACAGGTCTGCTGAACCATGGTTCGACAGCCACCAAACCAGCTGGAAACCAGATCCACATATGAGAGTGACAATTCCAACTTGCAACTGTTTGTATGTGTGAGATTAAGTGCTTCATTTGTAGGCTCTGTTGATGTGTAAGAATGAAGAGCCTGTCGGCTGGGTCTGCATACAAGAGTCACAATCTCACCTGTTAGTTAGGCCCTGTTATCAAACTCTCTGTATCACTCTAGGGCTTCCTGTGATAGTCCTGAGTGTTGCAACGTTCTGTGAACCTTATACAAGTAGGAGACCCAGGACATTACCTGTGGCCTTAAGCCTGGCTACACAAGTCAAAATATCTCCCACTGGCTGTGTCCAGGTAAGACAGTCATCATTGTGCCTGTGATCTGGACCCGGGTATGTGCCACAATTTCACCTGTAGGCAGGAACAAAGCAGGAGAGTCACATCACCTGGGTGCTAGACCCAGTGATATGTCATGATGCCCACTGTAGGCAGGGCACAGGCAGGAGAGTCACATCATCTGAGTTCTTGGTTCAGCAGTATTTCACAATCCCTTCTGTAAGGAGGGCCCAGGCAGCAAGAAGAATCACATTACCTAGGTCCTGAGCCTGGCGATATGTCACAACGCTCCCTGCTAGCGGGTACTAGGAAAGAGCACAGAGTCATATCACACAGCTGACTGGCCCAGAAATGTGTCATAATCTTCACTGGGGGCAGGGCACACGAAGAAAAGGAGAGTCACATTACCTAGGTGATGGGCCCAGCCATATGTCACAATCTTTCCTGTAAGAAGGGCCCAGGCAGGACAGGAGAGTCATGTTACTTAGGTTATGGGCTCCGTGATATGGCACAGTCCCTACTGAGACCAGAGTCCTGGAATGAGAGAAGAGTCATACCACTTCTGTGATGTGCCCAGAGATATGTCACAATGACCCCTTTGGGCTTGCCCATGCAGGAGATGAAAGTCACATCGCCTTGGTAATAAACCCAGAGTCATGTTGCAATTTCCCCTGAAGGCAGGGCCCAGGCAGGAGAGTCACATCACCTAGGTTCTTGGCCCAGCAATATGTCACAATCCCTTCTAAATGCTCAAGCAGCAAAGAAGAGTCACATAACTCAGGTACTCATCCCAGCAATATGTCACAATCCTCAATGGAGGCCAAGATGAGGCAAGAAGGTAGAGTCATATCACATAAGTGATAAGTGCAAAGATATGTCACAATGCATCCGGTGGTAAGGCCCAGGCTGGAGAGTTACATCAGTTAGATACTTGATCCAGGTATGTCATAATCCCAACAGGTGGCTGGGCCCAAGCAAATTAGTAAAATAAATCGAGTGCTGTGTGAAAGTATATGCCACAACACAATCACACCTGCGGGAAAGCCCAGGAATAAAATTCAGAATTCTACATATTTCCCAGCTTCGGGTCTGAGAGTCAACACCTCTGGTGAGTTGCATCCAAATACATGAGACACAGTCTTAACGCTGGACAGGATCCGTGCATGAGAGCTCCATTCGCACCTGCAAACAGTGTCCCCATAAGATAGGCACAGCCTCACCAGGGTGCTGAATCTTGATCTCAGAGTCACTATCCTACCTGTTGACCAGATGCATATATGTGAGTCAAACTTTCAACTTCTCATTGCCTCTGGGCATGAGATTCAGAACCTCAACAGTGAGCTGTGTCTATATGGGAGAGTGACCATCCTTATTGTTGGCTGGGTATGCATAGGAGATGCAAAATTTTCTCTATATTTTTGGCTCTGTTATGACACTCTCTGTACCACCTGAGCTTCACACAGTATGATTGAGCATGGAATTCTGCTCTGAGAACTTTATGTTTTTATGGATCCAAGATATTATCTGTTATCCTAAACCCAGGCAGAAGTCAACATATTTTCTATCGTCTGTGTCCAGGTATGAGAGTCATCACCATGTTTGTGAGCTGGGTCCAGAAATGAGTCACAATCTTACTTGCAGTCAGATCCGCATATGACAGTCACAATTTCAACTGTGAACTGCGTCCACAAGGCAAAGTCAGGACTTCACTAGTGGGATCTGTCCCTGTGTGCGGGTGACAGTTCTTACTGTCAGCTGGCTGTGCATATAAGAATAACAGCCTCAACTTTGTATTGGGCTGTGTTGACATTCTCTGTACCACTGTAGGGCATTATACTCTATGCATGACTTTTGTGATTTTTTGTGACCTTTGTACAAGTAGAAAACCCAGAACCAACCCCATTTTCCTAAGCCTAACAATGAGAGTCAAGGTCTCCTCTATTAGCTTGGTCCAAACACAAGGGACAACAATTTTGCCTGTGAGTTAGTAAGAAATGACTTCCCCTTTGACCTGTGGCCAAATCCACATATGACAATCACAATTCCAAGTATGGTCTGCATCCATATGTGAGATTTATAACCTCACCAGTGGGCCATGTCTAGGTTTAAGGGTGACAATCGTATTGCTGGCTGGATGTGTCTATGAGAGTCACAATCTCGCCTGCTTGTTGGACTATGTTATGACACAGCTCATACCACCCAAAGGCTTTATAAAATATTTGTGTCATAATCTCCTGTGACCTTTTATAAGAAAACCCAGAACCTCACTTGTATCCCTAAGTCTAGCTGGGAGAGTAAAAAATCTGTTGTATTGGCTGGGTCTATGTATGAGAGTCATCATCATGTCCGCTAACTGGGCCTGGGTATATGTAACAATTTCACCTCTGGGTGCGGATCAGAAAAAGTCACATCACCCGAATTCTGGGCCAGGGATATGTCAACATTCTCCTTGTATGCAATGCCATGGCAGGAAAGCCACGTCACCTGAGTGCTGGGCTTAGTGATATGTTACAATGCCTTCTGTGGACATACGATGATAGTCACATCGCTTAAATGTTGGGCCCAGAAATATGTCACAATTCCCACGGTAAGCATGGCCTAGGCAGGAGAGTCACATCATTTGGGTGCAGGATCCAGTGATATGTTACAATTCATACTGGAAGCAGGACCCAGGCAGAAGGGAAGAGTCACATCACCTAGGTGATGGGTCTAAAAATACATCACAATTTCTCCTGTGGACAGCGTTCAGGCAGAAAAAGATGGAAACACAACCCATGTGATAGGCCCAGAGATATGTCCAAATATCCCCTAAGAAAAGGGCCAAGACAGGCAAGTAATATCACGAACGTGTGTGGCCCAAATATATGTCACTGTCTCATTTGCAGGTTTTGTCCAGGCAAAATAATCAAATCTCAGGAGTTGGGCAAAGGTATATGTCACAATCCCACCTGCAGGAATGTCCGGAGATTAGATTCACAATCTCACACTGGTCCCAACACCAGGTATGGGAGTAAACATTTGTGAGTTGGGTACAAGTTTTTCAAGTCAGAAAATCAATAGTGAACTGGACTTGTGCATGACAGCCCCAAGACCCTTGCAGACTTTCTCGTGGTAGAATAATAACAGCCTCACATGTGTGCTGAATATTTGAGAGTCATTATCATTTTTTGTGGAACAGATTCACATGTAAGAGTCACAATTCCAACTTTTGACTCTCTCTGAGTGTAAGATTCAGAACCTTAGCAGTGACTGGGCTGTGTCCATGTGGCAAAGTGACAACCCTTACTGTTGGCTGTGCCTATGAGAGTCCCAATCCCACCTGCGTGCTGAGCCCTGTTATGACACTCTCTGTGCCACTCAGGAACTTTATAAAATATGCACGAGTGTTGTAATCTCTGATCCTTCTACAAGTAAAAGACCCAGTATGTCATGGGACATAACAGGGACCCTTCAAGGGGACAGCAAGAAGGTTCACTGACTGACACAATTCAGAGGAAGGAGGAATCTGGCCTTCAAAGTCACTATGATCATCGGAATGCCCTAGGAGATCAAAGAAATAACGGAGTGAGTGTGAGACCTTTTACAAACGTGTGCACTCAAACAGTGCAAAGGCAAACCTCCCGGGGGGGAATCACAATTCAGACCCCACTTCTACCTACTTCTACCCTCACAAAAGACCTGCCAGTTAGGATTCCAAGCCTCTTTTTTGAGTCCTAGCTCTTGTAATAGACAGAATTTCTAAAATGGTTACCCAGAGATGTCCAAATCTCAGGAACTTCTGAATATGATGGGATTTCAGTCCTGTGATTGTGTTATATTTCAAGATAGAGAGATTATCCAGGTTTGCCCTGCCTAATTATGCAGGCCTTTGAGAGCACAGAGCTTTCTCTGGCCAGGAGCAGAGGAGGAGGTCAGAGATTCAAAGCAGGAGGGAGATGTGCTGCAATTTTGCTGACTTTGAAGATGGAGGGGGCAATTTGAAAAAAATGTGGGGAAACATCTACTTACAAAGAGTGGGTCCTAGCTAGCAGCGAGCAAGGGAACAAGGGTCCCAGTCCTACAACCATGAGGAATTGGAAATTGGCAACAACCAGAATGGGTGTAGAAGTGGGTTCTTCCCAGCACCTCTAGATGAGAGCCCAGCCTGGTTGGATACACTGACTTTAGCGTTGTGAAAACCAAAGCAGAGAGCCCAACGGAGACTGCTGAACTCTGAAGCATAAGTTCTACAGGACCATGAGCTAATAAATGGGTACGTTCTAAGCCACTAAGTTTGTGGTGACTTGTTATGGAGTAATAGAAGACTAATATACCTCCCATGCACTGCCCAGTGGTGAGCTCAGCAGCACCTTCTAGGTCTAGGTGACTCATGTAATATACTCTTTTTTTTTTTCTGAAACAGAGTCTTGCTCTATCACCCAGGCTGGGGTGCAGTGGCACGATCTTAGCTCACTGCAACCTCCATCTTCAGGGTTCAAGTGATTCTTGTGCCTCAGCCTCTCAAGTAGCTGGGACCACAGGCATGTGCCACCATGCCTGGCTAATTTTGGTATTTTTTCTAGAGACAGGGTTTCACCGTGTTGGCCAGGCTGGCCTCGAACTCCTGACCTCAGGTGATCCACCCACCTCAGCCTCCCAAAGCACTGGGATTTCAGGTGTTAGCCACCATGCCCGGCCTAGGTGTTCCTTTGGATCCAAATAATCAAATTGTGTAGAAGTGAAAGAATAAAAGCTTGCAAAGAGCAGCCATAATAAAGTTATAGTTGCAATTACACAATTATAAAAGAATTTAGGCCGGGCACAGCGGCTCACACCTGAAATCCCAGCACGTTGGTAGTCCGAGGTGGGTGGATCACCTGAGGTCAGGAGTTCGAGACCAGCCTGGCCAACATGATGAAACCCTGTCTCTACTAGAAATACAAAAAAATGAGCTGGGCATGGTGGTGGGTGCCTGTAATCCTAGCTACTCAGGAGGCTGAGGCAGGAGAATCACTTGAATCCGGTAGGTGGAGTTTGCAGTAAGCAAAGGTCATACCATTGCATTCCAGTCTGGGCAACAAGAGTGAGACTCCATCTCAAAAAAAAAAAGAAAAAAAAAAGTGTCGCATTTAGCAAAAGTTTTATTTTCATCAATATTTGCATTGTATTTTAATGCACAGCAGGAACTTGTAAAAGAAAACCCAGAAAAATAACTAGGATAAAGCTGAGCATGGTGGTTCATGCCTGTAATCCCAGCACTTTGAGGGGGCTGAGGCAAGTGGATCACCTGAGGTCAGGAGTTAGAGACCAGCCTGGCCAACATGGTGAAACCCTGTCTCTATTAAAAATACAAAAAATTGGCCGGGCATGATGGCTGGTGCCTGTAATACCAGCTACTTTGGAGGCTGAGGCAGGAGAATCCCTTGAACCCGGGAGGCGGAGGTTGCAGTGAGCCAATATAATGGCATTGCACACTAGCCTGAGTAGTAAGAGCAAGACTCTGTTTCAAAAAAAAAAAAAAAAAGGGGGGGGGGTGGCTGGAAAAATCACACCTGCAAAAAGTAAGTGGATTAGCTTTATATAATAAACTTTGCAGGTGAGGACTGGCCAGGTGTTGACACTGCTCCAGCTCACTCAAAAAAAACTAACAATTATCAAGGGTAAGAAATAGAAAAGGGAAGGCCCAGCTCCAGCTAGTTTCCTCCCTCACCATGAGGCTATTTTTTGTTGTTGTTTTTGTTGCCAGTTTTGTATCAACAAGTAGAAAATGGAGTCAGAATGAGATTTGTACCCTTGGGGACTCTGGCAGTGCGAAATAAAGTAGAATATGAGATAGACGTAGATATCTTAGAGGAAGATTTCTAGGTTAAGATTTGTAAGATTTGAAATGCACCAAAAACTTGTGTGACGTTAATGAAATGATTCAATCTCTCTGTTAGTTTCCTCACCTGTAAAATGGGGATCTATGCCTATTTCATCAAATTGTTGCCAGAGTTAAATTCATTGTCTCTTTGTTTTTGTTTGTTTGTTTGTTTTTGTTTGTTTGTTTGTTTTGAGATGGAGTCTCCCTCTGTCACCCAGGTTGGAGGGAAGTGGCACAGGTGTGAGCCACTGCACCTGGCCTAAATTCACTAATATTTAAAAGTGGCTGGGGGCCAGGCACGGTGGCTCAGACCTGTAATCTCAGCATTTCAGGATGCGGAGGCTGGCAGATAATGAGGTCAAGAGATTGAGGCCATTCTGGCCAACGTGGTGAAACTCTGTCTCTACTAAAAATACAAAAAAGTAGCTGGGGGTGGTGGCGCGTGCATGTAGTCCCAGCTACTTGGGAGGCTGAGGCAGGAGAATTCCTTGAACCCGGGAGGCAGAGGTTGCAGTGAGCCGAGATTGTGCCAGCACACTCCTGCCTGGTGACAAAGAGAGAGACTCCATAACAAAACAAAACAAAACAAAGGCTGTTACTGCATGTTACTGCAAGTGTCTACATTATTAATAAAACAGTATCAGAGGCCAGGCACAGTGGCTCATGCCTGTAATCCCAGCACTTTGGGAGGCCCAGGTGGGCAGATCACCTGAGGTCAGGAGTTTGAGGCTAACCTGGCCCAAATGTGGAAACCCTGTCTCTACCAAAAATACAAAAATTAGCCCGGCATAGTGGTGGTGGGCCCCTGTAGTCCCAGTAACTCTGGGAGGTTGAGGCAGAAGAATCACTGGAACCTGGGAGGCAAGGTTGCAGTGAGCCGAGATCAGCCTGGGCAAAACAACAAGACTCTGTCTCAGAAAAAAAAAAAAAAAAAAGTATCAGACTTCAAAATACACAAAAGAAATAATGTTGATGAGACCAAAGACAAGATTTCCAGCTTCATAAACAGTCCAGCAATATTCGTCTGAGAAGATTGACAAGTAAGTTGAATTCTTGACAGCTCTACTGGAGAGAATGAGCATGGGGGCTCCAGCAAAATAAGCACATGGCCAGTGTCCAGTGATGAGTCTAGTGAGGGTAGAATCCCTAAAGACTGTGAAATACAGTCACTCTACAGGCTAACAGGAAAGAAGTGGAACAAACCAGGCAATCCAGCAGATACTACCAGGAATGGGTGAGCAGAGGAGGGTCAGAGCCACAAAGTCTAAGCAGAAGACACCAAACCACAAGGAGCTCCTTCTCTGTGAATAGCAGTTGTGGCTGCATCAGGACCAGTCTTCTCAGACAGCTGCCATGAAACAGCTGAGAGCACAGTGTCTTTGCAGCCACACGCCAAAGAACAGTGCATCTAAACACAGGTCCCGAGTCTCCATTAATCCTCATTTTAAAATAGTGGATAGGCTCACATTACAACATTCCCATTCAACACTTGTGGGCAAGGGTAATCAGACACCCTTACCTAAAGAGGGAACAGGGAGTAGGGTGAGAATACTGAGGGATGGGGGAGGGAAGTGTGCACTTTACCATACAGACTGTCCCTACAGGCCCTACTTTTAAAAAGAGCAGAGCCGGCCAGCTGGGCGTTGTGACTCATGCCTGTAATCCCAGCACTTTAGGATGCTGAGGCAGGTGGATCATCTGAGGTCAGAAGTTCAAGACCAGCCTGGCCAACATGGTGAAAACCTGTCTCTACTAAATACACAAAAATTAGCCAGCCGTGGTGGCTCGCGCATGTTCTATTGTTCTGTCTTTTTCTAATCTATGAATCAACCTAAAAGTACTATTCAAAAATTTCATTATCTTTCTATTTGGTTCTTTTTAATAATGTGCATTTCTCTGCAGAGATTCCACATGTATTCATTCATTATGAGAATTTTTGTTTTCTTCACCCCATGAGCATAGTTTTAATGGCTGCTCTCAAATACTTGACTGCTGATAACAACATCTTGGACATTTTGGGGATAGCTTCTAATACCTATGTTTTGTCTTGTGTATGGATTACATTTTTGTGTTTCTTCTCATGCCTCTTAAATCTTAAAATTGCATTTTTAAAACTATAAATAATACTTACAGAGACTCGATTCTGTTGTATTCCTTTGAAGAGTGTTATTTTCAAAGAGGGAGTTAATTTGGCTGGTTCAAATTCTTTTTTTTTTTTTTTTTTTTTTTTGGAGGCGGAGTCTTGCTCTGTCGCCCAGGCTGGAGTGCAGTGGCACTATCTCGGCTCACTGCAAGCTCCGCCTCCTGGGTTCACGCCATTCTCCTGCCTCAGCCTCCCGAGTAGCTGGGACTACAGGCGCCCACCACCACGCCCGGCTAATTTTTTTGTATTTTTAGTAGAGATGGGGTTTCACCGTGTTAGCCAGGATGGTCTCGATCTCCTGACCTCGTGATCCACCCATCTTGGCCTCCCAAAGTGCTGGGATTACAGGCTTGAGCCACCGCGCCCGGCCGGCTGGTTCAAATTCAAATACTTTTCTTCCTTTCAGTGGGCACAGCTAAAATTCTCATTCAGTTCTTATCCATACATATATCCTACGTATGATACATAGATGTGTGTTTCTGTATAACAATATATGACATTGTATCCAGATATTACCATTGTTATTTGTAAGAGTAGTGTTCAACAAGCTACTCCACCATTGCTGAAAGCCAAAACCTCAATTTTATATTCTTTTTGGATTTTACATAAATGACATTATATAGTATGTATACTTTTACATCTACCTTCTTTTGTACATCATATCTGTAATACCAACAATGCTGCTACAGATACGTAAGCACTGACGTTACAGGCATGAGCCAACATGCTCAGTCTAAAATATTTTAGGAGGCTAAGGTGGGAGGATCACTTGTGGCTGGGAATTTTAGACTAGCCTGGGCATTAGAGTGAGATCCTCTCTCTACAAAAAATTAAAAATTAGCCAGGCATGGTGGCATGTACCTGTCGTTCCAGCTACTCAGAAGGCTGAGGCAGAAAGATCAGTTGAACCCATGAGTTCAAGGCTGCAGGAAGCAATAATTGCACTCCTGCATTCTAGTCTGGGTAACAGAGCAAGATTGTCTCTTAAAAAATAATATAAAAATTAAAATAATTTTTTACATTATGTTAAAATACACATAAAATTAACTATTTTAACCATTTGAAAGGTTTCAGTTGAGATGAATTAAGTACACTCATTATTTTGCTACCATAATTTCCATATATGAAAAGCATTTTCCATTTTTTGAAACTGAAACTGTATCCATTAAACAGCTACTCCTTGTTATTCTCCCCCAGCCCCTGGGAAACCCTCTCCTACTTTGTATTTCTATGAATTTAACTAGTCTTAAGTTCCACACATGAGAGGAATCATGTAGTAAAGAAATCATGAGGAAGAATGTTAAAAAATGTATAACATGCTTATTAATTTTCAATAAAAACACCAACAAAGATCAGTAGTATCCGGTGATTATAAATAAACAGATAAATGAGAAAAAGCAATTGGCAGTCTGCATTATGTTTATGACAATTGGGCCTCAAGTACCACAGCAGTGAGTCCTCTGCCCCAGGCACAGGGCTGGTCAGTGGTGGAGCTGGGAGCCCAGTGTAGCTGCCTGACACAGGAATCCCATGCCTAACGCAAATGTCACTGAGCCCTAAGGCACTTTGCTCCTGCTGGTCCAGGCACTCAGTGTCCCCTAAGATTCATCATAGTGTGTTCTCCATGGCCTTGGGGGTGGTGTTGCTGGCCTACTGAGATAAGAGATCCAGCTTGCCCAGCTGGAGTGCTGGGCCCCAGGGGTCACCATGCAGCAGGGCCTGACACTGACCAGGAAGCCATGGCCACAGGCTTTCAGCAGCTGGCCCCAAATAAATATTCTCTATGCCTAGAGGCTTGGAGCCAGCTAGACCCTTATCTCTCAGCCTCACTAAGCCACTCTATTAACTAGATGCTGACTCAAAATTGCTCCACAGGCTGAAGGTGATAATTGTCTATAGCCAGCTGAGGCAGCTGCGTCTCCTGCTGGCCTTTGATCTTCTGCAGCTGCAGGGAAGGACAAGTAGAAGATGTGGATAGGAGGGTCCAGGAGACAGGGGCTTCTGAGATTTCAGGGGACAGGCCTTGAATGGACACTCAAAAGTGGATACTCATCCCCATCACCACCTGATGGCACAGGGTGTTGCCTCCATCCTGGGCACATTTTCCAGTTATCTGGTGATGGGAGACCCTGCCAGAAAGGATTCTATGGATGGGAGTGAGCCTGGCATGGGCAGGGCTGGAACCAGGATCCTGAGGCTTGGGAGAAGAGAATGCAGCACTACACCCTCAGATCTCAGCACTTGGCAAACTCCTCTCATGAGAGTCTCACGGCTGCCTCTGTGAGCTGAGGCATCAGGCCCCTCTTCCCTATGAATGTTGAGGACTCCACATCAGCTGCCAGTTCCTGTTCCCTGAGTGGTGAAGCTGCAGAGCTGCCTGCTTGCAAAACTCAGTGAGGTTTGGCCTGAGCTGGACTCAGACTCTCCCTCAGGTAGTGCCAATGGAAGGAGAGTAAATGTCCTACTAATGCAGCCTTGGTGAAAGATGTTGAAGGGACCTTGTGGGCAAGAGAGGTAACAGTGGCTGGTTTCTGGGGCTTTTCTCTTAAGGGCCTCTTCCTGTTCTCTAATACCATGCAGCCCCAACCTGTTTTCAGAGTTGGATACAGATAGGTCCTCCTCCAGGAACTGGTTTTTGATTTCAGTCCCCTACTCACACCCTCCACTATGATGGGTCTCTTCCTCTGTGTGTCAAATCTTTTCACTAAATCTAAGATGCAGAGGATGGAATGTAAATCTGAGATTGCAGAGGCTCCATCCTCTGCATCTTAGATTTATTGGAAAGGTTAAGCCAGGTGCAGTGGCCCATGCCTGTAATCCCAGCACTTTGGGAGGCCAAGACGGGTGGATCACTTGAGGTCAGGAGTTCAAGACCAGCCAGGCTAACATGATGAAACCTGTCTCTACCAAAAATATAAAAAATTATCTGGGCATGGTGGTGTGCACCTGTAATCCCAGCTACTCAGGAGGCTGAGCCAGGAGAATCGCTTGAACCAGCAAGGTGGAGGTTGCAGTAAGCAGAGATTGTGCCACTGCACCCCAGTCTGGGCAACAGAGTGAAACTCTATATCAAAATAAATAAATAAATAAATAAATAAGTTAGATACCCAGAGTATCCTCCCCAGGGGCATCTCTGACTTTCACCTCCCTACTCTCTCCCCAAATGTTGCCCCAGCTGCTCACCTTCCTTTTTTTTCTGGGTGTTATTCACATTTCCCTGGAAGTCAGACAGCCAGTGTTCATCAAGGAGCCGAGATCACACCATGGCACTCCAGCCTGGGCGACAGAGCGAGACTCCGTTTCAAAAAAAAAAACAAAAAACAAAAAAACAAAAAAAAGTCCCCTTAGACCCTGACTAGGCCCCCTCCCCACTCCCTTCATACTGCATTACTGCCAGGGCCACCAGGGTCAGGGGATGTGCACAAAGCAAGAGTTGGGTGTGCATCAGGTTCTAGGGTTCAAAGGGGACAATGGGAGCTGAGGCTCAGGGCCCTCCTGCCCCAACTGTCTCTGATGACAGACAAAAAAACCAAGGGCTCGCATTAAAAAAGTGCTCCGCCACATATGAGCTGCCTGCCTTTGGAGAGGTCTAAGTTTACTCTCTTTCCATTGGCACTACCTGAGGGAGAGTCTGAGTCCAGCTCAGGCCAAACCTCACTGAACTTTGCAAGCAAGTAGCTCTGCAGCTTCATCGCTCAGGGAACAGGGACTGGCAGCTGATGTGGAGTCCTCAACATTCATAGGGAAGAGGGGCCTGATGCCTCAGCTCACAGAGGCAGCCGTGAGACTCTCATGAGAGGAGTTTGCCAAGTGCTGAGATCTAAGGGTGTAGTCCTGGATTCTCTTCTCCCAAGCCTCAGGATCCTGGTTCCAGCCCTGCCCATGCCAGGCTCACTCCCATCCATAGAATCCTTTCTGGCAGGGTCTCCCATCACCAGATAACTGGAAAATGTGCCCAGGATGGAGGCAACACCCTGTGCCATCAGGTGGTGATGGGGATGAGTATCCACTTTTGAGTGTCCATTCAAGGCCTGTCCCCTGAAATCTCAGAAGCCCCTGTCTCCTGGACCCTCCTATCCACATCTTCCATTTGAAAAAGCCAAAGACACTCAGCTGCCTCTCCCCAGCTCTCTCCCCTCCTCCTAGCTGGCCTCCAAAAACATGAAGCACCCCCTTGTTAACTCTGTGGTGAGACTTTAACAAGTCACAATGGTCCCCGGCTCCACCATTTCCCAAATCCACTCAGCCCAGCTCTTCCAGGCCTTTACTCTGATTTCACTTATAAAGGCATTTCAGGGACTGTTGCCACAGGAGGAAAGGGCTGGGAGAGAAAGGTCCCTTGCTCTTTTAATGTGGAGGCCTCCAGCTGGGAGGGAGGAGCTCTTCCCTGTAACTCCCTGGAGCTCCTCCCATCACAGGGACACTGTCTTTTTGCTGCTTTAGCCTCATCTGGGCTCTCTGTGGTTTCTTCTCCAGGGTGGCCAACATAGATGTCTTCACCTGCCAGGGTCAAGGACAGGGTCAGCGGGACTATGCTCCCTTCATCCAGTTATGCCCCAATTACACTGACCTGGTACCCTGGATAGCTGGTGTGAGTAAGCTGGTCCAGTGCCCTGCCACCTCTAGTAAGTTCTGATTCTAGATTCACTCCCTGCTCCAACACTCACTGTGTGTGGAACCTTGGGCTTGCAGCCAGGCCTCCCTGAGACTGTTTCTCAACTTGAAAGTGTGATGGGAACCACACCTACCTCACTGGGCCTCCTGAGGACTCAGTTATATGTAACCATCACCATTGTTCTCATCATCTCTCAGGAAGAGCCAGGCACAAGCACTCTCAAATTTCTCTTCTCCTTTGAAGCTCATCATTACCCTGTGAGGCTCACCATCCCTCCATCTTTTAGATAAGGAAACAGAGGCCGAAAGAGGGCAGTGACTTGCCCGGGGCCCTACAGAAGAGGCTGGCTCCTTCCCGCACCTGGAGGCCCTGTCCTAGCTGACTTTACCCCACAGCCCAGCACTATCCTAGACTAGGGTCCCATCTTGGTTCT
This sequence comes from Chlorocebus sabaeus, assembly GCF_047675955.1. NCBI lineage: Eukaryota > Metazoa > Chordata > Mammalia > Primates > Cercopithecidae > Chlorocebus > Chlorocebus sabaeus. Next base: position 1,140,974 of record NC_132924.1, read on the forward strand.
CTACGCTTGTTTAGGTCCTCAGGCAGGCTCAGCTTTGGTGGGAAAGAGACAGGGTGTTCTGGGAGGCCTGGGTGAGTGGCACCTCTAACCAATCTGCTAGGCCCTCACCTCTCAGTCTTACTGAGCCACTCCATTAATTGGAAGCAGACCCAAAATTGCTTCACAGACTGAAGGTGGTAATTGTCAGCTGCATCTCCTGGAGGAGTTTGATCTCCTGCAGCTAAAGGGAAAGACAGGATGCTGAGACAGGTCCTGCAGCATACACATAACTATAATTCAGAAAGTGATACACACACACGCATGCACACACGGAAATATAATCAGAAAGTGATATAATCTTATAGGTATGGTTAAATACAAATGTCCCTTACGCAGGTCCAGGCCCCCAACACAGGGAGGAATCTGCCTGAAAATGCAGCAGGCAAAAAGTCGGTCACTCTTACCTCATTCAGCCCAGTATCCGACTACATCTCCTGTCAATCAGGGTCTAAATGGGTGAGGGCAAGAGCCCCAGCCAATCAATGGCGCTAGTGTGAAAATTGTCCAATCCACTGCGCAGCAAGAAATGAAGAGGCGGCCTTTTCAAGATGGCAAGGGTTTTTTCTCCTAACTTCAGGGCTCTGAGTCGAGTTCCTGTTTGCACTATTCCACCTTCTCCGATCCTGGAGCTCCTCGGTGACTCTATTCCTGTTATCCTGTGACCTGCAGGTACTGGAAGATTCATAGGGAGGACGACGGAGCATCCGGAGGCTGGGAAATGGTGAGTGCGTGGAGTGGGTGTTCCGAGAAGCGGGAAGAGGCTGTTTGAATCCGGCCGGAACCGCAAGCTGCGGTGGGAGCTGGGTCTTCTCGTGGTCGGTTCTGGAGTCTGCAGCTCTGAGTCCCCACGGGCACAGTTCAGTCCTCACTTCCCTCCGTCGCAGATTAGGGGCTGAGCCAACAGCCAGAACCCGAGCGTCTTATTTTGTCCATCAGCGCGAATTTCTCCCCATCCAGGAGCCCTTTTTGGGCACTCTGCGGCAATCCCGAGTCTCCTCCAGATTGTGCGGGGACGATGGGAGAGTCATAAGAGGAGAATCCTCATTTAGGGTCTGGAGTTCCTCCGTGGAAGCAGCAGTGGGCAGTAGGATCCCCAGTCCCTCCTTTCTCCTTTTAAAAATTGTGGGCCGGGCGAGGTGGCTCACGTCTGTAATCCCAGCACTTTCAGAGGCCGAGGAGGGCGGATCACGAGGTCAGGAGATGAGACCATCCTGGCCAACATGGTGAAACCCTGTCTCTACTAAAATACAAAAAAAAAATTAGCTGGCCCTGGTGGCACGTGCCTGTAGTCTCCAGCTACTTGGGAGGCTGAGGCAGATGAATCGCTTGAACCCTGGAGGCGGAGGTTGCAGTGAGCCGAGATAGCGCCACAGCACTCCGGCCTGGGCGACAAAGCGAGACTCCGTCTCAGGAATAAAAAATTGTGGCTTTTAGAACTTAACGTATAATAATAATAAAAAATAAATAAATAAAATAAAATGTAGAGTGTAAATTTCCTAGGAAAAAAAAGTTGTGTTTTTTTTTTGTTTTGTTTTGTTTTTTTTTTTTTTTTTTTTGAGACAGTGTCTCACTCTGTGCCCAAGCTAAAGTGCAGTGGGAAGATTTTGCTTGACTGCAGCCTCCCCCTCCTCAGATGATCCTCCCACCCCAGCCCCGCAAGTAGCTAGGACTGGAGAGGTGCGCTTCCACGCCTGTATTTTTGTTTTGTTTTGTTTTGGAGACAGGTTTTTGCCATGTTGCTTAGGCTGGTCTCCAACTCCTGAGCTCAGGTGATCCTGCCCGCCTCGGGCCTCCTAAAGTGCCGGGATTACATGCAGGAGCCACCACTCTAGCCTAAATTGAGGCATCTTTAGGATAGTTTGGATGTGTTTTCCAGCCCAAATCTCCTATTTAAATGTAATCTCCCATGTTGGAGGTGGGGCCTGGTGGAAGGTGGTCAGATTATGGGCGCGAATTTCTCATGAACAATTTAGCACCATTCTTCTTGGTATTGTCCTCTCAATAGTGAGTTCCCTGAAGTTCTTATTTAAAGGTGTATAGCGACCCCCCTTGCCTTTTCAAGCTCCTGCTTCACCTTCCACCATGATTTTAAGCTTCCTGGGTGGGGCCTCCCCAGAAGCAGGTGTTGGTATTACGCTTTCCGTACAACCTGTGGAACCATAAGCCAGTTAATCCTCTTTCTTATAAATTGCCCAGTTCCGGCATTACTATAATGCCGGAACGGATTAATACAAACAACTTATTTGCACAAACAGCAATTTATGGATCAGAGAACACCCAGCTATGGTTTGTTGTTTGGGGGCTTAAAGGAGGGACTTGGAACAAAAGGCTTTTTTAAGATGTATGAGGAAGCAAACCAGATTCATATTTGATTGGTTACAGTTACGTATTGCATTTGCACCCATCCAGTGAAAATGTCCTGGTTATGTAATTAGACCTTTATTGGCAGCTTGTGGGTGGTTAAGCCTAAGTTTTTTTTTGTTTTTTTCTCAAAGTTAGTAATTTACAAGAAATTCCTTCGACGTTGTTACGTTTCCTTAGGCAGAATCCCAGAGCACCATGCCCACTTCAGACTAATTGCCAGCTATTTAGTTATTTTAATGCCCCACAGCGTCGTTGGTTTTCTCTGCAATTTTCAAATGTTTGGCAAGCAGGGTCTCAAATCCAAAACTTCTCCCAGCTTAACTGTTCTAGGGACTGTAGAAAATTCTACGTTTCCAATTTCTTTCCCACATTCCCAAATGCCAACTATCCCCCTCCAAATCACATTATCAGCTATTAGTGCTTTATTTCATTTTAAAACGGATGTGGCATTTTAATTGTTTATTTTTGTTTAACAGAGCAGTAGGTGGCTCTTTTTAATATATTTGTCTGTTCGTGAACATTTCACATGACAGGAAAGCAAAGAGTAATCACCTGACACTCTGCACATCTCCTCTCATCTTCTCTAGGCACCCGCGCCTTCCCAGAATGTCTTTGGAACCTTTGCAGGGTCGTGTGTCCTCAGCCACTCTCCTTTATTTTCCTGGTTCCAGGTGTTACAACTTTCTGGGGATGATGTCCATGGACCATATCTCTTGGAGTGTCTAGCAAACACTAGCCCCTGGGTCATCTCCTTTCACAGAAGAGCCTGAGGTATTGGGTGGAGCCTCTCAGGGGAGCAGCTGGATGCCCTTGTGCTGAGAGCAGTTTCCTGATTTACCCTTCCTCTAAAAAGCTAACTGCTTTAACATTGTAATTTTTTTCCTCTCAACCCTGGCTTTGATTTCTTGCAGACACATTGGTGGTCAACCAATCAGGTGCTGGTATTGAGGGGAAAAGGCACAAATGCATCTTGCCCTCTGGTTTCTCTCAGGCTTGTGAAGGAGAATAACTGTCCCAAAGTACAGGAAAGATCCTTCCTAGTGAGGGAGTGTATAAATTTGCAAAGCAAAATACACATCCGCCACACAGGGGGCAAGTGCAGTGTCTTTTGGGAGAGTGGTGATCAAGTACTTTAGTGAGCAGAATGGGGGTGGGAGACTCTCTCGAGTGATTGATACATGAGTCTATTACGTCTGTGTTCTAGTCAGCACTGCTTCTTGTGTTTGTCGCCTTGGAATATATATGTTCACTTATTTCAACTTAGTTTTTCATTAATTGTATAATGGATTTTATCATTAGAGCTTGAAAGATTAAAAAACACAAATGCTTTCTAAGAGAAAAGAGGCAGATTTCAGGAATAAAAAGTTTATATTCCATTGGTTTAAAATTCTCATTTACCTTTTGTATTTTGCACAGTGAGTGTAGTAAGATTCTGAGGTCTGTTCTACTTTAGCATGATTTCGAACAGAATCCCAGGGCTTAGCTTTGGGAATGCTACCTGGGAAAAGACATAGAGGAAATGTCTCTCATGATGGCTGCAGAAAAATAAATACATTTTTACAAGAAAATGTGGTAGATTAACGTGTAAATTACAAACATTCATGAAAACTCCAGTTTCTTGTGCAGGGTGGAGAATTTGTGACAGTGGGCAACTCATTATTTTTTAGAAAAATTTCTACTTCATAGGAAGTATTTATGTGTACACAATAAAAAGTTATTTGCCACTATACATACATATCTTTGGTCAGGTAATATGTAGCCTAAAGCCATATGATTGTCTAGTATAATCATAGTCAGTGAATCAGTAGCTTTTTTTTTTTTTTTTTTTTTAAGCTGCAATGGGTGCAACAATTTTATCAGTAATTTTTTCTAATCTTATAAAAATATTTTTAATCATATGTTCATGGGAGGGGACACCTCACCAAGGCAAAAGCATTTTTTCCAGTAAAATGCATGAAGCTGTTTTTTTGAAAGCCAAGGAGATAATTAGCAGATTTTTTTCAAATAGAATCTTCATCTAAAACAGATTGGTGGCCAAGCCTGCAGAAGTTAGAATTTGTCCAGTGCTGGGTTTTCTCAGAGCTATGTGTAGAGAGGGCGATGACCAAATATTCTAAAAGACATTGGCCTTCAATTTAGCGGCACAGGTATTGGCCTAGAAAATCTAATATGGTTCCTTCCAACCAATTTGGAGTAAATCTTTTTCTTCATAAAAATCTTGTTTAAAAGAGAAAATCAAATTTTATTTTTGTATTATTATTAAAGCTAATTTTAAGAAAACCTTGTAAACAGATGTATTCAATGTCAATCAGCTTTGACCATACAAGATAAGATTTCTATAAACCTTTTGTAACCCCTTAAAATTTTCTTTATTCTCTTTCTCCAGCTTTCTATATCAAGTTTACCTCATTTTCTTTATCTTTTATTCTTTCAGTTTTATGTATCCTTTAAATAACCTCTAAACTCAGCAAAATTGCCTTTAAGAAAAAACACATCCTCATGTCTCTTTCTAAAATAAATTTTTTCACCAAGAAACATACGTTATTTTCCTGGTATACGCTGTATGTAAAATTCCCTCTTTAACAATAGTTTTAGTTATCATATATTTGCCAGAATTTTAATTTTTAGTAATCTTAATTTATAGTGAAAGCCTGAGAAGTAAGCAATTTTAACTATTAGTCATGTACGAAACATTTAGAAATGTATATATTATAATTTTTAGAAACATAGGATTTTAAATGGAAACATTTTTAGTGTGGAATAGGACATACTTAAACAGATCTAAGTATCTTTGGTTTCTGTGAAGAAACCAAAAATGTTTAGCTTAAACTTATATTTAAAAATTAGTATCTTAGCATTTTATCTTATTTGGAGATAATCTAGATGTTTAACGAATAGCCATTATTTAATGAAGCTTAGCAACATTCTAAGAGTATAGTTTTCATAAAGATTTGAGAAACTGAACACATTACAAAACAATTAGTATTGTAAGTTTATAAACTTTTGTCCCATTTACATCTGCTTTATTATTAATTGTTTTTGTAAAATCTCATGAAACATTAGACTAATACCCTCATCTGAAGTTAAACTTTCCATTATCCATTTTTATGTTCCTGTGTTGGGCAAGTATCATAAAAGCAATAAACTTAAATATGTACATATTTGCTGAGAGGTCAGAAGACATTGTTTTTGTATTAAACCAACAATTAAACTAGTCATTTACCAAAAGATTTACTCAATTCACATATTCTTGAAAAATATTTGGGCTTTTTTTTTTAAATTCATGAGCAGGTATCTTTAAGTTAATTCAGTACCACGTGGCTAATATACAAACACATTTATAGACATATATATACATATAGACACAACATATAACTTACTCATGTTTGTATCTAATAGGCCTAGAGAGGGAGTTCGTTGTAAAAGGAAGTAGAGCTTCAGATCCCCAGAAAACCTGTTTACCCACAACTTTGGGGGCTTCATGAGGAAAAACAGAGGTACCTCACCAAAGAAGGAGAAGCCTATGGTGCTTTATCTGTGTTCTTCAAGGGGTCCCAGGCTGCTAGAAATTTTCTTTATGTGTCTTTCACAGTGACAAAAGGTTTTAAGTGGAAGATGAGACAGATAGAAGTAAATGGAATAATTCTAGAGGAGACAGTTTGAGAAGCAGCCAGTTTTTCGAACAGCCAGTAAAGTTTTATATTATCTTTGGCAAAAATCATGTCAGCAAGCAAAGAAACAGGTACATACAGATACCAGTTTAGGGAGAGAGAAATTCAGTTGACTGAAGACCTTATATAGGAAAACCATAGGCTTCAAATTTATATATATATAATGTGTGTGTGTGTGTGTGTGTGTATATATATTATATATAGCCTGACTGTCAATTTTAAATAAATGGACCTTTGAGCATAGAGCTTTTACATTTTTTAAAATTAGATTTTACCCAGGTAAATGGAAAACATTTCTTGTCTTTTTCTTTCTAAAATTTACTTCAAGAAGGAATTTTGGAGTTGGGGCATTTTTGTTTACTGGAGGCCTAGGGTAATCATTATTTAAAGCTGTATTTAAAACATTTAATATTAAAAAAATTTCTCTTTGAAATTTTTGAGTAGTTTTGTTTTTTTCCAAACCACAGTATATGGTTTTATTTAATTCCAAAGAGAAGACTAAACAAACAAAACAACAAAAGTTTCCATTACACTCTAAACATAAACTGAAATTTTAAATTGAAGACACACCTGAACTAGTGACTAAAAACCAACACAAACATTCATGAGGCCAAATCCAAGAAACCCTGTATGGCTTTAAAACTTCAGAGAAAGAACAAAAAAAACTGTAGCTATTCTATAATGAAAACTTCTCCTAAGAACAGCTTACTGCAAATGGGGTGCAATCTATATTTTCAGGCCATATTTTCTAGTATCTTAGCTTCTCAGCTTACCATCTGCTCACAAAGGCCGGACACAAGATTTTAGCAAATGTTTGGTCAAACAGGAGAAGAACAGCTGTCTATGGGAGTAGAAAGGTTTACAAATGTGCACTCCAAAAGGTCAAAAGTTATAATAAAATAATAACAAATTATTATCACGTATATAATTTTTTTTTTTTTTTGCTTAAGCTAGAGATATTAACTAAGAAATAACATTTTGAGATTTGGTCTAAAAAACTTCAATTTTTTCCAATTTGATCTCAGCTGGAATGCTGTTTTGCTAATTCTCTGGATGTTAACATTTCAAATACATGGTAAGATTTACATTTCCGAGAGACTGAGAAAAGACTGGAAAAAGTTAAATTATTGTATTGTAAACCCTGCAGCAAAGTCAAACAGACAGTTTGAACATCTAAAAGGTTTTTTTAGAAAGCAAAAGAGCCCTCTTAAAATTTACTTTGAAATCTCTTATTAGAATTTAGCCAGACAAAACAGAAAGAAGGCCTTTCATTACATTTTATTCTAAAGCCTGCCTTTTCCATTTGTGCATGGGAAGATATTAATTTAGAAATGTCAAAAGACCTTCATTTTTGCCATTGCATTTTGGGGTCATCTGAAGTCATGTTGGTCCATTTACCTAGACATTTGCAAGGTGAAGCTCCACAAGTATTATACATAAGTTCAGCTTACGTTTCTAAGGGATGTTACCTAGAAGGAAAAGAATAGTTTTGATGATCACTTTTCCGTAATTTAGAAGCTTTTCAAAGGTGATCATGGCCAGAGCAGTGTGCCAGGTCTAAGTGTGCTGTGTATGAGCATCACTCCTCCAGGTGTCACCCATGAGTTGCTGATTATAGTGCTGGGTGAGCAATGCTTATGTTTACCTTCCAGCTTAGCTAAAAGTCTCTGCAGGTGTGTTTCTTTTGGGACGACCCTGTGAGACTGGTACACATCACTGAAAATCATCCTAACATCTCTACAAAGTCTCTAGTTGCCTAGAGCACCCAAATGAGTCAGATAAAGAAATTGCCTTTTCTCTTTGGGATGAGAAACTTCACTCTCATGCACCTTTTGGTTTGAAGCTAACAGGAATTGGTCACAAATAAAAAGTCAAGTTCAAATTAGAAGCAATAGAAAACAGCTGTTTTTTTTTTAAAGCATATTACCTAATTTTAGAACAAAAAAAGTAAAACCACCAGTGCTAGACTGCCAATATTATGCCCCAGATTTTCTATCCTGAGACAGAAGCAGAGAAAGCAGTTAAAAAACACTGAAATTGAAATCTCCTACCTTTAGCCAAAAATGGAAATCCTTTTTTCTAGAAAGTGAGGGTTGAAAAGAACAGCTCAAGCAAAATCTAGACCTCATGAACTATTAGGGAGATTTGAATTCAGTAGGACGCACCCCTTACACTCAGTGATGTACGGGGAGAGGGAAGAATACAAGGGCTTCTCATTGGCTAGTTTCTGAGTTCAAGAGGGGTGTTGGATGGCTGGGAGTGTCTCTTTGAATCCTGCTCACAGCACCAGAAATATCAATCTAAAGGAAGAAGCAGGAGCAAAAAATAAAATTTTAAAGAATCTATTTGAGCCAAGGTGAGGACAGCTTCCTGGAAGACTCAGATGAATATTACCTAAGATACGAACTTTGGCCTTTTTAATACAGTTTATAAAGTAAGAAGCAGAATAAGCAGTTGGCCAGTGTTGTCAGGAATTCTCATTAGTTTGCAGAAATAACATTGATTAGTGATTAGCTGTATGTCGTTGAACTACAGTCTATGAATTATGTTGTCTAATATGGCAGAATAGTTAGTTTATAGCTACTCAGGGCATCAATAAGTCTAGACTTCACATAGCAAGTAGCTACAAGAAATAATTATTAAGCTCAAGGATGTAGATGGGGAGTGATATGGTTTGGCTGTGTCCCCACCCACATCTCATCTTGAATTCCCATGTGTTATAGGAGGGACCTGGTGGGAGGTAATTGAATCATGGGGGCAAGTCTTTCCTGTGCTGTTCTCCAGATAGTGAATAAGTCTCATGAGATCTGATGGTTTCCTAAACAGGAGTTCCCCTGCACAAGTTCTCTCTCCCTTTTTTTTTTTTTTTTTTGTCTGCTGCCATCCACATAAGATATGACTTGCTCCTTCTTGCCTTCCACCGTGATTGCGAGGCCTCCCCAGCCAGAGTGCTCAGGCAGAAGTTTGCTGCAAGGGTGTGGCCCTCATGGAGAACATCTGCTAGAGCAGTCTGGAAGGGAAATGTGGGGTCAGAGCCCCCCCCAACAGTATCCCTTCTGGGGCACTGCCTAGTGGAGCTGTGAGAAGAGAGCCACCGTCCTCCAGAACCCAGAATGGTAGATCCACTGCAGCTTGCACTGTGCACCTGGAAAAGCTGCAGACACTCAATGCCAGCCCATGAAAGCAGCCGGGAGGAGAGCTATACCCTGCAAAGCCACAGGGGCAGAGCTGCCCAAGGCCATGGAAGCTCACCCCTTGCATTAGTGTGACCTGGATGTGAGACATAAAGTCAAAGGCGATCATTTTGGAGCTTTAAGATTTGACTGCCCTGCTGGATTTTGGACTTGGATGGGACCTGTAGCCCTTTTGTTTGGCCAATTTCTCCCATTTGGAGTGGCTGTATTTACCCAGTGCCTTTACCCCCATTGTATCTAGGAAGTAACTGACTTGCTTTTTGATTTTACAGGCTCATAGGCAGAAGGGACTTGCCTTGTCTTGGATGAGACTTTGGACTGTTGACTTTTGAGTTAATGCTGAAATGAGTTGAAACTCTGGAAGACTGTTGGGAAGGCATGATTGATTATGAAATGTGAAGATATGAGATTTGGGAGGGGCAAGGGGCAGAATTATATGGTGTGTCTGTGTCCCCACCCAAATCTCATCTGGAATTCCCACATGTTGTAGGAGGGACCTGGTGGGAGGTAATTGAATCATGGAAGCAAGTATTTTCCATGCTGTTCTCCTGATAGCAAATAAGTCTCATGAGATCTGATAGTTTTAGAAAGAGAAGCTCCCCTGCACACATTTTTGTTTTGTTTTGTTTTGCCTGCCACCATCCATGTAAGATGTGACTTGTTCCTCCTTGCATTCCACCATAATTGTGAAGCCTCCCCAGCCATGTGGAACTGTAAGTCCAATTAAACCTTTTTCTTTTGTAAATTGTCCAGTTTCAGGTGTGTCTTTATCAGTGGCATGAAAACAGACTAATACAGGGAGTGGGCGGGACATGACTGCTTCCTCATTTCTGTGCCTCTGGGCCTAATAATTTAGAGGTTTACTCACATGAATCAGATAAAAAAGTTATATCTAATTTCTCATTGTTAATAGATTATGTGTATCCAGCACATGGATGGAAGCAGTAGGGGGAAAGGCTGTTCTGGAACACCCATCTGGGCATAAATAGCCTAACCATGAGCTGCCAGGCTCTGTGGAGGAGGCACAGATGTACAGCAGGAATTAGTATATGCAGTGGCTCTCTCAGTAAGTAGGTGTTTTGGGCTGGCTTCTGCTTGCAAGAAAAGCCATGCCCTGGATGCAAGGGTAGCCTTCACTCAATGGCCACCCATGTCTGAAAGCACACTTCAGTTTCTGGTTGGTCTATGCAGTGAAAGAAAACCTCATCTTCAGGTTTGAGATGAGAAAAGGAGAGAAAGATGAGGTTGCTTAGAATCTCAGGAATTAAACTTGCTGGGGTAGAGACTAATATGTTTCTTGCTGTAATTGCATTCTCACACTGACAACCCTTTACAGTATGCTATGACCGAGGCGCCATACGGGCACACAGAGATCTCTCTCTTCTGTCTTAATGGCTGCTGAGTGTTCTAATATAGATGGTGGTGTGAGACTATTCGCCCTTTGCCCTATAAATAAACATAGCTGCTCTGTTATTTTGCTATGACAAAGTCACAGGGAATAACCTCAGAAATATTTCTTTGATGCTTATAAAGCTCTGTTGCATGGTATAGTCACAGAATTGAGTTTCCAGGGTTCAAAGTTAATGCTTAAGCATTTTGTATATTCTCTTCTAATTTGATTGCACAGGAGTGTCTGTTTTTTACTGCATCACTGAATATTGTGGAATTTTTATAGCTGAGAGGTAAAAATAGATATATCTTTGTAGTCTTGGTGTACATTTCCATTTTCATATTTTCAAATATATGAGCCAACTGCCTTTTTCATCAACTTTTTGTCTATTGTGTTAAATACCTAAAATTGTGTTAAAATTGATGTCTCTAGGATGTTACAAAAATTTTTAGGTGATTTTTGTGTCTTAACGTCTTTTAAGGTTGTTCTTTTATATGTTTTATGTATCTTTTAAAAATTTTCTCCTAGATGTATTTATTGTAGCATATGTCATCTTTCCCCCCCATTATATTTGCTAAATTTTCATTGGTTTTCTATATAAAAATTATTTAAAAATAATATTGTGGAAAAATATGCATAACATAGAATTTATCATTTTAATCCATTATTAAGTGTACATAGGCCGGGCGCAGTGACTCAGGCCTGTAATCCCAGCGCTTTGAGAGGCTGAGGTGGGCAGATCATGAGGTCAGGAGTTTGAGAACAGCCTGGCCAGTATGGTGAAACCCTGTCTCTACTAAAAAATACCAAAAAAAAAAAAAAAAAAATTAGCTGGGAGTGGTGGCACACACCTATAGTCCCAGCTACTCTGGAGGCTGAGGCAGGAAAATCACTGGAACTTGGGAGGCAGAGGCTACAGTGAGCCAAGATCATGCCACTGCACTCCTGCCTGGGCAACAGAGTGAGACTCCATCTCAAAAAAAAAAAAAAGTGTACATAAAGTGACAATAAAGTACATTCACACTGTTTTGCAACCATAACCACCATTAATGTTCATAATTCTTTTTGTCTTGCAAAGTTAAAACTCTTACGTATTTCCCATTCTCCACTGTCTTACAACCAGTGTTCTACTTTCCTTCTCTATGAATTCTACCATTCTCGGTAAACTATGTAAGTGGAATCATACAGTATTTGTTCTTTTGGAATTGATTTGTTTCAGTTAGCATAATGTCCTCAAGGTTCAGCATGTGTCAAATTTATTTTCCCCTCTAAGACTTAATAATATTTCCTTGCATGTAAATACCACATTTTGTTTTTTCATTGCTGAAGATGTGGGCTGCTTCCAGCTTTTGGCTATTGTGAATAGTGCTGCCATAAACACAAGCATACAAATATTTCTTCAGTCCCCTGCTTTTAATTCTTTTGGATATATATTTAGTAATGAAATAGCTGGATCATATAATTCTATATTCTAAACAGAAGAATGTTCATTTTATGTTTGTTTTTTTCAATAAATGTCCACATTGTTTTTATAGTGACTGCACCATTTTACAGTTGCACCAGGAGTTAAAAAGCATTCTAATTTCCCCCTCTTCTTTATACCACTTGCTCTTTTAGGGATTATGTTGTTTTTTGTGTAATAGCCATTGTCATGTGTGTGTAATGGTATCTCAATATGATAGAACATTGATTTTTATATTTATTTTATAAACAGGTTTATTTTATATCCTGCCACTATGCTAAATCTTAGTATTTGTTGAATCTCTTGGCATTCTAGGTGTATTATATCATCTGCAAATAGAAATTATGTTTTTATTTTTTTCCTTTGGGAATTACATTTGATAATGCTATGTACAATATGCTAGGCACTGTTCTAAGAAGTATTAAGATAGTAACTCGTGACATCAAAATACAGTGTGAGCAGGAGTGAAGACAGACATTTCCAGAATTATGGCTGAGAATGTGACAAAAAACATCTAATAGAGAAGGAAGTTGGCTAAAAAAGGGCCTGAAACTTAACCCCACAATTAAAGAGTCAACTTTTGTAAGTTACATAGGCTCTTTGTGTCTCACAGCTCATTTGTGAAACAGAAATAATAACAGATTATTTATTTTATTGTTGAGTATGTTAAGAGACAGTAATATCCTCACTTGAAAATTAAAATATTTATCACTATAGTTAACTGAGATAACAGTAATAAGAATATGTCAATTATTGAAATAGATTAAATAATAGTTCATTTAGTAGGAGCATCAGCATTTTAATCCTGCAAAAAATGTATGTCTTTCTGTTTACTCTTTACAAGCTACTTAGTCACTCTTTACTAATTACTAAAAACCTCCTAATTCTTAGTAAGGCCTTTCTAGGGCCACCTAATCTTAGTCGTTACCCACATTGTTTATCAGGATTCCCTTCTTTAGCTCCTTTTTTCCTTATCTTGCCTGGTGCAAACCACAGTTTTGCTCTAGTTTTCTGTCATATATGTTTGGTTAAAGACATCTGCCTTTATGTAAATTCTAACCAATTATAGCTGTGACATTTTCCTTGAAACATGTAAATTCTGTGAGTTCTTTCTTATTTGAAATCTATATCTTTACCATATTATGGTCACTCATTTGAAGTAATAAACATTTTTTAAAAATACTAGATAAGAAATTTTGAAACACAGCCAACAAAGAGTTATTTATAACAAATATTAAACTACAGTTGTTTGTTGAGCATGAAACACTTACGATTACATTTCAGTAGGTTCAGTGCTCTCAAAGTGTTTTTACAGTGTATTTTTAATTAACCTTAAGCAGTATACTGTTTTAAAAAGTAAAACAAAAAAACTATTCACAATGGCAAAGACATGGAATTAACCCAAATGCCTTTCAATAGTGGACTGGATAAAGAAAATGTGGTACATATGTACCATGGAATACCATGCAGCTGTGAGAAGGAAGAAGATCATGTCCTTGACAAGGACATGGATGGAGCTAAAAGCTGCTATTCTCAGCAAACTAACACAGGAACAGAAAACCAAACACTGCACGCTCTCATACTAGTAAGTGGAAGCTGAATGGTGAGATTCATGGACATATTGGGAGAACAACACACCCTGGGTCCTGGCAGGGGGCAGGGAGAGTATCAGGAAGAACAGCTAATGGGTGCTGAGCTTAAGACCTGGATGATAGGTTGATCTGTGCAGCAAACTACCATGGCATACCTTTACCTATGTAACAAACCCGCCCATCTGCATATGTGACCCAGAACTTAAAAGTTCATTTTTTTTTTTTTTTTTTTGCCTTATAAATATTGATTTTATAGAAAGGACCAATTCAAAATTGGTCAGATGCCACACGCTAGATGCTTCCAGAACCACAATGATGGAAAGAAAAAAACAAAAAACAGAGAGAACAAACAAAAATACCCCAGACCAAAATGCCTGAAAAATCAAGGTCTTGGTTGACCAAAGGATTCTTAAAGAAACATGTGGCCGGGGTGAGGAGACCCCAATGCCTGAATGAGAGCCCAGAGTGGAAGGAAAAACAACCCAGAAATGCAAATCCGAAGTCCCTGCCCACGGGGCCCTCCCACGCTGTCAAAAGCGAGGCAAAGGGCTTCACAGCTTCATGGGGGTGGGGTTGATGGCAGTAGCTTAAATAATAACGGGAGGAGGAGGATTTTTATACTTCAGCTTTTTTTTTTTTTTTTTTTTTTTTTTGCCCCCCTCTTCCTCTATGGGGAAGAGGAGAGACTGGTAGCTTGAGGTTAAGGAGAAAACAGTTATTTTCCCCTCACTTCTTTAATAGGCAAACCATCCAGAAATGGCGAACTGTCATAAAAAAATGCCAGCTCCCACCTGTGACCTGATAGCCCCCAATTCCTAGAGAGGTGAGAGCGGTGGTGTGGCAGGTTAGGAGAGGTGCCAACCTTGGGCGATGCAGCCTTTTGGGAAATAACAGCTCCAGCGAGAAAGAATTGGGGCGAGGGAGAGGATGGGGGCCAGAATGGGGGAACCCTTACGTGGTACCAAAATTAGCTGCCGTCTGCTCCCTGCTGGTGGGTCCCTGGGGTGGAGAGTGTGGCAGGGAAGGGGGCTGGAGCTGAATGGAGAATAAAGTGAGATGCTGATAAAAAAACCCACCCTTCTCAGAGGGTCCACGGCCCTGGTTCTGAAGAGTAGAACATCAACAGGATCAAGCAGAGTGCCTTCCTGGGTCACCCCTGCTGAACCCCAGCTCAGTTCCAGTGGGGGATCAATGCTGTCTGGAGTGGGGAAATGGGCAGGCGGCCCAGTCCGGACCCTCGGCTCCCGGGGGAGAGGGGAGGGGTGGGCGTGGTGGGTTCTCCTCCCCCCCTCCCCCGGCTTCACCTCCCCTCCTCCCGGCCTGCCCGGCCTCCGCCCGGCCCATTGCAGGGCAGCACCCAGTTGTTATCGTGGAGGCCCAGGCAGCAGCCGGGCGTCTCGCGGTCGGCTCGGCGGCAGCACATCCAGTAGGAACGTCCGTAAGGCAGGTCATGGTGGTAGGGCGTGGGGTGCCAGCGGCAGAGCGACACGTCGCCCTTCTCCTATCTGTTGCGGCACTGCTTGCACGGGTCATCCCGGTAGAGCGGGTCTCGGCTCCAGCGTGAGTCTGTGGCCCGCACGCCGAATGCCTCAGTGATGCCCTTGAAGTGGTGGCAGGTGTACTTGAGGGCGGCCAGCGCGCGCGTGGGCAGGAAGCTGAAGATCTTGACCAGCACGTGCTCTGGCAGCAGCAGCATGTACTGTCGCGGCTCCAGCAGCCGCTGAATCTTGAAGCGGATCTCTAGGAAGTCGTGCGACACGTGCCGGTACAGGCGACACAGGGAGGTGTCCGCCGTGCCCTCGGTATCGTCTGGGCCGGGCGCGGTGGCCGGGGAGTCTGCCGGGGGTGGCTCTGGGGGCCCAGCCGGCCCACGGTTCTGGAGAAAGAAGAGCTGGCCCGGAGGCGGCGGCTCCTCTGGACTGACCGTCAGGCACACAGTCTCCTCCTTCACGTTCTTGGTGCCATCCTTGCCAAAGAAGATGCACTCATCTACCACGCCCGTCACCACCACGTCCACGTGGAAGCCTGACGCTCCACAGTCCCGGGCAGGGGGGGAGGGGGCGCCGGGGGAGTGTCCTCAGGCCTGGCGGGCGCCGGGCTCTCACCCTCGCTGGCCTCATCCGCCCTGGCCAGCAGGAACTCCACATTGCTGGGGAGGGCATCCCGCGAGGGGCTGATGAGCTGGTATAAGTCACACGTGATCTTGTCCTTGGCTCGGGCCCCAGGACCTGGGCTGCCAGGGTAGGCACAACCAGGCCTGCCCCCGCCCCCACTGGGCAGGCCGCTGTCTGGTGCACGGGGCTCCCGGCCATTGGAGATGCGGAAGGCGATGCGCACCTCCCCAGGGCCTGGCCCAGGTCGCTCTTCCTTGCGGAGGCCCTTGGTGGGAGGGCTGTCCCTCTGCGCCTCAAAGTGGGCCACGGCCTCAGCTACACGGCTGCAGTCCCCTCCACCGGACCGACGTTCAGACCCCACCCACCCCCTTGGTCGGTCCACCCTGCTCCGCGGACACAAAAACTACAGGCGCTGGGGTGGCCCGTCGTGGATAGCTCTGCAGGGCCAGGGCCGCCCGCTGTTCCACCAGGGACACCATCTCGGCCACAGAGAGCAGGTCCACGTCCTCACCGGCTGAGGCAGGGCCCTCCTCAGAGGCAGCTGGGCCCTCCCGGCCCCCAGGGTCAGGAGGAGCCGTGGTGGGATCAAGACAGCGCCTCCTCCGCTTGGCCTTGGAGCTATCACTGCCCCAGTGCCCCTTGACCTTCATGGAGCTGGCCCGGCTGCCCCCACCACACTGATGGGCCACAAAGAAGGCCACCTTCTCCTTTGTATTCCCGGGCTTGATGACATACCAGGTGTCCAGGAGGACTCGACCCTCATCACCAGCAGCTGCTGCTGAGAGGAGCGGAGCCGGCTGGGAAGCAGGGACCTCGGTGGCCAAGGCAGGTGGTGTGTTCTCTGAGTGGGCAGGCCCATGGTCTGGCTCGGCCCCGCCGCCAGGCTCAGGGCAGGCTGATGGCTTGAGGGCCGCAGAAGGCGGGCGCAGCTGGTTCTGTGAGTAGGTGCCAAAGGGCCGGGGGCACCACAGCTGGAAGGGCAGGAGGCTTCCGCCGTCCATGCTGGGGGATGACGGCAGACGGGCTGGGCTTCACCACATCTCAGGACCTAGGTGGTAGTGGGAGGCTCCACATGCCACCATCGCCGCGCGCTGCATCTCCCTCAGCTACCCGGGTTTCCCCTACTCGCTCCTCTCCAGCCTGCCCTCAAAAGTTCATTTTGTTTAAAAAAAAAGTAAATAAATACCTAAAAGTGGGTGTATTTGTAGTACAAATATTCATAATAAACATATACACACAAACTATTTGGAAACAACATAATCTGGTATCTTAATGCAGTTATATTCTGCTTTATTCCTTATATATTATAAAATATGGATTCATGGCATAATTGTCAAAGGCTTCCATGTATTCCTACCACATATCCATTATGGCTGATTTGTTAATTTTCTTTTTTTTTATTTTGAGACGGAGTCTCGCTCTGTCCCCTAGGCGGCAGTGCGGTGGCGCCATCTCGGCTCACTGCAAGTTCCCCCTCCTGGGTTCACACTATTCTCCTGCCTCAGCCTCCCGAGTAGCTGGGACTACTGGCACTGGTCACCACTCCCAGCTAATTTTTTGTATTTTTAGTAGAGTTGGAGTTTCACTGCGTTAGCCTGGATGGTTTGTTTGTTTTTTTTAATTTGTTAATTTTCCAACAAAGCTGGGATAAAAACATCTTCATGCTCATGCTATAATAATTTCTGACAGTATGCCCTGGGTTACTCAAAAGAAAATGGAGTTGTTTTGCTCATGTTTTTGACACTTGGGTCAGTCATCTACAACAAATAAGAGGAGCCAAGGACATGTGCTGCCTGTGAGTCACTCAGCATGTGTCAGGCAGGCCCTGGGCTGAAGGGAGGCTCCAGGTGTCTCAGAAAAGGGAGGTTCTGTTCTACTGCACACAGACTGTCACACTGTGAATTGTTTCTGAGATTGCATGTCTCTCCCAAGATCAACAGAAACTGAGGACACATAGGAAATGAGTGATGAGGGCAGACTGTCTCCCATTTAGCTACCAGTATGCGATTCTGCCTCCCGGACACATGCATGCTACATAATCATGTGCTCACACCCCTCTTAGGACCAATCTCCATGCTCACGAATTGCAACTACATTTTCTTTGCTCCTAGAGTTTCCAGCCAAACACAAGTGCCTAGAGGACTTTAAACTTTTCCCTGTCCCGAGACCCTAAATTTGTGGCAACACCCTGGTCCATCCACTCAACTGAGCTTCTGAGTCACCTGAACGTAGTCTCTTCTACTTGCACCGATGCAGAAATAAACCAGAGTATAACCCTTTCTAAGCCACTATCTGTAGCACAAATTAGTCTTTCTACTAACTCTGGACTGTCCCCTGCCCATAGGTCCTGTAAAACTAAAAATTCAAAATTTAAGCTGTTTGATACTCTAAATTATTCCAGGCCTTAAAGGAATGTAAATACAATATCTAGGTAATATGATAGGCAACTGTAACAAGGCAGCTGTCACCTTTGTTTTTCTGTCTATGGATTATACCTACTTCCACATCTGTATTCTTCTGTCAGGTATTGTAAATGGCTGAAGTGCCCCATGGAAGACCATTTTTCTTTTCACTATTGACTTTCATTATAGATTAACCTGTTACCTATGGCTATTGTATTACCTATGTTTTTTTTTGAGTTGGAGTCTCACTCTGTCACCCTGGCTGGAGTTTAGTGGGATGATCTTGGCTCACTGCAACCTCCGCCTCCTGGGTTCAAGCGATTCTCCTGCCTCAGCCTCCTGAGTAGCTAGGATTACAGGCGTGTGCCACCACGCCTGGCTAATTTTTGTATTTTTAGTAGAGACGGGATTTCACCATGTTGGTCAGGCTGGTCTTGAATTTCTGACCTCATGATCTGCCCGCCTCGGCCTCCCAAAGTGTTGGGATTACAGGCGTGAGCCACCGCACCCAGCCGGCTCTTGCATTGTCTTAAGGTGAAATGTTAAATACGCTCTTAGGTTGAAAAGGAAAGAAAAACCAGTTGTAAAAAAAAAAGTAGGAAAAAGACACTGTAACTGATGAATTTTTTGTAAATCTTAAACCAGCCTTGTATAGAAAACATTGTAATCTTGTTAAATTTCTTTATTTTTTTGCCTGTAGAAATAAGAACTCAAGTTTCAGCTATGAAGTACTCATCTCATTTCACTAGAGCCTTTGTCTCCTGGGTGACTGTTTCTAGCTTTTCACTTGAATAAACTCTAGAACTGGATGTTGAGAGTTTATTGATTATTCAAATTATTTCAGATTAACAGTTCTTCATAGCATCTTTCTTCTGCCTTTACTTCCTTACCAAACCCTCTTTCATGTGAAAAATTGTACCCAATGCCACTCCTCAGGTGCCTGATTCAAATGCCTACTAGAAATCAGATGTCTATGAGTTGAAGGTCATGGCCTTAGACTTGGCTGTTGTAAGGGCAAATAAAAATTAGAAATACCAGACTTAATTATCCAACTTGAAGATAAAAGAAGACATTTTGTTCTCCTTTTTAAAAATATTTTAAACAATTTTTATACATAAATTTATTTTGTGTCTCGATTAAATACATGAATCATTTACATAGGTAAATAGGACTTTGTCAGTCTTTTTAACTTAGAAATGTCTTTCTCTAGGACCTGGGAACCATTGCTTTGAAATATAAATGGTTTATGTTTCTGTTGGACAGTAGGTAACTTCATAAAATATTATGAAGCCAAGGAAAGTTTATTTTGCTTTTGAATATAGCCAATTTAAATTTTCATTGAATATACACAATGTACACATAGCCTTCTCAATTACCAGTTTAATTTAGGATAAACTATATATGACAGATTATGCTGTTAAGTCTTCTACTTAAAGACTAAATATGGTGATTTTTATTTCTGCTTTTGTAATCTCAGCAGATTGCCTACGATGCATATCACATTCTGGTTTAATTATGTAATGAAACAATTTTCTTCTACCATTTTAGTGTGTCTCTGAGGTTGGAGATAATTTTGTTTTCAATTATGCTTTAAAAACACTGTACAGAATTACCAAACAGGATATAAACATAGGATGTACGCACAAGGCTTTAGTTCAGACAGGCTTTTCTCTCTTTGGCTTGCCCGAAAGTCTGCAGGCAGAATATTTCTCTGCCTATTTGTGATATACAGTCCCTTCCAGAGCAGTTCAGCCAGATTTCTAGAAAAATAGTTTCACAGCAGAGCAATCAGCCATTCCAGCTCCATCTTTCAATGCACTTGGCATTTTCAGATCTGAAAGTAATTCCAACACCATTGGACCCTGAATCTGAAACCTTTCGCCAATGGGCTAACATTTTGCAAATTTTGTTTATCTTTTCAAAAAACTAACTTTTCATTATGTTTATCTTTTCATATTTTGTTTTATATTCATTTATTTCTGTTACAATTTTTCTGCTAATTTTGGGTTTGGTTTGCTCTTTTCTAGTTCTATACAATACATCAATAGTTTATTTGGAGATTTTTTTTAAAAACTTTTTAAAAAAAACTTTTGATGTAGGCACTTATTGCTATAAACCTAAGTACTTCTTTCACTCTATTCAAAGTGTCGTTATGTTTTTATTTTCATTTTTTTCAAGAACATTTTCATTTTTTCGTAATTTCTGTATTGGCCCACCAGTCACTCAGGAGCATGTTTTAATTTCTGTATGTTTGTATAGTTTCCAAAGTTTTTTCTGTGATTTCTAGTTTTATTCTATTATCGTCAGAGAAAATACCTGATATAATTTTATTTGGGGGGAGATTATTTTAAGAGTTATTTTGTGACCTAACATATGGTCTATCCTTGAGAATAACCCAGGGACTGAGGTGTAGAATTTGTATTCTGTAGCTTCTTGATGAAATGCTTTGTAAATATCTATGTGAACTGTTTGGTTCACAGTGCAGATTAAGTCAAATGTTTATTTGTTGGTTTTATTATCTGGATGATCTGTCCACTGCTGAAAGTGGGTTGTTGAAGTCTCTAGCTATTATTGTATTGGGATTGATCTCTCTTTAGCTCTAATATTTATTTCATATATCTGAGTTCTTCTGTGTTAGGCGTGTATACATTTGCAATTGTTATATTCTCTTGCTGAATTGACCACTTTATTATAATATAATAACTTTTATTGTCTCTTTTTATGGTTTTTTTCTTGAAATCTGTTTTGTTTAATATAAGTATCGCTATTCCTGCTCTTTTTTGGTTTTCATTTGCATGGAATATCTTTTTCTATCCCTTCATTTTCAGTCTTTCTTCGTCTTTATAGGTGAAGTGTGTGTCTTGTAGGAAACAGATTGTTGGGTCTTGTTTTTATTTTTACCCACTTGGCCAATCTATGTCTTTTGATTGGGGAGTTAAATTAATTTACATTCAGTGTTAATAAGTAAAGACTTATGTCTGCCATTCTGTTATCAGATTTCTTGTTGTGGTATTTTCTCTTTTTCTCTCCTTTTCTCCCATTTGTCCTTTCTTTTGGTAAAGATGATTTTATCTAGTGGTATGTTTTATTTTTTGATTTTCTGTATGTGTGTCTATTGTAAGTTTTTTGATTTGAGGTTACCATGAAGCTTGCAAATAACATCTTATAATCTATTATTTTAAACTGATGGCAACTTAACACTTGTTGTAAAAATGAACAAACAAGCAAAGAGAAAAACTAATAAAAAATACAGTTTAACTTTTTCTCCCAACTTTTTAACATTTTGTTGTTTCTGTTTATATCTTATTACACTGTCTATGTTTTAAACTTGTTGTAGTTAGTATTTTGAATATAACAGCCTCAAAAGTAGAAATATGAGAGTTATGGCCTTAAAAAGGAGGTAAAGAAAGTTATTTTTAATAATTTTAAGTGTAGACTAATCTTTTAGTCTTCTCAAAATATGAATAGTTTACACACCACATTTACAGTGCTAGAAAATTTTGTGTTTGTCTGTGTCCTTCATATTACCAGTGAGTTTTGTACCAGATGTTTTCTTGTTGCTCATTAATGTCCTATTCTTTTAGACTAAAGAACTGCCTTTAGCATTTTTTGTAGGACAGGTCTGGGGCTGTTAATAAAATCTCTCAGCTTGTTTATCAGTTTTCTTTTTTAAAAAATAGTTGAAATATATTTTTGATGGATGTATATTCTAGGATAAAAGTTTTTTCCTTCAGTATGTTAAGTATGTCATGTCACCATCTCCTGGCCTGTAGGATTTCCACTGAAGAGTCCACGGTCAAACATGTTGGTACTTGTTTGAATGTTGTTTCTTTTCTTTTGCTGCTTTCAGAATCCTTTATCTTTGACCTTTGAGAGTTTTATTATTAAAGACCTTCAGGTAGTCATATTTAAGTGAATTGTGCTTAGTATTCTATGAGCTTCTTATACTTGAATATTAATTTTTTAGGTATGGGAAGTTCTTGTTATACCTTTGAGTAGACTTTCCACCCAGAACTTTTTCTCTACCTCTTGCAGGCCATAACTCAGCCCTCTCGAGGCTATTCTTTTCAAATAACCTGTGTTCAAACTCACTAATTCTTTCTTCTGCTTGATCAATTCTGCAGTTGAGAGATTCTGATGCATTCTTCAATGTCATTTGAATTTTCAGCACCAGAATTTTTGCTTGATACTTCAAAATGATTTTAATCAATTTGTTAAGTTTATTGGATCAGATTCTGAATTTTTTTTGTTGTTATTTTGAATTTTGCTGAGCTTTTTCAAAACAACTGTTTTGAATTTCCTATCTGAAAGGTTACATATCTCTGTCTCTCAGGATTTACACACTAGTGCCTTATTTAGTTTTAATGAGGTTGTGTTTTCCTGAATAGTCTTAATTTTTGTGGATGTTCATTGATGTCTGGGCATTAATGAGTTAGGTATTTATTTTAATCTTTGCAGTCTGGGCTTTTTAATACTTTCTTAGAAAGGCTTTCCAATTATTCAAAGGGAATTGAGTGTTATAGTCTAAGTCTTTGATCATTGCAGTCATATCTGCATTAGGGGACACCCCAACCTGAATAACACGGTGATGCTTGGAGACTTGTAGAGGCACCACCTTGGTGGTCTTAGGTAAGAACCAAGAGAGTCTCTGGGTTACCAGGCCGACTCTTTCTGTTTTTTTACATTCTGTCAAATAAGTGGAATTTCTGTCTCCGTGCTGAGCTGCCTGGAGCTGGGGTGGGTGTAACACAAGCACCCCTGTGGCCACCATTACTAAGACTACACTAAGTCAGACCCAGAGCCAGCAAAGGACTGGCTCTCACATAAGGCCCAGAGTGACCACTACCTAGCTACTGCTTATATTCACTCAAGATCCAAGTTCCCTTCAGTCAGTAGGTGGTGAATCCAGCCAGTCTCAAGTCCTTTCCTTCAGAGCGGTGAGCTCTGTTACCTACCCTGGGCTGGGGAGAGCAAAATGCCATTTGGTAGGAAGAACATGGAGTCAGAAACCTTAGGAATCTACTTGGTGCCTTATTCTGCTGCGGCTTTGCTGGCACTGAGGCCATGAGACAACATCCTTCCTACTCTTTTCTCTCCTTTCTCAAGCATAAGAAACCACTCCCCATGGTCACTACCACCCAGAGTCCATAGCAAGTACTGCTAGGCTGCTGTCGATATCCAGTGAGGACCCAGGGGCTCTTCAGTCAGCTTGTGGTGAACTCTGCCCGTCCTGCTTCTTTTGCTTCAGGGCAGTGGGTTCTTCTCTGGCCCAGGGTAGTTCCAGAAACGTCATCCAGGAGCCAAGGCCTGAAATCAGAGACCTCAAGAGCTATCTTGTTACTGCTACCTCACTATGGTCGAGCTGGTAATCAAGCTTCAAGACAAAGTCTCTTTTCTCTTCCCTCTCTTTTCCTCAAGCAGGAGTCTCTCCACATGGCTGCCACAGCTTGGATTGCACTGCACTGGGTCTCACCACCCAGGGGCTGCAGCAAATACTACTTGGTTACTGCTGATGTTTATTCATGGCCCAAGGTGATGAATCTGCCAGAACTGGTATCTTCCCTTCAAGGCAGTGTGTTCTCTTCTGGCCCAGGCTATGTCTAGAACTGTCACCCAGGAACTAAGTCCTAGAATGGGGGCCCTCAGGGCTTTTTCTGGTGCTGTATTCTACTGTGGCTGAGATGATGTCCAAGTTGCAGGACAAAGTCTTCTTTACTCTTCTTCCACCTCTCCTCAAGTAGAAAGAAAGATTTTCTCTTGGAGCTGTGAACTGCACTGCCTGTGCCTGGGGTAAGGATGATGCAGGCACTTTCTTGGCCATCCCAGTTGGCATCTCACAAAACACCAGGATTTGGCCAGAAATTGCAGTCCCAGTGGCTTACACTGCCTTTCAAGTTTATTTAGAACCCCAGAGTGCTTTAGCCCATGCTGATGGGGCTACCTGAAACCCAGGTTTTGATTACTGAAATGGACACCTCCTCTCTGACTATGGCTAGTCTGAATGCTTCATCCGTAGGCTCTGGTTGAATTCTGCCCTATGTTGCTTTCTGCTGTGACATGCAGCACTGAGTTTTACTGCAGAGTCTCACAATCACTGTGCTCTCTCTTCTGTAAGCCCACGGATTTTTCTCTCTTTGCCAAGCTGCACTGCCCTGGAATGGAGGAGGGCTGCTGTTGGCAATGAATGGCTTTCTTGTCTACCCTCTTGAGTGCCTCTTTCATGTGATGCTAAAGCTAAAACTAGGTCCTGTGACCACTCCCCAGAGTTTTGGTTCTTATGAAGATGCTTATTTCGGTAGTCATTCTATTTGGTGTTTTATTCTGGGGGTGGTTGCTGGAGGGTGCTATTTAGTCATCTTGCTCCACTTCCCCTGCAGCCATGTTGTTTGAATTAAGTGCTGCATGTGAGGGTAAGGTGAGCCCAGGGTCAACCACGAGTGCTTTTAGATACGTTCACGAGAGGTGAGTTTAGTTTTAGTCTCAAAGTTAGTTCTTCAAAAAAAAAGCAAGATTGATAAACAGAAAGCCAGATTAACAAAGAAAAAGAGGAAGATCCAAATAAATACAATCAGAAGTGATAAAGAGGACATTACAACTGATTCCAATGAAATACAAAATATCCTCAGAAACCACTATGAACAACTCTATGCACACAAATTAGAAAAATCTAGAGGAAATAAATAAATTTCTGAAAACACTCAACCTTCCACGACTGAATCAGGAAGAGATTGAAACCCAGAGTAGACAAATGTTGAGTTCTGAAATAGAATTAGTAATTTAAGAAAACCTACAAACAAAATGAACAAAAAAACCCACAAACAACAACAACGACAACAACAACCCTGGAGCAGATACAGTCACTGCTGAATTCTACCAGACATACAAAGAAGAACTGGTACCAATTATACAGAAACTCTTACAAGAAAATTGAGGAGGAGAGGTTCCTTCCTAACTCATTTTATGCAGTCAGAATCAGCCTGATACCAAAATCTGTCAGAGACACAGCAAAAAACAAAACAAAACAAACAAGCAAACAAAACAAAAAAATCAGGCCAGTATTCCTGATGAACATACATGCAAAACTACTCCACCACATACCATGTCCAGCAGTACATCAAATAGTTAATTCACCATGATCAATTAAGCCGATTAAGCTTTATACCTGGGATGCGAGGTTGGCTCAGCATATGCACATCAGTAAGTGTGACTCACTACATAAACAAAATCAAAAGCACAAACCATGAGATTGTCTCAATATATGCAGAAAAACCTTACCATAAAATCCAACATCTCTTCATTATAAAAACTCTCAACAGACTAGGCACTGAAGAAATATACATCAAAATAATAAGAGTCATCTATGACAAACCCAAAGCCAATATCATACTGAATGGGCAAAAGCTGGAACAATTCTCCTTGAAAACTAGAACAAGACAAAAGATGCCCACTCTTACTACTCCTATTCAACATAGGACTGGAAGACCTAGCCAGAGCAATCAGACAAGAGAAAGAAATGAAAATCAGCCAAATTGGAAAAGAAGTCAAACTCTCTCTCTTGACAGGCTATATGATTTTATACCTAGAAAACTCTAAAAACTGCCAAAAGGCTCCTGCAACTGATAAATGACTGGAGTAAACTTTGGGATACCAAATCAGTGTACACCAATAATGTCCAGTCTCAGAGTCATATTAAGAACACAATCCCATGTACAATAACAACAAAGAAAATGAAATATCTAAGAATAAAACTAACCAAGGAGGTGAACAATCTCTACAAGGAAAACTATGAAACACTGCTGAAAAACAATCAGAAACAATACTAATAAATGGAAAATCATTCCATGCTCATGAATTGGAAGAATTAATATCATTAAAATGGTCCTACTGCCCAAAGCAATATACAGATTCAATGCAATTCCTATCACACTACCAATGTCATCTTTCACAGAATTAAAAAGCCTAATCTAAAATTCATATGAACCAAAAAAATCCTGAAGAGTCAAGGCATCCTAAGCAAAAAGAAAACGAGAGGCATCACACTACCCAACTTCAGACTGTACTAGAAACCAAAATAGCACAGTACTGGTACAAAAACAGAAACATAGACCAATGGAACAGAATAGAAGACTCAGAAGTAAAGCCACACATCTACAACCAGCTAATATTCAACAGGGCTGACCCAAATATCCAATGGGGAAATAATTCCATATTCATAAAAAGTGCTGGGATAAACGGCTTGCCATATGCAGAATATTGAAACTAGACACCTTACCTTTCACCATATACAAAAACAAACTCGAAGTGATTTAAATATTTAAATGCAAGACCTCAATGCAGCTGTACGTTTTCTTTATTTGAAGGAATAAATAAAGAATTTTTTTCTTTTTCTTGGCAAAACATTTTTGGCTAAGTCCTCAAAAGCAATTGCAGCATAACCAAAAATTTACAAGTAGAACTTAGTAAAACTAAAGAACTTCTGCACAGCAAAATAAATAATCAACAGAGAAAACAGAAAACCTACAGAATGGGAAAAAAATACTCATAAACTATGCATCTGACAATGGCCTAATGTCCAGAACCAAAAAAGAACTTACACAAACTGACAAACAAAAAATAAATAACCCCATTAATAAATGGGCAAAGGAAATCAACAGACACTTTTCAAAAGAAGATACACAAATGGCCAACAAACACAGGAAAAACTTCTCATCATCACTAATAAATAGGGAATTGCAAATCAAAACCACAATAAGATACCGTCTCACAGCAGTGAGAATGGCTATTACTAAAAAGTCAAAAAATATCAGATGCTGGTGGGGCTTCAGAGAAAAGAAAATATTTATACATTGTTGATGGTAATGTAAAGTAATTCAGCTACTGTAGAAAGCAGTTTGGAAATTTCTCAAATAACTTAAAACAGAGCTACCATTCCATCTGGAAATCACATTACTGTGTATACACCCAGAGAAAAATAGATCATTCTCCCCAAAACAGACGCACTTGTATGTTCGTCACCATGCTTTTCACAATAGCAAATACATGGAAACAACCTAGCTACCCATTAAGGGTGGATTAAATAAAGAAAATGTACAGATACACAATGCAATACTACGAAGCCATAAAAAAGAATGAAATCATATCAGGTGTTCACCTAAACGAGAGTCTTAAAGTTATACACATGGGCGATTTTACTAATAACCTGCAGCAACGTGGATGCAGCTGAAGGCCATAAACCTAAGCAAATTAACATAGGAGCAGAAATTAAATGCTGTATAATTCTCACTTTTAAATGGTAGTTCAACATTGTGCACACATGGACTTGGACATGTGAAAAATTAACACTGCAGACGAGAGGGTGGAGGGAGAGAGGAGGACATGGGTTGAAAACTACATATTGCCTACTATCTTCACTATCTGGGTGACAGGATTCATGTTCCAAACTTCAGCATCATGCAATATACTCATGTAACAAACCCGCACATGTATCCCCTGTATCTAAAATAAAAGTTGATTAAAAAAAAAAAAAAACAAATAATTTCTAAAAAAAAAAAAAATGGCCAAAAGTATTCTAAATGGGATGAAAACTGTAAAACCACAGAATCAAGTGTAGTATGGCAGGCCCTGCACCAGGTTACTTAAGGGTATATGTCTGCTAATTGAACCCTGGAAGCCAGGGAGTGAGCCAAAGCCATGATGCTCTGCTGAAGAGCAGGTGTCCTGAGAACTCATACATTCCACAGAGGATCTGAGAACCTACCAAGAAAAAAAAGTCTCAGTGTTCAAACACTTTAGGAAAAGAGCCAGAAAATTAGCTTAAAAGCAGTTTAGAAATGGGAGACAGCACACATCTCTAGAGCTGTCCTGCCTCTACACAGGAGTACCCCGTATGTAAATCCTGATAAACGCATCTACTCATCAAGCTGGACTTTTCTGAGTCATTCTTTGGTCTCTCAGTTCCTTTCCAAATTTTTTTTGTGGGGGAGGGAGGTTACAGTCTCACATTTTTCTTGTAACAGTTGGCATCATGGACAGGATATGAGAGACCAAATGATGAATCAAGAAGGGGTCTCTGCTGAGGGAATCCCAGGGTGGTTGGCAATATGCATGTGTGGTGGAGTTGCCCAACTGCTCAACCTTTTAGGGCCACCATGTGAATACAGGGACATTCAGAAAATGCTAGTGGGGATTGAGGAAATATTGCAAAAAGTTAAAATATTAAAGTGTGATAGGAGAGTCAATACCTTGTTGTTGCAATAAGGCCAGCCACTAAGAAATTATTAGAGCAGGAAAGGAAGAAAGGGTAGTAACTCCTGCAGAAGTTCAAAGGCATCCCAGATTTTCTAGAACTCCAGCTTGTTAACTATTCTGGCCCTTTCCTCTGTACATTTTTAAATGGATGGGCAAATTACAGCAAAAGAAAAAATCAGAGCTCAAATGGTTAACCTGCAACTATAGTTAAGTCGATTTTTCTAAAGCTTTCTATCTAATTCTCTCTTTAATCCATTTTCTATCTGCTTTGAATCTGCTGTTATTAAGCTACTATGTTGAGATAAAACTCACTGTTTATGGTACTTCCAACTCAAGGCCACTGGAGATTTTGTTTTTCTTATACAGTTCAGCCAGTTCTAGGTAAAACGTAAACATTAAAAACTGTTGAAACTGTGGGGAAAGAAAGGATAAAAGAGGTTTTTTAGAATAAAGCTGCTATGGAAACTGTTTCACCTAAAATGTTAGACCATAGCCTTCATTGGATTACCTATAAGGCAAGCAAATTTTAATCATGTGAAGAGGTCCCAATTTTGTCAGAAGTAATTTGGGTCCAGTTGTCGTTTGTAAAATAAAGAGTTTGTGATGCTGTCTCGTGGCTAGAGTTCTGAGGGAAAAGCTATTGAATCCTTGTGTGTGTGTGTATACATGTTTAAATGTGTTTATCCATATGCACATGTATTATATTAGATGTTGTGTTTAGCATAATAACAAATTGGCTTACAAGTGAATGAGCACTCATAAAATAAAGAAATCAAAATGCCTTTCAAGTTCATGTGAATTTAGTGATCTTTAATAAATAACCTGGCTTTAAAATTATTGGTAAAATAAAAATGTCTTCAGAATTTTCAGCCCACATTTTTGTCTGGGTTTACTAATTAGATATGTTTTATATTTGCCTTTGCTAGATATTTTAAAGTATCAGGGTTTGACATGAAGTTTATAACACCATAAACCCAGACAAAAATGATCTTTTCATTTGTGTGATTTTTTGATAATCAAGACTAATCTTTGATTAGTCTTTGCCTAGAATGATCTTTGTTTGTGTGATTCTTTGATAAGCAAGACCAATTTGATATTGCTGGTTTAATTAAAACAGCTAAATTTTCTGAGTTATTGGTAAAAATGCCCATGTGTGTAACTTTAAGGCTCTCGTTTAGGTGAACACTTGATATTTGCAGGCTAAGAAAATGGTTAACAGGGAGATAACTTGGAATGATCACTAGCTTTGTCTAATGTCTTGGTTCTCACAAGTAATCTAGATTAACTGCTAAAAATAAATTGAGTAAATGTAAATGAAATAAATCCTTGTAAGTGGACCTTTTGTGTAGTTTAAAATTTTAAAGTTATTTTAGGTACTTGCTGAATGTGTGGGTCGTTTCCAATTGAAAAGGGTTATAATACAGTTCATTGGTCACACTTCTGAGTCTGTTAATGGTAAATAACATCTACGACAATAGAGGAAGCATTGGTTGGCCTCAGTGAGTTAGATATAAACAAGATCCAAGTCCAGAAAGTAATCAAGGATTGAAAAGAGAATGGGGAAAATGGGTGTTTATACACTTGCCCTAGCTGAGGCAAGTAATGAACACAAAACAATACCACCTGCCAAGGGGATACTCTTAAATCACCCAAACAATGCAGAAATTACATAATTTACAAGCATTCAGGCTGGCCAAGATCCCCATAACAGCCCTGTGTTGCCTGTGAAGAAGCCAGATGGCATCTGGACAATGATAGTAGACTACTGTGAGCAAAACAAAGTGATGATCTCTGTACATGCAATTGTACCCAATATTGTTCAACTGCTAGGGAAAGTGGTCCTTAAGCTAGGAAGTGTCCATGCTATGATTGACTTGGTTAACACCTTTTTCAGTATTCCTTTATCAGGAGATTAACAAGACCAGTTTGCCTTCGCTTAGGAGGGCCAACAATGAAGTTTCCAGGTGCTACCACAAGGGTACCTGCACAGCTCCACCATCCATCACAGTATGGCTGAGCAAGACCTGTCTAAACTCTCTTTGCCTGCCTTGGTCTCCTTGTTTCACTATATTAATGATAACATGCTAACCTCAGAGTCTCTTACAGATATGAAACTGCCCAACAAACTGTCTGGGATGGCCCAAAGGACAGGGGATGGGAAGTCAAACCCAAAAATGATACAGGGGCCCAGTGTAGCCATCAAATTCCCAAGAGTTATATGGTTGCATAAGACATGAAGCATGCCCAGAATCATCATTGATAAGATAGCACAGCAGCCTGTTTCCCAGACCATAAACTAATTTCAGGTTTTCCTAGGTTTACTGGGCTACTGGTGAATATTTATTCCTCATTTGGTACAAACTGTCCACCCATTATACACCCTAACAAAGCAAGGTAAAAAAATGAGACTGGGCACACATATAGACAACAAACATTTAACAAAACGAAAATGTTGGTGAAACAAGCCCAAGCACTAGGGGTCCCACTGCCAAGCATCCTTTTGTGTTAGAAGTCACTAGAGAGGTCATGGGGATAAATTGAAGTTGGTGACAAAAGTAACCAATGGAAGTGATACCTGTAGGGTTTTGGTCTCAATTATGAAAGGGGGCAGAATCCCACTATACAGTCCTAGAGCAACAGCTATTGACCACATATAGGGAATTGCAACAAGTGGAACCCATTGCCAAAAAAGCAGTACATTACAGTAAAAACTGCCAACCCCAAAAAAGGATAAGTGGAAGGCCTCCTAACCTAGCCCACCTCCGGGGTGGCACAATCACACACCCAACAGAAATGGCACCTCTATCTACAACAGAAGAGTGTCTTGTCTGCTAGTTCTTTAAGTCAGACACTACAAGAGGTGCTCAGACTCATCCACTCTGAACAAATGGAGGAGGCCAACATGGCAGTGGAGCCACCAACCAGGCCAACCACCATATGAGGGGAACCTGCTGATACACTGATGAGTCTAGCAAAGGTATGCAACACTAGGCAATAGAACAAAATATAGACTGGAGAATCCACTTACCATAAAACCCAACAGGGGCAGGACTCAGAAAAAAAAAAAAAAGAATTCACCCATTCCCACACATGGCATTACTCTATATGAATGGTTGGCAAGGCCTGTCAAACAGGCTCCTGGAGCAGATGGCCAGATTGTGGTTCTGAGAATACCAGTGGTTCTACCAAGCAGCAATGTCTCTGTGGACCTAAAGTTGACCTGGAACATAACCCCGTACCAGATCAATTGTGTGGCACCATAGGGCGCCATGAAGACTGTCAGAGCAGAGGTAGTCCCGGCTGTGCTCCTTGATGGAGGTCCAAAATCCTTACGATATCAACACATGGCAGCACCAACACCTGCTAGAGTGATCATGGTGTGGATTGCATCAACAAGGCTGAAAACTTACTAATTGGTTATTGTGCCTGCTCCTAGGGAGGAAAGCCATGTCTTGTGCTATAAGTCAGGCCTGGAGCCAGGGATGGCCTCCATAATAGGGCCAATGAGAAAAAATACAATGGTAATAATATTAAAAGAAGTGACTATATCCACAAGGGTCCCTAATAAACACCTGTGTTTATGCCCATAGGCTGTTCCTCCTACCCCTGGCAGCTAGTAATGTTTTTGTGGACTGGGATGAGACTATAGCAACAATCAGCAACAAGTCCAATTGTTGGGTATATGGATATCTCCTCCTATCAAATAATAATTGTATGCTTTGGAATATTCTGCTTTTCTTCTGACAGAACTGGAGTGACTAGTTCAACAGCACTGATAGTGCACCCCAGTTTACTAAGGACTGCATCTACCAAGAGGCCCAACTAACAACTCAACAGAGATCCAAAAATGTTTGCCTTTATAGGCACTGCTTGTTGGACCTATATCCCTGATAAAGAAAATAATTTCACAAATGCTTTAAATCATTTTTAAACTCAGATTTGTGATATAAGTCAATTGCGTTTCTTCGACTCATTCTCAAACTGGTTACAGATATTACCTACTCATTGGAGTTATATTTTGCTAATAGGAATCATAATTTTAGTTAGCTTCTGCTTTTTATGCTATTGTGTCTACTGTAGATGTGGTGTGTATGCACAAGCCACAGATATAGTGTATAATCCCACATAGTTCTTTCCGTTGTAGTCTTCTCAGGAACTCTTGTGCAAGAATGTAAGAGCTGGGGGATGGCATGGATTGTAGTGTGACAGGTGCCCCATCATGTCATTTAAGGGTATATGTCTGCTGCTTGAACCCCAAAGGCCGGGTGGTAAACCAAAGTCATGGTGCCTAGCTGAGGTGCATGTGTCCCTGAGAACCAAAACATCCCAAAAAGTATCTGAAAACCTCCCAAGAAAAACAATCGCAGCACTCAAACACAGTAGGCAAAGAGCCAGAAAATTAGCTTAAAAGCAGTTTAGAGATAGGAGGCAGTGCTGATCTCTAGAGCTGTCCTCTGCCACTCAGGAGTTCTCTGTATGTAAGTCCTAATAAACTCATCTGTTCATCAAGCTGGACTTGTGTGAGTCATTCTTTTGTCCCTTGGGTCCTTCCCATTTTGGGGGAAGATGTTACAGTCCAAAGTATTTATTGTAACAATAAGAAGCTTAATGAACCTGATACACTTAAAAATAAAGAAAATTATATGGAGGCAAATAAAAATCAAATTGCTCAAAACCCATGATAAAAAACAGATCTTAAAAGAAGCCAGAAAAAAAGAGATACCTTAATATAGAAGAATATGCAAGCAACAAAAAATTCAAGTAAGGAGACAGTGGGACACAGCTTTAAATAATCAAAGAAAAAAACACCTGATAAACTAAACTTTTATATCCAGAAAATTTTTATTTAAAAAAAAATGAAGACGAGAGAACGCATTTTTAGATTGCCTGTGTAAGGACCTCCAAAATTCTGCTCCTCCATAAAATCAGTAATAGCGCTGGCAAAAGCCATCAAGGGACAATGTTTTCAGAGCTCTGAAAATAACAAAGGCTTGAAATAATTCTATAAGCATTTATTAAAGAAAAAACCAACTAAACCTCAGTAAGAACAGCCAGCTTTGTATGTTTAACTTGCTTCAATCCTATCCCTCTCTCCTCAGCTCCACAGTAGCCTTGAAAACCAACAACCTCACGAATATGTTTAGTTGTGAAAACCAGCATCCTAGCAGGCCCTGGAGGGGACAAAACCAGTTTGGTGCTCCCCAAAAGCCCCACCCAAGAGAAATATCACTAACTGACCTGCCTGGAAGTTGGCTGAAAAGCACCATTCTGGGACTTTTTTTTTTTTTTTTTTAATTTGACTTCACTCAGAATTCTTTCTATATGAAAAGTTCTATTCCCAAGGCATTTGCCAAAAACAATTGACAAGAAATACTTTAAAATCAAAATTATAAACGTGTTCAAAGAAATAAAGGAAGTCATATCTAAACAATTAAGAAAGAAAATGAGATTGATACTTCACTGAGTTGACAATATCAATAAAGAGATAAAAAATATTATTATTAAAAACCCCAAATACAAATTCTGGAGTTGAAAAGTAAAATACTTGCAATGAAAAATTCACTAGAAGATTTCAACCACAAATTAGAATAGGCAGGAGAAGGAATCAGTGACTTTGAAGACAGGCCAATTGAGATTATCCAGTCAGAGGAACATAAAACATAATAAAAACAGGCAGAGCATCAGAGACCTGTAAGACACTATCAAGTATACCAACATATTCATAATGGGAATTCCATAAGAAGAGGAGAAGGAAATAAAAGAGCAAAAGAATATTTGAATAAATAATGGCTAAACACTTCTTAAATTTGATGAAAAATCTTAACCTACACATCCAAGAATGTAACAAACTCCGAATATAAACTCAACAAGACACATCATAGCCATCCTTTAAAAGACAGAGTTTTGAAAGTAGCAAGAGACAAATTATGGAATGTGTATAAGGGATCTTTAATAAAATTAAGCAACTAATTTCTCATCAGAAACCACAAAGGCCAGAAAGCAGTGTGATGATATATTCAAAGTTCTGAAAGAGAATGATTGTCAACCAAGACTTTCACATCCAGCAAAAATATTCTTCACTGAACAGTAATTTGAATCCATATTAAGAAATAAAGAATTCTACATAGATACTTACAAACAATAGTAAAAATATTTTTTATTTTAACTGTTTTCCTTCTATATGCATAAAGCAGTAAATATAAATCTGTAATATAAAGCAGTAAATATAAATACTGCATAAAGCAGTAAATATAAATCTGAGTTCGTGGGTGGCTGTTGGTTGGAACTTGAGTGCCTGCAAACCTCACCATAGAGGGCTACAGCATTCTGTGTCTCCAAGTAGATTTGAAAGGCAGTCTAGACTATCAGGACTGCAACTCTTAGGCAAGTCCTAGTACTGAACTAGGCCTAGAGACAATGTATATTGGGGGAATGTGACATACTATAACACCAGTTGGGGCAGCCAAGGGAGTGCTAGCATTATCCCTCCTCTAATCCCAGACTGCACAGCCCAAGACTCCAAAAGATAATCCATTTCTCCACTTGAGGAGAAGAGAGGAAAGAGTGTGGAGGAATTTGTCTTGCATCTTTGATACCATCTGAGCCTCAGCAGGATAAGGCACCAGACAGAGTTGTGAGGCTCCTGTTACAGGCCTTAGCTCCCAGGTGACATTTCTAGACACACTGTGGACCAGAAGGGAACCCTCTGCCTTGAAGGAAAGGACCCAGTCCTGGCAGTATTCCTCACCTGCTAACTGAAGAGTCCTTGGGCCCTGAATCACAAGCAGCTATACTCAGGTACTATGTTGAGGGCCTTGGATAAGCCTCTGATGATTGTTGGCTACAGGTGAGTTTCAGCGCCTTCTCAACTGTGGTGGCCATGGGGCAAAATTTCATTTGCTTGAGAAAAGCAGAAGGAAAACTTAAGGGGATGTTGTCTTGCACCTTAGTTACCAGCATAGCCACAGGGAGACAAAACACCAAGTGGGCTCTTGGGGTCCTCAGTTTCAGGACTTGACTCTTCGATTCCAGGACTTGACTCTTCAACAGCATTTCTGGACCTGTCCTGGGCCAGAGGGGAGCCCATTTCCCTGAAGAGTGAGTCCCAGACCCAACAGCATTCACCAGTTTGGCTTAAGAGCCCTTGACCCTGAAGGAAATAATACCAAGCATCTTCTCTGACCATAATGGAATAAAACTAGAAATTAATAACAAGAGGAATTTTGGAAATTGTACAAATGCATGGAATTAAACAATATGCCCCTGAATCACCAGTGGGTCAATGAAGAAATTAAGAGGAAAATTGAGACATTTCTTGAAACAATTGATAATAAAAACACAACATGCCGGCCGGGCATGATGGTGCACACCTGTAATCCCAGCTACTTGGGAAGCTGACGCAGGAGAATTGTTTGAACCCAGGAAGTGGAGGTTTCAGTGACCTGAGATCGTGCCATTGCACTCTAGCCTAGGCAACAAGAGCAAAACTCTGTCCAAAAAAATAAATAAATAAAATAATGGGAAAACCTATGAGATACATCAAAAAAGAGGAAAAGCTTCAAATGAAAAATCTAACGATGCATCTTAAAGAACTAGAAAAGCAAGAGGAAACCAAACCCCACATTAGTAGAAGAAAAGAAGTAATAAAGATCAGAGCTGAAATAAATGAAATTTAAATGAAAATAATAATGTGAAAGATCAATGAAACAAAAAGTTGATTTTTGGAAAGTTTAACAAAATAGACAAACCTTTAGCCAGACTTCTAAGAAAAAATAAAGAAGATACAATACATAAAAATCAGAAACAAAACAGAAGACATTAAAACTGATACTGCAAAAATTCAGAGGAACACTGGTGGCTTCATGCCAATAAAGTGGAAAATCTAGAAGAAATGGACAAATTACTAGATTTATCCAACCTACCAAGATTGAACCAGGAAGAAATCCAAAACTCTATAGAAAAAAATCAAATAATCTGATCAAAAAATGGGCAAAAAAATTGAATAGACATTTCTTGAAAGCAGTCATACAAATGCCAAACAGGCATATGAAAAGGTGCTCAACATCATTGATCATCAGAGAAATGCAAATCAAAATTACAATGAAGTATCATCTCACCCCAGTTAAAATGGCTTTTAACATTCAAAGATGAGCAATAACAAATGCGAGCAAGGATATGGAAAAATGGGATCCCTCGTACGCTGGTGGTAGAAATGTACATTAGTACAATCGCCATGGAGAACAGTTTGGAGGTTCCTTCAAAAACCAAAAATTGAGTTACCATATGATCCAGCAATCCCACTGCTGGGCATAGACCAAAAAGAAAGTGAATTAATATATCAAAGAGATAACTGTACTTCCATGTTTATTGCAGTACTGTTTACAATAGTTAATATTTAGAAGCAACCTATGTGTCCATCAACAGATGAATGGATAAAGAAAATGTAGTACATGTACACAATGGAGTACTATTCAGCCATTAAAAAAGAATGAGATCCTGTTATTTGCAACAGCATAGATGGAACTGGAGATATTATGTTAAGTGAAATAAGTCAGGCACCAAAAGACAAACATCATATCTTCTTACTTATTTGTGGGATCTAAAATTCAAAACAATTGAACTCATGGACATAGAGTAGAAGAATGGTTACTAGAGACTGGGAAGGATAGTTGGAAGGTGGAAGGGGGAGGTGCCAATGGCTAACGGGTATGGGAAACATAGAAAGAATGAATAAGACTTACTATTTGATAGCACAACAGGGTGACTATAGTCAATAATAACTTAATTGTATATTTTAAAATAACTAAATAACAAAAAGAGTGCAATTAGATTGTTTGTAACTCAAAGGATAAATGCTTGAGGGGATAGATACCCCTTTCTCCATGATATACTTATTTTACATTGCATGCTTATATCAAAACATCTCATGTACCCCATAGATGTATATACCTACTATGTACCCACAAAAATCAAAAATAGAATAAAATAAAACAAAAATAATGACAGAAAACTTTCCACATATATAGAGAGAAACAAACTATTAACCAAACTAAAGGGAGAAGTAGACAGTAATACAACAATATTAGAGGTCTTAAATATCCCACCCTCAACAATAAACAGATCATGCAGACAGAAAATCAATAAGGAGACAGCAGACTTGAACAACACAATAAACAAAATGAACCTAATGTTCATATACAGAACTTTCCATCCAGTAACAGAAGGATGCATATTCTTCTCGAGTACACATGGAGCATTCTTCAGAACAGATTATATGTTAGGCCACAAAACACGTGTTAGCATATTTAAGAAGACTGAATCATATCAAGTGTCTCTCTTGACCTCAATGCTATAAAATTGGAAATCAATAAAGGTAAGTTAAAAAAAAAAAACTCACAAATAGGTGAAAAATAAGTCTGAACAAACAATGTGTGAAAGAATAAATCAAAAGGGAAATAATAAATATTGAGACAAGGGAAAATGAAAACACAATATAACAAAATTTATGGAATTCAGTAAAAATTCTAAAAAGGAAATTTATAGTGATAAATGTCAACATTTAGAAAAACAAAACAACCTCACTTTACACCTAAAGGAAGTAGAAAAAGAAGAACAAACTAAGCACAAAGTTAGCTGAAGAAATAAAAGTATACTGAAAAGTATAACATATTCATGATAGAAACTGAAGAATAAACAAATAAACTGAAAGAGATCCCGTGTTCATGGATTGAAAGTCTTAATATTGTTAAAATGTCTATACTACACAAATAACCTACAGATTCAATGCAATCTTTATGAAAATACCAATGACATTTTTCTCAGATATAAAGACTTAAAATTCGTATGAAACCACAAAAGATTCTGACTAGCCAAATAATTTTTTCTCGTAATTTTATTTTTTATTGATACATAATAGATGTACATATTTTCAGGGCACATGTAATAATTTATACATAGGATATGAATAACCAGCCAGATAAAGAAATGCATAGAGCAAGGCCTGGAAGGGTCTGGAGCTTCTATCCCTGAGGAGTTGGTGTGTGCCACCCTCCCAGCACATAGATGAATTCTTGTTCACCTTCCTTTAAGCATCTACATATTTATCTCTGCAAAGCATATATGAGCAAGAATAACAAAGTTGGAGGCATTGTATTTCCTGATTTCAAATCGTATTACAAAACGATAGCAATCAACACAGTATGGTACAGGCAAAAACCAAAAAAATCAAAACCAACCAACCAACAAAAAAACAGACACATTAACAAATGAAACAGAATTGACATTACAAAAGTAAACCCACAAATATAAGGCCAACTAATGGTCTCCTTAATAAATGGTTTCAGTATACAGGATATGCAAATGCTGAAAATGAAATTGACCCTTATCTTATACCAGACACAAAAAATCAACTCAAAATGGATTAAACACTTAAAACAAAGGCCCTGAGGTCATAAAACTCTCAGAAAAAATTAAATAACAGGGGAAAGACTCCATGTCATTGGTCTTGGCAATAACTTTTTGGATATGACAACAAAAACACAAGCAGCAAAAGCAAAAATAAAGAAGTAGGATTGCTTCAAACTAAAAAGATTCTTTACAGCAAAGGAATCAACAGAATCAAGAGACAATTACAGAATGGGAGGAAATATTTGCAAACCAAATGCCTGATAAGGGCTTGATATTCAAAATCTACAAGGAACTCAAACAAATCAACAGTAAGAAAGTAAATAACCCAACTGAAAAATGGCCAAAGTACCTTAATAGACATTCTTCAAAAGAAGATATAAAAATGGCCAGCAGGTATATGAAAAAATGCTCTAACATCACTAATTGTCAAGGAAATTCAAATTAAAACCTAAATCAGATATCATCTCACACCTGCTAAGATGGCTGCTATCAAAAAGACAAAACATAAGTTTTGGAGAAGATGGGGAGAAAAGGGAACCTTTGCATATTGTTAGTGAGAAAGTAAATTAGTACAGCCATTATGGAACGTAGTATGAAGAATCTTCAAAAAATTAAAAACAGAACTACTATATGATCCAGCAATCTTACTTCAGAGTATATATACAAAAGAAATGAACTTTTTTCTTATTTAAAATAAGAAATAAGTATTTAAAATAAGTGTATTTAAAATAAGTCTCTAGTAGCAGAAGAGTGAAAAATAATGGAATTGAAAATGAAAGGAAATATTGTAGAATCTCAGCTCACTTTTGTAGCGCAGGGCTCAGCAATCAAATTTTCAAGAATCATAGACCCAGCCAGGCACAGTGGCTCATGCTTGTAATCCCAGCACTTTGAGGGGCCAAGGCGGGTCGATCACTTGAGTTTAGGAGTTTGAGACCAGCCTGGCCAACATGGTGAAACCCTGTCTCTACTAAAAATACAAAAATTAGCTAGAGATGCTGGCGCACGCCTGTAATCCCAGCTACTTGGGAGACTGAGGCACAAGAATTGCCTGAACCCAAGAGGCCGAGGTTGCAGTGAGCCAAGACTGAGCCACTGCACTCCAGCCTGGGTGACAGAGCAAGAGAAGAAAGAAAAGAAAGAAAAGGAAGGAAGGAAGGAAGGAAGGAAGGGACGGAGAGAGGGAGGGAGGGAGGGAAAGAAAGAAAGAAAAAGAAAAAGAGAAGAGAAAAGGAAAGAAAGAAGAAAGAAAGGGAAGGAAGGAAGGAAGGAAGGAAGGAAGGAAGGAAGGGAGGAAGGAAGGAAGGGAGGGAGGGAGGGAGGAAGGAAGGAAGACTCCCAGAGTTGGGAAGATTTTAGACATCATTTAATCAAATGGCTTTCAAACTTTTGTAGTTACATAAGCCTTTGTTAACATAAGATATATCTTGGAACCCCACTATCTAAAAGACACACACAAAAAAACATGCCTTGATTTAAGACAGGGTAGCAAGCTCAGAAAACTGCCACCTTAGTCCTTTTCCCAGTCGTAACTCCAACAGCTTCTTCCCTTTGACTCATAAAAGGGCTCTACAAGGCACAGCTTTTTGTATGTTGAAATTCAGCTCCATAGAGAGAAAGAGACTTACCCAACATCACTAAGCCAGTGAGTGGCAGAACTGTGACTAGAACTCAGGTCTTTTGGCACAGTGTGTTTTCTGCTATAACATATCTATGAAAAGTTTGCAAACTTTTCAGAAAGTAATAATAAATTTTTATCTTTTGTCTATTTTAATTAGGGGATGGGTTCTGTATTAATGTTCCCATTCTTGAGTCTTGGGTTTTCCTCTCATTTCCCTTGCTCATCTTGTAGTTGAGTTTCTTAACTTGTATGCGTAGTAACCAGGGATCGGAGCAGCCACATGATTTCAAGGAATTATGCATCCTAGTTAAAAGGCTCCTAAGCAGCTAAGAATTTATCATTGTGAGGTTGTACTTAATTTGATGAAACATGTCTACCAGGATAGTGCCTGGCACAGAGCAGATGTTAAATAAATGTTAGTGCTCTTTCTTTCTCCTCTCTACTTGACAAATAATAGATTGGAAGCCATTTTTCCAAGGGCCAGGATAAGCAAAACATTTGCAAAACAATAGGATTCTGATTGTGTAGGTGAACACCTTAGATGGGTTCCTTGAGGACCCAGGAGGTCTTGAACATTTTACTTAAAGAAATACAATAAAAGATTCTTCTATTTTTCTATTCCTATCTGGCATCTAAGTGGCTATTTCCTGCTGCAAATATTCTGTCAGTGATGTGTAGTCTGGATCACAAAAGAAAAGAGATGAAAGTTAGTCTTTCTTAAGTGCGTCATTGTGCTAATGAAATTAATCAGTTGCAGTGACAGTCTTAGAGCAGCAGGGAAGCTTACAAAATGGTAGCAGTTAAGAAGTGGCTGCTGGAGAGAGAAAGAGAATGCAATCAAGGATGAAATAAAGCAAAGCAAGACTGGGTTTAAAAACACTCAGCAATCAACTGTTCTTAGGGCCTTGGACTAAAGGAAAAAGGGTTTCTTTTATAAAGAAAGGGTTTAAAGATTGGTCTCTTTCCTGTTTAAATGTTTGTTTTTTCAAAATAGCTTCAGTTGTTCTAAATCTAACAAATAGGAAGAAAATGTTCTCATTAAATTGAACTAATATGTGCCCATGTGGACATGGCCTAATTTAATAAGTCAGCACATAGAGGAAAGGAGATTGAAGTGCAGCGCATTGGGTTTGGTTCCACCAGTTGTCTGTGCTCCTTTGAGAAAATCCCTTCGTTTTTCTAGGCCTCAGTTTCCCATCTAGAAAATAAGAGGTTAGATTAGACACTTTAAGGTAGATCTTTCTAATTCTAACATTACAAAACTCTGAGGCTCCTGGGAGAAGTTTTATTACAAAGCAGATATTTTGAGTACCTAGTGAATCAGACACTCTTTGTAAGGTGGGCAACTTGAGTCCAAAGTACTAAACTCAATTTTCCTGATGATGTTATAGAATAGTTATACATTTGAAATCAAAAGATCCTGTGAAGCAAATGGGTTAATGGCTATCTAAATGGGTTTGTTTTGAATAGTACTTACATCTCCTTTTTCATCCCTAGACCTTAGCCACTATCTCTAGGGATAGTACTTCCAACATTTTCCAATCCCATAGCTAATAGAGTTCTGCCATGAAGCTTTGTGTGATGCTTATCGTAAATTTTCTCTCCTTCAATTTCATCCATTTTCTCTTTCCAATGGCTTCAACCCCTCCCTGCCAGGCACTGGAAAAAGAATGGTTTATTTCTTTTTCTTCTTTAAACCAGGAAGATACAGTGGAAAATGTTGGAAATGCAGGAAACACAAAATTTTGCAAAGTTAAAAAGGTGGGAAAAGGTCATAGCAAATCGTAAACTTTCTCTGAGTTCTATTAAGCTGGAAAAATTGTTGTTTGGGTTTAGTCACCGTAAAACCAGGTGGAATAATTTGGTTCTGAGAGTAGCAGAGAAGATGGGGTTTGTGAGGCTCTTATATCTACTCATAGGCATGGCCAAGTGATCATATAACAAACCACAGGTTTGACTGGCGTCTCTAAAGGCTGTTGGTTCCCATGGTGCTTCCAGACTATGTGTGGAGGTTCAATTAGGTGAAAATTGATTAAAGAACTCTGAAATGAAATTTCATCTCGGGAAGCTCAGAATAACTTTTTGCTATTTGTTTACTAGAAAATCAAGAAATAAAGTGGTGTCTGCAAGATGAATAGTCATATGAGCTAATTTTTGAAGTGGTCTTGGGAGCTCATGAGGGTTTGCCAGAGGGGATGCTTTCATCACTTAGAAGAATGCTTCCAGTTTTGACTTCAGTTCAGAGTGAACATAGAGAAACCACATAGAATGTATTCAGGATGACTATGTATTTCAGTGGTTCCTTCTTTCATTTGTGTATTCATTCATTCAACAAATATCAAAACTTTTATTTAGTAATACAATAAAGATGTATTGACTGAACAGCTACTACACCCCAGGCGTTGTGCTAAGCACTAAACAATCATTGGTAAACAAAAGTTCCCATGAAGGTTATAATCTTGTGGAGAAGACAGATTTTAATTTAAAAATTAGGCCAGGCACTGCGGCTCATGCCTGTAATCCCAGTACTTTGATAGACCGAGGCAGGTGGATCACCTGAGGTCAAGAGTTGGAGACCAGCCTGACCAACATGGTGAAACCCCGTCTCTACTGAAAAAATACAAAACATTAGCCATTGTGGTAGCAGGTGCCTGTAATCCCGGCTATTCTGGAGGCTGAGGCAGGAGAATCTCTTGAACCTGGGAAGCGGAGGTTGCAGTGAG
The DNA here is from genome assembly GCF_047675955.1 of Chlorocebus sabaeus. NCBI lineage: Eukaryota > Metazoa > Chordata > Mammalia > Primates > Cercopithecidae > Chlorocebus > Chlorocebus sabaeus. The sequence goes on from NC_132924.1 coordinate 1,184,201, forward strand.
CCGAGATAGCATCATTGCACTCCAGCCTGGGCAACAGATAGAGACTCCATTTCAAAAAATAAAAATAAATAAATAAACCAGTAATTACTAAATTATAATTGTTTTAAGTGCTACAAGTTCAAGATGCTAACAGAGAATATAACAGGGAGATTTGACATAGTACATACAGGAAATAGAAATTTCCCCTGAGGAAGTGACATTTGTAGTTAGATCTCAAAGGTAAATAGGAAATAGCCCAGTAAAGAGAAAGAAGCTTTTATGAATACCTCGAAGAATGTTTAGGTTGCCAAGAGCTGGAAAGTGGAGCAACAATGGGAGTGGCTGTTAACACATAAAGAGGTTCTTTTTGGGTTAATGAAAATATTCTAAAAGTAGATTGTGGTGATGATTGCACAACTTTGTGAATATATTAATATACTTTATTATATCTCAATAAAACTGTTTCAAAACACCAATATTACTCAATCACAGAAATGTAAAAGTAGGAGCAAAATGATTCTGCAGAGGTTCCCTGGGACAATCACCCAGGAATGGGTAGGTGAAGAATTTTGATCTTTACCTAAAAAATATTCTGGATTGTTCCTTAAAAGGTAGATTTTAGGTGATCTTACCACAAACAAAAAATGAGTAATTATGTGAGATGATAGATATGTTAATTTGTTTTTCTAGAGTAACCATTTCACTAAGTATATACTAAATATTATATATGTATATATAATAAAATATCATGTTGTACACCTTAAATATATAAAAAATATATAAAATTTAAAACAAAAGAGAATAATCATCAATACAGACAAAGGTTATACAGAAATTCATCTTACTATTTTTGCAACTTGTCTGGGATTTTATGATATTTTTAAAAATTCTCCAAAATAAAATATTTAAAAAGAAAAGTAACTGGAAAAGCAATGAAAAATTTAAGCTGGGAAATTTATGATCCAATTTACATTTTCTTTTATCTTTATTTAATTTTTTTCAATATACATTTAGGGGATATAAGGGCAGATTTCTTACATGCATATATTATGTAGTGGCTAAGTTCACCAAAATGGTAAACACTGGTACCCAATGTACCCAACGGGTCATTTTTAAACCCCCACTCCCTCCCAGCCTCCGACCTTTTGTAATCTCCAATGCTTATCAGTCTACTCTGTATGCCTATGTGTACCCATTGTTTAGCTCCCACTTACAGGTGAGAATATGCAATATTTGACTTTCTGTTTCTATTATTTCACTGAGGATAATGGCCTCCAGTTCCATCCATGATGCTACAAAAGATATGGTTTCATTCATTTTTATTGCTGAGTAGCATTCTGTGGTGTACATATGCCACATTTTCCTTATCCATTCGTCCACTGATGGACATTTAGGTTGATTCCATATCTTTGCTATGGTGAATAGTGCTGCAATACACATGTTAGTGCAGGTCTCTTTAACATACTGTTTTCCTTTGTATAAATACTCAGTAGTGGGACTGATGGGTCGAATGGTAGTTCTCTTTGTAATTATTTGAGAAATCTCCATACTGTTTTCCGTAAAGGTTGTACTAATTTACATTCCCACCAACAGTGTATAACTGCCCCTCTTTTCTTTGCATCTTCACCAAAATCTCTTGTTTTTAGACATTTTTTATCATGTAAAACTAATATTTTTTAAAACGTTAAATGGTGGCATTTTCATTCCCCTTAACTTTTTTTTTCTTTTTTATTATACTTTAAGTTCTAGGATACATGTACACAACGGGCAGGTTTGTTACATATATATACATGTGCCATGTTGGTGTGCTACACCCATTAACTTGTCATTTACCCTAGATATATCTCCTAATGCTATTCTTCCCCCATCCCCCCACCACACGACAGGCCCTGGTGTGTGATGTTCCCCGCCCTGTGTCCGAGCGTTCTCTTTGTTCAGTTCCCACCTATGAGTGAGAACATGTGGTGTTTGGTTTTCTGTCCTTGTGATAGTTTACTCAGAATGATGGTTTCTAGCTTCATCCATGTCCCTACAAAGGACATGAACTCATCCTTTTTTATGGCTGCATAGTATTCCATGGTGTATATGTGCCACATTTTCTTAATCTGGTCTATCATTGATGGACATTTGGGTTGGTTCCAAGTCTTTGCTATTGTGAATAGTGCTGCAATAAACATATGTGTGCATGTGTTTTTATAGCAGCATGATTTATAATCCTTTGGATATATGTCCAGTAATGGGACGGCTGGGTCAAATGGTATTTCTAGTTCTAGATCCTTGAGAAATTGCCACACTGTCTTCCACAATGGTTGAACTAGTTTACACTCCCACCAACAGTGTAAAAGTTCTCCTATTTCTCCACATCCTCTCCAGCACCTGTTGTTTCCTGACTTTTTAATGACCGCCATTCTAACTGGTGTGAGATGATATTTTATTGTGGGTTCGATTAGCATTTCTCTGATGGCCAGTGATGATGAGTGTTTTTTCATGTGTCTGTTGTCTGCATAAATGTCTTCTTTTGAGAAGTGTCTGTTCATATCCTTTGCCCACTTTTTGATGGGGTTGTTTGATTTTTTTTTGTAAATTTGTTTAAGTTCTTTGTAGATTCTGGATATTAGCCCTTTGTCAGATGGGTAGATTGCAAAAATTTTCTCCCATTCTGTAAGTTGCCTGTTCACTCTGATAGTAGTTTCTTTTGCTGTGCAGAAACTCTTTAGTTTAATTAGATCTCATTTGTCAATTTTAGCTTTTGTTGCGATTGCTTTTGGTGTTTTAGTCATGAAGTCCTTGCCCATGCCTATGTCCTGAATGGCATTGCCTAGGTTTTCTTCTAGGGTTTTTTATGGTTTTAGGTCTGACATTTAAGTCTTTAATCCATCTTGAATTAATTTTTGTAAAAGGTGTAAGGAAGGGATCCAGTTTCAGCTTTCCACATATGGCTAGCCAGTTTTTCTAGTACCATTTATTAAATAGGGAATACTTTCTCCATTTCTCATTTTTGTCAGGTTTGTCAAAGATCAGATGGTTGTAGATGTGTGGTATTATTTCCAGGGACTGTATTCTGTTCCATTGGTCTATATCTCTGTTTTGGTACCAGTACTGTGCTGTTTTGGTTACTGTAGCCTTGTAGTATAGTTTGAAGTCAGGTAGCGTGATGCCTTCAGCTTTTATCTTTTAGCTTAGGATTGTCTTGGCAATGCTCTGTTTTGGTTCCATATGAACTTTAAAGCATTTTTTTCCAAATCTTTGAAGAAAGTCATTGGTCACTTGATGGGGATGGCATTGAATCTATAAATTACCTTGGGTAGTATGGCCATTTTCACTATATTGATTCTTCCTTTCCACAAGCATGGAATGTTCTTCCATTTGTTTGTGTCCTCTTTTATTTCATTGAGCAGTGGTTTGTAGTTCTCCTTGAAGAGGTCCTTCACAGCCCTTGTAAGCTGGATTCCTAGGTATTTTATTCTCTTTGAGGCAACTGTGAATGGGAGTTCACTCATGATTTGGCTGTTTGTCTGTTATTGGTGTATAGGAATGCTTGTGATTTTTGCACATGGATTTTGTATCCTAAGACTTTGCTGAAGTTGCTTATCAGCTTAAGGAGATTTTGGGATGAGACAATGGGGTTTTCTAAATGTACAATCATGTCATCTGCAAACAGGGACAATTTAACTTCCTCTTTTCCTGATTGATTACCCTTTATTTCTTTCTCTTGCCTGATTGCCCTGGCCAGAACTTCCAACACTATGTTGAATAGGAGTGGTGAGAGAGGGCACCCCTGTCTTGTGCCAGTTTTCAAAGTGAATGCTTCCAGTTTGTGCCCATTCAGTATGGTATTGGCTGTGGGTTTGTCATAAATAGCTCTTAGTATTTTGAGATATGTCCCATCAATACCTAGTTTATTGAGAGTTTTTAGAATGAAGGGCTGTTGAATTGTTTTGAAGGCCTTTTCTGTATCTATTGAGATAATCATGTGGTTTTTGTCTTTGGTTCTGTTTATATGATGGATTATGTTTATTGATTTGCGTATGTTGAACCAGCCTTGCAACCCAGGGATGAAGCCAACTTGATCATGGTGGGTAAGCTTTTTGATGTGCTGCTGGATTCAGTTTGCCAGTATTTTATTGAGGATTTTTGCATCAATGCTCATCAGGGATATTGGTCTAAAATTCCCTGCTCTTTGTTGTGTCTCTGCCAGGCTTTGGTATCAGGATGATGTTGGCCTCCTAAAATGAATTAGGGAGGATTCCCTCTTTTTCTATTGATTAGAATAGTTTCAGAAGGAATGGTACCAGCTCCTCTTTGTACCTCTGGTAGAATTCAGCTGTGAGTCTGTTTGAACCTGCACTTTTTTTGATTGGTAGGCTATTAATTACTGACTCAATTTCAGAGCCTGTTATTGGTCTTTTCAGGGATGCACCTTCTTCCTGGTTTAGTCTTGGGTGGGTGTATGTGTCCAGAAATTTATCCATTTCTTCTATATTTTCTAGTTTATTTGCATAGAGGTGTTTATAGTATTCTCTGATGGTAGTTTGTATTTCTGTGGGATCGGTGGTGATATCCCCTTTATCATTTTTGCACCACCACCCCCAGCTAATTTTGTTCTTTTAGTAGAGACGGGGTTTATCCATGTTGGCCACGCTGGTCTCGAACTCCCGACCTCAGGTGATCCACCCGCCTCAGCCTCCCAAAGTGTTGGGATTACAGGCATGAGCTGTCACGCATGGCCAATTTCTAGTTTTATTCCACTGTGGTCTGAGGAAATACTTGATATAATTTCAGTTTTTAAAAATTTGTTGAGACTTGCTTTGTAACCTAACATACAATCTATCCTGGAAAATGTTCCATGTGCTGATGAAAAGAATATATAATCCGTAATGTTGGATAAAATGTTTTATAAATGTTTGTTAGGTTCATTTGGTCTGAAGTCCAGCATAAACTAATGTCTCTTTGTTGATTTTCTGTCTAGATTATCTGTCTAATGCTGCATTTGGGGTGATGAAGTTCCCTACTATCATTGTATTAGAGTCTCTCTCTCTCTCTCTCTCTCTCTCTCTCTCTCTCTCTGTCTCTTTATATGTAGTAATATTTGCTTGATGAATCTGGGTGCTCCAGTTTTGGATGCAAATATATTCAGAAATCTTATATCCTCTCGCTGGATTGATCTCATTATTATTATATAGTGATCTTTGTCTTTTTTTTTTTTTTTTTTTACTAGTTTTGGTTTAAAGTTTGTTTTATCCAAGTGTAGCTATTTATGTTCACTTTTGGTTTCATTTATGTGGAATATCTGTTTTCTATTCATATTCTTTCCATTTATATGTGTATTTACAGGTACAGTGCATATCTTGTACACAACATATCATTGGATCATGTTTTTTTTCAATCCACTCAGCCAGTATATATCTTTTAAGTGGAGAACTTTATCAATTTACATTCAAGGTTATTATTGATATGCAAGATTTTGTGTCTGTCATTTTTTTGATTGTCTTTTTGGTTACTTTATATATTCCTTGTTCCTTTCTTTTTTTCTTATTGTTTGTCATTGCAATTTGATGATCTTCTGTACTGGTACCATTTGAATCATTTTTCTTCCTCATTTGTGTGTCTGCTTTACCAGTGAGTTTTATACTTTCATGTGTTTTCATGATGATAAATGTCCTTTTGCTTCCTTGTTTAACATCCTCTGAGAATTTTTTGTAGGGTCAGTATAGTAGTAATGAATTCCCTCAACTTTTGCTTGTTTGGGAAAGACTTTATTTCTCCTTCATTTATGAAGAATAATTTCACTGGGTATAGTATCCTTGACTGGCAGAGTTCTTTTTATTTCATCACTTAGAACATATTATCTCATTTTCTTCTAGTCTGTAAGGTTTCTGATGAAAAACCTGCTGCTAGTCTGATGGGGGTTCTCTATGAATACATGATTTTCTCTTGATATTTTTAGAACTCTCTCCTTGTGTTTGACTTTAGACAGTTTTACAATTATGTGCCATTGAGAACACCTTTTTGCATTGTATCTGTTAGGGAGTCTCAGAAACTCCTATATCTGGATGTCTAAATCTCTTGCTCAACTTGGTAAGTTTTCATCTCTGACTTTGTTAAATAGGTTTTCTAATACTTTCATGCTCTCTTTGTATTCTGGGTCTTTGATAATACAAGCATTTGGTCACTTTACAGGGTTCTATATTTCAAAAAGGCTTTGCTCATTCTTTTTAATTTTTTTTTTGTCTGACTGTATTATTTCCAAGACCTTTCTTCAAGTTCTGAGATTTTTCTACTTGTTCTAGACTATTGCTGAAGCTTTCAAATGTCTTTTGTATTTCAGTCAATGAATTATTTATTCCAGAATATATGTTTGATTCCTTTTATTATGTATATTATATATTATATATAATATTTATATATAATATATTTTATTATGAGAACAGCATGGAGGTAACCGCCCCCATGATTCAATTACTGGGTAATTATACATATATATAAAAGATTATATAATATTTATATATTATATATAAATATTATATATTAGATATAATATATCATATATAACATATAATATATGATATATTATATCTAATATATAATATATCATGTTATATATAATATATGATACATACATTGATATATTAATATAATATATAATATAATACATTATTGTATATAACTTAATAATATATTATATATAATATAATATACATCTTTGGTACATTTGTGATTTATATTCTTGTTTTTTCTGATTTTTTGGGTTTTTTTCAGAATTTCCTTGTATCTCACTGAGTTAAGTAAGAATAAATAATAATTAAAATTCCTTTTTAAAGATTTCATAAATTTATTTTTGATTAGGATCTGTTGCTGATGCATTGTTGTATTCCTTGGGAGGTGGCATATTTCCTTGCTTTTTCATGTTTCTTGTGTCCTTACATTGATATACGTGCATCTAATATAATAGTCACTTAAATGGTAGCTTCTAAAAAATAAAAAATAATAATAGTCACTTGTTCCAATTTTGTGAACTTCCTTTTTTAGGGGAGGACTTTTTCCTGAAAATGTACCTATGGTGTTGGTTGGGTAGGGCGCTTTCACTGTAATCCTGAATGCATACAATAGTGTAGTCTATGTATGATTTCTTCAGCTGTAAACTGCATCAGTGGTATTTCTTATTTCCTCCATGGCTTAAGGTGTAGTTATTAGTAGAGGCTGGGATATGGTTTTCTGTGGCCCACCCAAATCTCATCTTGAATCGTAGCTCCCGTATCCCCACATGTTGTGGGAGGGACCCAGTAATTGAATCATGGGGGCATTTACCTCCATGCTGTTCTCCTAATAGTGAGTGCATTCTCACGAAATCTGATGGTTTTAAAAGGGGATTTTCCCGCCCTTCGCTCTGCACATCTCCTTGCTGCCGCCATGTGAAGAACGATGTGTTTGCTTCCGCTTCTGCCTTCATTGTGTGTTTCCTGAGACCTCCCCAGCCATGCTGAACTGTGAGTACATTAAACCTTTTTTTTTTTTTTTAGTAAATTACCCAGTCTCGGGTATGTCTTCATTAGCAGCATATGAACAAACTAATACAGGCTGTGATAAAGTTTTTCTGGAGACTGGATGCCAAGTGAGTCAGTCTTCAAGCCTCAGTGGTAGTAGTGGTGAGTTGAATATGCCTGTCCCTAGGCCCCAGGACGGCATATGCTGGTATTGTTATTAGTGGGTCCAAGCAGGCCAATTATTGGGTCTCCAAGGGGCTTACTCAAATGTCGGTAGTGACAATGGTGGGCTAGGTAGATGGGTGGGTTAGTGGATCCCTTGACAGCTGATGTAATTTGGGCAATGGCAATGGCAGTGGGAGGTCAACCCTCTGGTTCCCAAGTGGTGCATGCTGGTGATGGTGGTGGCTGCAATTGGCTAAGCAGGCCAATCTCCAGGCCCATAGATGGTGTGTGCAAGTAGATGCCAGCTGAAGTAGTAACAACTGAGTGAGTAGGCCCACCTTCAGATCCTGGAAGGAGTGTTCATGTGTCAATGATGATGGACTGGGTTGGACCATTCCCTGATTCTCAGACTGTGTGCTTGGACCCAGGGGTGGTGAAGCCAGCCCAGGAAGGCTTGTCCTTAGGCCCCTCAATGGTATTTGCAGGTACTAGCCATGGTGGGCAGGGGCAGGGTGATCCCCAGGCTAAATACTGGAAGGCTTAGATGGGGTCCAGCAGCAAACATGCTGCTGCCCTGCCACTGGGGAGGCCAGGGCTGCCAGTGGGTGGGGAATGTTAGCACAACTCATGCCTCAGTCCTGGCAATACTTGCACCTCAGCCCCTGCTGTGATAGCTGATGCCACATTCATGGTTCAGCCCTTATGGCAGTAGTCTGTGCCTCAGTCACACCGCAGCCCTAGGGACAACAATCTGTGTGTCTCTTATGCCTAAGCCCTAGTGCTGCTGAGCTCCAGGACAGAGCAGTCTGTTGGGGGTGGAGCTATAAAACGGCACCCTTCTCTTCGTGCTTAGGTCTCAAGGAATATGTAAGCTCCTTTCTGGAGTAGTGCTATTGCACAATCCACCAGCAGCTCTTTATGTTAGTTTCAGGGCCTGTGAGGGTCAATGTGCTGTCCCCTGGCTAGGTTTGCTGGAGTCCATGGTGGGAATGTGGACCACTGAGGTTCTCTCACTTACCCTTTCCCCATATTAAGGAGTCTTTTGCAGCTCCCAGCCAATCCTAACCAAGCAGGCTGCTTCAGTTCCTTCTTCTTTAGTTTAGGTATTTCCTGTCACCTTTCTGTTGAGTTCCAGTGTTCTCTCTTGGATGATCTATTCGAAGTGTGATTATCTAACTATTATTTTGTTTCTTACAGGAAGAAGTGGGTACAAAATACCTCTAGTCAGCCTCTTGAAGCCCCTCCATCTGATTTTCTTTTTCATAAAACTTGAGCAGTTTATGAGTTCCAGAGACCCAATTTAGTAGCTTCAGAGGTTTTATAAACACTTAATCAGATTAAAATTTCTAGGAAATGCCACAGTTTTGCAAACTGAGTAAGGCAATATCAGTCTAATTCTGCTTTATCATGGAAACACCCTGGTGGAATCATGCTCAAAATCTTCTGGTAGAGCCTAGTTTCTGAGAATTATGACCAAACTCCTTAGCCTGTCAGAACGATCTTCATCATCAAACCTCAACATTCCTTTCTTCCTCCTAACAAGGCCTTCTCCTATTGCTATGTTCTAGCCCCATGGAACTTCTCATAACTTTCTTAAAACAATGCTCTTTCATGACTGAATGTCTTTGTATATACTATTTTCTACCCCTAAAATGGTCTTTACTTCCTTTGTCATGTAATAAACTCCTTATTTCTTCTCTGACAAAAAAGTCACCCACTCTGGGAATATCTGCCTAACCCCCCATTCAGGAAGACTTGGTTGTGTGGACTCCACTGCTTTTTGTAAATCTCTCCAATAGAACACTGATCACAAAACTGTAATTTGTAATTCTCACTTCATGTGTCAATTTCTCATACACTGGATTCCTCAAGGAAACAAGTAGTCACATTTATAGCCATATTATCTAGAAGGAAACTTGACATTTTGAAATTAATTGTACAATACCTGTCTTCCTTTTTAAACCATAGATTCTATGAGAAGAATGTTGCTTGCCATCCTTTTCATTGTTGTATTCCTAGTGCCTAGCACAGAAAGTATGAGTTAATATCATTTTTGAAGGAAGAAGATAGTACCAGGAATGCATAAATAACAATAATTGGCAACCAATTCAAGGTGAGAGATGAGAGAGGAGAGGTCAAGAATAATATTTAGTTTCCTGATATAGGCTCTTGGGTATATGATGGCTTCATTCACTGAAATGGTGATCACTGGAGGAAGGCAAGAGTGAAGGGGAATGGAAGGGTGAAGATTTGTATTTTATTCATTTAATGCAGGTATTATTTACTAGGCATCAGCTACTATTTCAAGTGCTTTACAAATATTAACCCATTTGACCATCCTAGAAATCCCCTGTGGTAGGCACTTGTGTAATCCCCCTTTAACAGATATGGAATCATAGATACTTTCAGAAATATTCCCAAGGCCACTCAGATATTAAGTGTTGAGGGTAAAATTAGAACTCAGTGAGTTCATTTCTAGACTTTATGTTCTTCACCACTATATATGCCATTGAGTTTGTTTTTCCATATGTTAAATTTTGGACAAATTCAATTTTGAACACATTGTATCTGAGATGCCCATGGAGAAACTCATTGACTGTTAGATATCTGCATGTTTAATCATAATAGATCTTGATAAGGGAAGGCGTGTGGCTCAGCCTCTGCAGGAATTGGGATTTAAAGAATCATTATATAATAGCCAAAACTAATTTATTCGCATTTCTTGAAACATTTCTGAGGATATCCCAGTATGCAATCTACAGCAATCCTTATTTAAACCCTCTTTTCTCTCTAATCAATTATCTTTACCCCACAAGGCCCCTAAGGCTCTAATCTCTTGCAAACCTAAGGTAAAGGAACAATTCTTCTTACCCCAGCTTTCTCAGCTTTCTGTCTCTTTTCTCTTCTCCAACCCCTAAATTTTATTACATATAAATAGCCTCTCTTCCAGCAATAAATGATTGCTGCTTTTTAGGATATGAGGAGGGAAAATAAATTAGATGGCAATTATAAGATTATTTTTGGAGGACTGATGAATGAGAGGAGTCTGTAAATACTATCACATTCAAACATTTTATTCTGCCATACATGGATCTGGAGCTCAAGAAAGAAGTCTGTACAATTGATGTTGGGAATCATTTGCATACAGGTAAAAATGAAACTGCATGAATAAGATCAGTCAGAGAGAGTATGTACACGTAGAAGAAAAACGAGCTAAAGATTAACCTCAGACAAACCAGTATAACCAGACAGTAAAGACTCTATGAAGTAGGTATCAAGTAAGCAGTCTGAAACTTTAAACCAGTGGAAGTGGGAGAGAGTGGTATTTTAGAAATCAAGGAAACACGGTTTTTAAAAAGGAGTAGTGTGACCAGTAGCCTTGAACACTGCAGAAAGATCAAGTAAAATAAGGTCTCAAGAATGTCCTGCTGGTGTTTGCAATATAAAGTTCAGTTGGTTCTTGGCCACATTATGTTCAGTATAGTGGTAAGCTCCAAAATTATAGTGGATTGATGAATATCTGAAAATGACAGAGGTAGAAAGAGTGAGTACAGGCTTACTTCATTTTATTGGGCTTCGCTTTATTGTGCTTTGCATAGTTTATCTTTTTTTAAAAATCTGAGATATAATCCACATACCATAAACTCACTATTTTAAGTATACAGTTCAAATGGTCGTTCTATTTTCAGTTATAAAGACTTGAAGAAATCTTTATACTGTTTCTGTACATCATTTGGATGACGGATACACTAAATCTCCAGACTTCTCCACTGCACAATATATCCATGTAACAAATTTACATTTACATCCCTTGCATTTATACAAATAGCAAAATAAAATATATGGTTCAGTAGCTTTTAGCGTATTCACAAGGTTATATCAACATCAACACTATCTAATTGCAGAATATTTATTACCACAGAAAGAAACCCTATATATATTAGCAATTTTTCACCATTTCCCATTCCCTTCTTCCCTTTGATTCTAGCAGCCACTAATATACTTTTTTCCTTTCCTTCATAACTGTTCCTATATAGGACAATTCATATGAGTGAAATAATATAAAATGTGTTTTTTTGTGTCTGACTTATTTCACTTAGCATAATTTTTTCAAAATTCATTCATCTTGTAGTACATATCAGCACTGCATTTCATTGTGGCTAAATAGGACTCCATTGAACAGATATAGCACACTTTATTTGATCATTCATCAGTTCTGAACATTTGTACTTTTTTCACTTTTTGTCTGTTATGAATAAAGGCTGCTACTGTAAAAGTTTTTGTGTAAACATATGTTTTCAGATTTCTTGTGTATATACCTAGGAGTGAAATGTTTGGGTTGTATAACTCTAACATTTTGAAGAAAAACAAGACTATTTGCCAAAGTGGCAGCACCATTTTATTTTATTTTATTTTATTTTATTACTTTATTTTCATAGGTTATTGAGGAATGGATGGTATTTGGTTACCTGAGCACGTTCTTTAGTGGTGATTTGTGAGATTTGGGTGCACACATCACCCGAGCAGTATACACTGCACCCAATCTGTGGTATTTTATCCCCCACCCCCTTCCCACCTTTTCACCCTGAGTCCCCAGAGTTCATTGTGTCATTCTTATGCCCTTGCATCCTCATAGCTTAGCTCCCAATTATGAGTAAGAACATACAAGATTTGCTTTTCCATTCCTGAGTTACTTCACTTAGAATAATAGTCTCCAATCTAATCCAGGTCTCTTGTGACCTGGATCTAATCCAATCCACTTGTTGATTGATGGGCATTTGGGTTGGTTCCATGATTTTGCAATTGTGAATTGTGTTGTTATAAACATGAGTGTGCAAGTATTTTTTTCTAATAATGACTTTTTTTCCTCTAGGTAGATGTGCAGTAGTGAGATTGCTGGAAAAAAAAAATGGTAGTTCTATTTTTAGTTTTTTAAAGAATCTCCACACTGTTTTCCATAGTGGCTGCACTAGTTTACACTCCCACTAACAGTGCAGAAGTGCTGCCTGTTCTCCACATCCATGCCAACTTTTATTAGTTTTTGATTTTTTGATTATAGCCATTCTAGCAGGAGTAAGGTGGTATTGCATTGTGGTTTTGATTTGCATTTCCCTAATAATTAGTGATGTTGAACATTTTGTCATATGTTTATTGGACATTTGTATATCTTCTTTTGACAATTGTCTATTCATGTCCTAAGCCCAATTTTTGATGGGATATTTTTTTTCTTGATAATTTGTTTGAGTTCATTGTAGATTCTAGATATTAGTCCTTTGTCATATGTATACATTGTGAAGATTTTCTCCCACTTTGTGAGTTGTCTGTTTACTCTGTTGACTGTTCCTTTTGCCATGCTAAAGCTCTTTAGTTTCATTAAGTCCCAGCTATTTATCTTTATTTTTATTGCATTTGCTTTTGGCTTCTTGATCACGAAATCCTTGCCTAAGCCAATGTCTAGAAGGGTTTTTCCAATATTATCTTCCAGAATTTTTATAGTTTCAGATCTTAGATTTAAGTCCTTGATCCATCTTGAGTTGATTTTCATATAAGATGAGAGACGAGGATCCAGTTGCATTTTCCTGCACGTGGCTTGCCAATTATCCCAACACCATTTGTTGAATAGGGTGTCCTTTCTCTATTTTATGTTTTTGTTTGCTTTGTCAAAGATAAGTTAGCTGTAAGTATTTGGGTTTATTTCTGGGTTCTCTATTCCATTCCATTGGTCTATGTGCCTATTTTTATACCAGTACCATGCTGTTTTGATGACTATGGCCTTATAGTCTAGTTTGAAATCAGGTAATGTGATGCCTCCAGATTTGTTCTACTTAATCCTGCTTTGGCTGTATAGGCTCTTTTTTGGATTGACTTTTAGGATCGTTGTTTCTAATTCTGTGAAAAATGATGGTGGTATTTTGATGGGAATTGCATTGAATTTGTAGATTGCGGGCAGTATGGTCATTTTCACAATATTGATTGATTTTACCCATCCATGAGCACAGATGTGCTTCTATTCATTTGTGCCATCTGTGATTTCTTTCAGCTATGTTTTGTAATTTTCCTTGTAACGGTCTTTCACATCCTTGGTTAGGTATATTCCTACATACTTAATTTTTTGGCAGCTATTGAAAAAGGGGTTGAGCTCTTGACTTGACTCTCAGCTTGATCACTGTTGTTTATAGCAGAGTTACTGATTTATGTATGTTAATTTTGTATCCTGAAACTTTGCTGAATTCATGTACTAGTTCTAGGAGCTTTTTGGAAGAGTCATTAGGATTTTCTAGGTATATGATCATATCATCAGCCAATAGTGACAGTATGACTTCCTCTTTATCAATTTGGATGCCCTTCATTTCTTTCTCTTGTCTGATTGTTCTGGCTAGGGCTTCTAGTACTATGTTGAATAGAAGTGGTGAGATTGGGCATGCTTGTCTTGTTCCAGTTCTGAAGGTGGACTCTTTCAACTTTTCCCCATTCAGTATAATATTGGTCACGGGTTTGTCATAGACAGGTTTTATAACCTTAAGGTATGTCCCTTGTATGCTGATTTTGCTGAGGGTTTTAATCATAAAGGGATGCTGGATTTTGTCAAATGCTTTTTCTGTGCATGTTGAGATGATCATGTGATTTTTAAAAATTCTGTTTATGTGGTGTATCACATTTATTGACTTACCTATGTTAAACCATCCCTGCATCCCTGGTATGAAACCCACTTGATCATGGTGGATTATCTTTTTGATATGCTGTTGGATTTGGTTTACTAGTATTTTGTTAAGAATTTTAGCATCTATGTTCATCAGGGATATTGGTCTGTAGTTTTCCTTTTTTAAAATGTCCTTTCCTGGTTTGGGTATTAGGGTGATGTTGGCTTCATAGAATAATTTAGGGAGGGTTTCTTCTTTCTCTATCTTGTGGAATAGTGTCAGCAGGATTGGAACCAAATCTTCTTTTAATGTCTGGTAGAATTCTGCTGTAAATCCGTCTGTCCTGCAATTTTTTTGTTGGTAATTTTTGATTACCATTTCAATCTCACTGCTTGTTATTGGTCTGTTCAGGGTATCTAATTATTTCTGATTTAAGCTAGGAGGATTGTATCTTTTCAGGAATTTATCCATCTCCTCTAGGTTTTCTAGTTTATGCCCACAAAGGTGTTCATTGTAGCCTTGAATGATCCTTTGTGTTTCTGTGGTGTCAGTTGCAATATCTCCTGTTTCATATCTAATTGAGCTTATCTGGATATCCTCTCTTCTTTTTTTGGTTAACCTTGCTAATGATCTATCAATTTTATTTATCTTTTCAAAGAACCAGATTTTTGTTTTATCTTTTGTATCGTTTTTTGTTTGTTTGTTTCAATTTCATTTAGTTCTGCTCTGATCTTGGTTATTTCATTTCTTCTGCCGGGTTTGGGTTTGGTTTCTTTTTGTTTCTCTAGTTTTTTCAGGTGTGACCTTAGATTGTCTGTTTGTGCTCTTTCAGACTTTTTGATGTAGGCATTTAGGGTTATGAACTTTCCTCTTAGCAGCACCTTTGCTGTATCCCACAGGTTTTGTTAGGTTTTGTCACTGTTGTTGTTCATTTCAAAGAATTTTTAAATTTCCATCTTGAATGCATTATTGGCCCAATGATCATTCAGGAGCAAGTTGTTTAATTTCCATGTATTTGCATGGTTTTGAAGGTTCCTTTTGGAATGATTTCCAGTTTCATTTCACTGTGGTCTGAGACAGTGCTTGATAAAATTTCAGTTTATTTTAAATTTATTGAGGCTTGCTTTGTGGCCTATTATATGGTCTATCTTGAAGAAAGTTACACGCACTGTTGAATAGAATGTATATTCTGCAGTTGTTGGGTAGAATGTTCTGTATATATACGTTAAGCCCATTTGTTTCAGGATATAATTTAAATCCATTTTTGTTGTTGTTGTTGTTGTTGTTGACTTTCTGTCTTGATGACCTGTCTAGTGCTGTCAGCGGAGTATTGAAGTCCCCACTATTATTGAGTTGCCATCTATCTCATTTCTTAGGTCTATTAGTAATTTTTTTGTTAATTTGGGAGCTCCAGTGTTAGGTGCATATACATTTAGGATTGTGTTATTTTCCTGTTGGACTAGTCCTTTTATCATTATATAATGTCCCTCTTTGTCGTTTTAAACTGCTGTTGCTTTAAAGTTTGTTTTGT